>NC_044391.1:74432625-75032625 GCF_006542625.1 Nomascus leucogenys
GAGTATGAGGTGATTTCTCAGTTGAGAATGAGGTGATTTCTCAGTTGAGAATGAGGTGATTTCTCAGTTGAGATGAGGTGATTTCTCAGTTGAGAATGAGGTGATTTCTCAGTTGAGTATGAGGTGATTTCTCAGTTGAGATGAGGTGATTTCTCAGTTGAGAGGTGATTTCTCAGTTGAGTATGAGGTGATTTCTCAGTTGAGTATGAGGTGATTTCTCAGTTGAGTATGAGGTGATTTCTCAGTTGAGTATGAGGTGATTCTCAGTTGAGTATGAGGTGATTCTCAGTTGAGTAGGAGGTGATTTCCCAGTTTTGTAGGAGGTGATTTCTCACTTGAGTAGGAGGTGATTTCCCAGTTTTGTAGGAGGTGATTTCTCAGTTGAGTAGGAGGTGATTTCTCAGTTTTGTAGAAGGTGATTTCTCAGTAGAGTAGGAGGTGATTTCTCAGTTGAGTAGGAGGTGATTTCTCAGTTTTGTAGGAGGTGATTTCTCAGTTGAGTAGGAGGTGATTTCTCAGTTGAGGTGATTTCTGAGGTGATTTCTCATGTTGAATTGCAAATTCAAAGGAGCAGCTTCAATCAAAAGGCAGAACTTCTCCTGCCTTTCTCCCCCCATCAGCAGGAGAAGTAGATTGAAGCCAGTTAATTAGGGTGTTTAGCTGTTAACTAAATTTTCATGGATTTGAATTCCACCAGTCTAGCAAAAATAAAGATGCCAATTAAAACCACAATGAGATACTATCTTAGTGTGGTCAGAATAGCTATTACTAAGAAGAAAAAAACAACAAATGTTGGTGGGAATGCAGAGGAAAGGGAACACTTATACACTGTTAGTAGGGGTGTAAATTAGTATAATCTCTGTGGAAAACAGTATGGAGATTTCTCAAAGAACTAAAAATAAAACTCTCCTTCAGTATAACAATCCCACTACTGGATATCTACTCAAAGGAAAAGAAGTCACTATATAGGCAGGGTGCAGTGGCTCATGCTTGTAATCCCAGCCCTTTGGGAGGCCAAGGCAGGCAGATCACAAGGTTGGGAGTTCAAGACCAGCCTGGCCAACACGGTGAAACCCCGTCTCTACTAAAAATACAAAAATTAGCTGGGTGTGGTGGTGCGTGCCTGTAGTCCTAGCTACTTGAGAGGCTGAGGCAGAAGAATCGCTTGAACCTGGGAGGCGGAGGTTGCAGTGAGCCAAGATCACACCACTGCACTCTGCACTCCAGCCTGGGTAGCAGAGCAAGATTCTATCTCGAAAAAAAAAAAAAAAAAGAAGTCACTATGTAAAAAAAGACACCTGCACTCATATATTTATTGCAGCAATATTCACACTAGCAAAGTCATGGAATTAACCTGTGTCCATCAAAAGATAACTGGCTTTTAAAATGTAGTGTGTGTATACACACACACACACACACATGCACACACACCACAAAATACTACTCAGCCATAAAAAAGAATGAAATTATGTCTTTTGCAGCAACATAAGTGGAATTGGAGGCCATTATCCTTAGTGAAACGATTCAGGAACAGAAAATTAAAAACTTCATGTTCTCAATTATAAGTAGAAGCTAAACAATGGGTACACAGGGTCATACAGAGTGGAATAAAGGACACTGGTGACTTCAAATGGTGGGAAAATGGGAGGCGGGGTGAGGGATGAACCAACAACTATTGGGTGCAATGTACACTATTCAGGTGATAGGTACACTAAAAGCCCACATTTCACCATTACACAATATATCCATGTAACACAAATGCGCTTGTACCTCTAAATCTATAAAAATAGAATTTTTTTAATATAAATAAAAGGCTTAACTGAGAAAAAAGAATTTCATTCATTTTATAGCCCAATAATCTGTAATTCTCTGAATATATCACATTTTGTTTGTTTATTCATTAGTTCATAGACAGTTGGATCATTTTCATCTTTTGGTTATTCTGAACAGTACTGCTATAAATATTTTTGTGCAAGTTTTTATTTGGGTACTCATTTTCAATTCTTTTGGGTTTATACCTAGAGTAGAATTCTTGGTTATACAAAATTGCATGTGGTAGTCCTAAATTATCAGATTTTTCTTTCTACATTCCCATTGCTCTATTCTCAATTTTAGACCTCATCATCTCTTACCCAGAGTGTTGTAACAACATAGTAATTTGTCCTCTTGACTCCAGTATTATCCTCTCCATATCTATATTTAAACATAAAGATCTAATTATTAATCCCCGTTGCAACTCCTCTCTGGCTCCTTATCACCAATTGGATAAGGTCACAATTCCTTAGCACCATGTTTAAGGTATTCTATTAGCTACCTGCTGCCTACAGATTTAGCAGTTAAGGGTAATTTCTCATATCCTTTGTTCCAGGCATGTGGAATTACTTGAATTACTTGAATTGTTGAGAAACTACCAGTATTTTTTCCACAGCAAGTGTAGCATTTTACATTTCCACCAGCAATGTATGAGGGCTCCAATTTCTCTACATCTCTATCATGCTTGCTATTTTCCTGTTTTTATTACTATTATTATCCAGTTCACTTTTAAATAATGCTATTGTTAATATTATTAGACTAACACCCTGGTAAAGATTTATAAAACATTGGTCCTCTGTTTACCTCAGTATTTTCCATATTGGTCTCTCTGTTAGCCTAGACACAGTCATTTGTCATGCCTCATATATACATTTGTTGAACAAATCACTAAATATTTTTGAGCATTTACTACGTGCCACATTCTGACTAGGCACTAGGGATAGAGGAATGAAGAAGGCAGGATTACTCTCAAGTTACTTATTGAAGAATAGAAGAGACAGACATTTATTAGTTTCCTGTCACTGCCATAGCAAATTACCATACAGTGGCTTAAAACAACACAAATTTATTATCTTAAAGTTCTCTAGTTTAGAAGTCCAACATAGGTCTCACTCGGCTAAAAATCAACATGGTGTCAGGGCTACTTTTGTTTCTGGAGACCTTGGGAAAGAATCTGTTTTATTGTCTTTTCCAGCTTTGAAGGGACCTGCTTCCCTTGGCCAGTGGGCCCTTCCTTCATCTACAAAGCCAGCATCATAGCCTCTCTCCAACTCGGCTTCCATTGTCACATCTTTCTCCTAACCACAGCCAAGAAAAACTCCCCTTGCAAGGATTCATGTGATGAGCTTGAGACTATCTAGATAGTCCCCACATCTAATGGCCCTTAATTTAATCACATCTACAAAGTCCTTTTTGCCATGTTAATGGGATATATTCCAGAGTATTTTCCAGTATATTCTGTAACAGTTCCAGAGATTAAAGCACAGACATCTTTGGAGGGTATTACTCTGCCTTGTATAGACATGTAAATAAATAATAAAAACAGCCAACATTAAAAAAGAAAAAAACAAGAGAAGTACCAACAACCTCCGCCTCTGTAAGAAGTGGACCTTAACCACACCTACCACCCCCACTTGTATGTGGGCTGTGCTTAGTGAATTAATTCAGGAATGGAAAAGAAACTTTAGAACTGCATAGAACTCTCTTGGCCCAGGGATCAAGGTACACATCACTAGTGACAAGTCACGTTGATAGCACATACCCTTGATATGATGGGATGAGAAGCGTACTTTAACACTGAATCATTCTTCTCCTCAAACCCATAACTCTATTCTGAACATGAGGAAAAACATCAGACAAACTCAACTGAAAGACAGTCTACAAAGCACTTTACTAGTACTCATCAAAACTGTCATGCTCATGAAAAACAAGGAAAGTTGAAGAAACTGTCACAGACCAAAGGAGACTGTGAAGACATGATGACTAAATGTAATGTGGTATCCTGGATGTGGCCTTGGAATGAAACAGGACATCACTTTTAAAAAGTGTGAAACCCTAACAGCATGTGGAGTTAGTTAATATTCATGTACCATTGTTGGTTTCTTGATTGTAAGAAATGTAACGTGACAATGCAGGATGTTAACAATAGGAGAAACTGGCTGAGGATATGTAGGAACTCTGTACTTTCTTTGCAACATTACTATAAATATAAAGCTATTCAAAAATTAAAATTTATTAAGCCTTTTAAAAAGCTGATAGAAAAAAACAAAAACAACAAGAAACATCAATTTCTGGGCTCCACTCTTAAGTCATTTAAATTTGAATCTTTGTGAATGCTCATCAACTGTTTTTAATGTACAGCTTGCTTGAAAACCATCGTCCTGCTGAACATTCCCACTACAGCTTCTCTAATATCTCTTCACTATTTCTCTGATAATCCACTACTCACTCCCTCACACAATATACAGTGGCCACTCTGACCTGCTTGCGATCGCCCAAATGTGCCAGGAATGTTTGAGTTTCACAACCTTTACAATTATTGTTCCCTCTCACTAGAACACAACTTCACTTCAATATCAGTATTGCTTGCTCTCTTGCTTACTTAATATCTGTATAAAAACAAAAACAAAAGCAAAAAAAAATTGTCATTTTATTATAGGATTCCCCAGGGCCACCTTTCTAAAAATAGCAACCACTTCACCACCAGAGCTAACTTATTCCCTGTTTACCTTATTCTGTTTTACTTTTCTTCATAGGATTTAAGATTGCCTGGCATTTTATTACATGTTACGTGCTGATTTTGTGCCCTATAAAAGCTAAGCTCCATGATAATTGGGACTTTGTTTTGTTTATTGTTGTATCCTCACTGTGCCTGGGAATTTTACATCCTGTGCCTGGAACACTGACTGTCATGTATTGGATGTTCAATAAATGTTTGTGGAATGCTTGAATGAATTCATGAATGAATGAGGAAAACTGACAAGGAAATCAGTGTGATGCTGCTACAAAAAAAAAAAAAATGCTATGATACATGGAAGCAAGGGTGCTTGGGAATGGGTCTTGGTAGGCAACCAGTGCAGCCTGGGGTAGTTCCTGGAAGATCTGTCAGAGGACATGTTCCTGAAGGAAGTTGTAAAGGGTAAAAGATTGTTGCTTAAGAAAACTGCACGGAGGCTAGAGTTTCAGACAGGGAAGGCATTAGAACAAAGACCTCAGAAGGTCTAGGAGTTGCATAGTTCAGTAGGACTGGGGTATGGAGAAGAGCAAGCTGGGGTTTATGCCTCAAGGTGAGGTGAGGCTCAAATGGAAGGCTATGAAGAAGCATATAGGCCCCCTACGCTCAATTCCATATGGAACTGGTCATGAGGAGTTGGCCTAGATTATCTTGGCTAATAGCAAGTGCTCAAAAAATGCTTGTTGAATGAATAGCCAATAATCATTAGAAATAATATGTGGTCCATTTCTCATACTGAAAATGTTCATTGATACCAGTCTCTAAACATAGATCCTTTCTATATCTCTCTGCATATAGATTATTTACATTGACATATTTGATGGTATTTTTGTTAAAAAAAGTTCTTAAAAATAATTTAAGGTGGCTTTTAAAAACTTCTTCCTCTTGTTCTTACAGCTTCTCTGTCTGCATTTGCAGCAGTTTAAATAAATAGGTATTTAAATTTTGTTGCCAATTTAAATTTTAGTATAGAAAAGGAGGAAAAAAATCTTATTAAGAGTAAAGCCTTGCCGGGCACGGTGGCTCACGCCTGTAATCCTAGCACTTTGGGAGGCCGAGGTGGGCAGATCACGAGGTCAGGAGATTGACACCATCCTGGCTAACATGGCGAAACCCCGTCTCTACTAAAAATACAAAAAATTAGCCTGGCGTGGTGGCAGGCACCTGCAGACCCAGCTAGCCAGGAGGCTGAGGCAGGAGAATGGCGTGAACCCGGGAGGCAGAGCTTGCAGTGAGCCGAGACTGCGCTACTGCACTCCAGCCTGGGCGACAGAGCAACACTCCATCTCAAAAAAAAAAAAAAAGTAAAGTCTTATTCATTTCTATGCCACTCTACTTAAGTTATATTAAACTTTAAGTTTGGATTGAAGAATGTAAAATAAAAATGACTCAAAAATGAAATAGATTGAAGCAACCCTGCTTAGAAAAAATCTTGAAATATTTTTGATGTGTGTTTAATTAATACAAATTAAAAATGAAAATGACCCAAGTATGAGATAATTTGAAATAAACCTGTTTCTAATTATTTCTTCATGTTCTAGGCAAGTGAGGTAGACTCTCTTCTCAGCAGTTCCAAGTACAAAATTCATTCATTATCAATTATTTTGCTATTTATCTAGCAAATAGTTCTTGAACCTGCAGGCCTTGGATTAAGTACTTGGGACAGTGCATATGATGATGAGAAAAACTAACATGCCCATTGCCTTTCTTCAGCTTACAAGTGGGGACAACACACAAATATAAATGTTTATAGTGAAAACATTACAAAGGAGAGTTTCATGGCCCTCTGAGAGTGTATATAATAGTGAGATTTGAACCAGTAAAGGCAGGGTTCCCAGGGGATGTAAATACTGAGATGTGATCTAAAGAAGGAGTAGGAGGAAGCCAAGGAGAGCCAGGTATCACAGAAGCCATAGGAGACAGCAGGTCAGGAAGAGAATGGGCAGCAGAGTCAAATGATGCTAAGAGGACAAGAAAAGTGAGGACTGAAAATGTTCAATGGATTTAGTAATATGGTAACTTTAACAAGAGAGAACCTGGTAGAGTATTAAAACAGAAGCCAGATCAGATAGTCTGAGGCATAAGTGGAGGAAAAGAACTGGAGACAGGGCATGTATCCAATCGTTTCACAAAGTTTGACTCTAAAAGGGAAGAAAAGTAGGTAAATTAGAGAAACTCATGGGGCTGGGAGTGGTTGTTTTGTTTTTTGATTCTTGTTAATGGAAAAAGCTTGAACTTGTTTAAAGGCCTACAGAGAGATCAAGGTGGAGTGTCTGAATATAGAATAGAGAGTAGGCACCAAGCATGTAATGGGAAGCTGGGAGAGGATGGTCCTGTTTATATCATAAGTGGAGGGAGAAAAACAAGCTGGAGCAGATAGTCATATATTTAGGGTCAGGAATAAGAAATTCCTACCTTATGGTTTCTATTTACTGTGTAAAGCATGAGATGGGGTTACCAGCTAAGAGAAGGGATGATTAGGGTTAGTGGTGATTGTTGGAGGTTTGAAGATAGTGGAGAAGATTTGAAATGACAGCTGGATAGATGGGAGTGAGTTGATAAAAGAAATGTAGTAGGATTGCCCATAATTGAAGACTTATTTGAAGTCGGCACTCATGGATTTCTAACAGGCCACATCTTCATGTTGTGAAATAAAATGTTATTTTTATCCTCCCACCACTAAAAATATATGAGTTCTATTGTGCAGTACCTGGTTCAAGGCTCTCTCTTCAGCCTCAAGTTTTTAGAAGTTTCATCCTGAGGTTCTCCTGTTCTCACTTTAGAGTACAATTTTCCTAGGAATTTCAGTCAGGTGTATAATTTGCATTACTTTCTACAACAGAGGTGTCCATTGACTTGATGTCACTAATGCCCACTTATCTGTTTTGGCTCAAAAAAGTGTTTTGTAAAAATCTTAAATGAGTTAGAGATTAGGAGAGCTCAAATTAAAATCCGGGTTTCTGGTTTCTCTTAAAAACTAAAAACACTGGCAGCACTGGACCCACAGTCCCACATCAATAGTCCATTGCACCTGAGCAGCAGCTGTCCTCTTAGAAGGGCGTGCTCCCTTCTGCTCATCCCGGCCCCCACCATTCTTTATTATCCATTTCACTCATTTACTTTGTCCAGCAACTGTACCCTGTAAATATTTGACTTAATAATTCTTAATAAGCAAATCTGTGACTCCCAAAGTTTTAATTTCAGCTCTAATATCTTTCTTGTACTCCAGATATCAGTAACCAACTCTTGATTGGATGGTCTTTAGGTGATCAAAACTCAGTATCTACAGAAGTAAATGATCTCCTAAATAATTTGCTGTGCTCCTACAATGTAGATCCTGGCTTTTAGTACCTCCATTCGCTCTGTTTGCCAACAAAAAAAACTGAGTATACTTTCCAAATACTTCTCTTTTCTATTCAATTCCCTCTTTCATCTCCATTTCTTTAAACATTCATCATATGTTACTAATATGGTTTGGCTGCCTCTCCCGCAACAAATCTCCTCTTGAATTAATTGTAGTTCCCATAGTCCCCAAGTGTTGTGGGAGGGACCCGGTGGGAGGTAACTGAATCATGGGGATGGTTACCTCCATGCTGTTCTCCTGATAGTGAGTTCTCATCAGATCTGATGGCTTTATAAGGGGCTTTTCCCCCACTTCACTCTGCACTTCTCCTTGCTGCCACCATGTGAAGAAAAATGTGTTTGCTTCCCCTTCCACCATGATTTTAAATTTCCTGAGGCCTCCACAGCCATGCTAAACTGTGAATCAATTAAACCTCTTTCCTTTGTAAATTACCCAGTCTTGGGTATGTCTTTATTAGCAGCTGAGAATGGAATAATACAGTTACCTACATGGGATATTAAATAACCCTCAATCTGCAACCTCCACTTTTTCTTCTCTTCGAATACTTCCTCTAGATAGCCACAAGATTGATCTTTTAAAGCACAATGTCTTTTCTGGCACACTGGCTTGATTTACAGCAAACTTCTCATAATTTTTTCAATATGCTGGCATGCTTCACATGTGCATCTTGCCAATTGCTGCTCCCTAATCCTGGAATGCCTTCAGTTTCTTTGATCCTGGTGAATATTTATCCTCCAAGATATGGCTCAAGTGTCCCCTGTTCCTGGAACTCTTGATGCTAGAAAAGTAACTTAGGCAGAGCCAAATGGTATAGCCTTTACCATAGTGCTCTGGAGGGGTTGTCTTTTATACAGGACTCCTAACTAGACCAGGAGCTTGAGGGTAGAGATGGCAGTTTTGTAATCCAGTTATCCTTAGCACTTAGTTCCTGGTCACAATTGCCACTAAATAAGAATTTTTAAAAATGAATGCCAAAATTCACATAAATAATGAGATCATATTGGAGAAAGGTTTCCTAACTTTAACAGAAAGATTATTGATCTACCAAAAGCTTTTTAACCTCCAGATTCACTCTACAAGAATTAATTCTAAGACTCCAACCAAGAGGACCCAATATGCTTTAAAAACATTTGTTTGTGGTGTGTGTGTGTGATTGCATTTGTATGCTGTCAATAATGAGAAAGATGGCTTTTCAAATTAGAAAGAATGAGCTACTTTCCCAGCACTTTGGGAGGCCAAGGCGGGTGGATCATGAGGTCAGCAGATCGAGACCATCCTGGCTAACACAGTGAAACCCCGTCTCTACTAAAAAATACAAAAAATTAGCCGGGGGTGGTGGCAGCCGCCTGTAGTCCCAGCTACTTGGGAGGCTGAGGCAGGAGAATGGCGTGAACCCAGGAGGTGGAGCTTGTGGTGAGCCAAGATCGTGCCACTGCACTCCAGCCTGGGCCACAGAGTGAGACTCTGACTCAGAAAAAAAAAAAAGAAAGAAAAGAATGAGCTACTTGATAAATGATGCAGGCCCGTTTGACTATTTTGTTAAATTAACATAGAGCTCTATATCATACTATGCACTAAGTTAAATGTAAAAAATAAGTCCATAAATAAAAGAAAAGAATGCATTTAGAACATTTATGTAAAATTAGTGAAGGATTAGCCATTCTGAAAGCAGAAAACATAAAGTAAATAATGGCTAATCTGAAAATGTAAAAATATACAAAATTTCTGTTATTAACCAAAACTTCAAAACAATTAAATAACAAACAGAAGAAAATACAGGCCATCCATAAAAAGTATTTGTTTGTAGTTTTACTATATAAAACGGGCAATTTAATCAATAGAAAAAATGAAGACACAAATTGAAAGCTAAGGTCTCTGTTACTTTAAACACATTGGCATAAATAAAACACACCTCAGAAACCTTTCTTATATACTACATGGTTTTCTACTATCTCCTCAATTTGTATTTTGCCAAGTATCTGATTTTATAGATAGGTAAATGCTATAGTAGGTACTGATATATCTTTGCTCTTAGTTTTTATTTCTATGTTTTAAGTGGCTGTATCTAAAGCAAAGTGACTATGGGTACCTTTTGAAAAGCATGTAAAATTAAAGATAGGGAATGACTTCCTCTTCTGGACACATGTGTTCACTGATGACAGGAGACAAGAAGAAAGGAAATGGCACTCTTTTTGCTTCAGTTCCTATATGACTAATATTTAATCCACAGAGACTTGGGGAAGATAATGATATAGTTATAAGTACCTTTCTGGATATCCTTTCTCTTAAATCTTTCTAGAGCTTCTGTTCTACCTGGAGCAATAATTATGAATGAGAGACAAGGGCATACTTAGAAGATGTGATGATATAATAAGGTAGAAAGGGGGGTAAAAGTGAAAAGCATAAATAAAGTAATGAACACATAGTCAGGATAAAAGAAGGACAGACTCGTTAGAAAGGGTCAACTAGAAATATAAGGGACTGGCTCTCCCGTTCTTGCATAAGTCTCCAGGCTAACGCCAGGGCACTGCTGACAGCCCAGGATTTGGATTACAGTTGTTTTGTTTCACATGGTCCACATTTCTCAGAACAGAGGGTTTAGTCTATGGAGGCAATTTGGAAACCTCAAGTATTAGGATATTTAGGTCTGTTGCTTTTCTCTCCATATTCCTTGAGAGAACAGATTTCAGCTTGGGGTTATATGAGTGAGAGAGGAACAAGAACCAAAAACTACCTAAAGAAATACATCATAAAACCTGAGTTATGATTTTTTAAAATTAAATTTATTGTTTAGATTAATCTGTTTAGAATCCTTCTTAACATCCTAGAATTCAATCAAGTACATTTTTTATAACATCCCATGGATATTAAGCCTCTCTGATTATAATGTGATATTTATAATACTAGCTTCAGATTAACAGGCAAAGCTTTAGGGAAAAGAAATGTATATGGAAGGCCAGGTACAGTGGCTCATGCCTGTAATCCTAGCATTTTGGGAGTCCAAGGTGGGTGGATGGCTTGAGCCCAGAGGTTTGAGACATGCCTGAGCAACATGGTGAAACCCCATCTCTACCAAAAATACAAAAATTAGCTGGTGTGGTGGTGGTGGGTGCCTGTCATCCTAGCTACTCATGAGGGAGACTGAAGTGGGAGGATCGCCTGAGCCCGGGAGTTCAAGGCTGTGGTGAGCCATGATTGTGCCATTGTACCTCACCCTGGGTGAGAGAGTGAGACCCTGTCTCTAAGTGAATAAATAAAATAAGTAATAAAAAAAGTATATGGAAGGGGTGTGTAAAGTAGTCACCCACTGTAGCTTTGCACTGTGCCCAGTAGTATGGAAGTAAGGAATTGTATTTATTTGTTTATAGAATACTCTAGCCCATTATTTCCAAATAATTATCATGTTTGTTTTTTTTTTTGAGACGGAGTCTTGCTCTGTTGCCCAGGCTGGAGTACAGTGGCGCAATCTCGGCTCACTGCAAGCTCCACCTCCCAGGTTCATGCCATTCTCCTGCCTCAGCCTCCCGAGTAGCTGGGACTACAGGCGCCTGCCACCGCACCCGGCTAATTTTTTGTATTTTTAGTAGAGACGGGGTTTCACTGTGTTAGCCAGGATGGTCTCGATCTCCTGACCTCGAGATTTTACATACTTTTAACCACTTAGAATCTAACGACAAACATGGAATTCGAAAAAATAAAATGCCATTGAGTGTTGAATGCCACTGTGAAGCAAACACTTCTCATAAAGCCAAAAAAAGCACTTTACTTTGAAGAAGAGATGAAGATTTCAGAGTGGAAAATCTCAGATGTAAGAAGTCAAAAAATTAGAAACACTGACATGAGAGAAGAGAAACAAATACCAATGGAGAGTAAGACCACAACATTCTAAAAGTTTGACACAACTACAGAAGCAGAGTATGCTGGGTCCATTTAGTCTAGGAACAAATTTTTTAGTGCTTTGCACCTCAATAAAGTCCTATGTCATTCCAAGGACAACATCTATGATGGTCTTGAATCATCCTCTAAGAGAGAGAAGAGAGAAGGAGTGATTATGTTCAGCATCCTCTACTGGCAAAGCAGTGTAGTATGTCCTATATTTCAGAAAATACTTCTGATGCAAAAAGGGTATGCTTCAGTTATCTGGAAAATTCATCTATATGAGCCAGTTTCCTGGCAGTGCTGAATAAATGAAGCGTCACGAAATATAACTGTTGAAGAGCTATATAGATTTTGCAAAACCCTGCAAGTTATCCATTTAGAATAAATGGCTCATAAGTAGGTACCCAATGTTACATCTTCTCTGAGTTTTACGATTGCTACTGTTTTAATTTTAGGCTTGGAAGATTTCACAGAAGAAACCCTAATGGAATCTCCCCCAAAACATTGCTCAGGTTTAAAGAATAGCCCTTGAGATCAACTTTGCCCAAAGCTGTAAAATGGATCAGTGCATGCCATTTTCTCAGGTGTGGCAGGAACCTGACTTTCGAAAAACCTTATCTGGTAAACAATAATAATCTTCAGCAGCTCAGAGTGGATGTATTGGACTCAGAGTGTCTTTTTCAAATAGTTATGATAGCTTAGATACAGTTTAATTACTCTTTAATCACCATATCAACCCTTAAAAAGGCTAAGGTGGCATGCATTTTGCATCCTTGTGAGAAACTGCTGTGCTTGTATTTTTGTTTCTCCATGACACAGGAAAGCAGCTGGAAGTCAGGGAGCTGATGCATCAAGGGGGAACCGGATCAACTCCCATCTCTAAGAATTTTAGTTGCCCTTTGGTTGCCCTGTTTTCTTAGTTTGTTTCCAGAACCTAATCTGCTCTTGGGGGGAAGAATTAACTAATGTGTCATGTCCATCCCTAAATCTTCTGACCTCCCATCTACCACTTCCATTTTCCTCTCAGTTCTCCAGTCCTCAGGCCTCATACCACCCATGTTGTTAATCCATTCTCCCTGAACTTGGATAGCAGTTTCTCAAATTTTACTAAAACATATACCATTAGGTATATTATCTGACATATGTGCTATGGTTATGAAATACTTTTCAGTGATTTTTGTGGATATTAGAACTAGATAATTATGCAAGAAGTCATTAGCTTCTAATTTCTACTCAAACTTATCACTTGAGTAACAACTTTTCAGATTATCTTAGGTGACATTTCGTTTACTCATTATAATCAGTCTTTTAGTGCTGGCAGCCATGTTATTTTTAGTGACATTCCATATAGCACCTTTCAAATTCTTTGCCAAAAATGAATCTTTGTACCCCTCCTTCGGTGCCCCTTTTATTTTGACACATCCCAGTGATTTCTGACTCCAACTTATTTTTTCCAGTTTAGCTTGGTTCACATTGCCATTAACATTTTAAATAGCAAAATTTACTTTAACTAATGTAATTTTTATCAACTTATTTTTACCTATCGAGTAGCTTGATTAGATCATTTGTTTGAAAGCTCTCTGTTTTCCTACTTAGTAATGTTCTCACGTTCCCTCTGAACATATAGTTTGACTTTCTAGCTAGCTCTAATTTGCTTTATGCTTTCTTGATGACTCCTTCCATTCTTTGGGTTGAATTTAGAAGCAATGTTCTTGATAAACAACACTTGTTTTCTAGCTCTTGTACTCACTTTCAAATACCACAGCTCAGTCCTTTGCAAAGATTTACCTAATTTTCCATTCATTTACCTATTCATTTTGCATTAATATGAATACATATCAAATACATGTGAGTCTACTGAGCTCCAGACTGTGCTGGACACTGGACATACATTAGTAAAAATGACAGATACAATCTCTTCCATCACAGACCTTATGTTCCAGTGAAGAGGGCAGACCAAAAGCAAATACACTGATACACAAAACAATTAGAAAGTATGATACATTTTCTAAAAGGAACAAGCAAGTAGCCAAGGAAATATGGTAAAAGAGAGAGACAGAGACCATATAGGGTGGTCAGAGAGCCTGTCTCATGTGGGAGAAGAATCTAGCTATGTAAGAGCATTACAGGCAGAGGGACTCACACATGCAAAGGACTGGGGGTAAGAGAGACTTGGTAAATACTAGGAGCTGAATGAAGCCTTGTAAGCATGTTGGGAAATAGAGCAGTGAACTGTAAGAATCTGGGGTTCCTGTAGTATACCAAATAGGTTAGAGGTCTGGTTCTAGTCTTGTCTACTGTAGCTCCAGGTCCCAGTGCTGATGCACAAAGTCGCTGTATGACCTCCTGGAGCAGGGGAGCTGCCCAGACCCAGAAGAGAAGGGGCTTGGACAACTTCTGGGAAAATAACTTTTATCCTTCCATGTTTTCTTCCACAGTGAAAACCAAAAATAAATATCTCAATAAATTAGCCTGCCTCATGTGATCCCTGTGGTAAAGCAAGTATTCTTGTGAGAAATACTGGAACTATATGTTTGTAGAATTGGAAGGGACTTGATGCTTATCTGCCACAACATCTTTGCTGCCATGGAACAACTTTGTTAAATAATTTAACATGTTGAAATAAGCTTTACTTCCTTTATAAGGTATAGTCGTGTTTGAATGTTGAATTTTTTAGCATCATGTCTATCTAGGATATATGCCAGTACATGGTTTAGTGAAACTTCTAAAAAGTTTCAAGCCACACATTGCCCTTCCTGTTGGATAACTTCCTGGGGCAAGTTGGAACAAAGAATGCTGGACCTGTGCCAAAGTCAAGCCCAGGGGTAAAGGTGAGAACTAAGAACTGAACAATATCTCTGCAGAATGAGAGCATGTGCAGTCTGAGACTTCAGGACAGAAACCAGGGAACCAAGACAAAGCCACAGGTTAAAGGAGGCCTCTGTAGGATTACTCGTCCAAGCTCCTGGAGCATCCTGTTATAGGCACGGACCCAGGTCAGGAGGCCACACTTAAGGGTTCAGAAAATGTTTGGCTTCCAGATAATTCTTGTTATTCATGAGAGACACACATATGCTATTGCACCAAGATTTGTTAAGAGTTCAGAGTTAAGTTTTGGGACCAGATCAATGAAGATGTGCAACAGACCTCGTGACTCCCACGCTTCTACATTGTATGTATGTGTGTCACTCATCTTTCTATTTATGTATTATTGGGTTTGGATTTATTTTTTATTTTTATTGTAATTTATTTATAATTACACATATGTCTATAAAACAGAGAGATAAATTGATTTGCCAAGACCAATCCAGCCAATTAATGGCTAAGCCGAGATTTCCACTTAGTCTAGTGTCCTTTCCAAAAGTTCTTGTTAACATTTTTATTATTGAATTATATTTGAGTGGGAACTCGGGATCAAAGAGAAAGCTTTGATAGACCATAAGTGGATACAAACACTGAAGACTGCTGGGATGCTAAGTGTGCCAAGCTGGAAGAAGAGGATTGACCATGGAACCAGGAGGCACTCAGTACCAAAGAAGGCTCTATCAACAATTTTTCCCGAAGCTGGCCTACTTATCACACTTTATAATTATTTCCAGTAACTCATTTTACTATCTAACCACTTCTGCTTGCTCTTTCTTCATGTACCATTATTCTAAGAACTGTACTAATTTTTGTGTATACATATACACACACACATATATATACATACATTTGTGTGTGTGTGTATATATATATACACATAGGAATTGCCAGAGACAACCTGGATTTCTTTGGTTAATGTTTGTCCATACTTCCAATGACCTGCTTGTAGAATACACGCACACACATATATACAAAAAAGACCTAGCTTATGTATCTATATATTACATAAAAAGCTCATTATATATATAAAAGCTGGGTCTTTTATGTATTTCCTTTTAAAATAAATGTATTATGGGCAGTCTAGACGATGGCAGCAACAGGGGGCATTGTTTTCTGATGCTTCCATAATCCCCATTTAAAAACAGAGAAACGGCTGGGCATGGTGGCTCACGCCTGTAATCCTAGCACTTTGGGAGGCCAAGGCGGGTGGATCACCTGAGGTCAGGAGCTCAAGACCAGCCTGATCAACTTGGTGAAACTCTGTCTCTACTAAAAATACGAAAAATTAGCCGGGCATGGTGGCGGGCGCCTGTAATCCCAGCTACTCGGGAGGCTGAGGCAGGAGAATCGCTCAAACCCAGGAGGCGAAGGTTGCAGTGAGCCGAGATCGTGCCACTGCACCCCAGCCTGGGCAACAAGAGAGCAGCTCAGTCTCAAAAAAATAAAAATAAAAAAAAGAGAAACATGATAACAAAACCAAAATCCCCAGAGACAATATTTAGAATAACTAGAAGATAGGGTATCCCCATGAAGCCAAGAATGCAAGCAAATGGGGACCATTCACCAACAATCACAAGACCTGCATGCTAGCAGCAGCTATGCAGGAGGAAGCAATGGGAAGCAACCTGGCATCTAAGAAGAGAAGGACTATAACACAGCCAACAGCCATTCACATGAAAGTGCCGTGGGACAGTTTGGGGCAGCAGCTAAAACTGCAAGGGGTTTTACCCACTCCAGTGGCAAGTGAATTCAAGAGATTACAGTAGGTTGAAAAAGACTGAAGTTGTCTAGTTTCTGTGAACTCTGAAAATTGGCCCACTAGGTTTTCTTCCAAAATGGAGCTCCACACGGAGGAAAACTGCAGAGGATGGGATTAAAACGGAATAGGATAAAAGGCAATAGAAACCATGGAAAGAACGTCTTGATAAAAGTGGGACAGGAGAACAGAGACAGAGAGAAAGAAATATCTTAAATTGTAAGTAACTAAGTCATGTCCTTCAGAGAGGAATTTTTGTTTGCTTTAGCTTTATTGCTGATGTCACCAACAACCCAGGCCAATGTCAGAAACTTATTTTTCAGCCTGAGAGTTTTCGTGGACCACACAGGTAGTGTTAATACTGTCCCCTAACTCACAAAAGTACATGCCTCCAGCTAGTCCGAAGTCTATAATAACCTTGGTGACAGTGGTGGGTTGATTTGGCCTAATATACTCTTTTTTTTTTTTTTTTTTTTTTTTTTTTCAGACGGAGTTTCCCTCTGTCACCCAGGCTGGAGTAAAGTGGTGTGATGTTGGCTCACTGCAATCTCTGCCCCCCAGGGTTCAAGCAATTCTCCTGCCTCAGCCTCCTGAGTAGCTGGGATTATAGGCACCCGCCACCATGCCTGTCTAATTTTTGTATGTATTTTTAGTAGAGACGGGGTTTCACTATGTTGGCCAGGCTGGTCTCAAACTCCTGATCTCAGGTGATCCACCCACCTCAGCCTCCCAAAGTGCTAGAATTATAGGCGTGAGCCACCACGCCTAGCCTACCCTAATATACTCTCTATGAGAGTTGTATTTTGAAGTTTTCCACTCTACTAAAGTACTTCTGATCTGACCACCATACTTTTAGGGCTTGAGGCTTTGTTTCCAGAGCTAAAAATATGTGCCCAGTAACAATCCAAGCCCTGAGCCATCAGGAATTGATGGACGCCCTCAGATTAAAAACAAACTCTAGGTACAGAATAAAGTGAAGGCAGAAATAAAGATGTTCTTTGAAACCAACGAGAACAAAGACACAACATACCAGAATCTCTGGGACACATTCAAAGCAGTGTGTAGAGGGAAATTTATAGCACTAAATGCCCACAAGAGAAAACAGGAAAGATCCAAAATTGACACCCTAACATCACAATTAAAAGAACTAGAAAAGCAAGAGCAAACACATTCAAAAGCTAGCAGAAGGATAGAAATAACTAAAATCAGAGCAGAACTGAAGGAAATAGAGACACAAAAAACCCTTCAAAAAAGTAATGAATCCAGGAGCTGGTTTTTTGAAAAGATCAACAAAATTGATAGACCGCTAGCAAGACTAATAAAGAGGAAAAGAGAGAAGAATCAAATAGATGCAATAAAAAATGAAAAAGGGGATATCACCACCAATCCCACAGAAATACAATCTACCATCAGAGAATACTACAAACACCTCTACGCAAATAAACTAGAAAATCTAGAAGAAATGGATAAATTCCTCAACAAATACACCCTCCCAAGACTAAACCAGGAAGAAGTTGAATCTCTGAATAGACCAATAACAGGCTCTGAAATTATGGCAATAATCAATAGCTTACCAACCAAAAAGAGTCCAGGACCTGATGGATTCACAGCCAAATTCTACCAGAGGTACAAGGAGGAGCTGGTACCATTCATTCTGAAACTATTCCAATCAATAGAAAAAGAGGGAATCCTCCCTAACACATTTTATGAGGCCAGCATCGTCCTGATACCAAAGCCTGGCAGAGACATAACCAAAAAAGAGAATTTCAGACTAATATCCTTGATGAACATTGATGCAAAAATCCTCAATAAAATACTGGCAAACCGAATCCAGCAGCACATCAAAAAGCTTATACACCATGATCAAGTGGGCTTCATCCCTGGGATGCAAGGCTGGTTCAACATACACAAATCAATCAATGTAATCCAGCATATAAACAGAACCAAAGACAAAAACCACATGATTATCTCAATAGATGCAGAAAAGGCCTTTGACAAAATTCAACAATGCTTCATGCTAAAAACTCTCAATAAATTAGGTATTGATGGGACGTATCTCAAAATAATAAGAGCTATCTATGACAAGCCCACAGCCAATATCATACTGAATGGGCAAAAACTGGAAGCATTCCCTTTGAAAACTGGCACAAGACAGGGATGCCCTCTCTCACCACTCCTATTCAACATAGTGCTGGAAGTTCTGGCCAGGGCAATCAGGCAGGAGAAGGAAATAAAGGGTATTCAATTAGGAAAAGAGGAAGTCAAATTGTCCCTGTTTGCAGATGACATGATTGTATATCTAGAAAACCCCATCGTCTCAGCCCAAAATCTCCTTAAGATGATTAGCAACTTCAGCAAAGTCTCAGGATACAAAATCAATGTACAAAAATCACAAGCATTCTTATATACCAATAACAGACAAACAGAGAGCCAAATCATGAGTGAACTCCTATTCACAATTGCTTCAAAGACAGTAAAATACCTAGGAATCCAACTTACAAGGGATGTGAAGGACCTCTTCAAGGAGAACTACAAACCACTGCTCAATGAAATAAAAGAGGATACAAACAAATAGAAGAACATTCCATGCTCATGGGTTGGAAGAATCAATATCGTGAAAATGGCCATACTGCCCAAGGTAATTTATAGATTCAATGCCATCCCCATCAAGCTACCAATGACTTTCTTCACAGAATTGGAAAAAACTACTTTAAAGTTCATATGGAACCAAAAAAGAGCCCACATCGCCAAGTCAATTCTAAGCCAAAAGAACAAAGCTGGAGGCATCATGCTACCTGACTTCAAACTATACTACAAGGCTACAGTAACCAAAACAGCATGGTACTGGTACCACAACAGAGACATAGATCAATGGAACAGAGCCCTCAGAAATAATGCCGCATATCTACAACTATCTGATCTTTGACAAACCTGACAAAAACAAGAAATGGGGAAAGGATTCCCTATTTAATAAATGTAGAAAGCTGAAACTGGATCCCTTCCTTACACCTTATACAAAAATTAATTCAAGATGGATTAAAGACTTACATTTTAGACCTAAAACCATTAAAATCCTACAAGAAAACCTAGGCAATACCATCCAGGACATAGGCGTGGGCAAGGACTTCATGTCTAAAACACCAAAACAATGGCAACAAAAGCCAAAATTGACAAATGGGATCTAATTAAACTAAAGAGCTTCTGCACAGCAAAAGAAACTACCATCAGAGTGAACAGGCAACCTACAGAATGGGAGAAAATTTTTGCAACCTACTCATCTGACAAAGGGCTAATATCCAGAATCTACAATGAACTCAAACAAATTTACAAGAAAAAAACAACCCCATCAAAAAGTGGGCGAAGGACATGAACAGACACTTCTCAAAAGAAGACATTTATGCAGCCAAAAAACACATGAAAAAATGCTCATCATCACTGGCCATCAGAGAAATGCAAATCAAAACCACAGTGAGATATCATCTCACACCAGTTAGAATGGCCATCATTAAAAAGTCAGGAAACAACAGGTGCTGGAGAGGATGTGGAGAAATAGGAACACTTTTACACTGTTGGTGGGACTGTAAACTAATTCAACCATTGTGGAAGTCAGTGTGGCGATTCCTCAGGGATCTAGAACTAGAAATACCATTTGACCCAGCCATCCCATTACTGGGTATATACCCAAAGGACTATAAATCATGCTGCTGTAAAGACACATGCACACGTATGTTTATTGCGGCACTATTCACAATAGCAAAGACTTGGAACCAACCCAAATGTCCAACAACAATAGACTGGATTAAGAAAATGTGGCACATATACACCATGGAATACTATGCAGCCATAAAAAATGATGAGTTCATGTCCTTTGTAGGGACATGGATGAAACTGGAAAACATCATTCTCAGTAAACTATGGCAAGGACAAAAAACCAAACACCGCATGTTCTCACTCATAGGTGGGAATTGAACAATGAGAACTCATGGACACAGGAAGGGGAACATCACACTCCGGGGCTGTTGTGGGGTGGGGGGAGGGGGGAGGGACAGCATTAGGAGATATACCTAATGCTAAATGACGAGTTAATGGGTTCAGCAAAATAACATGGCACATGGATACATATGTAACAAACCTGCACATTGTGCACATGTACCCTAAAACCTAAAGTATAATAATAAAAAATAAAAATAAATAAAAAAACAAACTCTAGGTCAAGCTTGCTGCTGTTGAATCACTCTTCATTCTTTGGCCTCCAATTCTTTCTATTACTAGAGCTCAGGCTTATTTATTTAAAGCTTGTCATATTTTATCTAGCATTTCAGGTGTTCCACACCATGAGGGATTTCTCTGTATATTTAATCTGGCAAATTGATTAAAATACAAAATGTGTTTATCTATTTGCCATTGTGCATCCTAATTCATAGCTTTAAGTAAATATCTCATATATACAGGCATTAAATGGATGTTTTTGTCAAGATTTCCCTGAACTCCAGACTCATCTAATTACCCCCAAACCAGCTACACCTATACTCTTAACATCTCAGTAAATGGCAACTTCAAACTTTCATTGCCCAAGCTGAAAGCCTGGTAGTAATTCTTCTTTCTTTCTCTCCCACCCTTAATCTCATGCACCAGAATCCCTGTTAGTTCGGCCTTCAAAACATTACTAGAATAATATTATTTGTTACCATCTCAACCAATCCCACCACAATCCAAATCAGCACCAACTCTCACCTGGATTATTCTAATAACAGGTACTACACTTCTAACTTTTCCTTCCTGCAGCCTTGTCTCAACACAAGCAGAGTGACACTGTTGAAATACTAAGTTAGATCATGTCACTCTTCTGTCAAACCCTCCTGGTGGCTTATTTCACGCATACTGAAGACCTAAATCAGTACAAGACCTAAAAGACTGCATCTGTCTGATCCTATCACCTACTACCATACCCCTTGTTTACTCTGACTCAGACACATACACCTTCCTATTCTTCAAAAACACTGAGCTTATTTCCACTTCAGGATCTTTGCAGTGTCTGTTTTCTCTATCTATCTGTAATGCTCTTCTTCCAGGTATCTATCTGTATAGCTCCTTTTCTTACCTCTTTAAGTCTTTGCTGAAATGTCACCTTCTCTATGAAGCCTACACTGTTCACCCTATTTAAATGAATCCCCTACTCCAGCAGTTCAAGTCTACTTACCATGCTTTATTTTTTATAGTACTAAATATCTTTTTGCTATACTATATACTGTGTAATATAGTTATTTCTTATGTTTATTTCTGTCTTTCCATGTTAGAATATAAGCTTTATGAGGTCAAGATACTGTCCTTATTGTTTTGTTCTCTGATGTATCCACAGAACCTAAAAGAATGCCTGACCACATTGAAGGCACTCCATAAATATTAGTTGAATGAATGCATGAATGAAAGGTATCGTGAAGAAAATATGGTAACACATGGATTCTTTTTTGCTGTGCAAATGTAAATAGCATTATGGAAAATCTTCTAAAAGGAATTTGACATCATTAGAGAACAGAATGATTCTGAAATGGAAACTCATATTGTAAGTCTATCCAGATGCTTCAAATCTAATTACTTTTAAATTTTGGTCAATGATTTTCCAAATACACTGTTTTCTCCATGCTACAATGCATTTCTTGAGTTAGAGTGTCACCTTAAGACATAATTGTGGTACTTGTATTGCTGTTCTCAGGAATAGTAGCTAAATGGGAGGTCTCGAGAATCAGACTCCCTTGAAATCCTGACTCCTCCATTTCTTATCTACATGACTTGTGTCAGCTCCTTTAACCCCTAATTCTCAAATTTCTTAGTTATAAACATCAAAATTGGGGGACTAATTTGGACCCTCCACTTAAGCAGTGGTTTTTGTTCTGATTACTCCCGTCCTTAGGCAACACTATAATCCTTTGAATTCTTTGTTAGGAATTGCCAGAGACAACCTGGATTTCTTTGGTTAATGTTTGTTCATACTTCCAATGACCTGATTGCAGAATTATGCAATGTTAGTATTTTTTTATCTATTGGTGTTTAAAACTGGAAATACCTAAATGATATTATTGGTACCAATCTGTCTAGTAAAGCTGGTGCACCAGTTTTTATGGGCAGACGTTAAATGTCATAATATGCCAGAAGCTCATAGCAAGAAGATAGGAGGAGACCTTCAGGTGCAAGTATTCCCAGGTTAGAAGGCAAGTTTACAGCTGGCCAGCTGATATCTTACTCCCTTAATGCTTTTGGTGAAAATGAGGAATTAAATAGTGAAAAGATTATGGTGAAATGTTGTAATGAAGTGGGTATCTGGAATGATTTACATAAGTCACTGTCAAAGCATACATTCTTTGACAGAGTATACATCCTTTGATCTAGTAAAACTGCAGGGTAGCTCCCCTTAGGTTATGGGATATATTATTGAAACCCTTTGAAGATTCTGCAAGTCAGACTTACCTTTATCTTCTATCCATTAGCCTAGGCACTTCACAGGCCAAGTCTGCTGCCCTGTTATCAGAACCACATTAAGTAGTCAAATTCACTCTGAAAGATATCCACTGAACAAAACATTTCATATTATTACATTTGGATTGCCTTGAGTCAGCTTTAAGTTATTTTGTTTCTTAAGTTTATTTTTATTTTACTCTCAGAAACTCACGATTTTCTTTAAAATAAATGGGAGGACATTTGTTACTATTGGTTTCTTATTTTCTTTCACTACACCCCAGTTTCCATTCTTGTAAGTTCAAACTATTGTAAGTAATTGCTAACACTTTTTCAGGAATACCAGAATACTCTTAGATGACTTCTGACATTTTACATCACAGAATATGACAAAGGGAAGAATGGTAAAGTACACTATCTATTTGTTATTATTATCTTTATTATTGCATTCACTATCTGGGTTTAGTTGCTACATTTTAATTCCAGATATATTAGAACATTTTGCACAAATACAAAATGTAGAATATCTTTGAGCAGCTTGTATAACACTTGCACACTCAATACTGTTTAATAGGTATTGAGAGGATCTTTGAAATAAACTTCATATTTATGCAGTAAAACATCGCATAGCTGACACTGTTTCTCCTAGCCTCTGCTACTGGGACTTTACGAGGTGTCACATTTCCTTTAGCAAATTTTTCATAATGCCATTGAATATTACACAGTGAAGAGCTGACCCCATCTCTTTTCTTGTATGTTATGAGCCACTTTAAGCCTGTCAACTTCTAAACTACAATCCAATGCAAAAGAGTGCTGTTTGCCTATGGGCTACAATTTTTTCATTATCCACCTTTATCTGAAATCATTTGGATACAATAAGACAACTTCCGCTGCAGGGGATGGAAAGAAGCAAAATACTTGAGCAGTTCAGATTAAAAAATACGATTTTGATTTCCTCTGTGCCCCAATTTGTGGCCACTAGAGGGGTCTCTATTAATCAGCACAGCCTTCCTCTCCTGACATCTGCTTAATCCTTAAAATATTAGATCCAGATCTTCCTATGGCTTATTTTCCCCATTCAAGCCACATGGTTATACTTTCATGCTTTGTAGATTGCTGGAAGGAAAAATAGCAACCTCAACCTCCTGTTGGTTAAATAATAAGACATTTACTAATGCATTAAAAAGAAACTTGTTTCAATATGTGGTACACACACACACACACACACACATATAATCAAATCAGCAGAAATGAGATCCCAATCTTTGATGTCATTGAGAGCTGTCAGGATGTGGTATTACTTGCCATCGTCCTTCTAATGGAGTCACAATCGAGAAGGTAAAAGTCTAAGTACTGCTTTGATGATGAGGAAATGTGCTATATTAAACAGGACTTTTTCTATGGCAGGTAACCTAAAACCCAACCAAACTGGCATAAGCACAGACTAAATTTTTGTATCCTGTGATTACAAGTCCAGGAGTACGACTGGCTTCAGATGGGTCTTAACTCGGGCTCCAATGATGTTACTAAGGCCTAATTCTCTGTATCTCCGAACTTGGGTCTCTATACATTTTCTTCATTCTCAGCTAGGCTTTCCATTCTTGATTTCTAGTTGGCTACTGCAGCTCCAGAATGTATACTTTCTCAGCTTTGAGTCCCTAAATAGAACTTTTCTCTGCTATCACATATGCAAAATACCAGGCCTGCTCATTGCCCAAACTTAGTTGTAAGTAAATCCCCAAATCAATCACTCTGATCAAAAGGATGTTTTATGCTGATTGACTTTGGCCAACCTAAGACCCAACCCTGAAGGTGAGAGAAAAACACCAAAAGCACAAAGCCTGAAATGTAGAATGGGTGTTTCCCCCAAGTGTGGGGTACCAAGAGATGAATGGGTACTTTACTAGGGCCCTGGATCCAGTAACTGCTACAGTTGCTTCTCTTGTTTCAGGTTTATAATTTCTATAGAGTTGGTAAGTTCTTCCTCAATATGTCAATGGACCATTTATCCAGTGGTCAGTCCAACAGATCATCTATTACAAGCAAGAATAGAGCAATAAAGTGAGCAGAGAAGGCCGGGCATGGTGGCTCACACCTGTAATCCCAGCACTTTGGGAGGCCGAGGTGGGTGGACCACCTGAGGTCAGGAATTCGAGACCAGCCTGACCAATATGGTGAAACCCCATCTCTACTAAAAATACAAAAATTAGCCGGGTGTGGTGGCATGCACCTGTAGTCCCAGCTACTCAGGAGGCTGAGATAGGAGAATTGCTTGAACCCAGGAAGCGGAGGTTGCAGTGAGCTGAGATCGTGCCACTGCACTCCAGCCTGGGTGACAGAGCAAGACTCTGTCTCAAAAAATAAAAAATAAGTAAATAAGCAGAGAAATCTGGGGTTAACTGCTGCCCAACAACATTTACTACTGGCAATAAGTAAGCATGACAGAGAGTGAAGACTACCAATGAATTGAGGTTTTAAAAAAGTTCTTTATAGTTACCTGAGTCATCTTCATGCTACATCTTTGCCTGGAGAACCAAGGTCATTTCCATGGTTACAAAGACTCACTTCTATAAAAGCAACTAAGGGTATATAAACCATCTTAGGATTTAATAATGGCCCACACCAAGCTTTTGTCTTTGTGTATGTGTAGACACTAAATGTGTGAAACACACCTCAATAATTACTATTATTCTTAGAAAGTATTTTGCTCTATGACTATTTAGTGCTTCCCCACAATCTTTTTTGTGTTGAAATGTCAGTCACACTGCCAAATAAATTATTTAAAAATTACATCTAAGTTAAGAATTTTAAAACACCAAGATAACAGTTGATTAGTTAATTTTACACATTCATAAACTAGTTTTTCCTACTGCAATAAGTTGAGTGGTTGAGTTTTTCTGTCTAAACCTGTCTGGGGAGAATCTATTACCTGAAAGAGGTATGTTTGTCTAAAAGCCAAAGGCACTCCCTTTTTAATGTGCCATCAGAAATTTTTCTGGGAGGACTATTTTTCCCCACCTTTATGTGTGCACGTGTGTGTGTGTGTGTGTGTGTCTGTTTTTATGTGTGTGTGTGTGTCTGTGTGTGTGTGTGTGTATAGTAGGAGGTACACAGGGAAGAAAGGAATTGTGAGTCTATATCTAGGTTTTTACTGCTTTAAGAACTGCATGAAGAACAATGGAAACTGCATCCAGATAATGGACTTATGGATTAAAAGTATCTTATTTTTGTTGTTTGTACCATTTATAGTTTTAATACTCGAAAAGTTTGTGGTAAAGGGGGCTTTGGTGAATAAATGTAGTTAAGCTCATAATTTCAGTAGAACACTATCATTACAAAAAGGCTTCATTGGAACCACAATGGAAGAAATGGTATCCCACATTTTCTCAGGTTACTTAAGTGACATTAGAGCAAGGGAACACGAGCGTTCTATATACAGACTGAGGAGTATCTCGTAAACATGACTGCCATTGGTTAGGCCTGACCTCTGGCCTTTCTGGTACTGAACTTGGCAGACTTTGCTTGGTTGGCATGGCTCTTTGTACCTGTTATAACCAAGTATAATTATCCATTTGCACAGCTAAGACTGTGTCTAAACCTGTTGGGCAAAATTTTATTTCTTGGAAATAGCTCTGCTTGTCTTACAAACCACTCCCTCCTTATTGCATATATAGCACAGCTTCTTACAATTGCCAGAAAGATCCCTGTGGTGACCTCACACTGGGAGATACAAAACACTCTGCTAAATGCACATTAATAAACATTTTATGAGAGCAGAGGTATAATGCTCCTACAAAATTATCTCTTTGTCAATTTTTGACACCTAGAGAAACCCAGAAAAATGACACTCTTTTTTGTTCGAAAAGAAAGTACGTGTTCACAACTATTCCATCTCTTCTCATAGTGGACCATATTGAGAAGCCAAATCTGCAGGTGTTACCCTGAATTCTCTTTTTTTCCTTTATGTGGCATAAAAAGCACCTGGGACCTGGCCCTGTCTGCCTTTCCAGCCTCATCTCAACCAAGCCCTTCTTCCAGCACCACCCTCCAGCAACACTTAACTATTGCTCATCACAACACGCATTGCTCATGCTGTCTCTTCAGGCTGAAATTTCCACTCTCCTCAGCTCTAATTCAGCCCTTTGCATAGTTAACTCCTGTTCCTGAAATAATGAATGACTGGAAGAGCCCCTTTCCAATCACGGCAAGAATGTCCATTGGACCCAACCTCTCCTATAAAAGATGAACATCTCTTTTGTGAGAACAGAGTGTATTCCCCAAAGATAGTGTCAAAATCTTAACCACTTTTGTGCTTTTTAATATCTTCCACACTTACTATTTCCAGTATGTCATTGCTGATGTCTATCCATATTTGTTGGCTGGGAATCTCCTCTGTCTGATTCTAATTCCCACATATAGCCATCTGGCCAAGCTGACTTTCAACAATCTTTCGTATCTCTTCTCTTTTGATTATTCCCCAACCCACTCCACTTCCAAGTCATTCTAATTATAAAGACAAAAATTATATTAACTTTCTTACATTAAATTATATCACTTCACAACTGATAGGAATTCATGATATACCAGTAAAATGAAGCCTGTCAAGCCACTTTAAAGTTAATTTATATGCTTCCCTGGGACTCTTGAGCACTTGCACTGTTTATCTCCAATAATTCCTCACAGCTGTGTGTCTAAATCCAAGGAACACTTGATATTCAACAAACTCTGTGTGTATTTAAATGTCTACTCCTTTAAACACAGAGTTTAAAAATAAAACAAACACAATAATTAGTTTGGAAAATGGAAGGAAATAAACAAATTTAACACATAGAGTGAAGTTCAATTAACTCAATTTTGATACGATTAAACCACCATAATGCTTCATAAGTAAATAAACAAATACTCAGAGAACAAGAATCTGCACAGGTGATACAGTCCTCCCTCCTTTAAAAAAAAATACATAGATTGGCAGAAACCATTTTATTTGCATGGGAAGGCTTTAGACTTTTGTGCATACTGGTGGTATGGATTTTCATAAATGTGTTGAGAATGTTGAATTATACATGTTTTTACTTAATGGCTACTATATTCCAGGCCCTCACTTGTGAGGGTGGGACGACAAAGAACTCACCGGCCAGTAGAGGAGATAGACACATGCAAGAAAGTGCAATACAGATGGCACCTGAAATACTATATATACTTTGTACAAACCGTGTGTCAATTGCCTTATATAGGCAAGTACAAGGGTCACGAAAATTCAAGGGAAGAAAAAACTTAATACTACCTGGGGTAGATAGAGGAGATTTCTAGAAAGATATTGATTTTCACAATTAACATTTGTACTGGCTTTGAGCGTTGAGTCACAGTTCACCAGAAGTGGAACAAGGATATTCCCAGCAGAGGAAGCAGTCACATAAGAGACCCAGGAAGGAAGTGCTGGGAATGGTGAGTGGGTGGTGGGAATGGAATGTAGGGTGTGGAGGGGCACTAGTCGTGGCAGGGCTGAAGCTGTAAATGACGAGTAGAGCATAATCATGAAGTGCCAGTAGACCAGGCTGCAAAGTATTTGCACCTGGAGGTTGTCAGAGAATTATCAAAAGAGGAATCATGTCTCCTATTTTAGAGATTCTTGGTGCTAGACCTCTGCTGATGGAAAAGATACTATTCTATTCTTCATTTTAGCATTTTCTCATCTTCATTTTTCAGCCACTAGTTTGTATGTTGAGCCCCTCAAAAATGTCTACATTTTTTGTAGAATGCTTCTTTTATCCACCTGGCTTGCTTGAAAGGACTTAGGGAAGCTCATTTCTTTGGCTCAAGTCTAAGTCTCCTAACATGATATGACTGCATTACCCAAAAAGGCATTTCCTTGAAAAATGCTTTATAGCCATTTATGTCCAAGAAGAAGTTTCTGAGATATATTCTTGAGAGCAAATTCCGTAAAAGTGAGAGGGAGAGATTGTCTAGGAACACAAGGCGCCTTTTTGATAAATGAAAAAAATCTCCGTGGTTCAGCACTTTGAGTGGATCTTCTCTTTTGTGGGCCTTTCAGGCTTCTTGGCACTGCTGGATTCTTCCCATTGAAACAAGACACTTAGCAGGGAATAGAAACCCCAGTTGTCCAGTCATCTCTTCCTTCCTTATTAACAGAGCAAAAAGAATTGGGATTTTTTATATATTCTACTTACTTAGAAGGTCAGAAAATATAAAATGTCATCTCTGTATTTGTCACAGGCATTATATCAATGCCTTGTCAACAGCTATTCCAAAATCAATGTGTCATTTTGCCTTTGTTAAAACTGAAACACTTAATTTATTAATTCTATTTCAGCTATGAGTTTATTTCACTGTCACTAATAGGATGAATGATTCAGACACTGCAGTTGTTTTCATCTTTTCACCTTGGAAATAAGAATGACAATACATGCTAATTCTAACACAATGAACATTTAAATGTGCAGAAAATTACAGGGTGACTGAGTACTTTATAAAGAAAAGAGTTCATTTCCACCACATATATTAAAAACTCAGAACATTTCTCTGATTTTATTACAAATGCTTCAATAAAAATATTTTTATCAAATCTGGTCAATACACAGGGTACATGTTTATTTATTCCAGTTATTTTAGAAATTTTATAATCCTATTGTACTTGTTTTGAGACAGGGCACTGTTGCTTACGTTGTGTCCTATTGATATTAAGACATATCTATATTTAGTAGTTACACTATAAAGGACATAATATTATCCACCCTGTACTAAAAATGGCCTATTTTAACAGGGTTCCAAATAAATTCCTGCTGATAAATGAAAGGAGATAATATAGCCACAGAATATTAACCTGACAGAGATAAAAGTACAGAATCAATGTTTGTTAGAAGTCAACCAAGTGTCTACTCTTGTGCTAAACGCTTTAAAAATTATATCTCATTTTATTTTTGGCAACATTGTAAGGCTATAGTATCCTCATTTGCTCTTTAAGAAAGTGAATCTCAGAATGGTTAAAAAATTTACTCAAAGTTACACATTTAAGCAGTATATCTGTCTCTGTAGTTACTTTATCTTTGTAGAAACTTCATATATGAAAAAGAAGTAATCGAAGATGAAAATGTGTTAAAAAAAAAAATTAGCAACAAGGCCTAACTTGCTCTCAGGCAGAGGGAAGCATGGTAAGGAAATAGAAAAAGTGTCTTGAAAGGTAGGCTTGCCAAATACCTAATTTAGAATGTTAAGGGGGCCTCGAAAATTGTGGAATCCGCAAGTCCAACAACAGCTGTGTCTGACAGAAGTTAAGTGATTTGCCAAAAATAAAAAAACTGAGAAGTGAAAAGTTAAGAAACAAAGACCACAAGGCACCTAGGGTTGATTAACAAGCTTTGATTAAGCACTTACTGCATGCAAAGCAGTGTGCTAGGCTGCAGAGACATAAAAACATATAATACACCCAAGGAGATTTGGGCCTTCCCTTGGGCTGGGAGCTGCCCTGTGCTGTTCCTGTATCACCTCGCTGCCAATACAGAGCCACACATTTGATGAATTTGAGACCTTTAATCTCAAAACAGCTAACTTCTTAGAGTTGCCAGTCCCAGAGCATTTACCATCTATGCACTACTGTGTTTAAATGTTTACCAATAAAAACATTTCAATAGCCCTCTAAAGCTTGTAATTTTATTCAGAATATTGACCCTGAATTTATCTTGTTCATGTGTTTCTTTGGCTAGCATCTTTCTTCAAAATAGTTTTCTTTTCTTTCTTTTTTTTTTTTTTTGAGATTCTTAACACCATAGTGTATATATATAACTATTATAATATTTATTGTCTTTTATTAAATTAACTTGTACCTCTATCTTGATGTCAGGGACCAATGCTTAGCAAAGTGCATGGCACATAGTAGATAATCAATAAATGCATGCTAAAAGAATGAATGAATGAAGTAGACTTGAGAAGAAGCTGAGAATTCAGCTGGGCTCAGCTTCTCAGTGAATAGTTTGAATGTACTTGGCAATGTTAAACTCACTGCTTTTGGAAGCCACTCTTGGATTTTGAATTGTCATAGATAAATGCTGTCTTATAGAAATATAAAGTAAAATAAGTCATTTTTAATTATCTAATAAACATGTTTAAAAAGGTAAAAAGACACAGGTGAAATTAATTTTAATAATATATTTTAATTCAACATACTCAAAATATTTCAAAATGTAAATCAATATTTACAAATATTAATAAGATATTTTGCATTTTTCATACTAAGACTTTGAATTCCAGTGTGTATTTTAATTTCCAGTTTATTTCAATTTGAACAGCTAAATTTGTTTAAAATATTTTATCTGTATTTTGTTGTAAAATGTAGTTAAAATGGTATATTCCCATACCTAATTGTTTCAAACCTGCTTAAAAGCTTTTCAGGCCAGGTGCAGTGGCTCATGCCTGTAATCCCAGCATTTTGGGAGGCAAGGGTAGGTGGATCGCTTAAGCCCAGGAGTTTAAAACCAGCATGGGCAACATTGCGAGACCCCACCTCTACAAAAATACAAAAAATTAGCCAGGCATGGTGGCATGCACCTGTAGTTCCAGCTACTCAGGAGACTGAGGTGGAAGGATTGCTTGAGCCTGAGAGGTCTAGGCTGCAGTGAGCTGAGACTGGGCCACTGCACTCCAGCTTGGGTGACAGAGAGAGACCCTGTCTCAAAAAAAAAAAAAAAAAAAATTCCAATACTTAATTGAGAATCTATTGAAGTTTAAGTTTAAATTTAAATTTAAATTTAAATTAAGTGGCCAGGCGTGCTGGCTCACGCCTGTAATTTTAGCACTTTGGGAGGCTGAGGCAGGTGGATCACCTGAGGTCAGGATTGTGAGACCAGCCTGACCAACATGGCAAAACCCTGTCTCTGCTAAAAATACAAAAATTAGCTGGCCGTGGTGGCACGCACCCATAATCCCAGCTATTCGGGAGGCTGAGGCAGGAGAATCGCTTGAACCTGGGAGGCCAGGGTAGCATTGAGCAGAGATCACACCACCGCACTCCAGCCTGGGTGACAGAGCGAGACTCTGTCTCAATAAATAAATAAATTAATTAATTAATTTAAATGAAGTAAAATTCAATAGTATTCCAAATTTAGGCCAGGCATGGTGGCTCATACCTGTAATGCCAACACTTTGGGAGGCCAAGGCAGGAGGATCACTTGAGGCCAGGAGTTAGAAACCAGCTTGGGCAACATAGTGAGACCTTCTCTCGATGAAAAACTTAAAAATTAGCCAGGTGTGGTAGTGCATGCCTGTAGTCCAAGCTACTCAGGAGCTAAGGAGGGAGAATCGCTTAAGCACAGGAATTCGAGGCCACAGTGAGCTATGATGGTGCCACTGTACTCCAGCCTCGGTGACAGAGCAAGATCTTGTCACACACACAAAAAAATTAATTTCTCAGTCTAACTAGCCATATTCAAGTGTTCAATAACCACATGTGGCTAGCAGCTACCATACTAGACAATGCAGTTCTAGAAGTTTTTCTCATAAGCCAGAATCTTCCTCCACCTGTATTTAACTCATTATTTCTACTGTTGTACTCTGGGACAAAACTGCATCTCCAACTTATATCTATTATCTGGCAATTTGTAAAGAACAAAGGAGAAATACTTTTAAAGAAGCTCACTATAAGTTTAATGAGAATACCATTAAAAGCTTAGACCAAATGTTGTCAATTACTGAATTATTTAGAATACTGTTCAAGAACCCCAGATAATTTACATGGCATTTATCAAAAGTTATTCTCAATAAATACGTTTCTTTACAAGTCATTGTTTCTAAATATGCACATACTTTTTAACTAGCAAATTTAGGAAATTAATTATGCAGTTCTCTAGAGTGTCCGTAAATAAGCTACAAAATCGCAAGCCTTAAGAAAAAAAGACAACACCTGACCTGGTGTAAATTCCAGTAGATCTATAGTTGAAATGTCTGTGGGTATCTTGGAAAAGACTGTGGATTCGTTTATTGTCATAACAGCTTTTGCCAGTCTCTGAGATTCATGCAAACTGTCCTTATGTGATTCTTACATGAATTGAACTCAGAACCTTGAGAGACTGAAAAAGAGATCAGTGTGGAAGCAGGTGGGCTTTGGCAGATGCAGCTGAAGCAATAATGAAGCAATCCTAAAGTGTCCACTGCTTTCTCCTTCCTTCTTTCCTTTCTTTTTTCCTGCCTGGCTGCCTGCTTGTCTTCTCTTTTAGTCTATTGAAAAGCAGCTTTGGGAACTCTAACTACCTTGCTAGGTTTGGTAAATTCCAAGGTAGGATCAATTAGACAATGAAAACTGAGTAGAGTGCCATTTATTTAAAAACGCTCTAGCTTCACTCAGATGCAACCAATTTGCATAATAGATAATGACCTACTAGACATGCATTTCATCTTTACAGTAGTGATTAAAAGAAATGTTACCATTTGTGACAAAGATACAGGTTTTTGGCGAGTGAGATATTATCAAAAAAGAAGAGGAGAATGAACCTTTAAAAAGGCACTGATGTTCAGACTATGTCATATGTAAGGAAAGGAAAACAAAACTAATTCTCTCAATGTAACAACCCAAAAGAGGAAAAGGTAGTTACACAAAATAAACATGAGTTTTTGACTGAGCTTATTTCTTTAGTAAATTTAAAAACATAAATGATAGGCCAGACTTAGTGACTCACGCCTGTAATCCCAGCACTTTGGGAGGCCGAGGCGGGCAGATCACAAGGTCAGGAGATCAAGACCATCCTGGCCAACATGGTGAAACCCCGCCCCTACTAAAAATACAAAAAATTAGCCGGGCATGGTGGCAGGCACCTGTAGTCCCAGCTACTCGGGAGGCTGAGGCAAGAGAATCACTTGAACCCAGGAGGCAGAAGTTGCAGTGAACCAAAGATTGCACCACTGCACTCCAACCTGGGTAAAATGGTGAGACTCTGTCTCAAAAAAAAAAAAAAGAAAAGAAAAAGAAAACATAAAAGATAAAGAACCTTCTTTTGTCTAGAACAGGTGTTGGCAAACTCTTTCTGTAAAGGGCCAGATAGTAAACATATGAGAACTCGTGGTCCACAGTCTGTCACCTACTATTTGCTACTTTGTTTTGTTCTATAACCTTTTGCAAATATACAAACCATTTTAGCTCCATAGGTGTACAAAAACAGCAAGCTGTGTTCACTTGCAGGCCATAGTTTGCCAACCCCTAGTCTAGAAAAATTTCTTGTTCAGATATTAATAAGACATGAAAATTTTGAGCTAATGTTTTGCTCCATTTTCTGTCTCCACCCAACAGCTACGTTTAAAAGCACAGCAATTCTCCTGAAGGCATTGTCAGTATGACAAACACCAATTGGCTTTTCAACTTAATGTTTCATTAGGGCCTCTTTCATTATAATATTATGGCAAATTTTTATGAGTAAGCTAAATTATATACCAAATAAAAATAAAATAGCTAACATTTGTTGAGTTTTCTATATGCCAATTTACGTGTTATATTATTTATTCTTCACCATAGCCATTTTACAAAGCAAGTACTATTATTATCCTCATTTTAGAGATGAAACTAAGGCACAGAATAGTTACATAATGTGTTTAATGTCATAAGCCTAGTAAATGGAAGAGCCAGAATTAAAATTCATGTTACTTTAGAAGCAATGCACTAGACCAGGGGTTGGCAAACTTTTTCTATATTTTTGTTTTTATATGCCATCTACTCTCTGTCATGACTACTCAACTCTGCCATTATAGTGCAAAAGTAGGCATAGACAACAGGTGAAGGAATAGGCATGTGTTCCAATAATACTTTATTTACAAAAACAGGCAGTGGGCCAGATTTAGCCTGCAGACCATAGTTTCCTATTCCCTACACTAAACCAGTACTTCTCAAACATGAATGTCATAAGAATCACCTGAGGATCTTACAAAAGTAAGGAATCTAATTCATTACATCTGGGAAAGAACCTGAGCATCTAAATTTCTTACACACTCCAAGGTGATGCTGATTCTGCAGTTCAGGGACCTCATTTTGAGTAGTAAGTTTGTAGGCCACCGTGCTACACCGCTGGGTAAAGCAAGGTTTGTAAAAAGAATTGATTTCTTAAGGTGCATTATCAGTGACCTTTTCAAAGTGACCATTTATTGATCAGGTAACATATGTCACGTATTGTACCAAGCATTTCGTATCACTTCAAATGAAACCGTCATCTACCCCGTTCAAGCCAGAAACCTTGGTGCCACTTGTTAGACCAGACTCTAGATCATCCAACAAGTCTCAAGTACAACCCACTATTTTAATTTTATTTCCAAAACATATTTCAAACTCATCCTTTTTTTTTTTTTCAGAACCTACCAACAACAACAACATACAAATCATGACTGTTTACCTAGACTTATGTAACAGCCTCTTATTCTCAGTAACCAAATATGGCTTGTCTCCTAAATCCACTCTCCATACAGCAGCCAGAGTGGTCTTGTTAAAAGGTAAATTGGATCATATTTCTCCCTTGCCTGAAACTTCTAAATGCCTTCAATGGCACTTAGAAGGAAAGCCAAACCTCTAAACATGGCATAGAAAGGATCTGGCCGCTGCCTATGCAAACATTTTCCCTCTCACTCAGTCATGCACTCACTGGCTCTATCTCAGATGCACTGACTTTCCTTCAGCTGAAATGCACCATAGTCTTTCTCATTTAAGGACCTATTTGCCCTGTCCTTCCTTCTGCTGGAAATCTTTTCCTTCTGCTTTTTCATGTCTTGATCCTTCTGATTTTTAAAAAATAAACTGATCCGAACATTACCTTATCAGAAAAGCTCTTCCTCACCACTCAAATTAAAATAACCCCCTTGTTTTTCTCCCATAACATCCTGTTCTCTTCTTTCTTAGCACTTATCTGCAAGCATTTGTGCTCTTTGTGTATTGTGTGCCCTCTCAAGTAAACATCATAAAAGTAGAGACAGACTTCTTGAAACAAGATACACACCTAATGAATGTTTGTTGAATGAATGGTTAAGTTAATGAAGTTCCCACTAGAATATTCCGTCCATGAGGGCAGGAGTTCTGCCTTTTTGTTATTGCTATTTTACATGGCTCTCAGAGGAGTGTCTTGCATACAGCAGACACTTATTAAATGTTACTTTTAGTAAATGTCATTTAATATACATAAACTCTAGAATATTGGATACTATTATTACGCCTATTTAAGAAGTGAAGAAATAGGCTCAGAAACTTAACTTAATCCAGGTCAGAGAACTGTTAGTTTGTGGAGCCATGCTTTGAATACAGGCTTTACATGTACTTTTAACTTCCATGTTATGTGGTATCACTAAATATGTGGCAGGGTCTTCATCAGTAGATCTGTGAAAACTCCCTTAAATGTTTAACACATCATTATTTACAAATCACTTGCAAGTATTTATAGAAACTTTGATTTCTATGTAAAATATTAGTTGTAGCACATCTTCCTTTACTTGTTTGTAATTTAATTATTCTTCAGTAATCCAGGCCATACATTTCATATACCCAATAAAGCCATAAATACCTTGAGGATATGATGAGTCTTTTATATAACTCACAGTAGTCTCAAAGTCATTAGATGTGACATGCTGTTGAATCTCCTCACATTTTCCTTTTTATTATCATTGTGACTTGCTTGAATGTTGGTGTGCTTTCTTAGTACGTTCTTCCAATCTTCTTTATTCTTGAGGAAAATTAGTCCCTTGATATGTTCTACTTTAGCTATTAGAAATAGCTAAAATCTTCAATTTAGGGAATGAGAGGCTTGAAAATGTAGATTTTATGTCTCAGAGCATGTGTGTATTTATTTACTCAACCTTATAAAATTGGATCTTTTACTTGAGCAGTGAGACTCCTACCTCTTTAGCACCTATGTATTTTGGCAACTTTGCTTTTGAAACATCATTTGGAGCACTAAGGGAACAATTGGTGCTTAGAGAGACATTAAAGAAATGCTAAATGCTATTTAAAATTTTGTGGGGTTTTTTTTTCTTGGTTTTGTTTGGTTTGATTTTTGGTACTTGGAAAAAATGAGACTCTTGGGACATCAGCCCTGTTAAGAAGAAAATGGAATATTTGAACTGCGTCAGGCGAAAAATGTTTACCCCAATGTCACATTACTAAGTTAATGCATTCAGGACTCTCCAATATGAGAGAGTGGTAGACATAGTGTTAACATCATTATAAACCTTTGTCCCAATCCAGCTTAGTGGCAGAAAGGAAAGGGGAGGGTCCAAAGATTATTACTATAATTTCTATCATATGTAATGTATCCAACAAATGATAATTTATCTTCCTCTGGTTTATGTAATTAAGTTTTCCAGTTCAAAAACCATTACTCTTACTGTAGTTCCGAAGTAGTAAAGGTAGCAGGGAAAGCCAACCTGTGGCTCATGTATGGTCATGTCCTCCTCCCATGTCTAAAGCAAACATCATTTATCCATTATGTCGCTCATTCCTACCAAGCCCAGAGGACACCTCAGAATTCTTTTCAACATAGCTTTAAAGCCAGTCACTCCAAAAATGAGAATTGGAACCAAAGGTCAACTCACAGCTATACAATTATTAGCTGCAAATGGGAGGTGAGGGAGCATTGCTAAATATGTGCATATCAAAGACCTGAGCAAACTGAAGTGGTTACATAAACAACTTTCACTTTGCTAATGAAGTAACTGAGTACCTTCTTCAAATATAACTAGTGAGTCATGATTCTAGAACTGAGATTCAAGTCTTCAGTATCTTTGACTTCCATCTTTTCACCATTTCACATGTCCCCTCATACATCTGTCTACACAGATTTCTGTTTATATTACATACATTTTTATTTACCTAATCTACACTTTAATCCATTGTCAGAAGTGCCTTCTAACAATACCAAAGATTCTTTCTATTTATATATAATCGGAACTAAACATATATTGGCTGCCATACTAAATTTTACTCTATCCAGATTGAAAGCATTGTTCCACTGTTTTAAAATACTACAGATTTATTATTTACAATCAAGAGAGGCATGCATCAGTGTAATAATGTGCCTCAACTCAATTTAACATAATTACATTCCCCAATTGGAAATGACACAGTAGCCAAGAAGACTAAACTACCATTTACTTTCCTTACTCCGTGTTCAGCTGTAGGCACTGGAGTATGAAATGGCTAGCTACATTCATTACTGGGTTCTGTAGGCTTCTGCTCACAATGTCCACCAGAGCTGCATTAACAGAATAAAATGTATTACAAAATCCCACCATACATTCCCAATAAACATAGTTCACAAAGTATAAATTAAGAGATAGAAATGTGTGTGTAGTCATAGAATACATGTTTTCTTTAGCATACAAACTCTATCTGCATATTTCTATCCGTTATAACAACACTACACAAAACTATAACAACTTGCAAAATATTTACTATGCAAACCAAACCCTGCTGTAATAAACCCACTAATGCAAATCAGTGAACATGTTTAAACTGTGCTAGAGTTCAGTGAGAGAAGTTAGAGTGCACTGCAGTCATACCACAGCTATGTGGGATCCAGCTCATTGTCTCCATCAGCTTCCACACATTTTCCCTGATGAATTAGCCCCTTTTAGGCACTAACTTCTCCCAGACAGTATACTGTGCTGTATGTGTCAAAATTAACATGGTAATTCAAAAATTCATATGAAGATTCAAAAAGTTAGAAATAGCCAAGGCAATTTTGAAGAAATATACAACTATAGACTTAATCTATCAGAAATCAAGACCTATTATAAAGCTATATTCATATAATATTACACAGCAAAAATATGATCATGTGGCCAGTGCAGTGGTTCGTGCCTATAATCCCAGTACTTTGAGAGGCTGAGGTGGGCAGATCACTTGAGGTCAGGAGTTCAAGACCAGCCTGGTCAACATGGCGAAACCCCGTCTCTACTAAAAATACAAAAAAATTAGCCGGGCATGAGGTGCACGCCTGTAGTCCACTCGGGAGGCTCAGGCAAGAGAATGGCTTGAACCCAGGAGGCAGAGGTTGCAGTGAGCTGAGATAGCACCATTGCACTACAGCCTGGGTGACAGAGTGAGACTCCATCTAAAAAAAAAAAAAAAAAAAAAGTGATAATGTGTTACCCAGATGCAGCTTCCAAAAAAAATATTTCTTTTATAAAGGATTTTAAAAAGAAGCTTTCACTTATTTCAAAGCAGTAGGATATTAATCTCACATTCATATTACTTATTTTCAGCCCATTTCTCTCCTTTTTTAAAAATCCTACCCTAGGATTGACTGACCAGTCACAAGCAATGCAGTCAGCAGATACCTTACACCTGTCCACCTCCTCCATGGACTGCCTCAATTGCAAATTGCCTTGTTTGTGGTCTGCCCTTTGCAGGGCAGTTCACACCTAGGGACTGAATATGTAGGGCAAGGTGTAAATGCTTAGCCATTTCAACTCAGCGTAGGACGCTGTGATGGGCAATACTCACTTGAGGTTTTATCAGGCCTGCATCACAGTTCAACTCTCTTCCCTGCCCAGTATCTGTTTTTAGAGAACCCAACATCTGATGAATAAATAATGCATGAATTGCTCATACATAAGTTTGAACAAAAGAAACCAGACACAAAAAAGTATATATTATGTGATTCACTTAAACTAATTTTTAAAACAAATAAAACTAAACCAGAATGATAGAGATCAGAACAATGACTATCTTCAAATGGCTATTGACTGTGAGAGGGTATGAGAAAGCTTTTTGTGTGCTAATAATATTCTATACCTTCATCTTTGTGGTAGTTGCCTATATACTCATTGACTATATACATGAATACTCAGCACTTGGATCAGCATACACACACACACATATACACACACAGTATGTATGTGTGTATATGTATATGTTCAGATTGAAAGGACACAAGGAATACCAGAGAGATTAGATGAGGAGGCATTTATAGTGAAATTTCAGAGTAGCATAAAAAAGAAAAAAATTCTAAAAGCTTCCAGAGGGAAAGAACAAAACACTTAAAAATGAATAAATGTCATATTGATAACAAATCTTCAAACTGCAACTGTGGATTCATGAAGTCAATTAAATTTACAATAAATGAAAAATCGTGATTCTACAATTCTGCACTGTTAAAGCCTAGGAAAAGAAAAAAAGAAAATAATACACAATACTTTACTTTCTTGAGCCTCAATTCATTGAAATGTCATATAGTATCTTCTAAAATAAAAATGGAGCATAAGGCTGCCTCAAGAATGTAAATGCATAAATAATAGCTGTAGTGGTGAGTCCAGTCACTACAATGATTTCGAAGTAGTCCTGGGAATATACAAGATATCAATATATGGCCAGGTGGGGTGGCTCACGCCTGTAATCCCAGTACTTTGGGAGGCCAAGTGGGTGGATCACCTGAGGTCAGGAGCTCGAGACCAGCCTGACCAACATGGTAAAACCCTGTCTCTCCTAAAACTACAAACAAATTAGCTGGGTGTGGTGGCGGATAGATCCCAGCTACTCGGGGGCTGAGGCGGGAGAATTGCTTGAACCTGGGAGGCGGAGGTTGTGGTTAGCCAAGATTGCACCATTGCACTCCAGCCTGGGCAACAGAGTGAGACTCTGTCTCAAAAATTTTATATATATATATATATAAAATAACTAATTTGATATGAAAATATCTATGAATTATATTGGTTGTTTGTTACCTACATGCATAACTGAAGGAAATGCTAAATTTCAGTGAGAGCTAAATTAAAACAAAGACATGAAGTGGAAGCCAGAGGTGAGTTCAAATTCCAGATCTGTTACTCATTTGTACAAATAAGTTAGATAATTGCTTAAGCCCTTTGAACTACAGTCTCCTTATGTTTCAACGGAGATAATACTTTCTATTTCACAGGGCTGTTGGAAGGATTGTTGATGATCTAAGAAGACTCTAGCAATGTCTCCAGTAGATTTGCCTGCCATCTGAAGCCCTTATATTCCACCCACTCTCTGTCAATAAGCCAAATCTTGACCTCTCCCCAATCTCTCTAAGTTTTAACTTAGCTTCCAACCTCACTTTTCAAGCAGAAGATTTCCAAATAAAGATGTATGTTTTCTTATTTATTTGAAATGATATCTGGAATAGCAGTTTCCCACCTCCCCATTGGATTAGATTATATCCCTGTACATTCTACAGGTAAGAATAAAATGTTGAACAGAGAAACACGTTGTATTGTTTCTGTCAATATGGATGCTGTTATGTTGTTTGAAGCAAATTATTTTACACAAATATGGGTCTCGATGTGATTATATGCTTCACAAGCAAACATATACATGCATAAGAGACTGGAAACAGAATTCTGAACTGGCTCAGCTTAAATCCAGTCATCTGGATCATGAAATCAGCATATCTGCTACCACCTGGTGGTAGTTTACCCAAATTCCAGGTTACACTTTCTTGTGTGCTTGAATAAATACCTTGATCAATACAACTCTCAATCTACAAATCTAAAGCATGTTGCCAAACTCAAACTAGTCCGGGGAGTACATTTCCACATTTTTAGGCATCTGTCCAGATGCTTCATTTGCTTTCCTTCACAGAGTAAATCATTATCAAATGGAAGCAGTGTTGATGCTTTCACTATAGTACCATTCCAGCCTTATTTCCTATCATTTCCATTGATGCCACACACACTCCAGCAAAATTATCTGCTCACTGCTTCTTACACATTGCCTGTACTCCTCTCCCCAGCTTGTCATGTCCTCTCTTATGACCATCTGTATGCCTACAAATAGTCTAATGCCATCTTCTCCACAAAATCTTTTCACTTTGCCCAGAGGGACATACTCCTTTCTCTTCTGTTATCTCCTAAAACAATTCATTGTAACATCCATCCTCATAGTATGTAACACTTAGTACTACAGTCATTTATATAGTTATTGTACTGAAGACTGCAGGCAATTGTAACACAATGGTAAGTATTTGTGGATTAAACAGAAAAGGTATAGTAAACACACAATCTTTTGGTACCACTGTTATGTATGTGATCTGCCACTGACTGAAATGTTGTTCAGTGGTACATAACTATATGTGTTTGTGTGTATACATACATGTACATAGGCAAGTCCCTTCTGTCTATGAGCTTGTAAAATCAAAAGCAAGCTACTTACTTCCTAGATACAATGGGGATACAGGTATTAGGTAAATACAGCCATTCCAAATGAGAGAAATTGACCAAAACAAAGGGGTTACTGGGCTCAGGCAAGTCCAAAATCCAGCAGGACAGTCAAATTTTAAAGCCCCAAAATGATCTCCTTTGACTCCATGTCTCACACCCAGGTCACACTGATGCAAGAAGTGGGTTCCCATGGTCTTAGGCAGCCCCACCCCTGTGGCTTTGCAGGGTACAGCCTCCCTCCCAGCTGCTTTCACAGGCCGGTGTTGTCTGCAGCTTTTCCAGGCACACAGTGAACGCTGTCAGTGGATCTACCATTCTGGGGTCTGGAGGACGGTGGCCCTCTTGTTACAGCTCCACTAGGCAGTGCCCCAGTAGGGACTTTGTGTGGGGGCTTTGACCCCACATTTCCCCTCCTCACTGCTCTAGCAGAGGTTCTCCATTAGGGCCCCACCCCTGCAGCAAACTTTTGCTTGGGCATCCAGGCATCGCCATACATCTTCTGAAATCTAGGCAGAGGTTCCCAAACCCCAGTTCTTGACTTCTGTGCACCCACGGGCTCAACACCACATGGAAGCTGCCAAAGTTTGGGGCTTGCACCCTCTGAAACCATGGGCTGAGCAGTACCTTGGCCCCTTTTAGCAATGGCTGGAGCAGCTGGGACACAGGGCACCAAGTCCCTAGGCTGCACACAGCATGGGGACCCTGGGCCAGGCCTACAAAACCATTTTTTCCTCCTAGGCCTCTGGGTCTGTGATGGGAGGGGCTGCCATGAAGACCTATGACATTCTCTGGAGACATTTTCCCCATTGTCTTGGGGATTAACATTCAGCTCTTTGTTTCTTATACAAATTTCTGCAGCCGGCTTACATTTTCCCTCAGAAAAATGGGTTTTTCTTTTCTACTGCATCATCAGCCTTAAATTTTCCAAAATTTTATGCTCAGTTTCCCTTTTAAAATGGAATGCTTTTAACAGCACCCAAGTCACTTCTTGAATGCTTTGCTGCTTAGAAATTTCTTCCGCCAGATACCCTAAATCATCTCTCAAGTTCAAAGTTTCACAAGTCTCTAGGGCAGGGCAAAATGCTGCCAGTCTCTTTGCTAAAGCATAACAAGAGTCACCTTTGCTCCAGTTCCCAGCAAGTTCCTCATCTCCATCTGAGACCATCTCAGTCTGAACCTTATTGTATATGTCACTATCAGGCTTTTGGTCAAAGCCATTCAACAAGTCTCTAGGAAGTTCCAAACTTTCCCACATTTTCCTGTCTTCTTCTGAGCCCTCCAAACTATTCCAACCTCTGCCTGTTACCCAGTTCCAAAGTCACTTCCACATTTTCAGATATCTTTTCAGCAACACCCATTCTACTGGTACCAGTTGACTGTATTAGTCCGTTTTCATGCTACTGATAAAGACATACCCGAGACTAGGAAGAAAAAGGTTTAATTGGACTTCAGTTCCACAGGGCTGGGGAGGCCTCAGAATCATGGTGGGAGGCAAAAGGCACTTCTTACATGGTGCTAGCAAAAGAAAATGGGAGAGATGCAAAAGCAAAAACCCCTGATAGGCTGGAGTGCAATGGCATGATCTTGGCTCACTGCAACCTCCACATCCTGGGTTCAAGTGATTCTCCTGCCTCAGCCTCCTGAGTAGCTGGGATTACAGGCGCCTGCCACCATGCCCGGCTAATTTTTGTATTTTTAGTACAGATGGGGTTTCACCATGTTGGCCAGGCTGGTCTCAAGCTCCTGACCTCAGGAGATCCACCTGCCTTGGCCTCCCAAAGTGCTGGGATTACAGGAGTGAGCCACGGCGCCCAGCCATTGTTTAAGAATTTTTATAGAGCGTGCTCTTTAGCCCCCTCGCCCCACCTTTCCTAGAGGTTGGTGAGGGAAGCTGAAAGTACTCTCTAGTCTTCTAATTACTTGGTCTTTCTGGTGACCAGCCCTATTCTGAGGCTATTAGGTCCCACCCCATGTAACCTCATTAGCATGAATTCAAGTGTTATCAAAGGGGCTTATTGTGACTATCAAAAAATACTCCTATCACTCAGGAAATTCCAGGGGTTTTAGGAGCTCTATTACCAGGGCAAAAAAAAAATATACAGTATTTCAAATTATACTACAGGAGACGATTGAACTCAGTAAAAGCCATGGAGAAGATGGGATTGATATGAAAGATTCTGCAAAGGCTGAATCTATAGAATATAATGGGTGACTAGCAGGAGAGTAGGAAAGAGAAAAAACTCAAGATAGTTTTACATTTTTGTGTCTAGGTGACTGGGAGAATAGAGGAGAATGCGGAGTCTGTAATAGAAAACAATATTTAAAACAATCTCTTAAAAACAAATTTTTGATGCCCTGGTTTTGGCCTACTAATTTTCATAATTTATCACCAGAAAAAAAAATTTACATCTGGGCTATATAACTCCTTAGTATGTTATTATTAAAAGATGAACTCTGATATAGATAGCCATGAAGAACCACTAGTAAATCTGTGAATCTTGGTTTCTTGTTGCTACTATTATTTAAGGATAAGTGTATTTGTTAAATGTTCTGCATTTTTGTTAGTGGTACCGTTAGAACTGTAATCACCTGGAGAGTCGTTCCTGCCCACAGCACAGATAAAACCAGTTCACTGAGATCATGCATTTGGAGTAGAGAAAGAGTTTTACTGACTCCAGCCTGGCCACACAGAAGAACTAGAGTTCTTCTCCCAGTCTTCAGTCTTGTCTTCAGTCTCCCCAGAGGCTCAAAGGCTAGGGGTTTTATGGACAATTTGGTGGGCAGGGGGATAGGGGATGGGTGCTGCTGATTGGTTGAAGATAAAATTATAGGGGTGTGGAAAACGGTCCTTGTGCACTGAGCTTATCTCTGGGTGGGGCTACAGGACCAGTTGAGTCATGAGTCATAAGTCCAGGTGGGGTCAGTCTGAAAAATATCTTTTAAAAAAAACTTAGATTCTACAATAATGATGTTATATATAGTAGCAATTGGGGAAGTTACAAATCTTGTGACTTCCTGAGAAGTCAGGGATTATAGAAACTGTGCCTTCATTTTAGCAGAACTCTGGCCTCTCCTATAGTACTAATCTTGTGGCCTTTCATTAGTCTTAAAAGCAGCCCACGAACAGGGAAGGGATTAGTTGTAGGGAGAAACTATTATCATCCTTGCTTCAAAGTTAAACTATAAACTGAATTCTTCCCAAAGTTAGTGTGGCCTACACCCAGGAAGGATCAAGGACAGTGTGGAGGTCAGAAGCAAGATGGAGTCAACTATGTCAGATTTCTCTTACTGTCATAATTTTGCAAAGGTGGTTTTAGAACTGAAATTAAAATTGATACCTGGAGGTAGAGTGTTTCTATTAAAAAAAAAAACCTAAAATATATGGCTTTAGGACTAGTAGCTAGCATAGGGCAGAAAGGCCTCAAAAATTATAAATGGAGGCTGGACAGACTGTAAGGACATTGTTATTGAAGACTGAAGAAAAGATTACCCATGTTATGTAGTGGTAAAACATTTGGCAACATTTCTGCTTGCAATAGTATGGAAGATGGCTTGTAGATATAATTAAGAACATTTTCAAATGGCATTTTTTGAAAGTGCCAAGTGTTGTTTTTTAATTGTGTGTGATAAGAAAAAAAAATAGATGAACTGAAGAAAAAGTTGTTCTGTTTTCAAGTAGCATATAGAGGAAACATTTCCAATCCCAGAATCACTGGTTTGGAAAATAAAATTTTTTGTCATTCCCAAACTCCCAGGTCACAAAATATACTCAAAGTAAATTGAAACCTAGAGGCAATGCCAGGGCACTGTCAGGAAAACACAACCTCCCAGCCAAGATTAGTGCAGGGGTGTGGTTGTAAGATTCTGTGTTGGGATCTCAGAAAAATGTAACGGAGTACCTTTTAGATGCTCCCAGCCAGACAAAAGAACTTCTAAGAATCTTAAGATCAAGTCTCATGGACTCTCTCAGTTAAATAAGTGGGCCTCCAAAAATCTTTTATTTATTTTATTATTATTTTTTAAATTTTTTTGAGACAGGATCTCACTCTGTCACCCAGGCTGGAGTGCAATGGTGCTATCTCAGCTCACTTCAACCTCCACCTCCCAATTTCAAGTGATTCTCATGCCTCAGCCTCCCCAGTAGTCAGGACTATAGACACATACCACCACACCTGACTAATTTTTGTATTTTCGGTAGAGACAGAGTTTCATCATATTGGCCAGGCTAGTCTCAAACTCCTGGCCTCAAGTGGTCTGCCTACTTTGGCCTCCCAAAGTGCTAGGGTTACAGGCGTGAGCTACAATGCCCAGCCCCATAAAGGCATTATTCTTATACTCTGTTTATCACATACACAAAAAAGAGCTTCTAAGAATTTTTAAGATGTCCCATAGCCCAAGGTTGAGATAGGCCTGCTTGAAATTTGTAGGTGTTTTTTTCTCAGAGATTGTAATTTGATACATGGAAAACCCACATCATTTTTTAAAGAATTGTAAAAGCTTAGACCAAATAGTACAAAGACAATTTAAAATTAAAAAGCATCTGGGCCCCCAAGCTCCTATGGGTAGAAAGCAGGCTGAAAAAGCTACACAACTCTAAATGGTAGTTATTTCTATGGAAAAGGAGATATGATTCAGAGGGCAAAATAAAGAGTCCAAAGACTGAGTACATCCAAGAACCACAGAATTCACTCCCAGGGAGTAGAACTGCCCTAATCAAAGAATATTCCCCAACCCCTGAAATCAGAATAAATGACAACTTATGCATAGCCAGATTTCAGAGTTGCTATATGAAATGGTGACTTCTATGGACCTCCCACTTTATCCCGTTTTAAACAATTATAGTTGTACTGTCCTATATCAACATTTTAAGTTAGGAACATGGATGAAAGATAATTTATCTGTTAGTTTATGGTTCTTGGTACCCAAGGAACTGCACCTGAGGAGCCCCATCTATACTATACCTGATTTAATGACAATGCCTAGACATTGAGCTCTGTCATGATGGAATAAGGCTTTTGGGGTTTTAGGGAATGGTGAGGATATTTTGCATATGGTAGAAACATTAACTGTTGAAACCAGGGGACAAATTCTGGTAGCTAATCTCCAAAGATAGTCTTCAATATTTTTTTTCTTCTTGGATGCTTAGGCCATTTCCTAAATTATTTCCTTTTCTTAAATCTGTGCTAAACTGGTGCCTGGTTTTGACCAACAGAATACAGCAGAAATGACATTCCTATGCTTCCAAGCCCAGGCCTTAAGAACACTGACAGTTTCCACTTTGAACCTTTTAGAATTTAGCTCCCTTGCTACAGGAATCCTAAAACATATAGAGAGGCCATGCAGAGGAACCAACACACCCTAACGCCTCAGCTGAGTTCCCAGCAAGAGCCAGCACCAACTGCCAGCCATGTGAGTGAGCCGACTTGTACTGTAGCATAGCCAGTATCCTGATGACCACAGTCGTAGCCAACAGCACATGGAACAGAAAAACCACTTTGCTGCATACATTCAAATACCCAGCTGAGCCCACTTAACCAGCAAAATCACACAGATAATAAAATTGTAGTTTGAGGCTGTTAAGATTTTAAGTGATTTATTATGTAGCAATAGGTAAATAAAACAGGAATTTTTATTCTGATATTGGATCTTCAGTATAGAATAGATTTGTAAAATTCAAAGATACTTCTTGCAATATGTATTTATTTTTTCTTATGAAAAACCTATGCAAAGTAAAGTCGTAATTAGAAAAATTAGTATACAAAGAAAAATACAATAAACTTGTGAACTGCATCTCTTTAACTTGTTTTCTAATCAAAATATATAAAAGCTTTCTTTAAGTCAGCTTATAAATGATTTATTACATTTCAGTTATCTGGTGTTTGCACTGTGATAGAAATAACATTTTATTCTCCCGAGGAAATTCTATTTTTAGAGAACTGCTAAGTTGCTACAAATCTTTAAAGTGCTTTTTAGCCATAGTTTACCTATTTTCATTGTTCTGGAAATGTGTTATAGTTCTTGATTTATGAACTAGAAGACTAGATGGAGTATTGAAATAACAATGTCATAAGAAGTGATGTGCAAATTTATAATTTAAATTCCAAATTTGTGATACCTTATTTCTTCATCTTTTTCAGTTTTTCATATTCCCTGAAAAAAGAACCAAAGGGCCACCTATCTTGTTACTCTTGAAGCATAATGTTCTTTTTGACAGTCTGTACACTAAATCACATTGGAAATGCACTGGGAGAATGAGATTCAATTATTCTTGACCTCTTCTCTGTTACCACCCACTATACATGCAAGAGGTTTTGACCTAACCCTATCAGGAAATTGGTTGCTTTAGAATTTGAAGAGGCAGGGAAAACAGACACATGACCCTGACACTAGGCCAGAATTTATAAGCATCTATTTCCAGGATGACTCAGACTTGGCTTCAGAAAGCGGGACTGTCGACTGAAAAATACAATGAGCAGAAGCCAGAGAGAAAGAAACTTTGACTGTAATCCAAAGAGTAAATTCACAGATCTAAACCCAATAGTCAGTGCCCATGTTACCCTATCAGAAACATTTCCAAAGCTGATCACTCCTTCCTCCTGAAGCACTTCCTTCACTTGGAGTCCGTCACAAGTGTCTCTGGTTTTTTTTCTTCCTGACTGATCACTGTCGTTCTCAATCTGAAGTCCTGGCTTCTGTTCTTGCCCCAGCTTCTTAACATCAGAGTGTCCTAGGGCTCAGGTCTTGGTCCTGTATCTTCCCTATCATGTACTCTCTGTTAACCCAGTTGTGTTATTTTAAATACTCTCTGGTAGGCCAACAATCTTCAAATGTATCCCAAATCTTCAGCAGACATCTGTCCCTGGAACTTTAGGCTCATAACCCTCAACTGGCCATGTACTCTAGGATGGATGTCACAACTTGACATGTCCAAATGGAGCTCTTGATCTTTCCCTCAAACTGTCTTTCTCACACTGGTAAATAGCAACAACATACTTCCAGTTGCTCAGGTCAAAAACCTCAGAGTCATCCTGGATTGCTTTCTTTACTTAAGAGATCACATTCAACCCCTGAGCAAATCTTGTTGCCTCTCTGTTCAGAATATATCCAGAATCTGACCACTTCTCACTATTTTCAAACCAGCAACCTTGCACCCCTGGATTATTATAATGACTTTCTAATCAGTCTCCCTCCTCCTATCCTTATTCCCAAACAGAAAATTCTTAACACAGCAGCCAGAGTGAAGTACTTACACTGTAAGTCAAAGCATATCAGTTCTCTTTTCAAAATCCTATAATGGCTTCCCATTTTATTCAGCATAAAAACGTTACAAAAGCATTCAGGGCCCAATGTGGTCTGGCCCATCCATCCTCTCTTTGACAGTCTCTTACTACTCCCTGCTGCTGGATCACTACTTCAGCTATGCAGGCTGCCTTGCTGTTCCTGGAACTTGCCAGGAATTCCTTTGCCTCATTTCTTTCCTTTTTTTTTGGTAGAGACAGGGTCTCACTATGTTGCCCAGACTGGTCTTGAACTTGGGAGCTCAAATCAGCCTGCACCTCAGCCTCCCAAAGTGGTGAGATTACAGGCATGAGCCACATTGCCTGGCCTTCTGTTGCCTCATTGCTTTGCACTTGCTGTTTCCTCTCTTTGGAAACCTCCTCCCCTAAATATTTAGGTAAATTGTTTTCTTATCTCTTTTAAATCTTTGCTCAAACATTCCTATCTCTGTATAGCTTTCCCTGATGGTCCTGTTTATTATTGCAATCCACCCACACCTGACAATCTTATCTCCTTTCATGTTTTATTTTTCTCCATAGCATTTACCATCTTCTAGCATTCTGTAAAATTTACTTATTTATTCCTTAACTCTCTGTCTCCCCAGCAAGAAAATAAGATCTACAAGGGTGGAGACTTCTGGTTTGTTTGCATTTTTTGCGGATGTGTCCCTGCCATCTAGGACAATGCCTTACATACCACAGTTGCTTAGTAAATATTTGCTAAATGAATGCTGATGCTGTGTTACAGAGAGTCCTCTATCTCATCCTCTTCTTTATTAAACAAATTTTCCTCTCTATTAATTGCTCAAGAAAATGTTTTTTTTTAAAAAAAGATACAAATGTAAAAAAACAAAACTAAAAGTCTCTGTTCTCAAATAAATTGGTCTTACTATCATACAAAATGTCAAGTTTAGGGCTGGAAATATGGTGAGCTGAGTTGAAAGTTGGTTTTAAAAGGAAATAAAAATCTACAACTGGAATTAAGACACAAACCTTGTTTTTTAAATCAAGCAGTCTTCAAAATATTTTACATACATAAAGCTATTTTGTTTAATAGGCAGAGCACTCTTTACTGAATAGCTTCTTTGTGGCCTTACGCTTTGTCTCAGGAGAGTTTTCTAAAACTAATGATACAAAGAATCAAGAGGTTCTCAGGAAGCTGAGGCAGGAGGATTGCTTCAGCCTAGGATTTGGAGACCAGCCTCAACAGCATAGTGAAATCTCATCTCTAAATAAATTTTTTTAATTAGCCACATATGGTCGCGCACGCCTGCAGTCCCAGCAATTTGGGAGGCTGAGGTGGGAAGATCTCTCTTGAACTGAGGAGTTCAAGGCAGTAGTGAGCCATGATCATGCCACTGCACTCTAGCCTGGGTGTAGAGTGAGACTCCATCTCTAAAAAAATGTTCTTTAAAAATAGGAGGACTTGACGCTAACTTAGATTTTTTTCTTTCTAGCAAAATCTAATCTGGTCTTTTTATCAACTGTTAGAATCTTAAATAAAAGAGGTTTTGATAGCAAGCCATAAAATGAAGGTAAAAAATGACTATGCAGTTAGAAGGTACTTAATGTCAGCTCCTCATCTGACTTTTCTGAACAAGCACTTAGTTGCCTGCGGTGACTGGATCTGAAGCCTTCAAGTGTCTACTTTGGACTCAAATATCTTTATTGGGACCCCCTGCACATGGACTAGAGTACTTTTCACTCATGTCCCGTAAACGTAACTCTCTAGCATGGAGCCCTCGTTGGGACACTTAAATCCTAAGGGATAAAAGGAGGGCAGGTCTCAGTGTTTCCCAATCCATGCTTTTCTCTACACAGAAAAATATTCACCTTTAATGTCCAGATCTATGTGTGTCTTAAAGAGTGGGGAGATGGGAGTCATGCATATTTAAAATGGTCTTTTTTATTTCCTATTGCATAACTTTAGTGGAAGTGTTCAGTTGTCTAGAAAATAATAATAATAATTTAAGTTTTAAAAAAAGTCTAGTATTTGAACACTAGAACTTTGAGATAACTTATTTTACTGCCCAAAAAGAAAATGTCACTTTTCAAAGAAAATTATGTGTTTTGATAAAATATATATATTTATGAGTAGTTTCTAATCAAAAAGAGGTTAGTCTTGGGCTCTGGTCTCAACTCTTCTTTAGATTCAATCCCTACTCCAGTTCCTTCAGCTTCCAGTGATAATCCGCAAAGCTGTGTGCTTGCTATGTGCCAGCTATTAAGGGCCTCCTCAATGTGCCAGATGTCAGGCAAATAATTCTGTCAGTGTGATGTTACCTGGCTTGTCTAGATGTCTTCATCAACAACAGTGATCTGTCCACGGAACTTTTAATTTTTAATCTTCAAAATTTACCTATTCTGCATTTCATCTCCTTAGATCTGAGATTTTTCTTTCCAAGAGTCAATTACTCTTTTTGGTTTAATGTATTGCATCTTGAGATATCACTGTTCTAACAAAGGAAGATCCCTAGTGCAGGGAATTGAGGCACCTAAAATGACACTGTTATAGTGAAAAAGAACATTAGATTATGAGTAAGAAGACTTCGTCTTGAGTCTCCATTATTTATTAGCTATATGGTCTTAAGTAAGTCACTTAAATTCCTCAAACATCTGTTGCTACATACTCTCCCTACTTGATGTGGTAGAGATAAGATCACAGAATAATATGTTCAAATAATATTATAGCATTCTCAATAAACCTAACATTATATTATTGACTATGTGGACGGATTTAGGGAAATGTAGCCCTTTCTGTGATCTTCAGATCGCACTGTCTGTGTGCTGCCTACACCACCCACATTTAGAGCTGTACCTATGTACGTGTATCAAAAAATAGATTCTGAATAACACGAGTGATTGCCATGATCACAGAGGAACTATTATTAAAAATATTACTTTGATTAAAAATGTCAGTTTTGAGAAGCTTTTAAAATCTTCCACCAGTGCTAACCTGACATCAATGACATTTCAATATTCGTTTTTAAAAGTTGGCTTTCCCAAACACCACATGTTCTCATTTATAAGTGGGAGTTGAACAATGAGAATAAATGGACACAGGGAGGGGAACATCACACACTGGGGCCTGTCAGGGGGTCGGGGGCTAGGGGAGGGATAGCATTAGGAGAAATACCTAATGTAGATGACGAGCGGATGGGTGCAGCAAACCACCATGGCACGTGTATACCTATGTAACAAACCTGCACATTCTGCACAGGTATCCCAGAACTTAAAGTACAATTTAAAAAAAAAAAAAGTTGGTGGCCAGGCGCGATGGCTCACGCCTATAATCCCAGCACTTTGGGAGGCCGAGGCGGGCGGATCACGAGGTCAGGAGATCGAGACCATCCTGGCTAACACGGTGAAACCCCGTCTCTACTAAAAATGCAAAAAATTAGCCAGGCATGGTGGTGGGCGCCTGTAGTCCCAGCTACTCTGGAGGCTGAGGCAGGAAAATGGCGTGAACCCGGGAGGCGGAGCTTGCAGTGAGCCGAGATCTGGCCACTGCACTCCAGCCTGGGTGACAGAGCGAGACTCCGTCTCAAAGAAAAAAGAAAAGATGGTTTTTATTTATATCTTTATTTAACTGAGCTTTGCATCTTGTGCATTTGGAAAAGACAGGGGCTTTCAGTAATCTTTGAGTTCCCAAATAAATTTGTTTGAAAATTTATCATCATCCCTACATATGTAAACATTTTCCCAATACTTGAATGCCCAGACATTTTTTCATATAGAGCATAGTAACATGAAAACCTACTTATATAAAAGTATTATTAAGTATTGAGATTTTTTCTTCATGAAGTGTGCATTTTGTCCATTGTTTTCAAATAAGTTTACAGGTCAAAATAAAGCCTTCTACGGTGATGATGAATAAATGAAGCCTTCTATGGTGAAAATGAGATTTTGATCTCCACCTCAGAAAATTAGAGGATTTGCTATAAAACCAAGAATGAATGCTATTCACTCACTCATTCACCCAATATCTGTTATTGATCTTTTATTGACAGAGTTATTTGCCTGACATTTGGCATAAAGCAGTGAACAAAATACACAATCAGTTTCTGTTTTCACAGAGCTCACATTCTCCATTGTACAAAATACAATCCTAGGTGGAGATGTAACCAAATGAGCCCTCTGAAACCTTAGATGGGTGTGTGTTTGTATACACACCTGTGTATATATGTATGCATGTATCATACACTTTTTGAAGCTGAAATCACATTTTAGAATGAAGTGGGAGAGGAGAAATGGGCTGTATGTTCCTCACATGCAGAAAATATTCCCTTAGGGTTTACCATGCTAACTAGAAAATTACTGAGTCATTATTTTCTCCCCTCAACGTTCCATCCCCCAAAATCTCTCAAATCTTACAGCTGACATTTACCCCAGCTCAATACCCACCCAGTTTTATGGGAAGTCCTTGCTGGTGAAGCAACACTCATACAATTTATAATGCTACACCACATTCAACCTCTTTACTAATCATGCAATTTCGATTTAAGTTTTCTGATTTATATACCAACTTCACCTTTCACTTTTCTCAACCTGCAGTCTGATCTTCCCCCTTCTCAGCAACATGGAGCTCCTTTTCTATCTGGTTCATCAACCTTCCTTCTAGGCTCCCAACTCCTCATTTCTACAAAATCACTTCTCATGTCTTCCAACTCTTTTTCCTTTACCTCCAATTACCCTTTTATCAAACACATAAATATTAAAAAACAAAAATGGCAGTTCATTCTCTTAGAGAAACGGGTTACCTGAAATTGCAACTGGGCAACCATTCTCTAAAGATCTAAAGATCTCACTGACATAAGCAGAAGAACCATCCCCAACTGTTGTTTTTTGGCTGGCTACAGGGCACAGATAACAAATGGTTCAATGAATGTCATTTCTACTGTAAATAAATCTTGTAAATCTTACTGACAGTGAGAAAATAACATTGTCAAGGGGAAAGTTAAAATATTTGAAAACAAATAATCTTAAGAATATGGTCCTTGTGTTCAGCCATATTTCCTTACACAATGTCTTTCTTGGACTTTCTTTTCTTAACAATAATAATAAAATATTAATTTAAAATCATAATACAGTATTTTATAATTTTAAAAAATTTCCTCATATATGATCTCTTAAGAAATATGGGTGGCAATAATGGTGATTAATTACTATATCTATTTTACAAAGCAGCAACTCATGTGACTGCCTTTGGCCACCCACCTAAGTGGAGGGTTGAGAAATAAAATCCAAGCCTTCTAAAATGACAACCATAAGATGATTCATTACAGTAGCACATGGTGGTACACATTTTATCTGAAGTACAAAATGGGAATAATAATAGCACCATTCTAATACATTGCTTTAGGAATTAAATTACATGATTCATAGTAAACACTCAATAAACTCTAGCTGTTTTGTTATTTATTATTATTACAATAGCTGGTAGCATCACTCATATAAACTTTCTTTAAAATTTAGCAATAAATATACGCTTCTCCTGGTAAATTCAGGCCCAACACATGTGAAGAACTTAGAGTCTATTGATATTTTAATAGATGTATATCAACCTATGCTATATAATTCAATACAATAATAATATACAAATCCCTTTAAAAAAAATTTTTTATAGCCAGGCGTGGTGGTGCATGCCTTTAATCCCAGCTACTTGGGACGCTGAGGCAGGAGAATTGCTTGAACCCGGGAGGCGGGGGTTGCAGTGAGCCAAGATCGCACCATTGCCCTCCAGCCTGGGCAACAAGAGCGAAACTCCATCTCAAAAAAAAAAAAAGAAAGAAAAGAAAAAAAGAAAAGAATAAAGTAGGAAGTCAATGGAGAAAACTGAGCTAGAAAATTAGAGCCCTTCTAGCAGAAATGAGGTATACCCCACTAAAAAAAAAAAAAAAATTTAGATACAGAGTCTCACTCTGTCACCCAGGCATGGGTTCAGTGGTGTGATCATAGCTCACTGTAACCTTGAACTCCTGGGCTAAAGTGATCTTCCCAACTCAGCTTCCCAAGTAGCTAGGACTACAGATGCATGCCACCACACCAGATAACTAAAAACAAAATTATTTTTTACACAAGGGGTCTTAACATGTTGTCCAGGCTGGTCTTGAATTCCTGGCCTCAAGTGATCCTTTCACCTCAGCTTCCCAAGACAATGAGATTACAGTCAGGAGCCACCACACTCAGCCCAGTTAATCATTTTTGAAATCATTTCTTCCTTAAGAAACAAGCTTTAACAATTTGATTCTTTTGAAAACAAACAATTTGATACTTTTGATACTTAGCCTGCCAAAGCTATCACCCAATTTCCCCAAATCTCTCTTTCTACAATTTTCAAACTAGCTATAATTATCTCCAAACAATAGGTCTTTGAGGAATTATTTTTGGGATCACGAAAACAATTTTGACTGTGGCATCGCTTTTTATCATGACTCTATGTCACGCATAAGTATTAACCCATGTAGTCATTTAGCCCAGAAATGGGGATTTAATGCTGACAGTGTTGCATGCATTCTCTTCTAGAGTTATTACAATGTGAACTTATCATTATTTTATGAAATTATTACGATCATGAAGATTCAGCTTCTGATCTGTGTTCCAGAATTTCTTAGCTGTGTGATTAAGGGCAAGTGTATTTTTCTGAGTAGAAAATGTTCATCTGCAAAACAGAGACAATATTAACTTCACAGAATCTCTTGAGAATTACTTCATATTTCAGATTTGACTGTGGATGCAAGAGTGTTAAAGGCAGTAAAATGATACATTAATATATCACTTTCATTGGTCTAAATGTATGCAATAGTCAGAGTGATTTCTAATACGCAGGGCAAGTTGCAAAGCAGAACTCTTTCCTCTTATTTCTAACTTCTAGTGAAAGTTACAAAGCACACTTCTTTTCCCTCTCTTAACCAAATGCCTTCTTGTGGCATTTCTTTAAAAACAAAAAGCTAAGGTGCCTATGGCTGCCGGAAAGAAGATACGGGCATTTTTTAAACTGGTTTTCTTTATCTTTTCCACCCAGAAGGCTAACGAGAAAACTGAGTGCTTATGCTTCATCATGCTTCCATTTCTGCACACTTTAGAATGACTTGCTAACACTTCTGGCTTTGAAAGTCCAAAGCCTACCCTGAAGATCTGACAAAGAAAGAGAACTAGAAATATTCTGAGCTTGTGAATAGACTCCCCCAAGTGTTTTCATTTCTTGGTCATCAAATTGGAAATGACTGGACCAATTCAATGTTTTATTCTCTTTGGCACTTAGCTCTATAGCACAAGGTTCTGGGGACAGTTTCTATTAACAGACTTAGACATTGCATCTAATTTACTTTGCTTGACCTAGCAATTAGTTCTACTTGTCCCCATCCTTTAACCCAAATTTTCATTCTTCAACTGTGACAAGATGGGCAGCAAGAAATAATATGCTATTTTAGGATTCAGCAAAATAGAGCTAACCTAAGAAATAATTGGATAAGCAGAGTTTGTCTTCCGCCTATTCTTGAATCAGTACAGGGTTTCATGGAGAACATTGGCCTTCATTCTCTAACATATGAAAGTTGGATAGAAATTTCTGGTATTTAGTCATTTGAGAGGTATGTACATTTAGACTTTGAAAGTCTGATTTAAGTTTTAGGAGTTCTCCAAGTACAACATATAGCAACCAGAAGAGATAATGTCCCTGGCTTTCTGTAGCAGAAAAGGAATGTATAAGAAGTACAGCAAAGGTTCATGGTGTCAATGCGGCCTAGAAAACAAGATTTGGAAACTGAATAAGAATCAGGATAATAGCATAGGATCAACAGGAGCAAACAAAATAACTGTTTTTTTTTGCAGGAACTACTGGAAGAGAAAGCCACCAGCTTCATTTGATCCAGATTTAATGCCCCAGGAAGAAGCATCCACTTAACAGAGGCTTTGTCATATACCATATACCATACCACTTTGGCTGGCAAGGAAGTGCTTAAAACGTAGTTGATTCTCAACTATTGAATGAATGAGTGAATGAATTTGTTGAGTTTCTAATTATAAAATATCTTTTGCTCGAGGCACTTCTATATGTCAAGACCATATGCTGAATTTTATTTTATTTTCTGACACCTTCATAGGGCTAATGAGTCATAGATTATTTTTTTCTGTCTGCAATTCAGTGGGTCATTATAACTAACTCCATTTTATTTCAGCCCTTGTTTATTCCCCTCCAGCAGGGGAAGCTGGATGATATTATGAGGGGGCAGCCTGGGCACGGTGGTTCACACCTGTAATCCCAGCACTTTGGAAGGCCGAGGAGGCTTGAGCCGGGGAGTTCAAGGGCACCCTAGGCAACATAGGGAAACTCTGTCTCTGCAAAACAGTAAAAAATAAAAACATTCACCAGGCATGATGGCATGCACCTGTAGTCCCAGCTACTCAGGAGGGTGAGGTGGGAGGATTGCTTAAGCCTGGGAGGTAGAGTTTGTTGTGAGCCAGGATCACATCACTGCACTCCAGCCTGGGCAATAGAGTGATACTCTGTCTCAAAAAAAAAAAAAAAAAAAGGAGGATGCAGGATGTAATTTGTTAACTTAGTAAGTGATTTTCATTTTTCTCTAAAGTCTCATAAAATTTTGTTTGAGTAAAATACACAAGAGGCAGCAGGAGAACATTAAGAAGAGAGTCCTAGTGTATTCAGAGGGTTTGAAATAAAGATATATATGAGAAGGAACAGAGAGATATCCTAAGTTGTTTGATTTTTAAAATAGATGTTTTACTGCATCCTGAGGGTCTGGGAACAGATCACTATGCGCAAAACACACCCTTTCTACCTAGATCAGACTTAACGTCTGCACAAACCTCAAAAGCATCATTTATTTTGAAAAATAAAGTAAGACCTATGCTGAGTCCTATCCACAGTGACAATCCCAGATGACTACCCCCTGGTGAAACAAGACATTTCTCCAATCCCCACATTATATTCTATCTCTATACCAGTGCCTTCCAACTTCATATCACAAGTTCAGATGCACTCCAGAAATCAGACCTATACTTTCAGCTGCTTAATTTGGATCTCCAAAATAACACAGGCAAAACAGAACTCTTAATTTTCCCCCATACCTGCTCCTTCTGGTGCCTTCCTTGTCTCACCTAGTTCCTAAACCCAAAAATTATTGATCCCTTTCTTTTCCTACCACAATCACAATCTGGCAATAAGAACTGTGGTTTCTCCCTTCAAAACACACTTTCGATCTAACCAGTCCTTTCCATCTACACAACAATCAGCCTGCCCGAGTCAACACATCTCTTGCTTGAACAACAATGGTGGCCTCTTTTTGTTTCCTCTTTCCCCTTACATCCATTCCCCACCTAGCAGTAAGTGTTATCTTTTTAAAACACGTATTCAACAATATCACTTCTGTAACTCACACCCTCCAGTGACCATCCATTGCACTTCAAATCAGACTCCTCTTGGCCAGGCATGGTGGCTTACTCCTGTAATCCCAGCACTTTAGGAGGCCAAGGCAAGTGGATCACTTGAGGTCAGGAGTTCGAGACCAGCCTGGCCAACATTGTGAAACCCCATCTCTACTAAAAATACAAAAATTAGCCAGGTGTGGTGGTGAGCACCTGTAATCCCAGCTATTTGGGAGGCTGAGGCAGGAGAATGACTTGAACCCTAGAAGCGGAGTTTGCAGTGAGCCGAGATTGTGTCACTGCACTTCAGCCTGGGCAACAAGAGAGAAATTCTGTCTCAAAAAAAAAAATCAAACTCTTCTCCCTGGCTTCTAAACTGTATTCTACACTTAGCTCAGAAATGCAACCCCATTTTCCATTAAACCTAATTGACACCTGCTTTCTTTTGGTTTGCTGAACCATAGAAACTTTGCTCTACTTATTCCCTCTGCCAGCATGCTCTCTTCTCAGCATTACATAGCTATCACTTAGATCTCAGTTTAAATATCTGTTCCTTGGAGAAATGTTCTCTGGACATCCATTCCAAGGTAACCCCTCAATCACTCTCTATTCCATTACATTTAATTTGATCTTATAGTACTTGCTTAGTATAAATTTGTTAGGTCTGCCATAACAAAGTATCACAGACTGAGTGGTTTACACAGCAGAAATGTATTTTCTCACAATTCTGGAGGCTAGATTTCTGAGATCTCACAATTTTGGAGGCTAGATTTCTAAGATCTGCCTCCTGGGTCTCCTGCCTCAGCCTCCTGAGTAGCTGGGACTACATGTGCATGCCACCATGCCTGGCTAATTTTTTGTATTTTTATTATAGAGGGGGTTTCACTGTGTTAGCCAGGATGGTCTCTATCTCCTGACCTCATGATCCGCCCACCTTGGCCTCCCAAAGTGCTGACATTACAGGTGTGAGCCACTGCGTCCAGCATTTTTTTTTTTTTTTGAGATGGAGTCTCCCAACCTGTATAGCAGGGTTGGTTTCTTTTGAGGTCTCTCTCTTTGGCTTGTATATAGCTGTCTTTTCCCTGTGCCTTCACATGGTCTTTTCTCTGTGTGTGTCTGTGTCCTAATCTTCTGTTCTTATGACACCAGTCATATTGGATTTTAGCCACCCTAATGACCTCATTTTAACTTAATTACCTTTTTAAAGACCCTATCTCCAAATAGAATCACATTCTGAAACACTAGGGGTTAGAACTTCCACCTGTACATTTAAGAAAAACACAATTCAGTCCATAGCCTTTGGTTATTTATTTACTTACAAATAAATGCACACATACTTCAAATAGAAAATAAGTTCCATGAAAACAGGAATTTTACCTGTCTTCTAAACCAGAATATCTCCTGTAATGAAGGATTTCTGGCACAAAGTGGATATAGCTTAAATTCTAGAATTAACTTGCAATTCATTAATTTATTTATTAATATGAATATTCCTTTGGAAGAGCATTGACTATCAATAAAGTTTATGATGGCTTGTTCATTTACTCCCCACCTAATATGGTTTGGCTCTGTGTCCCCACTCAAATCTCATACTGAGTTGCAATCCCCACATGGTGAGGGAGAGACCTGGTGGGAGGTGATTGGATCATGAAGGCAGTTTCCCCCAAGCTATGCTCTTGATAGTGAGGGAGTTCTTATGAGATCTGATGGTTTAAAATTGACAGTTTCCCCTGGGATCTCTCTCCTGCCACCTGTGAACAAGGTGCTTGCCTCTCCTTCACCTTCCACTATGTTTCTAAGTTTCCTGAGGCCTCCCCGGCCATGTGGAAGTATGAGTCAATTAAACCTTGTTTCTTTGTAAAAGTCTCAGGTAGTATCTTTATAGCAGTGTGAGAGAACTAATATGCCAACATAACTTACTTTAAAAAATGTACAATAAAATAAAATAATTAGAAATTTAAAATAGACTCCTAAATTTTATATTCCTGGTAATTTTGTAATATGCACACTTTAGGAGGCAGTTAGGTTCAAATTCGTCCTAGAAATATTATTCAACTTAGGGAAAAAGCAAGAGACGCATTCTAGTTTACTTTAGTAAAATTAGTTCTTGTCAAAGTTTATATTCAAATTCTATATTTAAAAATCTTTCAAGAAGTAGGTGGGGCCCACTGCAGCTCAAGGAGGCCTACTGGCCTCTGTAGACTCCACCTATGGGGGCAGGGCATAGCTGAACAAAAGACAGCAGAAACTTCTACAGACTTAAACGTCCCTGTCTGACAGCTTTGAAGAGAGTAGTGGTTCTCCCAGCACAGAGTTTGAGATCTGAGAACCGACAGATGGCTTCCTCAAGTGGGTCCCTGACACCCGAGTAGCCTAACTGGGAGACACTTCCCAGTAGGGGCCGACTGACACCTCATACAGCCGGGTGCCCCTCTGAGATGAAGCTTCCAGAGGAAGGATCAGGCAGCAACATTTGCTGTTCTGCAATATTTGCTATTCCGCAGCCTCTGCTGCTGATACCCAGGCAAACGGGGTCTGGAGTGGACCTCCAGCAAACTCCAACAGACCTGCAGCTGAGGGTCCTGACTGTTAGAAGGAAAACTAACAAACAGAAAGGGCAAACACCAAAACTCCATCTGTACGTCACCATCATCAAAGACCAAAGGTAGATAAAACCACAAAGATGGGGAGAAACCAGAGCAGAAAAGCTGAAAATTCTAAAAATCAGAACACCTCTTCTCCTCCAAAGGAATGCAGCTCCTCACCAGCAAAGGAATGCAGCTCCTCACCAGCAATGGGACAAAGTTGGATGGAGAATGACTTTGATGAGTAGGGAGAAGAAGGCTTCAAACGATCAGTAATAAACTTCTCCGAGCTAAAGGAGGATGTTCGAACCCATTGCAAAGAAGCTAAAAACCTTGAAAAAAGATTAGACGAACGGCTAAGTAGAATAAACAGTGTAGAGAAGACTTTAAATGACCTGATGGAGCTGAAAACCATGGCATGAGAACTACACAATGCAAGCATGAGCTTCAGTAGCCGATTTGATCAAGTGGAAGAAAGGGTGTCAGTGATGGAAGATCAAATGAATGAAATGAAGTGAGAAGAGAAGTTTAGAGAAAAAAGAATAAAAAGAAATGAACAAAGCCTCCAAGAAATATGGGACTATGTGAAAAGACCAAATATACGTCTGATTGGTGTACCTGAAAGTGACGGGGAGAATGGAACCAAGTTGGAAAACACTCTTCAGGACACTCTCCAGGAGAACTTCCCCAACCTAGCCAGGCAGGTCAACATTCAAATTCAGGAAATACAGAGAATGCCACAAACATACTCCTTGAGAAGAGCAACTCCAAGACACATAATTGTCAGATTCACCAAAGTTGAAATGAAGGAAAAGATGTTAAGGGCAGCCCGAGAGAAAGGTCGAGTTACCCACAAAGGGAAGCCCATCAGACTAACAGCGGATCTCTCTGGAGAAACTCTACAAACTAGAAGAGAGTGGGGGCCAATATTCAACATTATGAAAGAAAAGAATTTTCAACCCAGAATTTCATATCCAGCCAAACTAAGCTTCATAAGTGGAGGAGAAATAAAATCCTTTACAGACAAATGCTGAGAGATTTTGTCACCACCAGGCTTGCCTTACAAGAGCCCCTGAAGGAAGCACTAAACATGGAAATGAACAATCAGTACCAGCCACTGCAAAAACATGCCAAATTGTAAAGACCATCGATGCTAAGAAGAAACTGCATCAACTAACGAGCAAAATAACCAGCTAACATCATAATGACAGGATCAAATTCACACATAACAATATTAGCCTTAAATGTAAATGGGCTAAATGCTCCAATTAAAAGACAGAGACTGGCAAATTGGATAAAGAGTCAAGACCCATCAGTGTGCTATATTCAGGAGATCCATCTCACATGCAGAGACACACATAGGCTCAAAATAAAGGGATGGAGAAAGACCTACCAAGTGAATGGAAAACAAAAAAAGGTAGGGGTTGCAATCCTAGTCTCTGATAAAGCAGACTTTAAACAAACAAAAATCAAAAGAGAAAAGGAAGGCCATTACACAGCGGTAAAGGGATCAATTCAACAAGAAGAGCTAACTATCCTAAATATATATGCACCCAATACAGGAGCACCCAGATTCATAAAGCAAGCTCTTAGAGACCTACAAAGAGACTTAGACTCCCACACAATAATAATGGGAGACTTCAACACCCCACTGTCAACATTAGACAGATCAACAAGACAGAAAATTAACAAGGATATCCAGGAATTGAACTCAGTTCTGCAGCAAGTGGACCTAATAGACATCTACAGAACTCTCCACCCCAAATCAACAGAATATTCATTTTTTTCAGCACCACACCACACCTATTCCAAAATTGACCACATAGTTGGAAGTAAAGCTCTCCTCAGCAAATGTAAAAGAACAGAAATTATAACAAACTGTCTCTCAGACCACAGTGCAATCAAACTAGAACTCAGGATTAAGAAACTCACTCAAAACTGCTCAACTACATGGAAACTTAACAACCTGCTCCTGAATTACTACTGGATACATAAAGAAATGAAGGCAGAAATAAAGATGTTCTTTGAAACCAACGAGAACAAAGACACAACATACCAGAATCTCTGGGTCACATTTAAAGCAGTGTGTAGAGGGAAATTTATAGCACTAAATGCCCACAAGAGAAAGCAGGAAAGATCTAAAATTGACACCCTAACATCACAATTTAAAGAACTAGAGAAGCAAGAGCAAACACATTCAAAAGCTAGCAGAAGGAAAGAAATAATTAAGATCACAGCAGAACTGAAGGAGATAGAGTCACAAAAAACCTTCAAAAAATCAATGAATCCAGGAGCTGGTTTTTTGAAAAGATCAACAAAATTGACAGACCACTAGCAAGACTAATAAAGAATAAAAGAGAGAAGAATCAAATAGATGCAATAAAAATGATTAAGGGGGTATCACCAGTGATCCCACAGAAATACAAACTACCATCAGAGAATACTATAAACACCTCTACTCAAACAAACTAGAAAATCTAGAAGAAATGGATAAATTCCTAGACACCTACACCCTCCCAAGACTAAACCAGGAAGAAGTTGAATCCCTGAATAGACCAATAACAGGCTCTGAAATTGAGACAATAATTAATAGCCTACCAACCAAAAAAAGTCCAGAACCAGACGGATTCACAGCTGAATTCTACCAGAGGTACAAAGAGGAGCTGGTACCATTCCTTCTGAAACTATTCCAATCAATACAAAAAGAGGGAATCCTCCATAACTCATTTTAAGAGGCCAGCATCATCCTGATACCAAAGCCTGGCAGAGACACAACAAAAAAAGGGAATTTTAGACCAATATCCCTGATGAACATCGATGCAAAAATCCTCAATAAAATACTGGCAAACCCAATCCAGCAGCACATCAAAAAGCTTATCCACCATGATCAAGTTGGCTTCATCCCTGGGATGCAAGGCTGGTTCAACACACGCAAATCAGTAAACGTAATCCATCATATAACCAGAACCAAAAACAAAAACCACTTGATTATCTCAATAGATGCAGAAAAGGCCTTCGACAAAATTCAACAGCACTTCATGCTAAAAACTCTCAATAAATTAGGTATTGATGGGACATATCTCAAAATAATAAGAGCTATTTATGACAAACCCACAGCCAATATCATACTGAATGAGCAAAAACTGGAAGCATTCCCTTTGAAGACTGGCACAAGACAGGATGCCCTATCTCACCACTGCTATTCAACATAGTATTGGAAGTTCTGGCCAGGACAGTCAAGCAAGAGAAAGAAATAAAGGGTATTCAGTTAGGAAACGAGGAAGTCAAATTGTCCCTGTTTGCAGATGACATGATTGTATATTTAGAAAACCCCATCGTCTCAGCCCAAAATCTCCTTAAGCTGATAAGCAACTTCAGCAAAGTCTCAGGACACAAAATCAATGTGCAAAAATCACAAGCATTCCTATACACCAAAACAGACAAACAGAGAGCCAAATCAGGAGTGAACTCCCATCACAATTGCTTCAAAGAGAATAAAATACCTAAGAATCCAACTTACAAGGGACGTGAAGGACCTCTTCAAGGAGAACTACAAACCATTGCTCAACAAAATAAAAGAGGACACAAACAAATGGAAGAACATTCCATGCTCACGGATAAGAAGAATCAATATCGTGAAAATGGCCATACCACCCAAGGTAATTTGTTAATTCAATGCCATCCCCATCAAGCTACCAATGACTTTCTTCACAGAATTGGGAAAAACTACTTGAACCAAAAAAGAGCCCTCATTGCCAAGACAATCCTAAGCCAAAAGAGCAAAGCTGGAGGCATCACGCTACCTGACTTCAAACTATACTACAAGGCTACAGTAACCAAAACAGCATGGTACTGGTATTAAAACAGAGATATAGATCAATGGAACAGAACAGAGCCCTCAGAATTAATACCACACATCTACAACCATCTGATCTTTGACAAATGACAAAAACAAGAAATGGGGAAAGGATTCCCTATTTAATAAATGGTGCTGGGAAAACTGGCTAGCCATATGTAGAAAGCTGAAGCTTACACCTTATACAAAATTTAGTTCAAGATGGATTAAAGACTTAAATGTTAGACCTAAAACCATAAAAACCCTAGAAGAAAACCTAGGCAATACCATTCAAGATATAGGCATGGGCAAGGACTTCATGACTAAAACACCAAAAGCATTGGCAACAAAAGCCAAAATTGACAAATGGGATCTAATTAAACTAAAGAGCTTATGCACAGCAAAAGAAATTACCATCAGAGTGAACAGGCAACCTACAGAATGGGAGAAAATTTTTACAATCTACCCATCTGACAAAGGGCTAATATCCAGAATCTACAAAGAACTTAAACAAATTTACAAGAAAAAAATCAAACAACCCCATCAAAAAGCGGGCAAAGGATATGAACAGACACTTCTCAAAAGAAGACATTTATGCAGCCAACAGACACATGACAAAATGCTCATCATCACTGGCCATCAGAAAAATGCAAATCAAAACCACAATGAGATACCATCTCATACCAGTTACAATGGCGATCATTACAAAGTCAGGAAACAACAGGTGCTGGAGAGGATGTGGAGAAATAGGAACACTTTTACACTGTTGGTGGGACTGTAAACTAGTTCAACCATTGTGGAAGTCAGTGTGGCGATTCCTCAGGGATCTAGAACTAGAAATACCATTCGACCCAGCCAAAACCAAACCAGCTCTTTTGGTTACTGTAGCCTTGTAGTATAGTTTGAAGTCAGGTATATACCCAAATGATTATAAATCATGCTGCTATAAAGACACATGCATACGTATGTTTATTGTGGCACTATTCACAATAGCAAAGATTTGGAACCAACCCAAATGTCCATCAATGATAGACTGGATTAAGAAAATGTGGCACATATACACCATGGAATACTATGCAGCCATAAAAAAGGATGAGTTCATGTCCTTTGTAGGGACATGGATGAAGCCAGAAACCATCATTTTGAAACTATCGCAAGGACAGAAAACCAAACACCGCATGTTCTCACTTATAGGTGGGAACTGAACAATGAGAACACATGGACACAGGAAGGGGAACATCACACACCGGGGCCTGCTGTGGGGTGGGGGCTGGGGGGAGGGATAGCATTGGGAGATATACCTAATGTAAATGACAAGTTAGTGGGTGCAGCACACTAACATGGCACATGTATACATATGTAACAAACCTGCACGTTGTGCACATGTACCCTAGAACTTAAAGTATAATAAATAAAAAACAAAAACAAAAAAAAATCTTTCCCATTTTACTTTTATCAATATTTTGTATAAAACTTATGTGATTAAAAAGAAAGTAATCTTTACAACTGGAAGGAATATTAATGGGTTCCCTGCTGTGTCCTCAGCACCTATAACAGTGGCACATAACAAGTACTCAATAAGGCTTGCTGAATGAACAAGTATAATACAATATACTGCAGTCAAGTGATTTCCCCTGTGAGACGGAATACACTCTTAATTAGGAAACAGGCCACTGCTCCTTTAAGGGGTGCTCTAATATCTAATAAGTTTATGGCACATCCCATCAAGTTTCAGTGTTGCTAAAAATGTCATTCTGGTAGTGCTCTCTTATTTTTTACATCACCTAAGAGAAATTCCGAAATACAAGCTCGTGGGTTAAATTACAGCAGAAGTTATTTGTGACAAAGTGTGAATTCAAATTTTCCTTTTTCTCTTATCTCTTTGGCAAAAAAGTTCAATAGGAGACAGGTTTTACTCTATGAATAACAAGCAGTATTTAATTACAATAGACAGAATGGGAGCAAAGTTATTTACAATGCAGCCACCTGAATTCTCCCGCGGTACCTTCCACTTGGCTGTCGGCTCAGCAATGCCGACTTGGGAGAAGAGTGAAGCTCTAGGTTCTGTCATTTTTGCTTTTAACGTATATATGTGGAAGATTTTATCAAGGTTTCAGGCCCCTATTTATTATCTGTAAAATAGAAGCACTCATTTTTTAAAAAATAAATTACTTAGAAAATGTAAGATAATAAATATAAAAGCAAAATTTATATTTAAAATAGTCTCACACTTACTGCAAAACACGTTGAAAAAGTTCATTCTGTTGACATTTACATTAGGATAAAGATAAGATTCCACTTTATTTCCAGAAATGACAGTTAATCTTATGGGTTATAAAGTTTGCAAAAATAAAACAAAATAAGCTTCTTCAAATTGACTCTGTCATGTTTATTATGGAATTATAAAGGGTAATGTAAAGCAATTAATAAATTTTTCCACGGTGAAGACATAACTTGGCAGTGGTTTCCTGGGGAGCAAGTGGGAATAAGGAATAACAAATTGGAAAAAATTCATTGCATGGGGAGTGATTAGTGGACAGAAAACCTCTGTTAAAATTATACTTTTATTTATTATTTGGACTTTCTAAAATATTTATTCTGTAATTTTTCTTAAAAAGCAAGCAAGATTTTAAAAAAGAATACAGCATGAAAATTATTTGATTTAATTAAATAAATATTCCTAAATTAAGTAATGTTACAAACATCTAAAATATAAATGTGAAAGAATGAAAATACATAGAGAAAAAGGTCCTGGACATTGGCCGTGGCAATAATTTATTGGATATCACATCAAAAGCTCAGGCTACAAAAGCAACAATAAATAGTACTACATCAATCTAGCAAGCTTCCACACAGCAAAGAAAACAATCAACAAAAGGCCAAAAAAAAAAAAAATTGGGGAAAAATTTGCAAACCATGTATCCAATAGGGAGTTAATACACTAGATTTATAACGAACTCATGCAACTCAATAGCAAGAAAATATATAACCTGATTTTAAAATGGACAAAGGTCTGCATGTGGTGGCTCATGTTTGTAATCCCAGCACTTTGAGAGGCTGAGGAGGGATAATCTGTTGAGCTCAGGAGTTTGAGTTACTAACCTGGGTAACATAACGAGACTCCATCTCTAAAAAATAAATAAATAAACAAATAAACAAATAAATAAATAAATAAATAAATAAATAAAATGGCCAAAGAACTTGAATAGACATTTCTCCAAAGACAACATAAAAATGGTGAACAGATACATGAAAAGATACTCAACATCACTAATCAGGGAAATGCAAAGCAAAACCACTGTGATATCACTATGTTATACCACCTCACATCTGTTAGGATGGCTATTATTAAAAAGATAAGAGATCACCAGTGTTGGCGAGGCTATGGAGAAAAGAGAACCCTTATACACTGTTGCCGAGAGTGTAGATTGGTACAGCCGTTATGGAAAACAGTATAGAGGTTCCTAAAGAGATTAAATACAGAACTACCATAGGACCCAGCAATCCCTCTTCTAGGTATGTATCCAACGAAATGAAATATTTACCCTGTAAAGATATCAGCACTCCCATGTTCATTGCAGCATTATTCACAGTAGCCAAGATATAGAAACAACCTTGGTGTCCATCAAGGGATGAATAAAGAAACTATGATGTGTATATATAAGTAATGGAATACCATTCAGCCTTGAAGAGGAGAATATCCTGCCATTTGTTACAACGTGGATGGATGGGCCTGAAGAACATTATTCTAAGTGAAATAAGACAGACACAGACCCTTAAAAATCCCCGAGATTCCCCTCAGACCTGCCCAATGCTCCAGAAAAGCACTTTAGATTACTTTGGTATCATTTTATTGTAAGTGTGTTAATTCACAAAATACTTTCATTAACCAAGTCTGAACTTAAATATTCTAAAAAGAAATTTACATCTCCCAGCTTGTATACTGAGACACAGGGCAGAGCTTTCCTCATTCCGAGAAATCCAGTATCCACAAGTAGGAAATATACCTGGAAAGATGTCTGTAGCCACCAGGAATCTCGGGTAGTGTTCTATTGCTGTGGAACAAGCCACCCCAATTTACTGGATTAAAATAACAATTATTTATGCTATTCACAGGTCTGCAATTTGGACAGAGCTCATGTGTGGCCAGCTGTGATGGCTGGAAGGGGATTGAAATCATCTGAAGTCTCATTTGCCCATATGTCTGGGTGTTGATGCTGGCTGTTGGCAGGGGCCTCAGCTGGGTTTGTTAGCTGGAATCTGTTCACATGGCCTCTCTCCTGTGCTGCTTGGCTTCCTCACAGCTGGGTGTGAAGAACCAGTATTCCAAGAGCTACAGGTTGTGGGAGTTGCCATTTTCTTAAGGTTCAGAGCCAGAAACTGGCACAGTGTCACTTATATTGTATTGTATTAGTCAAGCTCATAGAGCCTAGGATCAAAGGCGCTTTGCCTCTGAATGGGCGGGGTATCAAAGAATTACAAGTCCTTTTTTTTTTTTTTTTTTTTTTTTATGAGATGGAGTCTGTTGCCCAGGCTGGAGTGCAGTGGCGCCATCTTGGCTCACTGCAACCTCTGCCTCCCAGGTTCTACTGCCTTAGCCTCTGAGTGGCTGAGATTACAGGCACGTGCCATCACGCCCAGGTAATATTCGTGTTTTTAGTAGAGATGGGGTTTCGCCATGTTGGCCAGGCTGGTCTGGAACTCCTGATCTCAAGTGATCCACCTGCCACAGTCTCCCAAAGTGATGGGATTACAGGCGTGAGCCTCAGTGCACGGTCTGTAAGTCCATTTTAAAATCCACTGTAGATAGCAATCCTGTTTCAATTTCCAGGATTAAGTTGACATTTTCATCAAAGGATCTGAAATTATCCCTTAAGGTTACTCAATAAATTATTCAGATTTAGGCTGATGAAAAAATATGCAACTTACTTTAATGCTTAAATAATTTCAAGACCAGAATTGGAAGTCACTGGACACACTTCCCATTACTGGGGCCTTCCTAATGCAGTTCGATTTATTAAGGTGCTAGACAAAAGGCTTCACTGTAATAATAATTAAATAAACCCGTGCTTCAAGTAGCATATTCTGATTGTTATGACAGCTAAGCATTTACAATAGTAACCAAAAAGGTTAGATTGTAATGTGTTTGGATATATACATCCTTAGGATGGAAATTCCCATCAGAGCCATCTTTCATAAGAGACCACACCCTAAAATAATTCTTGGTAGGATCCACTTCCTCAGAATTTGGAAAATTTCTGGGGATACATGTTGACTACCTGAAAAAGGAGGAGAACTGCGGGGTGGCCAGTGAACTGTTGAGATATCATTATCTGACCTGAAGATATGGAAGAAGCACTGTGAAGTGTTTAACTGCAGCTCTATCATTTGTATGCTTTCAGAGAAGGCAGAGAATCATTTGGATTGAGTCACTGTGATTACTGGAGTCATTGGCAAGGGTTTTTCTGATGACTTCTTTATGTATGGTTGTCCACCAGAAATAAGAACTAAATATGTGGGAAGCTGAGTCATTTGTGTATTTGTAGTAGTAAGATTTAGGCAATGTATTAATCTGGAATCTTAAACTAATTCGTTCTATTTGTAGTATATCTGAATAGAAATACAAATTAATTGATTCAACCCAGAAAATTCTCCTCAGAACTATAAAACTGACTATTGGCTGGGCACGGTGGCTCACGCCCGTAATCCTAGCACTTTGGGAAGCCAAGGCGGGCAGATCACTTGAAGTCAGGAGTTTGAGACCAGCTTAGCCAATATAGTGAAACCCCGTCTCTACTAAAAATGCAAAAATTAGCCAGGTGTGGTGGCAGGTGCCTGTAATCCCAGCTACCTGGGAGGCTGAGGCAGGAGAATGACTTGAACCAGGGAGGCAGGAGTAGCAGTGAGCCGAGATTGCACCACTACACTCTACCCTGGGTGACACAGTGAGACTCCGTCTCAAAAAAAAAAAAATTAAAAATTAAAAAAGTAAATAAAGTTACTCTTTTCTGATATCACAGGATGCTCTTCTACCCTAATTGACTCAAAACTTATACCCTAGTTGTCTTTTTTTATACATCTCAGGTTCAAAGAATTGTATTGAGCATAAGTCTTGATTAGTGATATAGCACTCATTAAACAATTATTGACTGATTACCTACTTTATATCTGGCAGTCTCCTAGGCACTTGGGGAAGACGTGAACCAAACAAAGATCCTGGCCTCTTGGAACTTACATTCTAGCAGAAGAAAACAGATAATAAATAATTTAATAAGTGTATAATATAAACATTTTTATTATAAATTTATGTGTCCTATTAATTAGAGTTACAAATTAATATTTGTTTGCCTTCTCTATTAATCAAGGTTCTCCAGAAAAACAGACCCAATAGGACATATGGAGAGATATATAAGAAGGAACTTTTTATGAGAATTGGCTCGTGAGATTATGGAGGCCATGAAGTCCTACAATATGCTGTCTGCGATCTGGAGAATCAGGAAAGCTGGTGCTGTTTTTTTTGTTTGTTTTTTTTTTTCAATTTATTTATTTCAGTTGGTTTTGGGGGAACAGGTAGTGTTTGGTTACATGAATAAGTTTTTCAGTAGTAATTTCTGAGATTTTGGTACACCCATGACCTGAGCAGTGTACACTGTACGTAACTTGTAGTCTTTTATCCCTCACCCCCTCCCACGCTGTCCCCTGAGTCCCCAAAGTCCATTGTTTCATTCTTTTGCCTTTGTGCCCTCATAGCTTATGAGTGAGAACATACAATGTTTGGTTTTCCTGGTGCTATAATTCAGTCTGAATCTGAAGGCATGAAAGGCCTGAGAAGTAGCGGAGCAATGGCGTAACTCTCAGTTTAAAACCAAAGGCCCACGAACTGGGAGGTAGGAATGAAGCACTCATGTACGTCCCAGAATCTGAAGGCCTGAGAATCTGGAGCTCTGATGTCTGAGGACGGGAGAAGCTGGAAGTCCCAGCTCCTGAAGAGAGTGAATTCACTATTCCTCTGCCTTTTTCTTACATCTAGGCCCTCAGCAGATTGGACAGTTCCCCCCTACATGGCTAAGGGCAGATCTTCTTTACTCAGTCCACTGATTCAAATGCTAATCTCTTCCAGAAACACCCTCACAGACACCCAGAAGTAATGTTGTAGCAGCTATCTGGGTATCTTTTAACCCAGTCAGGTTGACACACAACATTAATCATCACATTCCCGTCCTCAAATTCATAAATTCATTCCCTGTTCTGTCAGTGCCCTACAAACAGCACCCAGGCATCCTTGTTATTTGGGTTCTCATGAAGTTGGGCCAATGCGAGGTAGAAGTTGGGTTACTTCTTTCTCATTTCGTTCCTGCTGGGGTCTATGTTTCTGGCAGAGGCTATTTCCCTGTGTCCTGCTGAGGGTCTTCCTCTCCCAAGGCTCTAGGTCTCTCCAGGCCCCTTCTTCACCATTTTCTCCCCTTGCTCCTTCCTTAGGTCTCTAAGTGTCTCTGTATTCCTTGTCAGTGCCCTTAACCTTGACCACAACTCTGCAACTAGTTTCTTCATTAAATCTTCTTGAGTTATACTCTTTTTTTTTTTTTTTTTTTTTTTAGTTATCTGAAGTATTTTGTTTTCGGCCAAGATTCTAATTGATTATTATGTTACATCTATGGGAAAAAGAATAAATGCAAGACAAGGGAATCAGGAGTCAAAATGGTCAGAGTAAGCCTCATTGAGAAAGGGAACATTTGAGCAAAGACCTGAGGAAGTCCATATATTGCCCCTATTTAATTTAATTTGTTATTTTATTAATTTTCCCTAGGCCTGCATGCTTAATCCAATTTCTATTCTTTTTTCCCACAGGTAAACACTCTTAGGTATTTAATGTGTGTTCTAAACATATATGCATATATGTATATATATGCATACATATGCACATATAAGTATATACATTTTCTAAATACACATACACACATATATATACATGCATATATACACATACACATGTATACATAAATACTCATGAACAGTATGTTTTTCATTGCATAAATGGTTTTGTGCTACATCTCAATTTGCTTAATTTATAATGCAAACTTATGTTTTTGAGACTTTTCCTTGATGATACATGGATTTAGCTAATTCTGTAAACTGCTGTATTTTCATATGCAAATTATACATTTGCATATATTTTATTTATCTCCTTCAATTAATGAGCATTTAAGTTATTTTTAATTCTTTATTATTATAATGAATTTTATAACATTTTACTAAAAACAACATTTAAGTTATTTTTAATTCTCTATTATTATAAAGAATTTGCCAAAAAAAAGAATTTTGGTACACGTCCTTTAGCATGTCGTTTTGCATATCTGAGTAAGATTTTACATTCTCAAAAGATATGAAGCCCTTAACTGGAGTAGAGCTTTCACTAAAAATAATGTTCAAAGAAATAATGTAAAGTTAACAAAGAAAATGAGTCAACTCCCATTCTGGTATATTCTAGGTAAGCAAGAATAGCATTCTTCATTCTTTTTTTTTTTTTTTTTTTTTTTGAGACTGAATTTCACTCTGTTGCCCAGGCTGGGTACAATGGCGGAATCTCGGCTCACTGCAACCTCCACCTCCAGGGTTCATCAAGTGATTCTCCCGCCTCAGCCTCCAGAGTAGCTGAGATTACAGGTACCCACCACTGTTAGTAGAGACAGGGTTTTTTAGTAAAGACAGGGTTTCTCTACTATTTTTAGTAGAGACAGGGTTTCACCATGATGGCCAACCTGGTTTCGAACTCCTGACCTCAAGTGATCCACCCGCCTCGGCCTCCCAATGTGCTGGGATTACAGGCCTTAGCCACCGCGCCTGACCACAACTTTTAAGAGAATTAGTAGCTAACTGAAAAAAAATATGGCAGAGTTGAAGTACATAAGAAAGGAATGAGATATGGCTGTGCACGGTGGCTCACGCCTGTAATCCCAGCACTTTGGGAGGCTGAGGCAGGTGGATCATGAGGTCAAGAGATCAAGACCATCCTGGCCAACATGGTGAAACCCCATCTCTACTAAAAATACAAAAATTAGCTGGGTGTGGTGGCGCGCGCCTGCGGTCCAAGCTACTCTGGAGGCTGAGTCAGGAGAATCACTTGAACCCGGGAGGCAGAGGTTGCAGTGAGCTGAGATTGCACCACTGCACTCCAGCCTGGTGAGAGAGCAAGACTCTGTCAAAAGGAAGGAAGGAAGGAAGGAAGGAAGGAAGGAAGGAAGGAAGGAAGGAAGGAAGGAAGGAAGGAAGGGTGATATAAGAGTCTGATGTGTCTTTAGCCAAACATGCGCAGTGCCTTTGGTGCAATGCCAACAGAAAGTAACATAAGTTGAGAGAGGAATAGTTGTGGATGTGCTAGGTCAGGGAGGACATAAGCACATAGGCAGACTTGGAAAACATGCCTATGCCCAAAGAGTGGCACAGATACAGCAGGGGACTGAAGGACCCGAAGGTGTATGAGAGCTAGTCCAAAGATAAGGCAGGGCAACCATGGGTGGGATGAATGACAACAATGGGCCAGGGAATCAAGAACCATAGATAACCAAGGGCCAGATGGGCACCCTCAGCCCAACTCACCTAAACATTGCAAATAAAACAGATAGGTAGAGAAATGAGGATGGTTCCCTTGCAACAAAGAGGTTATTGTTTGATTTTTTACACCCCCTTTTCCCATGGCTAGACACAAAGAAGGGGCAATTTAAATCAGAAAGTAAGCGAAACTACAGAAAAATAAATATTATATTTTTATATACCTGAGTTTATAGACTCAGAATTATTCATATTTAATCATGGTAATCATTGTGTTGATGTTACTCAAGAGTATGAGCTATATGCTGTTAAATCCAATGCTTCATTGAATTTGGGCTCCGCCAGGCAATTGCCAAAGAGTGATGTTACATGGGGCAGTTGCCACATTGACATGTAAGAATACATAACTGGAGGAATCTAGACTAACTACGCAACAACATTCATCATATGAATGACACAGAAATCCTCTCAACTCTCACATGTGTAAATGTTGGGGCCACGACTTTACTTTCTGTGAAGTGCTCTCAATACCACAATTTGTTCTCCCCTCTCCAAACTCTTTGGCCAGCAATCTTCCATCTAAACATTCTGAACCTTACACTTGCTTCTCCCAGCTCTAAGTCTAAAGTTTGCTTCTTCTGCTACTCTGAGGTCAGCAGCTACATGTAATTTCTATAGACCAAGGAAGTGGAGTTACTACTTAATTCCTTTCTGAGTTCTCCTTTCTCCATTCTGAACCCTCTCAATCTCCCAGAAGGCATGAACAAATTCCCCTCTCTGGAAGTCAGTCACAAAATTTGGCTCATATTCACTCTCTGATGGTTGGCTCATCATCTCTTCCTGAGATTCATATGAATGCACAAAGACACACTGATAATAACCATGGATTACATAAGTGTTCTATGGTACAGATCTTCCTAAATGAAGTATCTGTTCATGATAAATACACAACGGTCAAATTGGTTTTCCTCTTAGGTCAGGCCTTTTGCCTTTTTTTCATCCATTGATGTCATGTATGTCAAATTATTATTCACGGACTTCTGTTTACTCATGAACTTTTCCCAGCTTTTGGCTTTTTATGCCACTCCATGGCATCAGCTTCTGGCAGATTTCCCAAATATCATACAACTAGTTTATTTTATCTTTCACTAATCAATAACTGAAACAACCTCTTCAATTTAGGCACTCGGTAGATAGAAACACAAATGGTTAACAACATTGTCCATCTGCTAACAAAGCAGTAATACAGATTTTCTCACTGAAAAACTGAAATATATCACCTAAAGACACAGAAATAGTGACAATGAAACAGAGTCAAGAAGGAGCTGAAGGCTGTCATGGAGTTGAATGGGGGAATGAAGGGTGAATGCTATAAGACAGAACTGAACTCAGCCTTCTGCCCCTCTCCCTCTGTAGCTACAGTCCTCAACTAAATACCCATCTATCATGTGACTTCATTGTAGAAGGTTTCACTGGTAGAAACAAACATCTAAGAATTGTCCAGATAATCAGTCCTCATCATAAAATTACCTACTAAGTGCTTTTCTCTGCATTTGCTCCAAAAGAACTGGCAAAATACTTCCACTGTGACTTTTTTGTTGTTGTTCAGTAGCCTCTTTCTCTTTCCATTTTCTGTGGCTTAATGTCATTGATTACTTTGTAAATAATTTACCTAGTAGGTAATACTGAATTTCTGTGAAGCATTTGATCTCTTCCAATATTTATAGGCTTTAGAATAGTAGCAGCAAGTGCAGGGTTTTCACTAATGAACCAGCGAATTTAAAATTCCAAAACCAGTTGTATCATTAAAACTTTAGCGTTCCTATTTCCCTGAGTGTGATTTGATTCCATATCATTTTCTGCTGCTGGGCTGTAGGAGGATTATAGGTCTGCTCTGATGCGCAAGCACCAGAACCCAGTTGGGGGCAGAATGTGATAGCAACACAAATAACAGAGGTTTAGCAATAATCTCCTCGGGTAAGGGACAAAGCAAAGACATTGACAGGTGTCTGCAATTAATTTCAAAGCTTTTGTACAAGCTAGAATTAAATTTTAAATCTCTTGATCAGAAAAGTCAACAATAGTGTGACATCCATCAATAATTCATCATTTCTAAAAATCCTTTGAGTATATCCAAGCTAACATCAGTTTGGAAATGAAAAAAATGTGAATTCCCATCCCACCTCTAGCATTTATTTAATGTGACATTTAAATCTTTTGTGCTTCAGTTTCCTGACACTTAAAAAAAAATGGAGTTGCTTATTATTTTAATGAGACTAATGCTTATACACTGAGTTAATTGTAAGGTGATTGGTTACTTTAATGTTATTATAAGTATTTTGCATTTCATCCTTCGGTCCATTATTTTCTTTACAAATTTTTTAAAATTTTGCTGGGCATTATTCTACAATATAATGCACTGTAACAGTAATTGCTAGTCGCTTCTTAATGTTTATTATCTCCTTTTCTCTTTGGTAACGAAACTCTTATTTTTATCTTGGCATGTTTATACCTAGGAAAAGACTGCTGTTCCCCACTTCAGTTGCACCTAGATATGGCTGTGTGACTAAGTCCTAATCAATAAGATAGTTGCAGAAATGTGTGGAGACTTCTGGGTAATCTCCCATAAGGGAATGACTGCATTCTTTCTTTTTTTTTTTTTCTTACTGCTTAGGATGGAGATACAGGTGGCTGGAGCTCTAGCAGTCATATGCAAACATGAGGATGAGTGTCATATCACAGAGAAGCGACACCAGAGAAATGCAGGGAGCCTAGGTTTCTGAGCCTAGGTATCTACAAAAAAATTAGCTGGGCATGGTGGTATGAGCCTGTGGTCCTAGCTACTAAGGAGGCTGAGGTGGGAGGATCAATTGAGCCCTGGAGGTCTAAGGCTGTAGTGAGCCATGATCGTACCACTGCACTCCAGCCTGGGCAAGAGAGCAAGACTCTGTTTTAAAAATAAATAAATAAATAACCTGTTTATTTTTTTAAATGGAGCACATTGATTCTGTAGCAGAGATCATTAAAATATATTTAAATTTGCAATTGGAATTGTCTTCAAATATATCATTATAACACTAAATAGATTGCGATGTAAATATGTATATGTGTATGTGTATATATATGTATGTGTGTGTGCATGTGTATGAATGATACATAAAACTTGTGTGTAATTAATGAAACATAAACACTCTAGACTGGGAGCAGTGGTTCACACCTGTAATCCCAGCGCTTTGGGAGGCCGAGGCGGGTGGATCACCTGAGGTCAAGAGTTCAAGACCAGCTTGGCCAACATGGCGACACCACGTCCCTACTAAAAACACAAAAATTAGCCAGGTGTGGTGGTGAGTGCCTGTAATTCCAGCTACTTGGGAAGCTGAGGCAGGAGAAATGCTTGAACCTGGGAGGTGGAGGTGGCAGTGAGCCAAGATCGCGGCATTGCACTCCAGCCTGGGTGACAGATCGAGACTCTGTCTCAAAAAAAAAAAAAAAATCTAGAATAGATTCTCCTGCAGACACTCAGTTACCCTGTATCACATATTATATTTGCTAAAATATCCACTAATACGTCTGCTTAAATACTTATTTCGTAAAGTGAATTCATAGTTTTTCCTCAGTTAAAGATAATATGCCTTTCATGAGAGACGCCAAGACTGACCCACCCAGCTAAGCTGCTCCCAGATCCCTGACCTACAGAAACTGTGAGATAATAAATGTTTATTGTCCTTAAAAAAAAAAAACTGATATGCCTGATAAGAAAACTCATTTACATAATAATTAACATTTTAAGATAAAGATTCTTCTAGTACAGACTGTAGGCAACCACATATAAATCACATATAAGCCACATATAAAATTTGGCATGTCTATGCTAAAAACTCTCAATAAATTAGGTATTGATGGGACGTATCTCAAAATAAAAAGAGCTATCTACGACAAACCCACAGCCAATATCATACTGAATGGGCAAAAACTGGAAGCATTCCCTCTGAAAACTGGCACAAGACAGGGATGCCCTCTCTCACCGCTCCTGTTCAACATAGTGCTGGAAGTTCTGGCCAGAGCAATCAGGCAGGAGAAGGAAATAAAAGGTATTCAATTAGGAAAAGAGGAAGTCAAATTGTCCCTGTTTGCAGATGACATGATTGTATATCTAGAAAACCCCATTGTCTCAGCCCAAAATCTCCTTAAGCTGATTAGCAACTTCAGCGAAGTCTCAGGATACAAAATTAATGTACAAAAATCACAAGCATTCTTGTACACCAATAACAGACAAACAGAGAGCCAAATCATGAGTGAACTCCCATTCACAATTGCTTCAAAGAGAATAAAATACCTAGGAATCCAACTTACAAGGGATGTGAAGGACCTCTTCAAGGAGAACTACAAACCACTGCTCAATGAAATAAAAGAGGATACAAACAAATGGAAGAACATTCCATGCTCATGGGTTGGAAGAATCAATATCGTGAAAATGGCCATACTGCCCAAGGTAATTTATAGATTCAATGCCATCCCCATCAAGCTACCAATGACTTTCTTCACAGAATTGGAAAAAACTACTCTAAAGTTCATATGGAACCAAAAAAGAGCCCGCATCGCCAAGTCAATCCTAAGCCAAAAGAACAAAGCTGGAGGCATCACGCTACCTGACTTTAAACTATACTACAAGGCTACAGTAACCAAAACAGCATGGTACTGGTACCACAACAGAGACATAGATCAATGGAACAGAACAGAGCCCTCAGAAATGATGCCGCATAGCTACAACTATCTGATCTTTGACAAACCTGACAAAAACAAGAAATGGGGAAAGGATTCCCTATTTAATAAATGGTGCTGGGAAAACTGGCTAGCCATATGTAGAAAGCTGCAACTGGATCCCTTCCTTACACCTTATACAAAAATTAATTCAAGATGGATTAAAGACTTATATGTTAGACCTAAAACCATTAAAATCCTACAAGAAAACCTAGGCAATACCATTCAGGACATAGGCGTGGGCAAGGACTTCATGTCTAAAACACCAAAAGCAATGGCAACAAAAGCCAAAATCGACAAATGGGATCTCATTAAACTAAAGAGCTTCTGCACAGCAAAAGAAACTATCATCAGAATGAACAGGCAACCTACAGAATGGGAGAAAATTTTTGCAACCTACTCATCTGACAAAGGGCTAATATCCAGAATCTATAATGAACTCAAACAAATTTACAAGAAAAAAACAAACAACCCCATCAAAAAGTGGGCAGAGGACATGAATAGACACTTCTTAAAAGAAGACATTTATGCAGCCAGAAAACACATGAAGAAATGCTCATCATCACTGGCCATCAGAGAAATGCAAATCAAAACCACAGTGAGATACCATCTCACACCAGTTAGAATGGCCATCATTAAAAAATCAGGAAACAACAGGTGCTGGAGAGGATGTGGAGAAATAGGAACACTTTTACACTGTTGGTGGGACTGTAAACTAGTTCAACCATTGTGGAAGTCAGTGTGGCGATTCCTCAGGGATCTCGAACTAGAAATACCATTTGACCCAGCCATCCCATTACTGGGTATATACCCAGAGGACTATAAATCATGCTGCTATAAAGACACATGCACACGTATGTTTATTGCGGCACTATTCACAATAGCAAAGAGTTGGAACCAACCCAATGTCACATGATAGATGATTAGAAAATGTCATATACACATGGATACTATGCAGCATAAAATGATGAGTTCGTGTCTTTGTAGGACATGATGAAACTGAAAACATTTCAGTAAATCGAAGACAAAAAAAACACGCATTTCATCATAGTGGAATGAACAATGAGAATCATGACAAGAAGGGAACATCACACTGGGGTGGGGGGGGGGGGAGGGAAGATAGGAGATAACTAATGCAAAAAGTTAAGGAAAAAAAAATGATAAAAAAAAGACAGTAAAAAAAAAAAAAAAAAAAAAAAAAAAAAAAAAAAAAAAAAAAAAAAAAAAAAAAATTGGATGTCTAGAAAGTTTAGTCAATAATAAGGATGTAAGAAAAATGGTAAAGATTAACCTGAATGAAAAAAGGAATCAATTCCTTACTGTGTAATACATGATGGATATTACTGTTTTATGGTCCAACATGGAGTTAAATCTGTGAACGTTTATTCATTGTTCTCACCTCAGAATCAGAGGTCACTCTTATTAACATTTTTTTGAAAGTCTACATACTAGAAACTGAGCAAGATGTTTTAACTATTTCTCATTTAAATGTCACAAATTTCGGGAATGTGATACTAGACTGTATAGCTAGTGTAGAAACTATAGCTAAGAGAAGTTGGCTATGTTGGCTGAGGTCACATATGGATAAGTAGTAAAGCTCACATTTAAATTAGACCCTCTGACATTATGCACTTTTATTAACCCTCGGCCAAACTGACACTCCAGTACTTGACTAACTCAAGTGTTGAGCCTTGTCTTAGTCTGAGCATTGTCTTATTTTGTGCTGCTATAATAAAATATTAATATCTAAGACTGGATATTTATTAAGAACAGAAATTTATTTCTTCACAGTTATGGAGGGTGGGGAGTCCAAAATCCAGGTACTAGTATCTGGTGACAGCCTTCTTACTGTGTCATCCCATGGTGGGAGGTCAGAAAGTAAGGGAGAGGGAAAAAAATGGACCAAACTTGCCCATTTATAATGACTCATTCCCTCAATAATGCATTATTCTATTCATGAGGGTGGAGCCCCCCTCATTAAGCCCCACCTCCCAATACACTATTGCACTGGGAATTAAGTTTTCAACACATTCTTTTTGGGGGACACAGTCAAACCATGGCAAGCATCTAAAAAAAAGTACATGAACAAATCCAATAGCTTTAAACTACATGATACAATGGGATGAGTGTCCTATGTCTCAAAACATTTGCTGTGCAATGAGCTTCTTTTATAATGTAACAAACATGCCATCCTTGAGGCGTAAGTAGCTATAACCCTGATTACAAATATCAACAGGTTGGAGGACAGAAAAGTGCTTTATTGTACAGACTTGAATAATGAATAATAAAGATACATAATTTAGTATTTCTCATTCAAGGATCCTAGAAAGTTTTATAAGCCTATACAGCCAGGATGAGCAAACTTCATGTAAAAAGGGCAGATAAACATTTCAGGGTGTGTAGGCCTGTACAGTCTTGCTCACATATCCTTTGTTTTGTTTTGTTTGTTTGAAATCCTATTAAAATGTAAAACAAGCCCAGGACAGATATTACTCTTTGTAGTTTGCCAATTTCTGCAAAGAGAAATAATTATTCTTGTATTCAAAGCAACCGCAAAAAACAAACTTCTTGGCCTCAATGAAGATACTGAGAAGAAAGTTAACGCCCTTGACCTAATCCCAAAGTGGTGCTACTAAACTATGAACCATAAGATTGACATTGAGGACAGTGATTGACACTTGCTTCTGCATTGTCAGGAACCCAGTACTGTAATCTTTCATTTATATTCTAGTGCAAACACAGCAGTCTTCTGAACTGCCTACTATTTTGGGGGTTTACTCCTGGATATAAGCAGTATGATTCTCCTATTATGTATAAAAATAGACTCAGATGTGAAAAATTAAAATACTTATTCAAGGTGACATAGAATTTAAGCAAATGGAGGGCATAACAGAAAACTAGAGAGAAATAATCATGTGACTCTTTTTTTTTTGAGACAGATTTTCACTCTTGTTGCCCAGGCTGGAGTGCAGTGTTGCAATCTCAGCTTACTACAACCTCTACCTCCTGGAATCAAGTGATTCTCCTGTCTCAGCCTCCTGAGTAGGTGGGATTACAGGTGCACACCACTAAGCCTGGCTAATTTTTGTATTTTTAGTAGAGATGGGGTTTTGCCATATTGGCCAGGCTGGTCTCAAACTCCTGACCACAGGTGATCCACCCACCTTGGCCTCCCAAAGTGCTGGGATTACAGGTGTGAGCCACCACGCCCCACCCCATATGACTTTCATTGTTCTTTCTATTAAGAACTTATCTTCTGAAAGTAGAATATTATTTTCTTAGTACACATGAATATTTGTCAAAGGTGTATTGGAATTTTCTAAAGACTTTAAAGATAACATTTTCTTGAACTTTCTCAATTTTTGTTATGCACATTTCCATAACTTTCTTCAATGATTGATCTACTACGGAAAGCAGCTGCTATGGAACAATCTGATTTACATACTGAATGTCTTAAACTGTCTGGATGAAGATAATGTAGTCATAACATCTATTTTCTTTTATTCAGTTAACTGGGAAATCAATCACTTAGTCGAGTTCACATTTTCAGTCTTATCAAACTTCAAAATGCAAAAGGATTCTGTTTACTTTCAGATTAGCAAACCATATACTCTCTGAAGCTTCAAAATTTTGATCTCTCAATAAAGCTACATTTCTAGGTTTCAAAGCACTTGAAAACCTTTTACTTAGAGCAGGACAAAAAATCAAGTGGATTATGGGCTTGCATCAATTCCCAAAGGTAATTGTTTGATTGTAATGCAAAGTTATTTTAATTATCACTAAATTCACTATGGCTGGAATCACCACAGAGCTATAACCAGCAGAAAATTACATATGCATTAAATTGAAAAGCTCATAACATGGACATTATTTTCATTACTTTTGAACTGTAACAATTGTGGTACATGGTAATTAGTAGTGAATATAAAAACCCAATTATGAAGTAGTTATACTGCTCATAATCGCTCTATTGTCTTAATTGTGCATCCTGCTTTCTGGCTGCTAGACTTGAAGTCGATCATATCAAGTAAGACTTAAAATCAGAAATATAATGCCATTAATGTAATAATTCTTTATTCTAATTTGTCTTTAATTCAAATGAGCAAACCCAAGAAGCTAATTAACTGGTCCTGGAGGTAAATGCCAAGATCTCTAAAGTGGCTGGTTCATGGGCTTTTTTTCCCTCTGGAGGCCAACTGCTTAGCTTCAGAAAATAGGTAACAGGCATACAGGCATAAATTTGACCATTTGTAAAGGACAAAGCAGCAGGAAGCTTATTGATATTCTTCTCTTTTTATTTTCTTCAAGCTGTAGGCTTGACAGCCAGTTTTCCTGAGAATTGATTGCTTAGACAAAAGATGAACTTGAAATATATTCAGCTTTTAAAGGCGAGAAAAAGTGATAAAATATGAAAGGCTGTACTTATGTGCTGATATTGAATGAAACCCATAGCAATGAGTTTCAATCTGATCATTAAATTACATGTGTTGATTTTATGTCTGCATAAAGTACTAATTTGCTTTAGAATCCTGTTTCCTTTCCGAAGAGTGACCTTGGGAGGAGTGAGCTTTTATACAAGTGCCCAAAGAGTAGAAGCAATAAATATAGTAATATGGCCAGGGTGACAAGAGGGCAAAGCTACACCATCACATTAGATATGCAGGTCTTGATTCTGTTATTCATGCCAGCGCTCCCACAGAGCAAACATAGCCATAAACACTTCTATTTTCCTACATGTCTATATATTTCCTTAAAATAGAAGGGTGGATAAACATTCCACAAAACATTCTAGCTACCCAGGGCATTGTGAGACCTCAAAATGGAATTGAGGTGGGATTTCTTGTAATAACCCAGATTTTGCCTAACTGATCTCCTTGCTTCCACCTCCTCTTTCCTTTTTGTTTGTTTTTTGTTGTTGTTTTGTTTTGTTTTTTGTTGTTGTTGTTGATATGACCACTATATTTATTATTAACAAATAAAACGTCGAGAAGGAAGGCTAGGTGAGATTATCAAAGGATTCCAAAGCATTTCAGTTGCTTTTCTTTTTTATTTTTTTCAAGACGGAGCTTTGCTCTGTTGCCCAGGCTGAAGTGCAGTGGTGCAATCTTGGCTCATGGCAACCTCCACCTTCTGGGTTCAAGCAATTCTCCTGTCTCAGCCTCCAGGGATCACAGGTGCCCGCCACCACGCCCAGCTAATTTTTGTATTTTTAGTAGAGATGGAGTTTCACCATGTTGGCCAGGCTGGTCTGGAACTCCTGACCTCATGATCCGCCCACTTCAGCCTCCCAAAGTGCTGGGATTACAGACTTGAGCCATCGTGCCCTGCCCTTCAGTTGCTTTTCTTTGTCCATTTTGAGCTTCTCCACTTACTGACTTACTGAGTCCAAAGTGGGAAACTGCTGGTGATTTTCTGAAATTTTCAGTAATACCTGTATCAAAATTCTGAACTCTCTTGGGTGCAGCACACCAACATGGCACATGTATACATATGTAACAAACCTGCACATTATGCACATGTACCCTAAAACTTAAAGTATAATAATAATAATAATAATAATAATAATAAAATTCTGAGCTCTCATCATAAGCTTGTGTTCATCAGTCATTGTTGGGATACTCATTTGGTTTTCTTTAAATTTTCTTTTTTTGAATTACTCATATTCACACAATGAAAAATAACTGTTTTATCTCTGTCTTCCAGTCACCCAGTTCCTCTCTCTAGAGTCAATCAACACTGTAAGTTGAATTTATCTTTTTCTCCTCTCTTTTGAGAAATATGGTGGCAATCTATATTCTATTTGTTACTTTAATTTTTTTCCACTTTAGCAATACATTTAGGCTGGGCACAGTGGCTCACATCTGTAATCTCAGCACTTTGGGAGGCCAAGGTGGGTGGATCACAAGGTCAGGAGATCGAGACCATCCTGGTTAACACGGTGAAATCCCGTCTCTACTAAAAATACAAAAAATTAGCCGGGCATGGTGGTGGGTGCCTGTAGTCTCAGCTACTCGGGAGGCTGAGGCAAGAGAATGGCATGAACCTGGGAGGCGGAGCTTGCAGTGAGCCAAGATCGCGCCACTGCACTCCAGCCTGGGAGACAGAGGGAGACTCAGTCTCAAAAAAAAAAAAAAGAAAAAAAAAAACAATCAATATATCTTGGAGATGATTCCATGTCCATACACAAAAGTCTTTTTTGTTTTTTTATAGGTGCATTATATAAATTTATCTTATTCAACCAGTCCCTACTGATATACATTAGGTTGTTTCTAATCCTTTGATAATAAAAACAATGAAAATGAATATATATGTCATTTTACCCATGTGTAACTGGATCTCTAGGATAAATTCCTGGTAATAGAATTGCTAGTCAGGCCTGGCTTACACCTGTAATCCTAGCACTCTGGGAGGCTGAGATGGGCAGATCACTTGAGGCCAGGAGTTCGAGACCAGCATGGCCAACATGGCGAAACCTCATCTCCACTAAAAATACAAAAATTAGCTGTGCGTGGTGGCGTGTGCCTGCAATCCCAGCTACTGGGGAGGCCAAGGCATGAGAATTGCCTGAATTCAGGTGGCGGAGGTTGCAATGGGCCGAGATCACGCCACTGCACTCTAGCCTGAGCGACAGAGTGAGACCCTGTCTCAAAAAAAAAAAAAAAAAAAGATATGTTGGCTTATAATTTTGATATGTATAGCTCAACTACCCTCTGCAGAAGTTGATACAGATTTATGCTTCCAGGAATGTATGTTTCTCCACATCTTCCCCAACACCTTATATTATTAAACTTTATAAGCCTTTGCTTATCTTTTACTGTTAACTGCCTAGTCGTAATTTTTTTTTTCTTTTTAGAGATAGGGTACAGAGTCTCACTCTGTCACCAGGCTGGAGTGCAGTGGCATGATCTCTGCTCACTGCAACCTCCACCTCCTGGGTTCAGGTGATTCTCCCGTCTCAGCCTCCTGAGTAGCTGGGACTACAGGCACACACCACCATGCCCAGCTCATTTTTGTATTTTTAGTAGAGATGGGGTTTCGCCATCTTGGCCAGGATGGTCTCCATCTCTTGACCTCGTGATCTGCCCACCTTGGCCTCCCAAAGTGCTGGGATTACAGGCGTGAGCCGCCACGCCCGGCCTCCACCTCTTCTTTTCTCCAACATATTCAAATTATAGATCTAATCTTCCCAGACCATCCTGGCATTCAAAGACTTCTTCAGTTTGACCCTTGTCTTCCAGAGGGAGTGCATGGACTGGGTAAAGCACTGAACCAAGAAACAGGAGTCCATGGTTTGAGTCTCAGCATAGTCTCCAATAACTCTGGGACGTTAGCGGAATTAATTAACTCCACTTGCCTTCAGTTTCTTCATTTACAAAATGATCTTAATGAGCACTATGATCCTTTAAAGTTCAAAAATTCTGAGTCTACTTATCAGAATGTCTGACATGCTATAAACCTAGTCTCAAGTCTTTCTGGACATACTCACCAGATCTGTGGCGGACCCCAAACCCAAAAATAATTTCAGAGAACTTTTCCCTTAAGTCTACTTTGCAATACCCAATACCTACCCTTCCCCACCCACATTGTTCCAGAGAACAAAAGTCTTCTCTGATTCTCTAGTCAGAATTAATTTCTCATTTATTCATATCTACACTTTATCCAAATTATTTTTAGGCGTATTTATCATCCCTAGTAAATTATGAGCTCAAGAAGGAAGAGACGCCGGGCGTGGTGGCTCAAGCCTGTAATCCCAGCACTTTGGGGGGCTGAGGCGGGCAGATCACGAGGTCAGGAGATCGAGACCATCCTGGCTAACACGGTGAAACCCTGTCTCCACTAAAAGTACAAAAAAATTAGCCAGACGTGGTGGCGGGCGCCTGTAGTCCCAGCTACTTGGGAGGCTGAGGCAGGAGAATGGCGTGAACCTGGGAGGTGGAGCTTGCAGTGAGCCGAGATCGTGTCACTGCACTCCAGCCTGGGCAACAGAGCGAGACTCCGTCTCAAAAAAGAAAAAAAAAAAAGAAGGAAGAGACACTACTTTTTTATATTTGTGGTCCTAAGCCACTTAGTACAATGTTTTATAATTAATGCAATCTCCCGTAAAAATACTTGACTTACATAATGCATTAGTCAAAAAATATTTCTTAAATTTGAAAAGCTATTGTTTTAAGTAAGTAGATAATTTTGTTTTGGCTTCCATGTGATTTCTTTTTTTTTTTTTTTTTGACGGAGTCTTGCGCTTGTTGCCCAGGCTGGAGTGCAATGGCATGACCTCGGCTGGAGTGCAATGGCATGACCTTGGCTCACTGCAACCTCCACCTCCAGGGTTCAAGTAATTCTACTGTCTCAGACTCCCAAGTAGCTGGGATTACAGGTGCCGGCCACCTCGCCTGACTAATTTTTTGTATTTTTAGTAGAGACAGGGTTTCACCGTGTTGGCCAGGCTGGTCTTGAACTCCTGACCTCAGGTGATCCACCAGCCTTGGCCTCCAAAAGCGTTGGGATTACAGGCCTGAGCCACTGTGCCTGGCCCCTTGTGAAATTTAATGAGAAAAAAATTGAATTGGAACCCTGAATTCTGTGATTATAGCATAAACGCATCATAACTAAAGGCAGTGAATTTAAATCGGATCACTCAAATAGTTTATTCTATAAAAATCAAATACAGTCATTTTATCACTATTTAGGGCAAAAATCAATATAGTCATCTATTCTGTATTTTTATTCACTTCTAGCCACATGTGATTATTTACGTGTGAGCACTATATGTTACTTCAAAAACTTCAAAGTTCAGTGTGCCCATCTTAGGTTTTGTAACCATTGAGATATAAACTGAGAGGGGAGGGGAAATTAAGATTTGTCTGTTATTGACTTTGTCTCCATGGCCTTTTAACCATAACCAAAAGTCTATGTGCTTCTTTAAAATTAGTAAAAAGGAAATAACCAGCCAAATACTGGCATAGTTCTACTGCCTTTTCTGTCCTGCTATTACGTGGTGAAATGCACATGCACACACAGACATCTACATGTGCAGCACACAGAGACCAAACATGTTTTTCCACACCTCAAGACAGTGTGCTAAGAAAGCAGAGGAAAGAAGAACAAAAGACTTTTCAGTTTTCTGCCCCTATCAAAATGTAACATAATTTCCTGTCCTAGCATTGAATTCTGAAATTCAGTTGTCATCAAAAGTCGCAGCAATGGTGCATCACAGAATCTTTGTGCTGTGATAACCAGCTGGCCTGGAACAATATGCATGCCCCTCCTCACATACTCTAATATACACGGCAGATCCACGGAAAACCGCAGTAAGTCAATAATGTATGAATTAAAAATAAACTAGCAAAGGAATGATATGAAGATACTGTTAAGATATAGAGGAGGAAAACGGCAGCAAAACTTAGAAACTAAGAGAGCATTTACAACAAAAAATCAACTGCAGATGAAAGTTATGATCATATATTTCACTATGAATTGTACCAAAAGCTTAACGAGTCAATTCCTTAATGAAAGAAGGTCTTAAGGAAAAAATGAAAAACTTGAAAAAAGAAATGACAAAAATAACAGAAGGAAAAGAAATATAACCTGAGAAATGTCAGGAAATAAGTAGAAGGGAGTGAAGGCAAAATCAAAAGAAAAACAGAGGGTTGAAGAATATACAGAAAAGTCTAGGCATGGTGGCTCACGCCTGTAATCCCAGCACTTTGGGAGGCCGAGGCGGGTGGATCACCTGAGGTCAGGAGTCCGAGACCAGCCTGGCCAACATGGTGAAACCCCATCTCTACTAAAAATACAAAAATACAAAAAATACAAAAATTAGCCAGGTGTGGTGTCATATGCCTGTAATCCCAGCTACCCAGGAGGCTGAGGCAATATATATATATATTTATATATATACATACATACACACAGAAGGCTGCAGTGAGCCGAGATCACGCCACTGCACTCCAGCCTGGGCAACAGAACAAGACTGCATCTCAAAAACAAAAACAAAAAAACATATATATATATATACAATTGTATATATATATATACACAATTGGGTATATATAGAAAACACAACAAGAGGCAAAGAAGATAGAAATGGAAAAAATTAGCAGAATAAGATGGAAACAAAGCTAAAATAAATTAGAAAAAAAAATAATATTGAAGACAGCAAGAGCTGGGTGAGGTGACTGACACCTGTAATCCAGCACTTTGGGAGGCAGAGGCAGGAGGATTGCTTAAGCCCAGGAGTTCGAGACCAGCCTGGGCAACATAGTAAGACCCTGTCTCTATTAAAAAAAAAATTAACAGAAAAAGAAGACAGTAAGAGATCCAACCCATACATAATAGTATTTCCAAAAGTAAAAGAACAGAATAAGAAAATGGAGCCAATAGGCCAGGCACGGTGGCTCATGCCTGTAATCCCAGCACTTTGGGAGGCCAAGGTGGGCGAATCACGAGGTCAGGAGATCGAGACCATCCTGGTTAACACGGTGAAACCCCGTCTCTACTAAAAATACAAAAAATTAGCCAGGCGTGGTGGCAGGAGCCTGTAGTCCCAGCTACTCAGGAGGCTGAGGTAGGAGAATGGTGTGAAACCGGGAGGCGGAGCTTGCAGTGAGCCGAGAAGCCGAGATGGTGCCACTGTACTCCAGCATGGGCGACAGCGTGAGACTCCCTCTCAAAAAATAAAAATAAAAATAAAAAAGAAAGAAAATGGAGCCAATATAAAAGATATGTTTCAACTAAACGTCCCTGATATAACATTTGAAGAGTTCACCACGTGCCAAAGAATATTGGCCCAAAACACTGAGATATATCCTACCCAGTAAAGTTACTAAACCTTGATGTGAAAAAAAAGGAATACTTTGGAAAGCCAAGCACTGTCTGGTAATATTCTATTATTTATTTTGATGGTGGTTACGCAGGTGTGTGCATTTGATGAAATAATTCATCAAACTGTACACATATGATTAGTGCATTTCTCTTTCTCACTGTGTGCATATATATATATAACATATACATTTAAAACATATAGAGAGTATATAATTTTAAAAGTTAAAAACCAATATGAACCAAATAACATGGTATCAATATATACATAGCAAAAAGCATAGAAGATGCAGGGGAAATAGAAATAACTATTAGTAAATTTTAATTTTACTCTCTCAGTATGTAAGAGATCAAATGGACAGACAGAAGTACACAGGTCTAAATAACGTAATTAATAAGGTATATATAAATATTATATTTGAACACTGCTGAAAATAGAGAATACATCTTCCTTTACAGAGCTCATGAAACTTTCAGGAAAATTGACTAAATATTGTCCTCAAAAAAAACTCAATACATTTCAGAAAGTAAAAATTATTTCAGAAGGAAATAAAGTTAAAAAAACTAACTCCCAGCCAGGCACGGTGGCTCACACCTGTAATCCCAGCACTTTGGGAGGCCGAAGCGGGCAGATCACGTGAGGTTGGGAGTTCAAGACCAGCCTGACCAACATGGGGAAACCCCGTCTCTACTAAAAATACAAAATTAGCAGGGCATGGTGGCACATGCCTGTATTCCCAGCTACTCAGGAGGCCAAAGCAGGAGAATCACTTGAACCAGGGAAGCAGAGATTGCAGTAAGCCGAGATCATGCCATTGCACTCCAGCCTGGGCAACAAGAGCAAAACTCCGTCTCAAAAAAAAATACTAACTCCCCTACAAAAAGCATAAGACTCAGATGGTTCCACCAAAATTTTAAAGAATGAATGAATACGTGGTATTACATAGAATAAGAAGGAAAACTTTCCAATAATTTTTGAGAAAGCAAAATTGAAATCAGAACTAGAAAAGATTCTAAAAGAAAAGAACAAAGAAAGGGAGGGAGGGACTACAAATTCATCCCACTAACGAATAGTAATGTAAAAATGTAAAGTAAAATGTTAAAAACTGGAATTCATCCCATCAGCAAAGAAAAAAGTCTCGAAAAGAAGTTTATTATACAAATGCAAGAATATTTTAATATTATGAAATTTATTAATATAATTATCTATGTAATTAGACCTAAGGACAAAACTTATATAAATATCTCTACAGTCATTAAAATACATTTTTATAAAATTTCACTCATTCTTGATGAAACATACTAAAATAGGAATAAGATAATATGAATAATATGAATAGATGGGAATATCCCATCTATTATCTATATGAATAAGATATGTGAATAATATAAATAGATGGGAACATCCTATCTATTATCTATATGAATAAGATATGTGAATACTATGAATAGATGGGAATATCCCATCTATCCCACTCATTAGGTTGTCCTTAACCGCTATTATTTAATATTGTTCTGGAAGTAACCCCCAGTGCAATTAAAGAAATGAGAGGTATAAACATTGCAGAGGAGAGGGAACTCTCACTGCTTGCTGATGATATGATTGAATTATTAGGAATCCCAAGAGAATAGATTGGAAAACTAAAAACAATAAAATAATTTAACAAAGAAGCTGAGTACCTAAGTAAAATGTAAAAATCAGGCACTTTTCATATATAAACAACTACCACTTAGAGGATACAATGAAAGAAACACCCTACTTAAATAGCAACAAGAATAATAAAATACTTAGGAATAAGCTTGATTAAAAATGTGTATGTCTCATAAGAAGACAACACTTATGAAAGACAGAGACAAAAATAAATGGAAAGGTATTCCCTGCTTTGGGATTAAAAAGTGTTAAATTAAAAGGGAGACCAAACCAGAAGAATTCCTGAGCAGACAAAACCAATTAGGCCTCTAAGTGACTTCAACTTAGCTTGATTTGCAAACATATGCGAAATTTAAATTGAGCTATTTCTTATAAATGTCTATTTTAAGCAAAAACAGAATTTAAACTCAATCTATTAGAAGTAACCAAAAATTAATAATTATATAACTGAGGACCTTCCAAGGTGATAGAACAAATCAGGCAATCGTATAAGTGAAACCAATCAAATAACTTATTTTGCTTCCACATTTATCCTGCAAATAGCTGCCCCTGACAATTTGTTATCAGAACGCTAAACCTTTTTTGGTCTGGTGTTCTCTAATTCATAAATGGCTTCTAACTCAAATAAACTCTTTAAAATATTTTAGCTGGTCTTGGTGGTACACACCTGTAGTCCCAGATGCTCAGGAGGATGTGGTGGAGGATTGCTTGAGCCCAGGAGTTTGAGGCTGCTATGAGCTTTGATCACCACTGCATTCCTGGGTGACAGGGCAACAGCCTGTTTCAATAAAATAAATAAATAAAATAAAATAAAATCATTGTGCCTCAGATTTTTCTTTAACAAAGGGTCAACATCACAAATGTCAGTTCTCCATAAGTTCATTGATAAACTTAGAGAAATCTCAATGAAACACCAATATTTTTTAACTCTTCAAGGTGAATCTAAATTCCACAAAAAAAAACCACAAAGCACTTTATTTGTTTATTTCATTATTATTTACTTAAATATTTGAATTTGTAAAATCACGTATATGCAGCATTTTTTGTAAAATTCAAAGACTATAAAGAAGTGTGCATCAATAAGGGATTTGTTAAACAAATTAAGTATATCCATACAAGGAAATTCTAGTCAGCTGTAAAAGAAAAATTCTGAAAAATAAAAAAAAAAAATGAGGGAGAAATAGCTTTACCAGGTGTTATTAATAAAACATGTTCTATTGCCTTCATAAATAAAACAATACAACAATTGTGCCTGAATAAACAGAAAGACAAATTAAACAAATAGAACGCACAAAAATAGAACCTGCAAAAGAGAAATTAAGTATATGATAAGGATAGTCTCTCAATGACTCGGAAAAAGGCAGACCTTCCAATAAATTATGTTAAAAAAAAATGGGTACCCTTCTATGAAGGGAAAAAGTTAGATTCATTTATCACTCCATCCATCAGGAAATAAATCTATATAAATCAAAATATTAAATGTGAAAATTAAACTATAAAATAGAACGAAATATTGGATTTCTTTCATAATTTCAAAAACAATTGCTTTTCCAAACATAACTCAAAAATCCAGAAGCCAAAAACAAAATGTTGATATATCTTATTTCATTAAAAAATAATTTCTGCATAAGAGATACCATAACCAAAATCAAAATACACACAAGAAATTGAAGAAAAATAAATGTCACTATTAAAAAGTTAATTGCTGTAATAAATAAAATCCACCTGCAAAGATTGATAACCCAACAGAAAAATAAATAGAGAAGGGATATGAACAGACAGTGCATTGGAAAGAAAATTCTACTGGTTCTTAAACTCAAAGATGATAAAATAAATGCAAAGTAAGGCTGATTGTGGTGGCTTATGCCTTTAATCCCAACACTTTGGGAGACTGAGGCTAAGAGGATCCCTTGAGTTCAGGAGTTCAAGACCAGCCTGGACAACACAGTGAGACCCGTCTCTATAGAAAATTTAAAAATCAGGCCAGGCACGGTAGCTTATGCCTGTAATCCCAGCACATTGGGAGGCCAAGGCGGGTGGATCACCTGAGGTCAGAAGTTTGAGACCAGCCTGGTCAACATGGTGAAACCCTGTCTCTACTAAAAATACAAAAATTAGCCACGTGTGGTGGTGGGCTCCTGTAATCCCAGCTACTTGGGAGGCTGAGGCAGGAGAATTGCTTGAACCCAGGAGGCGGAGGTTGCAGTGAGCCGAGATTGCACCACTGCACTCAAGCCTGGACAACAAGAGCAAGACTCCATCTCACCAAAAAAGAAAAAAAAAACAAAATTAAAAAATCAGCTAGGCATGGTGGCACATGCCTATAGTCCCAGCTACTCAGGAGGCTGAGATGGGAGGATTGCTTGAGCCCAGGAGGTCGAGGCTGCAGTGAGCTGTGCTTGCATCACCATACTCCAGCATGGGCAACAAAGTGATACCCTGTCTCACAAAAATAAATAAATAAATGCACATTAAAACTCACTGAAATACTATGTTTACCTATTATTTTTTCAAAAGTCCCCTAGTTTGGTAAGAATCTGTATGATAAGGATATGGGTATACAAGCAATATCATATATTGTGGTGAAATTATAAATTAGTACCATGTCTATGGAAGTTTATTTGGCATTAACTTTTAAAATTATAGATACATATATCCTTTTGATACATCTTACCATTTCTGGGAAGTTATAGTTCTAAAGTATAATTTCTAAGTATTTCTAAAGAAGTACTTGAATATTTGTAAAATCACATATATGCAAAGGTATTCATTGTGGCTTGGTTTGTAAAGTTGAGAGTATATAAAAGTATCAGTCAATAGGGGATTGATTAAATAAAATATGTATATGCATACAATGGAAATCAGGTGGCTGAGGGGAAAAAATGAAGACACTGTCTACACACCAGAGGGAAATATCTCCAAAATATAGTATTGTAACAGTAAACAAAGCAACAACAACAAAGCAAAATGCAGATCATCAGGTAGAGAATGTTACCTTTTGTATAAAAATGGCAAAAAGGTGCTGGGCGCTGTCTGCTATTTTTATGTGAAAATCCTGTTTCTTTTTCTAAGTACTAATAAATTTGCTTTTGATGAGCTACTTTAGAGCTTGCCCACAATCAACAGCAACCTCTTCAGTTGGTATATTTATTTATCTTTAGAAGTGCTTTTTTTTTTTCAACTACTCTTGCCAGTACCTAGCCTCCAGGAGCAGTTCCCGTTGTTATAGATCATTGTAGTTGCTTCAGCAGGCTGAATCAGTCACAGCTTCTCTCAGTTTTCAACATTTAATTCATCTGAGCAAGAGGACATAAACTCATGGAAGTGGCTGGGTTTTCTCCCATAATGTCTTCACCTATTTTCAATATCTATTCTCTATTGCCAGCATTTGAACGACTCTTTTAGGCCAAAGATCTCCCTCCTTGACAGAAAAGATGAAAAGGAATTCAGGGATAAAAGAGTTCCATTTTCTCTGTCATTTCCTAACACTGAATTATTAGTTCCAATTGATAAGTTATAACTTTCTTTTTCTTTTTTTGAGACAGAGTCTTGCTCTGTTGCCCAGGCTGGAGTGCAATGGTACAATCTCAGCTCACTGCAACCTCCACCTCCTGGGTTCAAGTGATTCTCCTGCCTCAGCCTCCCGAGTAGCTGGGATTACAGGTGCACGCCACTATCTCTTCATTTCTTTTTTAGTATAACTAAAATAGTGCATGTTGATGTCCTAGCATTTTTGGTAAGCCTCGGCACATCAGAGAGATGATAGGTGTTACGGTGTGGCCCATAATACTTCAGGTTTAAAGAAAGACGGCCTCAGCTTAAATTTTGAGTTCACTTACTAAATGTATGACACTGGGCAAATTAGTTAACTTTTGTTTTCCTCTGCAACAAAGAAGCTGATGGCACCTAGGCTTTTTGTGAAATTCTAATGCATAAACACATAAAGCACTTGGTTCAGGACCCCGTCATTCACACAAGAAAAGAGTTTAGAAGCGATCCAGTAAGAGTGCTTAAGGCCTCAGATATCTGTGCACACCAATGCAAATAAAACAAGAAATATACAAAGCGCATTTGAAACAGGAGCTTCCAAAATTTGGTAAATAAGACTTCACAGGCTTTCCTGAGTACTAGTGGGATTAGATTTATGAAGGGAATATAGTCACTGTAGGACTGTTTGATGAATCTGAGCCCTTTTTCCTCCTGGTGAAAGTATTTTCCTCAATACAGCCTCTTGTGATTGGCAAAAGCTGATCTCACCCCCATTTACGGATGTGGGCCCTGATTAGTTTAAGCTGTTAAACAAATTTTAGGGGAGGTTATTATTTTAGATGGAGCTCCTTCAGAAGGCCCTGAAAGACCAGACCAAACCAAAATGGAGCCACTTGTGCTACGAGCAACGTAATCAATCTGAACTCTGAAACAAGGCAGTTCTCCGAAAACAGAAGATTTACAACAATTTATAGAAGGGGCCTAGTTTAACTGTACATAATAAAGAAGCCCCTTCTCTTTTAACTCTATCAATCCACTTTCTGTTCTCTTTTTCAGCTTTCTTCAGCCCTTTTCTTCCCACAATGCCAACTCCCTCTGCATAGCCCATCAGAGCACTCATTCTATTTTATAGAATGAGGTCTTGCCTGACTCTAGAATCATAAATAGATCTTTAAACTACATTTGTGGTAATTTTGTCTTTTGACAAAATTAATCAGCATATAATATCTACTAGGCAAAACTGATTGCCTAGAGATGGGCGTGTGATGCAGCTGGCCATTGAGATAGAAGAAAATGTGTGTTGAAGCCTTTAGGGAAAGAACTTCTTTCCTTTTACCATAAATCCACAGAGGAATTCTATCGTACTGCTAGTTGTGAACACAGCCACTGGAAGCAGTCAAAAGACATTTTTAACACTTTAGGATAAAACAAAAAAGCAGCTAAATCACAGGTTTTATTGCTGAGCTGCTAGATCAAGCCTTATCTAGGGCTCAGACTAATTCCTGATTTTATTTTATATGAACAAGTAGATCATTTTTCTTGCTTACCCTAGTTTGAGTTAGATTTTCCGTTAATTGGTATCAAACGTATCTTAACTGATACAATGATGGAATAGTATTGCCTCTTGAAAAGAAGCAGGCAAATTAATATTGTTTACCAAAGAGGAATGTATCTGTGTGCATAGACATCCACAAATCTAAGATTGTATGCATGAAGAAGCACACAAGCCGAAAAACTCATGCTGATAAGGACAAAGGGGGACAGAACAGAAGGGACTTGTTAGAAGTAAGCTATATGCTACCCAGTCAGAGGAAGGAAATGGATGCTTCATTTCTCAAACATATTACTGTTTTCATTCAGCCAAATGCTAAACAGTCCTGTAGATGAAGAACACCAGCTGAGCTGAAAATGACATCTAGACTGCTGGCTATGAGGGACAGATGACTTCCTGGAGTATACTGTCATGTCTTTATTTGAATTGTATGAAGAAGGGCTTTAAGGAGGCATTCTAAAGCATTAGAGGAGGGCTTTTGTAATATCCAAGGATGGGGAAGAAGAGAATTTTTTTTAAGCAATGAAGTACTGAACATGCATGCTGTGGTTACATTTTGAAAAGTTACTGTCTGGGATTGTTGAGCTGTTTTTGATAATATTCTGCTTTATCTAAATTACATCACCATGGCCAGGGACAGTGGCTCACGCCTGTAATCCCAGCACTTTGGGAGGCCAAGGCGGGCGGATCACCTGAGGTCAGGAGTTCAAGGCCAGCCTGGCCAATGTGGTGAAACCCCATCTCTACTAAAAATACAAAAATTAGCCAGACATGGTGGTGGCACCTGTAATCCCAGCTACTCGGGAGGCTGAGGCAGGAGAATCGCTTGAACACTGGATGTGGCAGTTGCAGTGAGCTGAGATCACGCCACTGCACTCCACGCTGGGTGAACAAAATAAATAAATACATAAATAATTTTTTTCATTTTTAAAAAATAAATTATATCACCATACAAATCAGAGGTAACAGATGTTCCACCATAGTGGCAAACAGAGCTGAATGTAGGTAGGTATATGGGAATGGTAAAGGTGCACAGGGCACTCTAACGAAAGAGAGGTGTGGGGAGGCATCTAGGGCTGCGCTGAGGCCACATTCAGCCAGTCAGGACTGTGCTGTTTGGCTGGTTTGGACATGAGTCTCCTGTAGAAATGCCAAGGAAAACAACCCAGAGAGGCTGCATACTTTTATTCAGAATTTAAAAAACAAAAATGGGGCTGGGGTGATGGCCCATGCCTGTAATCCTAGCATTTTGGGAGGTCGAGGTGGGAGGATTACCTGAGATCAGGAGTTCAAGACCAGCCTGGCCAACATGGTGAAACCCCGTCTCTACTAAAAATACAAACAAATTAGCTGGGTGCAGTGGCACACGCCTGTAATCCCAGCTACTCTAGAGGCTGAGGCAAGAGAATCGCTTGAACACGGGAGGCAGAGGTTGCAGTAAGCCGAGATCGCGCCACTGCACTCCAGCCTGGGCTACAGAGCCAGACTTCATCTCAAAAAATAAATAAATAAATAAATATAAAATTTAAATTTAAATTTTTTTAAAAAAACGGATTGTTTTTCAAGTGATTCTTGGGTGAGATTATGGACTTGAAGTTTCTCTCTCTCATAAATCTCTCTTTAGTGTTGGAGTTAAGAGGCTTGAGTTTACTAGGTATGTGAAGAACTTAGAACATGGCCTGGTTCAGTGTAGGCACTATCCATGTTAGCTATTCCTTTTTTTTTTTGAGACGGAGTCTTACTCTGTCGCCCAGGCTAGAATGCAGTGGCACGATCTCGGCTCACTGCAACCTCTGCCTCCCAAGTTCAAGCGATTCTCCTGTCTCAGCTTCCTGAGTAGCTGGGATTACAGGCACGCACCACCATGCCCGGCTAATTTTGTATTATTAGTAGAGACGGGGTTTCACCACGTTGTCCATGTTGGTCTCAAACTCCTGACTTCAGGTGATCCACCCGCCTCGGACTCCCAAAGTTCCGGGATTACAGGCGTGAACCACTGTACCTGGCCTGCTATTACTATTCTTAATGGAGGACAAAATGTCCAGAGAAAGAAAGTCCTCTGGCCATAGACCTGGGCCAACAGGATCTTGTCTGTTGTTAGGCTCAACCCTACTTGATGTCTCCCATTTCCTCCTTCAAGAATGACCACTCTTGAGCACCAGGCCACCTCCTCGGAAGATGATGGTTCCACAGGCAGAGATGTAAGTACAGGCAGATGGAGGGCCATGCCAGGTGGTGGTGGAGGGTCACTTCCTTTTAAATCTCTGAAAGGTACGTGGCCATGTGCCCTCATTCAGCCTGAGAGCTTAAGCCTCCTGATATTGAGTGCTGAGAACACCCTGCAGATGCAATGCATTGTGTTAAGTCTGACATTTCTGGAGAAGGTTGTGGGGTAGAGAGATCATGGGCACTGCTGTGGGGTTCAGTTCATCCTGAAAAGTGTCCAGTTGGAGCAGTGATATGAATTAGTATCATCTCAGTCACTTCTAAGAATTATCCATCACAGGCTCCCAAGATGGGTCTCATGGCAAGTAGTCTCCATCAGAGAGAACCAGGAATGGAAAAAAGGTGTGGCTGATTCACCTCAACTGAATCATGTGGAGGGTGGAAGGAAAGAGAAAACCAAATGCTGCTAGCTAGAAGAAAGTGTCTGTTCTTCCTTCCACAAGAAAGGATAAGGACTGGACAAAAGAAAAATAGCACTGAATAGGGTTTTAAGAACACTAAACTTTACAGAGCATTTTAGAAGAATGTTCTCTTTCAGAGAACATGAGGATTAAATAGACCATATTAAGAATCTTTTTCGGCGGGGTGTGGTGGCTCATGCTTGTAATTCCAACACTCTGGGAGGCTAAGGGAGGAGGATTGCTTGAGCCCCGGAGTTTGAGACCAGCCTGGCAACATAGCAATACCCCATTTCAGAAAAATAAAAATTAATTAGCTGGGCACAGTGGTGCGTACCTATAGTCCTGGCTACTCAGGAAGCTGAGGCAGGAGGATCGCTTGAGCCCAGGAGTTTGAGGCTCCAATGAGCTATAATCTCACCACTGCACTCCAGCCTGGGTGACAGAGCAAGACTCTGTTTCTTAAAAATGAAATTTTAAAAAAAGAATTTGTTTTTATCATTGGCAATATATTTGTTTCACACAACTTATGGTATTAGAAAAGAAACCTAGAAAAATAAGTGGTATGTAAACTATTCACACGGAATGAGCTGTGTGATTCAAAGTTAGGATAGGATACCTTCAGCTGCTAAGGTCAAATTAGCAGCCTTAGGGTTACATTTTAGGAGTGGGAACTTCCCTAAACCCCATCCTCATTTCTTCCACATTATCTACCTATAATAAGGACATTCAAAGGGAAACCTTTCCTATAATGGCAGCCTGACAGAATTTGATAGAAACTAGCAAGCTTCTAGAATCAGAATAGAACTAAGTCTAGCTCTAAACAGACTGTCTATGGCGATGGATCCTTTCAGATGCTGCTTCAAAGTCTATGGTCCATGTTGACCAGTGAGCCTGGGGCTCCCAGCTGAAACCTATTCCCATCAAGGGAGGAATCTTGGGACCTAGTTTCACTGAAGTACATTTCAGCTGGGGAACAAAATATTCTTTTCAGGGAAATTTGCTACCAAGGGATTTAGTAGAACTTGCTAGAAACTCTACTCCCAGAGCTGAAAAGACAGTGGAGCCAAAAGACAAGACAGATCTCCTAGACCTTTCCATGAGTGACCCCCTCCTGACTCCCATTTATTGACATTTAGATGGGAGTCTCAGCTGATTATTTTCTGTTTTGGTTACAAGGGGGCTAAAATAGCCACCTATCTTCATATAAAACTCAATTGAAAAAAAAAATGAGTTTCCCCTCTGATTGTTGTATGCCTTTGACATAATACTTTGAGGTAGAAAAACAGTGATGGCTTAGGAACATAGAATGAGTATCTGTAGACCAGCCATCAGGTCTTGCTATGGAATGTGGGCATTTTAGAAGGATATAAGAGGAACGTGACAAAAATCAAGCCTTTGGTGGTAGACTGGGAAAGATTTCAGCCAGCTGATAATGTGTGACTGAAAATAAATATTGCTTGTGTGATGTGAAAAGGGTGTACCCAACCCCGGGGCACTGACATCAACACACACAGGCAAGAAGACAGCCCTCCAGCTAGGGCCCCAGTGAGTCCTGCCCTACCCAGAAGACTCAGGAAATACAACTCTGGGTATAGGGGAAGTTATTAACAAAACCAAGGTATGGGCAGGATGTGGTGACTCACCCCGTAATCCCAGCACTTTGGGAGGTCGAGGCAGGTGGATCACCTGAGGTCAGGAATTCGAGACCAGCCTGGCCAACATGGTGAAACCCCATCTCTACTAAAAATACAAAAATTAGCTGGGCATAGTGGCGGGCGCCTGTAATCCCAGCTACTCAGGAGGCTGAGGCAGGAGAATCATTTGAACCTGGGAGACAGAAGTTGCGGTAAGCTGAGATTGCACCATTGCACTCCAGCCTGGGTGACAATAGTGAAACTCTGTCTCAAAACAAAACAAAACAAAACAAAACCAAGGTGTGGGAGGAGGCAAAGCAGGGTGAAGGAAAACAAAGAAAAGGGTCTAGGAGAGATGCTCCTGCTGACCTGAAGGTGGAGAGTAGTCCATGAGGGATGTGCCAAGAATTCAGGGCTAAAGTCACATGTCCAGAGCAAGTTGAATAGAACAAAGAAGCCAGTCTTGACTTTTTGTCACCAGATCTCCACATATATCTTGGTCTTAAAGTAGCACACTACTAGAATATTCTCCAGGGTTTTGTGTATGTGTTTGACTTACTAATATTAAGATCTTTTTCTTATCCTTCCACGTTGGTGCAAAAGTTGCACATAATACATCTGCTTCTGTTCTCTTCCAATTAATCCATGACCATTAAGAGACTGGGCGAGACAGAGTGGACATATGAGATAAGGAATGCTTTTAGAGAAGAGTCTCAAATCCGTGATACTTAAACTCTACATGCTCAACCTCACAGAACCCCAAATTCCCAAATGGATTATTCTTACAAACTCCTTCTGTATCCCCAGATACAGGAGGAGAGGCAATAAAGGATACTTACGGTATTCACTTGAAGTTTTCAGATACAGCAAAGAGGGTAATAAATTTGGTGTCCTAATAAGCTCTCCGCTCTCCCCAGTTGGAGCAGTGACACCAAGGAATTAGTTATATGAGCAAGGTGAAGACAGAAGTGTATAAACACTATCTAGGTGCAGTGGCTCACACCTGTAATCCCAGCACTTTGGGATGCTGAGGTAGGAGGATCACCTGAGCCCAGGAGTTCAAGACCAGCCTGGGCAATATAGCGAGACACTGTCTCTACAAACAATTAAAAATTAGCCAGGCATGGTGATGTGCACCTGTGGTCTCAGATACTCAGGAGGCTGAGGTGAGAGGATCACTTGAGCCCAGGAGGTCGAGGCTGCAGTGAGCCAAGATTGCATCACTGCACTCCAGCCTGGGTGACAGAGAAAAGACCCTGTCTCAAAAAAAAGAAAAGAGGCCAGGCACAGTGGCTCATGCCTGTAATCCCAGCACTTTGGGAGGCTGAGGCAGGCGGATCACGAGGTCAGGATATCGAGACCTTCCTGGCTAACATGGTGAAACCCTGTCTCTACTAAAAGTACAAAAATTAGCCGGGTATGGTGGCGGGCACCTGTAATCCAGCTACTCGGGAGGCTGAGGCAGGAGAATGGCGTGAACCCGGGAGGTGGAGCTTGCAGCGAGCCGAGATCATGCCACTGCACTCCAGCCTGGGTGACAGAGCGAGAATCCATCTCAAAAAAAAGAAAAAGAAAAAAAAGAAAGGAAAGAAACAGAGAAACAGAGAGAGAGACACAGAAAGAAAGAAGGAAAAGAAAGTAAATGAAAAGAAGAAAGAAACAGAAAAAAAGGAAGAAAAGGAAGGAAGGAAGGAAGGAAGGAAGGAAGGAAGGAGGGAGGGAGGGAGGGAGGGAGGGAAAGAAGGAAGGAAGGAAGGAAGGAAGGAAGGAAGGAAGGAAGGAAGGAAGGAGGGAGGGAGGGAGGGAGGGAAAGAAGGAAGGAAGGGAGGAAGGAAGGAAGGAAGGGAGGAAGGAAGGAAGGAAGGAGAGGGAGGGAGGGAGGGAGGGAAATCTATGCTGGAAATCTGAACTACAAAGTCTGGGATACCTTTGAGAGCCCCCTCCTCTTGCAGTGATGTGGTAATAAAGTAAACCCTTGAGTAAGCCCAAGTCAGCAGGCCATTACAACATATCTCTCATACTTTAGAAGTGGTTGGTGGCTGTGTCAGGTGGTTGCTGAAGTGCAACTATGGCAGTAAAACAAAGCTCCACAGCTTAAGAGAGGCTTCTAACATAAAGCAACAATAAAAACAGTTAAAACTCATATGGTCCTTACTCTGTGCCATGCACTGATCTAACACTTCACATTTGCAGTACTAACATGTTTAATTCTCAGAATGCCCCTAAAGCCTAAGCACACTATTTCCCCATTTTATACATAAGGAAACAGAGTGAGGCACAAGAGGTAGATGACTTACCTAAGGGCACTTCACCACGCCTACGGAAAGAAGCACAAATGCAAACAGTCACTAGAATCCCGTAGTAGTACTGGTTATAAAGCAATCAACGAGATGAGTTGGGGAAAGATTACATTTGTCTAACATTATTGCTGACATGAAAACATAAGCTGAAGAGATCATCATAGAAAATTTATGGGTACAGGCTCCCCGTTGTGTATCTTTTTAAAAAAACAGAAAAGTTATGAAGCCCAATAATATGTCTGGGAGTTTGGAGAAGTTTTAAAAACACTGCTCGTGTTCACTGAGGCCATGCAAGGGGGAGATGTTTGGTGGACATGCCATCTTCAGTCTCTGTCCAGTGAATGTCATACTCTGCAGTGCAATCAAATCATATCTGATCATATCACTTCCCTCATTATAAATCAGTAATAGTTCCACGGTGTTACAGAACAAAATTTAAATTCCTTGGTATGACCCACAAGGCTCTTCATAATCTGGCCTCAACTGGCTTCCAAGTCATACCATCCAACATCCTTCCCCTGCATCACAAACCTCCAGCCACAAAGAACTTCTTGCTCGGCCTCAAACATGCCATGTGTTTTCATGCCTTCCTGTTTCTTCAAAACACGGCCTGAAGACCATCTGCATTGGAGTCAGCAGAGGGACTTCTTAGAAATGGTGACTCAGGGTTCCACTGAAATCAACTGCCTGGGTATTTAGCCGAGGAATCTGCATTTTAACAAATTCTCCAGGAGATTTATTTTTGCTGTGCATTAGTATTTGAGGGTCACGTCCCATTCCTTATGATGAGCCATCTGTCCCTTCCATCTGCCCCTCAACAGATCAAATATCATCTCCTCTAAAAAATCTTTTTATTCCTTTCCTTCTCCAGATAAAATTTCCCTTTGCCCCTTCTGTGCATCCACTTTTCCCTATTCAGAACTATGGCACTTATTGCTCTTATTTTTGTGACCTAGACTGTGATTTCTTTGGAGATCTTAATTCATTTGGCAACAAGCTTTTATTGAATGCTGAAGATCCACTGATGGAAGAACCAGTGTGGAGACCCATGGAGCTTAGAGTCTAATGAGGCCACAGGAAGGCCTTATTACAATGAAGTGTGCTGCATGCTATGAAAGGCAGCAGGAAGGGTGTTCTGCAGGCCATGGCGGGGGTTGGGGATATTTGGACTGTCATGGGTGCCAGGGAAGCTTCTAAGTAAAACTGCTATCTAAGTTGATTCTTGGAAAAGGAGTAAGAAGTACCCAAGGGAAGAAGAGAGCATACTCCAGCTAAAGGAAAAAATTCACTAAGGGCTGGGCACGGTGGCTCACGCCTGTAATCCCAGCATTTTGGGAGACTGAGGTGGGTGGATTACGAGGTCAAGAGATCAAGACCATCCTAGCCAACATGGTGAAACCCCGTCTCTACTAAAAATACAAAAATTGGCTGGGTGTGGTGTCTTGTGCCTGTAGTCACAGCTACTAGGGAGGCTAAGGCAGGAGAATCACTTGAATGAACCCAGGAGGCAGAGGTTGCAGTGAGCCGAGATCGTGCCACTGCACTCCAGCCTGGCAACAGAGTGAGACTCCGTCTCAAAAAAAAAAAAAAAAAAAAAAAAATCACTAAGGCCCAGGGTGTGAGAGTGCATGTGTGTGTTGTGTGCTTGTGCACACGTGCAAGTGAGTGAAAAACTGAGACTCAGAGTATCCTCCATAATAACCATAGTAACCAGATGTGTATATCTATCTGGAGTGTTTTTTCTGCCTTCCTTCATAATTAGTTTAAAGTCATATTAAACAGATTTTCCAGTCTCAAAAAGAAAACAAATTTTCCCTAGATGCTGTCAGATGGACACTTGAGCTTCAAACCTAACAATGCCTAATATCACCCTCTCTTTCCCAACCCCCTCTGTGTTGGTGTGTGTGCATGCATGCGTGTGTGTGTGTGTGTGTGTTATCATGAGCCTGTGAATGAATGAGTAAATGCATACATTAAAGCATAAAATGTAGTTGATATGGTGGGACTTAGCATAGTATAAATTCTATATATTTTAGCATTTATGCATAGTATATATTAGCATTTGTACATAGTATAAATATTAGGATTAAATATTTCTAGGTTCAAATTCCAACTTTGTCAGTTGTAGCTAGGTAACTTTGGGCAGGTTATAAATGCGTTCTGGACCTCTCCATTTGTATGATGAATGTAGCAATATTTATCTCATAAGAATAGTATCCTGATTAGGTAATATAAGGCACTTAACATGATGCCTGGTAGATAGTAAGCATTTTTCAAAGTATAGTAGTTACTTAGATTCTGGATTTAGATATGGTTTTCAAATCCCATACCATCCCTTAATAAATCTGTGTAGCCTTGGGAAGTAAACCGAATTAGTTTACTTCAGTTTCCACCAGAGTCTCCTTATCTAGTAAGTGAATGCACACAAGACTCACAGCCCAGTGCCTGGAACACAGAAAGCACTGAATAAATTATCATTTCCATCATTGTTATTACTTTTCATTACAAATATATTTTTTTAAAGTATAGTAGTCACTAAGTTTCTGGATTTAGATGTGGTTTTCAAATCTCATGCTACTTCTGCCACTTATATATGTTGTTTGTGCGTGGAAGATTAGCTTTCTGAAATAAATAAGATCATTTCACTGTTACAAGGCCTTTCATTTACCCTAAAATATAGTTTAGACCATTGTTTTAAAAATGACATCCAATTACAAGTGATTACCACAAGGTGGCTCCAGACCATTACTATTATTACTAAGTATGTCACATTTCAGAGAAAGAGTTGTTTCCCAAGCAATATTTTGAAAACAACTGTGTTTTTGTTTGTATTACAAAGATATATAGCACTATAAAACAAATTCTTCTTCATTAGTTTCTATTTTTCTTCCTGTGTCCTTGTGAAAGGTAAGCACAGTTTTAATTGAAAAATACATATTCACAACATAGCTCTAAAGATAAATTAATTGTGGCTGATATTTGCTCAATCATATCATTTTGCTGTATCGATATTAATATCTGAAATTAAACTTTTGAGCCTTGGTCATTTACGTTCATATGCTATCTAGTATTTTTATAAGTAAAACCAAAAATCTAGTTATTGGGAAATAGAATGAAGAACTGTTTTTTGTTTTTGTTTTTTTGTTGTGTTTTTTTTTTTCTCTCTCTTTTATTATTTTCATTTTGGGGGAGACTTTTTTTTTAAGTTTGCATTTAGGAGATTGATTTCAAAATGCTTTACTTTTCAAAATAAATGTATGAGGCTTTCAATAATGCTTTTTATGGTGTTTGCTTTCATGGTTCAAGATCCTAAATGATTCAGATAAATTTATTTAAGAATTAATGTGGAGGGGCCAGGCGTGGTGGCTCACACCTGTAATCCTAGCACTTTGGGAGGCCAAGGTGGGTGGATCACCTGAGGTCAGGAGTTCGAGACCAGCCTGGCCAACATGGTGAAACCCTGTCTCTATTAAAAATACAAAAATTAGCTGGGCATGGTGGCAGGCGCCTGTAATCCCAGCTACTCCTGAGGCTGAGGCAGGAGAATCGCTTGAACCAGGGGAGCGGAAGCTGCAGTGAGCTGAGATCATGCCACTGCACTCCAGCCTGGGCAACAGAGCGAGACTCCATCTCAAATAAATAAATGAATACAATAAAATAAAAAATAATTAATATGGAAAGGGCTGGGCACCGTGACTCACACCTGTAATCCCAGTGGGAGGCCAAGGCAGGAGGATCACTTGAGGTCAGGAGTTTAAGACCAGCCTGGCCAAAATGGTGAAACCCCGTCTCTACTAAAAATATAAAAAATTAGCCAGGTGTGGTGGCGCTTGCCTGTAATCTTGGCTATTCAGGAGGCCGAGGCAGGAGAATCACATGAACCTGGGAGGTGGAGGTTGCAATGAGCTGAGATCGTGCCACTGTACTCCAGCCTGGGCGACAGAGCAAGACTCCATCTCAAAAAAAAAAGAATGTGGAAAGGGACCGGTACAGCAGAACCATCAATTTCTTTGGTCTTAGAACTGCCTCAGTGTTGCCTTTGTTTGGTCTGAAATTTTTGTCAGTTTGAAATTCTACAATTATTAATTGCAGAAAAAGATTTTTGCTCATTGATCTCCCCTGAAAGCAGAAATATGACTTTGACACTGCTGTTAAAGCCTCCTCCTGGGCTTACTGCTGGGAGTTTATTTTTAGTATTTTGTTTCTCCTAGAAATTGGGAATTCTGCTGCATCTCTTTCCCTGGGAAACCTGCCGGCTTATACTTAGTTTACCTCCCGCATGGCCTTCTAGATTGACTGCGAAAATGTTTTTCTGGCCCCAAATTTTCATTTACTTGCCTCTATTAAGAAATTGATGTTATGCATGAACATTTTGTAATATATAATACTTTAACATTACAAAAAGTCATCTTCCAAGTAGAACAGTCAGAACATAAGCATGTACATACATACACACATGTGCACACACTATTTAAATGGCATTCTAATTTTCTATCTATGAATTATGTCATCTTATCTGAATTTGAACTTGGGGTTCATGCAGGATCGCTAGAGAGGACCCACGCTCTCAGTTTACCACAGGTCTACCCTCATTCACCTTTCAGCTTCATTCACTTGTACATTCTGACTGGACTCAATGCATTTGAGACAGGGTCTCACTCCCATTACCCAGCCAAGGTTGTGCCACTGCACTCCACAGGTGATGGTAGTGAGACCCTATCTCAGAAAAAAAAAAAGTTGGGGGGAGGGTGGAGTGGGAAAAGGGAGGTGGGAAACAGTTTGCCTCGTGAACAAATAGGAATAATTAATTCGGGCCGGGCGCGGTGGCTCACGCCTGTAATCCCAGCACTCTGGGAGGCCGAGGCGGGTGGATCACTAGGTCAGGAGATCGAGACCATCCTGGTTAACACGGTGAAACCCCGTCTCTACTAAAAATACAAAAAATTAGCCGGGCGTAATGGTGGGCGCCTGTAGTCCCAGCTACTCCAGAGGCTGAGGCAGGAGAATGGCGTGAACCCGGGAGGCGGAGCTTGCAGTGAGCCGAGATCGCGCCACTGCACTCCAGCCTGGGCGACAGAGCGAGACTCCGTCTCAAAAAAAAAAAAAAAAAGAATAATTAATTCATAGGTTGGGGACTAGTGTCTAAGAGCATTAAACAGGACTTTAGAATTCCACAGTCAGAAGCATAAATGGGAGAAAAGATTCTTCCTCCTTGTATTTCTGTTACTGTCTCACCCATTTCTCACAGAATTTAGACCAGGAAGATGTGTGTGCGTAACATAAAAGATCTATGTGATAATAAACATGAAATGGCAAAACCCCAACTCAGGGGCAGGTAGCAAGGGCTTTCCACAGTTCAACGCAGAAAGGAAGAGGGAGTGCAATTATTTTTATGCAGCAGAGGAGTTGTTCAGGTTACAAATGATCTGGAAGTTGTTCTGCCAAAATCCAGAACAGAATAATACATTCTCAGTGAGGGACCTGGCATACTGCACAAACACAGACATCATTTCAGGGGAGTAAGTCACCAGGGCAAGCATTTTCAAAAGAATACTAGGAGCAGAAAGAAAGTAATTAAGCTTCGTGTAATTCTAAACACAAGTAGTTGTAGACATAGACATACGTTACTTAGAGACTAACTCTGAGTAACTGCAGATGGAGAGAATTCTCTTCGACTAGTGATTAAGTTAATGATATTAAACAGTAGGCTAGGTGGGATCAACTGAGAATATAAATCCAGGATAAAGAGCAAGCAAGAGGGTAGAATATACAGTTTTATCATATTAGACATATCTTTGTTGTTCATGGGGATGAGCTTGTATATAGGCAAAATGTATTTTAAAGCATGCTTATGTTAATTTACCCAGAAGACCCCTAATATTCAGAACTCTCAACTCTATCCTGTGCTAAGTCCATTATCAAATATCTCCCAGATTCATCAAATAGAAGAAAACTGAACTTTCTACCCAAATGGGATTTCCTTGTCACCTGATTTATACCTGTTCATAGGTGGATTATATCATAGAGACACTAAAAATTGCAGGAAAAGGTTGTCGGGATGAGGGTGAGACAAGTGAGGCACAAAACTTAAGGCGGCACTCACTCTCAAGGCCACGTAAGTGCATGTCAGCACCTGATAATGAGTGCCACCTAATATTTTGCATCCTGGGTAGCTCAACTTGCCTTAGACCTGGTCCAAGGTCCGTGGGTTCTCTCCCTGTATTTGCCATTTTCGTAAAGTTCAAGTGGGACATAGTTGATGTTGCCACTATTTTCAGGAGAAAGCCTGGCAGGAGAAACTGAATTCCTCACCTGCATCATTGCCAAAATGTCTCCTTCCTCCACCGGCTGTTCGGTGAGACAGAAAGACAGCTTCAGCTGTCTTATTCCACCCACCCCAGCAGCTGCTTGGACCTACTCCAGGAAGTACACAACAGGAATGTGTGTATGGTGTCGGGGGTGTGGAGGGCCTACAGAAATGCTTACAAGACTTGTCATGACTTAAGCTGTTCTTTAGATATTTTTCCACAAAATCTCTTTATAACGCATCTTGATATACTTGGATGATATAACGCTTATACTTTTCAAAAGCAATTTTAAAAATCTATCAGTTGTTTGATGTTGATGGAATCTAATGGCCCAGTTTTGAAAACATTTTTTTGAAGACCTAAAAAGATTATTTTTATTGAATTGTATACTTGTAGAGCTGGTGTGGTGTTTACAAAGATCATCTGTTAAAATTAGTATAAAAGAAGGCAAAGGTTAGCAATTTTAGTATTTATTCTGGGTTTTGATACCATGTTTGCAAGTGTTGGAGACCATTATAAATAGGACTTTTAAAGATTATTTAAAAAGTAATAAAGGTTATTGCATTAAAAGGATTAGAAAAATAAACCTAGAGGAAGAATAAAAATGAAAATAAAACTGTACTAACACATGTGAATGAGAACCTCCAGTGTCAACATTACACATGCAATCACAAAGTGCTATATCTCACTGAGACACAAGTGATGCTGCTCTGATAATGTAAAAATAGCTCTGCTGATGACAAAGACACTGATGTCAAAGATTTGAAAAGGCTGAATAATTTAAGTGTGGCTGAGGAAAAAAAGCAATATTTCTAAATGACTATATTTAGATAACATGTAATTAAAAATATATACATAACTAAAGCAATAAATTAAATTCTATAAGTGAACAATGCACTGTTTCATCCACATCCTTTGAAGTTTATATTTTTGCATAGACAAAAGTCTTATTTGGAGGAATTTTTGCATGGGAATTAACAGTAACTTTATTTTTTAATCTATCTTGTATATCAATTGTGGTATTTCAATATTAAATTTTTTCAGTTCGGTATGATGCTAAACCATTAGATATTAAACTATTGCTTCTCAGCTATTTCTTCTTATTCTCTTTTTCAAAAACTCTTAATAAAGTTCTGGAGCCTCTGTATAGCATATCAATGTCTGTTAGCTGCTATTTCATACAGATTTTTAAATCTTTTATCTCTTTGTGCTGGATTCCCTATATTTCTCAGTATCTTTTTCCTAACTTTTTTTTTTTTTAGATAGAGTCTCCTTCTGTCATCCAGGCTGGAATGTGGTAGCACAATCATGGCTCACTGCAGCCTTGACCTCCCAGGTTCAAGAGATCCTCCTGCCTTAGCTTCCTAAGTACTTGGAATTACAGGCACATGCCACCATGTCCAGCAAATTTTTTTATTTTTTGTAGAGACGAGGTCTCACTATGTTGCCCAGGCTGGTCTCAAACTCCTGGACTCATGCCATCCTCCCACCTTGGCCTTCCAAAGTGCTGGGATTACAGACATAAGCCACCAAGCCTGGTCTTTTTTTCTTAATATTTTTAATTTTTCTCTTCAACTGCATTTAGTCCTGAGTTAATCCTGTTTATTATTTTTTCTGTAATAATATTTTTTAGTTCCAAAGTTTTTACTTGATTCTTTTCCATGTGCTACTGTTTTTGTTTCCATTATTATTATTATTTTATTCTTAAGTTTTGGGTGGTGGTGGTGTTGTTTTGAGACAGGGCCTCACTCTGTCACCGAGGCTGGAGTACCATGGCATGATCTTGACTCACTGCAACCTCAGTCTCCCCAGGCTCTGATGATCCCTCCACCTCAGCCTCCCAAGTAGCTGGGACTACAGGCGCCCACCACCATGTCTGGCTAATTTTTGTACTTTTTGTAGAGACAGGGTTCCTCCATGTTGCCCAGGCTGGTCTCAAACCCCTGGGCTCAAGCAATCCGCCCACCTTGGCCTCCCAAAATGCTAAGATTACAGGCGTGAGCAGCCGCACCTGGCCAAGGTTGTTACTCCTTATCTCTTTGCTAAATCTGGTAAAAGTCTTAAACACATTTGTTGTATTTTTTTCAGGTAGCTCTATTATTTTCATTTGATACAGTGTTTATATTTCCCAGCCTTTAATTTTTTTTATTATCTTTGCAGCTATAATATTTCTGATGTACTATGAAATTGTATGTATTTCTTTATTAACCAATCAAATAAGCAGCAGGGAACTATGAAATTTTGATTTTCAAGCTTGCTTTGATGGGAGATTCTTTTTTCTCCATGTTCTTTGCTTGGTTTTCTTTTATGCCCTTTCTTCATACTTCTCTCTCCCAGCACTGCACCACCGAGACCACTGGGGACCCCAATCCAGAACCAGGTCATGCATAGGTGACTTTGCGCTGACAGGCAAATGTTGGTCCAGGCATGGCATCAGTGGGTAGGCTGGCACGAGCCCTGGTTGGAAGGCAGCTTTTACTTTCCCCCTCCTCCTGCTTAAACAGCTCTATATGAGCTGTAACTCCAGTTGTTGGTCAAAGGCTTTTTTTTATTCCTTCCATAAGCTAGGGAGTCTCTATCGCAGGCCTTATTTCAAGCAGCAGGCTGGGTTCTTGTCCCCTATTCTTCACAGATTGCAGAAGCTAAGTTTATATCTACCTCTCCCAGCTGCTGGACACAAAATACAGCAAGCCCACTTCCCTCCCACCACGTTTCCATCACAGTTACTGACATCGTTTCTGAGCAATGCTGTATCTTTTAAACTTTTCTCTTTATATTATAACTCTCATTTTATGTATTAGGAATGTGAGGGGCAAAAGAATCTCAATGTTGAACAATACCAACAGAAGAGTTTTGATGGCATTTGTTTTTTGTTTGTTTGTTTGTTTCTGAAATAGAGTCTCGCTCTTGTCATCCAGGCTGCAGTGCAGTGGTGCGATCTCGGCTCACTGCAACCTCCACCTCCTAGGTTCAAGCGATTCTCCTGCCTCAGCTTTCTGAGTAGCTGGGATTACAGGCGCCCGCCACCAAGGCTGGCTAATTTTTGTATTTTTAGTAGAGATAGGGTTTCACCATGTTGGTCAGGCTGGTCTCAAACTCCTGAACTCAGGTGATCCGCCCGCCTCGGCCTCCCAAAGTGCTGGGATTACAGGCGTGGGCCACTGCGCCCAGCCAGCATTTGTTTTTAACCAAAAAGTAGGAGGTTATTTTTACATAAGGAAAATCAACTTTTCTTCAAATATCGTTAAAATCCAGGGACTTGTCTTATTTTCTGCTGTATCTCCAGCTCTTAGAATGTACTAAGAATACTATAGGAGCTTAAGAAAGGATTTGTTAGGCCGGGCATGGTGGCTTACGCCCGTAATCACAGCACTCTGGGAGGCCAAGGCAGGCAGATCACGAGGTCAGGAGATCGAGACCATCTTGGCTAACACGGTGAAACCCCGTGTCTACTAAAAATACAAAAAAAGAAAAAGAAAAATTAGCCAGACATGGTGGCAAATGCCTGTAGTCCCAGCTACTAGGGAGGCTGAGGCAGGAGAATTGCTTGAACCGGGAGGTGGAGGTTGCAGTGAGCCGAGATCGCGCCACTGCACTCCAGCCTGGGTGACAGAGCGAGACTCCATCTCAAAAAATAGAAAAAATAAAAAATAATAAAAAATAAAGGAAAGATTTGTTAAGTGAATGATTTGCTGTTCATCCCTGAGTTAGTGGGGCAAGGAAGAGGGTAGAAAGAGAGAGATAAAAAATTACACAGGATAGTGTGATGTTGCCTTTGATTTGATCATAGTCTAGTAGAAGTGACAACACTAATATACATGACACAACACACAGTTAAGACAATATGTAATAAATTTCTCAACTTGATCATGCCAATTACAAGTGCTATGGCATTTGATAAATTTACAAAGTGTATCCAGCCATATATTTGAATAAAGGAAAGAGCAGGAGGAAATGTAAATTATTGCTACATATATTTAAATTGGGTAGGTGGGGTATAGGGAAGGGGAGAGTCATTAGCTATTCCATTTATTGTATTTAGTTCCCTTTGGCCAGAAGGATGCGGTCACAGCTTTGGAAAAAATAGTATCTTGGGAAATAGTGCAAGGTCACCACATTGACAGTAAATGTCAGAGGTTAATTGTGCAGTGCCATTTCTTTATTAAATATATAAGTTCAGGCTGGGATTGGTGGCTCAGGCCTTTAATTCCAACACTTTGGAAGGACTACGGTGAAAGGATCGTTTGAAGCCAGAAGTTTGAGACCAGCCTGGACGACATAGCAAAACTCTGTCTCTACCAAAAAAAAATTTTTTTAAGTAGCCAGTTGTGATGACATGCACCTGTTGTCTCAGCCACTCAAGAGGCTGAGGTGGAAAGATGGCTTCAGCCTGGGAGTTGGAGGCTGCAGTGAACTATGATCGAGCCACTGCACTCCAACCTGTGCAAAAAAGTATCACTTTATGTGAGACCCCATCTCTAAAAAGAAAAAAGAAAAATATATATTTAGGTTCAGAACATAGAAAACTTGCTCACAGACCTTTGTGAATGCAAAATGTGATAATTATTTTCAGAAGAAAGATTTTTTAAAAAAATAAGCAGGGTCTCCATGGTAACCAAAAAGGCAAACCTTGCTTTGTGAGTATTACATCAACATGAACAGCTGGAACAGGTTGAATAAAAATGGCTGGGAAGAAGAAGGTGGGGGAATTTGGAGAGAGAGGGAATAAAGAAAATGACAGCCAAAACCAGAAGCTGTGTAACTTATGCCTTGATTCATTAGTACTGCATTCGAAGAAATCAGAGTTTTGAACCTTTTTTTCAAAGGTACTTCCCCTCCATCCTGTTCAAATCAAAGATGGCACAAACTATTATGCTATTTTTTAAAAGAAAAGTAAATGATTTGAATTAGATATATTTTAAAAATCAGTGGGCTTTGACAGATAAAGGGATATTTTAAAAATCAATGTCTTTGACAAGAGCCACACAAAGAAAATGAAAACCAGATATATATGCACAGGCTTAGATAATGAATTAATGCAAGAGGAAAGCTGTACCATTGAGGAATTTCTTTTCACACTTCAAAAAAACACTGTATAATGCATGTCCATATAGCACAAAGACACAGTATTACTGAATCACTTGTTAGTAGATGCACTACTAAGAATTTAAAAACGCACCAGTGGATGGTGAATCACTTTTTTCGGAATGGAACTATTTTTCTATCCACTTTGTGGCTAAAAATATGTATATAAATTTTGGTTTACTTTTCCTAGATATATGGGGAAATAATTCCAATTATAATCAATCAGCATAAGAGGATTATTTATGACAATTTTTAATCAAACTTTTCATTTTGAGATTGTAATTTCAACTGCATAAAGAGTACATGGGACCTCTCCATGTTATTTCTTACATCTGTGTGTTTATTTAACTGTAAATTAACTGTAAATTTACAATTTACAATTAATTTAAATTATCTTATTTAAATACTTAAATTTACATTTAAATAAATGTAAATTAATTTAAATAAAATTAATTTTCAATTAAATAAATACAGAGATGTAAGAAATAGAGAGACCCCATGTACTCTTTATGCAGTTTTCCCCCAATAATAACATAGAATATACTCCAAAATTAATGAATAAAATAATAAAACATAAAATATACTACAAAATTACAAGCAGGATATTGACATTGATGCAATCCATGGATTTCTTTTTTTTTTTTTTTTTTTTTTTTTGTGAGACGGAGTCTCGCTCTGTTGCCCAGGCTGGAGTGCAGTGGCGCGATCTCAGCTCACTGCAAGCTCCGCCTCCCGGGTTCACGCCATTCTCCTGCCTCAGCCTCTCCGAGTAGCTGGGGCTACAGGCGCCCACCACCACGCCCGGCTAATTTTTTGTATTTTTAGTAGAGACGGGGTTTCACCATGGTCTCGATCTCCTGACCTCATGATCCGCCCGCCTCGGCCTCCCAAAGTGCTGGGATTACAAGCGTGAGCCACCGCGCCCAGCCAATCCATGGATTTCTTTGTTTTTTTTTTTTTTTTTTTTTTTTTTTGAGACAGAGTCTCATTCTCAGTGACTCCATCTCGGCTCATTGCAACCTCCACCTCCTGGGTTCAAGCCACTCTCCTGCCTCAGCTTCCTGAGTAGCTGGGACTACAGGTGCCCACCACCACGCCCAGCTAATTTTTTTTATTTTTAGTAGAGACGGGGTTTCACCGTGTTAGCCAAGATGGTCTCGATCTCCTGACCTCGTGATCTGCCCGCCTTGGCCTCCTGAAGTGCTGGAGTTACAGGAGTGAGCCACCACACCCGGCCTTAATCCATGGATCTTATCCAGATTTTTCCAGTTGTGTGTATGTGTGTGTGTTTAGTTCTATGCTATTTATCATGGGTAAGTTTGTGTATCTACCGCTGCAATAATGATACAGAACAGTTCTATCACCACAAGGATCCCTGGTACTGCCCTGTTATAACCATATCTACTGACTTCCTGCCCAGTTACCTAATGCCTAACCAGTGAACAACCACTAATCTGTTCTGTTTCTGTAATTTTTGACATTTCAAAAATGTCATACAACTGAAAGCAGTACCTAAAAAAAAAAAAAAAGTTTGCTTGTTTGTTTGTTTGTTTGTTTGAGACAGTCTCGCTCTGTCACCCAGGCTGGAGTGCTGTGGCACAATCTTGGCTCACTGCATCCTCTGCCTCTTGGATTCAAACAATTCTTCCTGCCTCAGCCTCCCGAGTTGCTGGGATTACAAGAGCATGCCACCATGCCTGGCTAATTTTTGCATTTTTAGTAGCGACAGGGTTTCATCAAGTTGGCCGGGTTGGTCTTGAACTCCTGACCTCAGGTGATCTGCCCATGTCCGCCTCCGCCTCCCAAAGTGCTGGGATTACAGGCATGAGTCACGGCACCCGGCTGTGCCACAGTTTGTTTAACCATTCACCTGCTAAGGAACATGTGGGTTGTTTCCAACTGGGGACTATTATAAAGCCACTATGATCATTTTTGCACAGGTTTTTGCATGAACTCAAGTTTCCTTTTTCTGGGCTAAATCCCCAAGGGTTCAGTTGCCTGGCCATATGGTAATTGCATGTTTAGTTTTACAAGATATTGCCAAATTGCCAGAGTTGGCTGTACCATTTCACATTCCTACCAGCAATGTATGAGTGATCCTTTCAGACATGATTTTTAAAAAGCAAATTAAAATAACTATTACCTCATCAAAACAAAGAAGTTAAGATGATTTGCTTATTTGCTAGAGGTTTTTATTCTCAGTTGGCCGGGGTCAAGTCCCAATCTTGTTATTTGATAGCTATGTGACCTCTGAAAAGTTGTTCAACTGTAGCCTCAGTTTCTCCATTTGTAGAACAGGAATAATACTATACCTATCTCACAGATGTATTGTGAAGGTATAATAATTGCTTGGTTTATTATTATTTATGACATAATTATAAAGAGGTAAAAGAGATACCTATGAGGTTAGTGAAAAACACCACATACTTTACCATACTCTGACAATTTCTGTAAAAGATTCTGAGAATGTTTCTTAGCTGTGATACAAAGATGATTTTCACATCTAAATCCTTTCATAATTGAAATTTATTACATTATCGATCATAGTGAAATAGTGGCAGAAATAACTATGGTTTTGAAATGATAGGGAAGTAACAGGGCTACCTCTGTAAAGTTTACCAAATGGTAAAGCATACTTTCATAAACCCAAGGAAAAGAGAAGTTCAATTTTATTGAAAGTTGATTGGATGGGAAACAAAATGGTTTTAATAATGAAGTGGAAATAATAAAATATGGCAAGATGACTGATGGTAGTATCAGTTGATCAGTTCCTCCCTGTTATCAGTTGCTTTTTTTTTTTGAGACAGGGTCTCTCTCTCTCTCTCTCTCTGTTGCCCAGGCTGGAGTGCAGTGGCACAATCACAGATCATTGCAGCTTCGACCTCTCTGGCTCAAGCAATCCTCCTGCCTTACCTTCCTGAGTAGCTGGGATTATAGGCACATGCCACCACAGCCGGCTAATTTTTGTGTTTTTTTGTAGAGATGGGGTTTAGTCATGTTGCCCAGGCTGGTTTCAAACTCCTGAACTCAAGCAAACCTCTCACTTCAGCCTCCCAAAGTGCTAGGATTACAGGCGTAAGCCACAGTGTCTGGCCTCAGTTACTACTTCTAAAGAAAGGTGAAAAAAAGAAAAAACTGGCTACTTTTTTATTCTCTTATCCAAAAAATTATTTCAGAGGAAATGATAGTGAGCAGATTATTGTTCTAAAAGGAGCTTCCATTTCTGTGTGTTTTGTTTTGTGTATGTGCCTGTGTGTGTGTTTGCTGAGAAAGAATAAATGCAAATAGCTATTAACTTCCAAGTCTTGATATACAAATTTAATCCAAAAAAATTAAACTTTTTTTTTTTTGAGATGGAGTCTCGCTCTGTTGCCCAGGCTGGAGTGCAGTGGCATGATCTTGGCTCACTGCAACCTCCACCTCCCGGGTTCAAGAGATTCTCCTGCCTCAGCTTCCAGAGTAGCTAGGATTACAGACACCGGCCACTATGCTCAGCTAATTTTTGTATTTTTAGTAGAGCGCCCAGCAAAATTTATACTTAACTAAAATCAAAATTTAACTTTTAAAACATTTCAGGCCAGGCGCGGTGGCTCATGCCTGTAATCCCAGCACTTTGGGAGGCTGAGGTGGGCAGATCACTTGAGGCCAGGAGTTCCAGACTAGCCTGGCCAACATGGCGAAACCCGGTCTCTACTAAAAATACAAAAAATTAGCCAGGCATGGCAGCGCACGCCTGTAGTCCCAGCCACTCGGGAGGCTGAGGCACAAGAATCACTTGAACATGGGAGGCGGAGGTTGCAGTGAGCCAAGATCATACCACTGCACTCCAGCCTGGGTGACAGAGCAAGTCTCTGTGTCAGAAAAGAAAAAAAAAAACAAACTAATTTCAAAAAATAAATTATTTAATAAATATTCTTTTTACATTAATTCTCTTTTCCATTAGTGTTTAAACAAATATTTCTTATTATTTATTGTTTATTTTCCCTTTGCATGTTTTGGCTAAGATGTTTTCAGTTGCAAGCAAAAGAAAAATTATCTCTAAATCACTTTTGAAAAGAGAAACTTAGGCTGGGCGCGGTGGCTCACGCTTGTAATCCCAGCACTTTGGGAGGCCAAGGCGGGCGGATCACGAGGTCAGGAGATCGAGACCACAGTGAAACCCCGTCTCTACTAAAAATACAAAAAAAAAATTAGCCGGGCGTGGTGGCGGGCGCCTGTAGTCCCAGCTACTCAGAGAGGCTGAGGCAGGAGAATGGCGTGAACCCGGGAGGCGGAGCTTGCAGTGAGCCGAGATTGCGCCACTGCACTCCAGCCTGGGCGACAGAGCGAGACTCCGTCTCAAAAAAAAAAAAAAAAAAAAGAAAAGAGAAACTTTATTATCATATAATAAAAAGTTCAAGGTAGGAAGGCCTCTGGTTAGTTAATGACTCAACAATGTTATATATGCCCATCTTCCCATCTGTTCACTTTGTCATTCTCGGTGTGTGAATTCATTCACCCCATGGTCACAAGATGACTATAGCAGTTCCAGGCACCGCGTTGTCAGAAACCAATGTCAACAGGCAGAAAAGGGAGCATTTCTTTCTTATGTTCCTTTGTATCCAGGATGAGAAACTCCTGGGTTGTCTGATATCCCATTCCAAACTCTGCAAAGAACCCCTAACATGATTTTGAGGAACCTACAACACTGACAATGCCTTAGTGTAATGAATTCTAATTTCATTATTTAAAATGATGTGTAAAAGTTGTGCTATCCTTTCAAAAAATGTAGACATATGCTATATATATATATACACATAATCTCTAAAATCCTATATTTTTGCCTCCATTTATATTCATTTATTTAAAATGTAGTCTTGCTCTGTCATCCAGGCTGGAGTGCAGTGGCATGATTTCAGCTCACTGCAACCTCCTCCTCCTGGGTTCAAGCAAGTCTCATGCCTCAGCCTCCTGAGTAGCTGAGATTACAGATGCATGCCACCACGCCTAGCTAATTTTTGTAGTAGAGACGGGGTTTCACCATGTTGGCCAGGCTGGTCTCGAACTCCTGACCTCAAGTGATCTGCTTGCCTCGGCCTCTCAAAGTGCTAGGATTACAGGCGTGAGTCACTGCGCCCGGCCTATTCATTTTGTTTTAAATAGGTTCACATAAAGTTCATGCAGTATGCTAGATGGCATTCTAGATGCTGAACATTGAGCAAAAACTGAGAGGCGAAAGTCCCTTCCTTCTCCAAGTCACATTGTTTATACTAGTGAATGTTAATTTCCTTAATAAGTTTCAAACTAGTGTCTTAACCCTGAAACTCAAATGTTTCATTATACATTGTTTCCTATATAGGAAATACCAAAACTCTAAGGAAATTCACTCTTTCAGTTGCCTTCCTCCACTTAATCACTAGATGGCACCCAAAGAATCTATTTCCCTCCCATTGACTGGCGATCAAGCATAGCTGAAACAGCAGCTCTTCATTGTGTAAAAAGCCCAAGGTTTCTGTTCTCTGTTCAATTTCTATTTTTTTATGTGTTATTTGGGTAAAGATGCACACATATTTTTTATTATCCCTTGGCATTTATAATGCATTTAGCATTTAGTCTTTTTAAGTCCACCACAATTTTGTAAAGCCCTTTCCTTCTCATTAAGTCAGTTTTCCATTCTTTTATCTTATACAACAATAGTTATTTTCTTATTCTGATACTTATACTGCTCTGCTTCTTTAGAAACATTTGACTCATTCCCTTCTCCTGAGAATTAGTTACCAAGCGTCATTCCTGCATTTCCTGTTCAACATTCTGCCCCCACTGCTTTCAAAGTGTATCCTGAAAAATGCCCCAGTGCGCTTCTGCCTTCCAGCTATTTTGGAGTTTCACAACATTTGTATCTCCTTTAGGTGTTTATGCCATAATAAAAATCTAGGGAACCAAAATATGTATGTTTGCTTTCATGAAAAAGGATTTCTCATCTCCCAGACTCTGTTTTCAGACAGAGAGAGAAAAAAGCCCACAATACAGGAAATTATTTTGACTATGAGTCAAATCCCAACTAAGAATTACGAAATTCTTATTTCGTAATATTTTTCCCTCTATATATATTGTGTACTAAAACTTAAGAAAAACTCTTCTGTCCATATAATTAGTCAAGGAATAACAAATTGATGATTTATTAAAATTACTGATGTAGGTATGGTCTTGAAATATATATGTATTTATCTATGTGTGTGTAAGAGAGTGAGTGCACGTGTACTTACATGTGAGTAAACCCAGCATGAGAAACATAGTGAGAAATTTAAAAATTAGCCAGGCATGGTGGTGCACACCTGTAGTCCTAGCTACCGCGGAAGTGCTTGAACCCGGGAGACTGAGACTGTAGTGAGCCATGATAGCGCCACTGCACTCCAGCCAGGGCAAACAGAGCAAGACTCTGTCTCAAAAATAAATAAATAAATAAATGTGAGTAAACACACAAACATATATGTAGAACACACACGTTACCTTTCCCTTTGTCACCTATACCCTAAGTCATTGCCACTCAATTTAGGAACTGAGCTCTTTGTGATACCTAGCTTTGCAGAACTTGAATCAGGGTCTTTGATCCACTTTCTTAAACCAGTTGTTTTTCTTTCCTAAAGATTATGCTCTGAACTGGAAATTCATCCTTTTTCTATTGTATATGGACTGTAATTAAGGATGTTTCTCACAGACAAAATCTTCCTTGGATACAGATGTTGCTTATCCTGTGCCTTGTCAATAGCACAGACCTGCATGACTGAGGTGGAGGTAGAGTTTCCACACTCATTTATTTGACAAACTCAATATACTTGACATTTTTGCACCTTTTTATTTATTCATGTTACCCATTATATCTCCTGGAGACTGAGGGATTGGCTTGCATTCAGGTTTTGAACTTGTTCACCTGGTTTCTTCATCTCTCTTCTCCATTTGTTAGAGAAGAGATTAGGCAACTAGGGAGATAGGTGACTGTAATGCTCAATTAAGACAAACCCTTTAGAAAGCATAGGTGAAGATTTTCTATAGCGCAAATACAACAGATCAACTGATCTTATGTCTCTTTCTGTAATCAATTAGAAGGAGGATGTCTCCATGACTACAAACTGGAAAATTTATCAGTCAAGAACCTGTTTTCATTTAGAAAATTCTCTAGAATTGTAGAAACTCCTAGTTGGAAGACATGTAGAGTAATATATAGCATTAGTTTTCAACCTCAGTTATGCAACAGGATCCCTGGAGAGTTACAAATTTCTAGGTTCCACCCTAGATTACTGACCCATAATTCCCAAAGGTGAGTCCAGGAATTTGGACTTTTCAAAGCAATCTTTCATTTAACTGCAAGCAATCTGACCCTCATTCATGGATTGGCATTTGACAAAAGACAAATCTAGGCTTTTAAATTACTACCCATGGCAAGTTTGAATTTTTGTTTAATTGCCACCATTCTTGGCTAAGTGGTCTTTCAGGGATCGGAGGAAGGAATGAGGTGTTGTTTGTTTGTTTGTTTTTGTTTGTTTTAACTCCCCAGCATTTAGCATAGTGCTGGTACTAATATATGCTCAAGAAAGTTTGTTCTTGTTTTGATTGTTATTTATTATGCAGGAAAAAAATTGTTTATTTTGAAAGATATTACTACTCTAATTTAAGATAAGAAACTGAAGGTTATACAAATCAAATATCTTATTCAAGGTAACAGAGCTGGTAAGTGTTAGAACTAAAATTCAAGTCCAGACCATATTACTTCAAGCCCATGCACCTTAAGAAGCTACTTGAATACCTCAAGTGATGGCTGAAATTACTGTTTTCAAAGCCAGGAATTTTTATCATGGGATACTTCTGATAAATAATAGTAACACTGTGATGATGATGATGAAACAACTAGTGAGCCACCATTTGTTGAATCCTTGTCAAGGCCAGTTGCTACACTTAGCACTTAGCATACATTGACTCATTTGATCACTATAATAACACTGCAAGTTATATATTATTTTCCCTACTTATCAGACAGGGAAATTGAGGTTCAGAGTGGTTAAATATCTTGCCAAGCTTATACAATTAGTACCTGAGGGAGAAAATATTTAAACCCACGACTTTCTGACTCTATAATTTGTCTGTTAACCACTGTCTTGAGCTGCCACTCATTTGAAAACTGCCCAACAGCGACCCAAAGCCTATATTACTGTAGCCTTTGTCCACTGCTTTTGGTTTTTTTTGTTTTGTTTTTTTTTTTTTTTTTTTTTGAGACAGAGTCTCCCTCTGTCGCCCAGGCTGGAGTGCAGTGGCACGATCTTGGCTCACTGCAAGCTCCGCCTCCCGAGTTCACGCCATTCTCCTGCCTCAGCCTCCCGAGTAGCTGGGACTAAGAGTAGCTGGGACTACAGGCGCCTGCCAACACGCCCGGCTAATTTCTTTGTATTTTTAGTAGAGACGGGGTTTCACAGTGTTAGCCAGGATGGTCTCGATCTCCTGACCTCGTGATCCGCCCACCTCGGCCTCCCAAAGTGCTGGGATTACAGGCATGAGCCACCGCGCCCGGCCTGCTTTTGGTTTTTCTTAAGGTGCTACAGAATAGAAAACTTAGGTCTCTATGTCAGGTTAACTTTTTGGTTATTTGGGAAAAGAAAGAAAGTCTGATCATTTGTAGGTTAACATCCAAGTCTCCTCAACAAATCCAGACGGTTGGTTGTGTCCCCATCCCCTCTCATATGGCCTCGTTTGGAGGCCTTGCACGACAGCAGTGTTCTTCTCCCATTGTGCCGGTTGACACCTTGGTCATTCGAACTGTGATCTCCTGAACTGGACCAGACTGCCCAAGGTTAGAAGCAGCAATAGGCCAAGTGTGACTCTAGCCCATAGGCAAGAAGTGTTTCTAAATAGGTTGACAAAGAGAATTCATCATTTTAGGGCTGTGATCTGTTTCCTGTCTTCTTTTCTTTTCTTTTCTTTTAAATAGAGATGGTGTCTTGCTATGTTGTCCAACTTGGTCTCAAACTCCTGGCCTCAAGCGACTGACCTGCCTCAGCCTCCCAAAATGCTGAAATTACAAGCGTGAGCCTGGACTGTTTTCTGTTTTAAAAGGTAATATCGGGCTGGGTGCAGTGTCTTATGCCTGTAATACCAACACTTTGGGAGCCCAAGGTGGGAGGATCACTTGAGGCCAGGAGTTTGAGACCAGCCTGGGCAACATAGCGAGACCCTGTCTCTACAAAAATTAAAATTAAAACCTTAGCTGAGAGGCAGGGCGCGGTGCCTCACACCTTTAATCCCAGCACTTTGGGAGGCCAAGGCAGGCAGATCACCTGAGGTCAGGAGTTGGAGACCAGCCGTGGTCAATGTGATGAAACCCCCATCTCTACTAAAAATACAAAAAATCAGCCGGACGTGGTGGCAGGCACCTGTAATCAGCTACTCGAGAGGCTGAGGCAGGAGAATCGCTTGAGCCTGGGAGGTGGAGGTTGCAGTGAGCCAAGATCGCGCCATTGCACTCCAGCCTAGGCAACAGGAGAGAAGCTCCATCTCAAAAAAAAATAAAAATAAAAAAGAAAGAAAAGAAAAAGTATTAGCTTCATTATTTTAAAATTGTATGGAATTGACTCAAATTGCTTTAATATTCATGTTATTAATCATGAAGAAATAGTTCATAGCTAAACACAAATGAAATCATTTTGGGAAACTGGTGAGATATTGAGTGGGGGAAGATACCGTGACATGATCCCATTTCAAGATAATCAGAAGGGTTGGATGTACAGAACCAATCTGCCCCAATTACCTTTTCATAAGGACTGCCACCAAACAATGAGAAGGATATGTCCAGTAATATGAACAGTGAAGAAAACATACTTAGTGGGAGTGTCTCCATATCTTATCTAAGTAATATCTAATATATCATCTAATATCACTAAATAAAAAAATCTCTAAATTACTAACATATCAAAAAAAATTACTAACATAAAATCTCCAGAGTTTCTAGAACTTAATTGGGAATTAAGGATCAGTGGCTCAGATTCTGGCAAGTCTTCTTCTTTTTATCTGATGTTTGAATTTAAAATTTGTTTTCAATTTATTTAAAACGCATTTTCGGGCCAGGCGTGGTGGCTCACGCCTGTAATCCCAGCAATTTGGGAGGATAAGGCAGGCAGAGCACTTGAGGTCAGGAGTTCGAGACCACCCTTGCCAACGTGATGAAACCCAGTTTCTACTAAAAATAAAAAAAAAAAAATTAGCTGAGCGAGGTGACAGGCACCTGTAATCCCAGCTACTAGGGAGGCTGAGGCAAGAGAATTGCTTGAACCTGGGAGGTAGAAGTTGCAGTGAGTTGAGATGGCACCACTGCACTCCAGCCTGGGCGACAAGAGCAAAGCTCCGCCTCCAAAAAAAAAAAGCATTTTTGTACTAGACACTCCAGGCCTTTGGTCATTTCCTAACCCCTGCTGGTGGGTGGCTTTTGAGTTACCACCTCAACATCTAGTTTTTCAATTTTTTTTTTTTCTAACAATATCCAAAGGAATTCAGTCCACTTCTAATTTGTACCTTTGACCCAACACCTGCCAGAATGGGCGCTGCCTGATCAACATTTCCCAGCACCAACTCGCCCCCCCTCAACAGAGTGATTAGTCCAGGGAGAAGCATGTGACTCAAAAGGAGCTGATGAGAACGAGTATAGCCCAGTGCTTATGTGGGAACCACAGTCTACTCAAGAGCCGTGAGGTGGAAGTTCCTGAAGGATAGAGGCTAGAGCCTCTAGGAGGCACCATGTGGTCCAAAGCCAAAGCCAATGCTTCAGAAAAGAGAGAATTAGAGAGAAATTTGAACAATGGTCATATTTATTAAGGTCTGGGACCAAGCTCTACTTCTGCCTCTACCTCTGGACTCCTAAATTACATGACCGAATAAACCCATTTATTATTTAAGTCCCCTTGATTCAGGTTTCCTATCACTTAGGAATAACTCAACTTTTCTGAGCCTCAGTTTTCATTTGTAAAGGGTTGTTAATGTTACTGACCTCATCAGGTATTTTCACTGATTAAGTCAGATAACATTTGTAAAGTGCATGGTATGTGCTGAGCAATGAGCAACTATTTAATCCTGCTTCCTTTTCTTTTCCTCATATCCTCTTTACAAACTTCTGGGTAGTGATGAGTCAGACCAATGCTCCATCTATCCAGGAAGTTTTCAGAGAGGGGAGTGGTGTAGGATAAGAGCTGAGGCCATGATCCTGCAGGAGAGCCACAGTCCCCAGTGACTCTCCTGAGACCTGACTGGAATCTAGTCCTTTTTCCAGGGGGCTTTAGCCTTCAGTCATGTTGTTGTGTATCTGGCAGAAAAACCCAGACAGTTCTTCAGGGTAAGTGGTCAAACCACTGGCTAAACAGACTAGATTTTTCTAATAAGCGCATTGCAGAGGGGTAACCTTTAAACACGAATGGATATTTCCTAGATATAAAGCTTATGCAAGACAATAAATCTTGAGTGCAGATATTTAAAGATGGATCTTGTTTTTGATGAGAAAAATTTTAAGGAATTACAAATCAAGAAAATGTTCAACCTAAACTATGATAAACTGTTCCATTTAACTGTGAGGTATTTTTGTTGTTGTTGTTATTTGGTCATATGATTTTGGAAGAGGAGCTTGTTCAAACCCTTATATAATAGACGAGTAGACCAAGGCCCGGAAGGGTGAGGTGGCTTGTTCAAACCCCTCCGCCAGCAAAGGCAGAGCCAGGGCTGCTGACTCACAGTCTAGTGTTCTTTAAATAGATTGTGCTCTATCCCTGCCTCTGCTTAACAGACTCCATTTCACTTTCCATTACAAACCAAGTGTCTGACAGACAAACACCCATCAAGTCTAACAAGCATAGCCAGTTTTCCCAAAGGTAGCACAATTGTCATCTGTGAGTCAGCATCAGGCCCCATGGACACATTTCCTTATGGTGCACAGGTTCCCAGCCCAGCAAGTCATGTAACAGGACACAGCTGCCATGTAGAACAGGGTTTTACAACCTCAGAACTCTTGAAATTTTGCTGAAACAATTATTCAACAGCAGAGGGCAAAGTGGAGGGAAGAGAGGGTGCATTATAAAATGTTTAGCGGCATCCCTGGCTTTGACCCACTAGATACCAGCAGCAGCTTTTCAGTTTTGACAACTAAAAATGTCTCCAGATATCCTGGAGGAGGAGAGCAAAATCAGCCCTTTGAGAACCGTTGCTTTACAGAAAAGTATGTTTTCAATGGATAACCCTTAAACTATTTTCTCCCACACTGCAGTACTGAATGTAAGGAGAAGAAAAATATCACATAAGATGTGAAGTCAGCTTGGGATCTGGTACATTTTTTCATGCAAATTATACTACATTTTTATTTGACTCCAATATTTTCTGTTTCCGTCAGTAAATACTTCTTCTGCCTGAAAATCTTACTGTCATCATTAAATTTTCTTTAAACTCCTAAGTATGTTAGAAAAGCAGACAGTAGGGCCGGGCACAGTGGCTCAAGCCTGTAATCCCAGCACTTTGGGAGGCCGAGGCGGGCGGATCACGAGGTCAGGAGATCGAGACCATCCTGGCTAACACGGTGAAACCCCATCTCTACTAAAAATACAAAAAATTAGCCGGGCGTGGTGGCGGGCGCCTGTAATCCCAGCTACTCGGGAGGCTGAGGCAGGAGAATGGCGTGAACCCGGGAGGCGGAGCTTGCAGTGAGCCGAGATCGCGCCAGTGCACTCCAGCCTGGGGGACAGAGAAAGACTCCATCTCAAAAAAAAAAAAAAGAAAAGCAGACAGTCTTAATTTCTTTCCCTGATGGTATTATTTTAGGTTGATAGCAAGGATTACACCTGGAAGGGTCTGATACTTTGTTAATTACCACAGCAATAATGAAGTATACATTTAACAAGAAAAAAATTGAACATTGGAAGACAACCCCAATAATTCAAAGGGACAACAACACGGATTCCATGGAAAGGGAGGGATTGAAAACTGCACAGACTATACGCCCTTCAAATTCCTGGTCATTGAACATCCTTACTGAAGGAGCACATGTTTTCTTTCTTTCTTTCCTTCTTTTTTTTTTGAGATAGAGTCTCACTCTGTTGCCCAGGCTGGAGTGCAATGGCTCAATCTCCGCTCATTGCAACCTCCACTTCCCAGGTTCATTCGATTCTCCTGCCTCAGCCTCCTGAGTAGCTGGGATTACAGGCGTGCGCCACCACGCCGGGCTAATTTTCTATTTTTAGTAAAGATGGGGTTTCACCATTTTGGTCAGGCTGGTCTTGAACTCCTGACCTCGTGATCCTCCCATCTTGGCCTCCCAAAGTGCTGGGATTACAGGCGTGAGCCACTGTGCCAAGCCAGAGCCCATGTTTTCACTCCCAAGAGTCTCTGCTGAGCTCTACAATGCTGTGGACTCACAGTTCCAAGGCAGAAGCTGAGATTAGCAGCAGAAGAAAAGGACAACCAAAGGATGCAGAAATATGGAAAAGAGAAACATGAGAAGAAGTGGAAGAAGCAAATACCAATGACAGGAAGGTAGGTGTAAAGTAAAACCTGCCAGAGGACTATAGCCATAACCCTGGAAAAAAATATTTTTAAAAAATTAAATTTTTCTCAGCATGGATTATTTTCGTGGAACTTACTTAAAATGTTTCTTTTTTAGAAAGTTCACAGCAAAACAGCAATTTCTTTTCTATTATTCAGAATACTTAACTATGTCAAATTTACATTATTAAATCTGACAAAACAAGAAATAATACCAAATACTGCATCAATCCTACATCTGAATATCATCATGTTCCTGCTGCTATTCCAAGCTGTCCTTGGAGATATTGCAGCCCCACAGTATACAAAAGGTTTCTTTTTTTCCTTCATGATTGTCTAGGACAACACATTCTTATATTTCATTTTTAATCATCTAAAGCTTTTCAGATATTTCAAAGTATGCCTTCTATAGTACAATAAATGAGATCCAAGATTTCTACGAGCCTTATGTGTCTTTCTTAGTGTGGTTGATAATATGCTGTTTCTGCCTCTTATTGGGTACCAGCTGTGGAGCAGATAACATAAGGAGAGGAAAATAAGAAGGCTATTCATAGGAGGGCCAGATTCATATGAGAGTGAAAATAATTTTGCCAAACCAGGAAACCTCTTTCTTTAAAAAGTATATCCATTCAAGTGCTGAGATAAGGTAATTTAGAATGATTTTCACCTTGGCCCAGAAATCTTGGGTAGAAACAGCACTATTAAAAAAGTATTGAATGGCAATTCTTGGTAGGGATAGAGGAGAGCAGAGAAACAAAGAAACAAATAAACAAACTCTCATCTCAAAAAATTATCTGGAATTACAGATTAGATTATGAAGATGCTCTCACACTTGCAGAGTTGCCAAATTAAGGATTTTTTTTAAAGAAAGCTCCAGATTATATTTTTCTGCATAAATAATTATTTATACTAATAACAGCAAGATAGTAGAGATTTTAAGTACTTTTATTCTAATTATTTATAATTAAAAGAGTATCTCAATAGTTCCCAAACATGACCACAATTAAATCAATTTAGTACTCTCCTGTAGCTCCTAATTCAGTAAGTCTGAGATCAGGTTTGAAACCGAGTCCTTTTTTAATATCCTTAGGTAATTCTGATGTTTTGTTGGGATTAGAAGCTACTCAAGAATTCAAGTTAAGTGACAGTTTTTTAAAATACCCACACATTATATTAGAACTATATTCAAAGTGGTCGGGCTTGGGACCACTTTAGGAGGCCAAGGTGAGTGGATCACCTGAGGTCAGGAGTTCAAGACCAGCCTGGCCAATATGGTGAAACCCCATCTCTACTAAAAATACAAAAATTAGCTGGACATGGTTGTGGGCGCCTATAATGCCAGCCACTTGGAAGGCTGAGACAGGAGAATCGCTTGAACCCAGGAGGCGGAGGGAGGTTGTGGTGAGCGGAGATCATGCCACTGCACTGCAGCCTGGATGACAATGAGACTCTGCCTCAAAAAAAAAAACAAAACTGTATTCAAAGTGGCCATATCTCTCAGTATACCCATTTTATCCACAGCAAAGCCATATGCGCTCCTGCTCCATGTGTTGCTGACTTTTTGGGGATCATATAGCTCTTTGCTGATCTGATTAAAACTGTGGATCATCACTCTGGAAAAATATACAGGTAAAATTTTTGTGTACAATTTTAGAGTGTCCATAAATTGCTGAAACCCATGTAGGGAGAAAAACCCCTATTTGAATGATTGCCCCTGTGGTTTATGAGAATTCATAGTCAGCAATTCTCCTGAAGGTTTAGCACCTAAAGATAGCTTATGTGTTTTCTGAAAGGATGTTACTAGAATTAAGAGATCAGGTATAAGAAACAGCCAGGCAGCTGGGAGCGGTGGCTCACACCTATAATCCCAGTACTTTGGGAGGCCGAGGTGGGCGGGTCACCTGAGGTCAGGAGTTCGGGACCAGCCTGACCAACATGGTGAAACCCTGTCTCTACTAAAAATACAAAAATTAGCTGGGCGTGGTGGTACACACCTGTAATCCCAGCTAGTTGGGATGCTGAGGCAGGAGAATCACTTGAACCTCGAGGTGGAGGTTGTAGTGAGCACAGATTGTGCCACTGCACTCCAGCCTGGGCAATAGAGTGAGACTCCATCAAGGGAACGGAAGGGGAGGGGAGGGGAGGGGAGGGGAGGGAGGGAGCGGGGAGGGGAGGGGAGGGGAGGGAAGGGAAAAGGGAAAAGGGAAAAGGGAAAGGGAGAGAGAAAGGAAGGGAGGGAGGGAGGGAGGGAAGAGCGAGCCAAGAAAGCCATAGGCAGTAATCCAGATTATTGCATTAGTCTCTTAAGTGGTCTCTCCACTCCACTGTATCTCACCCACCCTCCAAGGTAACCCTATTGGTCAAAGCCATGCAGGCCCAGACCTCTGCCTGGTTCCAGCCTCAATAGTTACTGCCCTGCACTTTAGAGTCACCCAGGAAGATCTTAAAAATACAGATAGTCCTTGACTTACAATGGTTATAGTGGAGATCTTTTGACACTACCCTGCGTTTATCAGCATGTAATCGCATTGTAATCGAGGAGCATCTGGAGTTAAGATGATTCAAGTTGAGAATTTTTTTATTTTATGATGGGTTTACCAGGATGTTTGCTAGGATCCCATTTATTAGTCTGTTTTCACGCTGCTGATAAAGACATACCCAAGACTGAGTATGTCTATTAACAAAAGAAAGAAGTTTGGCCAGGCACGGTGGCTCATGCCTGTAATCCCAGCACTTTGGGAGGCCAAGGAGGGTAGATCACAAGGTCAGCAGTTCAAGACCAGCCTGGCCAAGATGGTGAAACCCCATCTCTACTAAAAATACAAAAATCACCTGTGCATGGTAGCAGGCTCCTGTAATCCCAGCTACTCAGGAGGCTGAGGTAGGAGAACTGCTTGAACCCAGGAGGCAGAGGCTGCAGTGAGCCAAGATCTCACCACTGCACTCCAGCCTAGGTGACAGAGCAAGGCATCTTCTCAAAAAAATTTTTAAAACAAGAAAGAGGTTTAATGGACTTACAGTTCCATGTAGCTGGGGAGGCCTCACAATCATGGCAAAGAGGAGCAAGTCACATCTTACATGGATGGCAGCAGGCAAAGAGAGAGGGCTTGTGCAGAGGAACTCCTCTTTATAAAACTATCAGAGACTTATTCACTATCACGAGAACAGCACAGGAAAGACTTGCCCCCACGATTCATTTACCTTCCACCGGGTCCCTCCCACCACACATGGGAATTCAAGATGAGATTTGGGTGGGGACACAACCAAACCATATCATCCCACCTATCTAGGAAGGCAATAGTCAGTAGCTGGAGGAGGAAATTAAAGTTTGGTTTGGTATTCAAACTCTTCCCTTTTAGATTATTCTTCTACAACTTAGTAGGATACCAGTTCTTTTTCCTAGCATCTAAAGGAAGTTAGAAATACTATCGTCTGTTGCTTCATAAAAATTATTTAAGTGACTGAATGAGTAAATAGGTTCTATCTCAGTCTGTGGAACTTGGGCCTGCAGGCCTACAGTTCTAAACATGTAAGGTGTGTTAGGGGCATATACTCCCAGCCGCGTTTGTTCAGAAGTCTCTCTAAAAAAACGAATCAATAGGTGTTACTATCACATCTGGGATTAAGTTAAAAAAAAAGTTAGGATAGTTAATTTTGTATTAATGATATCATTTTGGACATATTTATCTTGAAGTAAATAATAATAAAGTTCTTTTATTGAACACCCTCTATGTGCCATGTTCTGTTCCAAATACTTGCAATGTATTATTAATAATGTATTTATTCCTCACAACACTAAAAATAAGATGCTATTATTATCCCCACTTTACAGGTGAGGAAACTTAAGCACAAAGAGACTATATAACTTCCCCAAAGTAACATAGCTAATTTATTTTATTTTATTTTATTAATTTATTTATTTTATTAATCAATTTATCTGTAGAGATGGAGTCTCACTGTATTGCCTAGGCTGGTCTTGAACTCTTGGGCTCAAGCAATTCTCCTGCCTCAGCCTCCCAAAGTGCTGGGATTATGAGCATGTGACATCACACTCAACCTAAAACTTTTTCACCAAACTTTGAAGTCTCTTTTTGTTTTTAATATGCTACACTTTTTTTGTTTGTTTTTTGAGACGAAGTGAAGCCTCACTTTATTGCCCAGGCTGGAGTACAGTGACTTGATCTCAGCTCACTACAACCTTCCCTTCTTGGATTCAAGCAATTCTCCTGCCTCAGCCTCCTAGGTAGCTTTACAGATGAGGAAACTTAAGCACAAAGAGATTGTATAACTTCCATGCCTGGCTAATTTTTGTATTTTTAGTAGAGACAGGGTTTCACCATGTTGGCCTGGCTGGTCTCCAGCTTCTGACCTCAAATGATTCACCCACCTCAGCCTCCCAAAAGTGCTGGGATTACAGGCATGAGCCAGCGCACCTGGTGTATCTGCTATAATTTTGAATAAGAATGTCAATCAGACCAATATTTTTCCTCTAAATGAAGTAAATTTTATCTCTGAGATGTTTTCTATCAGTTTGTGAATTTTTCATGGAAATGCTTCTGAATAGTAGTATTCCCAATTTTATCAATCTAACTGAAGATCTAAAAATAATTAAATGGAAAACAAATGGATGGAAGCAAAACAAAAGGATGAGTATCTTTGCATAGATATTGCTTCTATTTGCAGTCCGGGTGCGCTGGCTCACGCCTATAATCCCAGCACTTTGGGAGGCCGAGGTGGGTGAATCATTTGAGGTCAGAAGCTGGAGACCAGCCAGGCCAACATGGTGAAACCCTGTCTACTAAAAATACAGAACTTAGCCAGGCATGGAAGTTATACAATCTCTTTGTGCTTAAGTTTCCTCATCTGTAAAGCTACCCAGGCTGGAGTACAGTGATCTGATTTCGGCTCACTGCAACCTCTGCCTTCTGGGCTCAAGTGATCCTCCTTCTGGGATTACAGGTCGGCACAACTATGCCATGCTAATTTTTGTATTTTTGGTAGAGGTGGGTTTTTGCCATGTTGCCCAGGCTGGTCTTCAACTCCTGACCTTATGTGATCCACCTGCCTCGGCCTCCCAAAGTGCTGGGGTTACAGATGTGAGCCACCATGGCTGGCTGATGTTTCATTTTTTTTTAATAACTCAGGAACTTATGGCTCATATAATTAAAATATGGAAGAGTAAATTTGCACATTTTCTCAGTTCAATTAAAATTAAGATCTCTGTGATGTCTCTTATCTTCAGTTATTTTATATGTGTTTCCTCAACCCATTTTTATGAATTAAAACTGAACCTTCGTTAAACATCTGACACTTGGAATACTTCCTGAAATTGAATTTCTTTTTGACACTTGGAATACACCCTGAAACTGAATTTCTTTTGGGGGTTTTCCGTTATTTCTTCTTAAGGCAAACTTTTGGCTGCACATAAGCACCCAGCTTTCATGCCGCTCCCTTTTGGAAGATGAAGTATTATACATACTCCCTGTCTTTAAAAATGGTAATAGCAATAATATAAACAACAGCTCCCACCATGTGACATCAGGACGGAATTGTTCCTCCCAGTTCAGTGATTACATTGTGCATATGGGGGAACAGCCCTTGCAAATGGCTCATAATGGTTCCATTTTGTCCTTGGATTGCAATATATTGTTGGTCATAAAACCAACATGTTCTGCCAAAAACAAAACTGCAAATTGAGACTGGACAGGGATTGCCATCCAATCTGTCACTGTTTATAGTTACCACTATTAGTTTTAGTCTATAACCAAGGCTGAGACTCTCTATTAGGCTTCTGACAGGCTGAATACATATTTGCTTGGTAATTATACTTTAGGATGTACACCAGCCACGTGGTATTTTTATTCAATGTACATTGTTTAATAAATAGAAATAACTGCCAGGACTGTTAGCTCATGCCTGTAATCCCAGCACTTTGGGAGGCCGAGGCGGGCAGATCACCTGAGGTCGGGAGTTCCAAATCAGCCTGACCAACATGGAAAAACCCCATCTCTACTAAAAATACAAAATTAGCCAGGTGTGGTGGCACATGCCTGTAATCCCAGCTACTCAGGAGGCTGAGGCAGGAGAATCACTTGAACCTGGGAGGCAGAGGTTGTGGTGAACCAAGATGGTGCCATTGTACTCCAGCCTGGGCAACAAGAGTGAAACTCCACCTCAAAAAAAAATAAATAAAATAAATAAATAAATAAATGGAGATAACTAAAATTGTATAACATCTGACATACCAATGGTCTACATAGCAGCAACTTTTCAAGGTTCTTTTTTGGGAAATTAACTGACATTACTTATTAAGTATTTAAGGTTGTAAAATATAACAACAAAGCATAGCATTTATGCAGCACTTTCTAATTTAGAGTCTTCCTATGCAGCTAATTATTTGAGTTTCACACTAATGCTTTGAGATAGCCACAAATCTTTCAGTGCCTATTCAGGAAGAAAGAAAGCCAAGAGTTGGAGGCAAGTAAATAAATAAATGTGGACACCCAAGTACCAGTTTAAAATGAGCCTAGGCCAAGTTGTTTATCCTGAGTCCTCAAAGCTCAGAAATGTACAGTGCTTTAAGTTCTTTCTAGAATTGAAGATCGGTAAAGTTAAGCCTGAAGACCAACTTGTGATATGCTGGCATCGACCTCTGAATATCAGGTTTTAGAATTTTATTTATCAGGAAGGGAGGGAAGGAGGGAGGGAGGGAGGAAGGGAGGGAGGGAGGGAAGAAGAAAGAGAGGGAGGAAGGGAGGATAGGCTGGTTCTAGGAAGGAGGGAAGGAAGAAGGAAGGAAGAAGGAAGGAAGGGAGGGAAGGAAGGGTGAACTCTTCATTGCCTGTAAAATAAAATTTTTCTAAGCACTATGCACCTTGCATTCTAAAAAGCTTGATCTTGTTTTCAAGACTTTTAGTGAAATCCCGAGTTGCGAAAATGGTTTATTCCCTGTATCTGCCTCTCAGACTAGGAACACTAGTTTCCTTATCTACAAAATTAGACATATGCATGTGTGTGCATACATACACACACACGTGTAACACATTTCAATATTACTATAAGAAATAACTGAGACAACGTATTTTTAAAAAGGCCTCTTTCCTTGGTTTGTTTTTTGATGTGTACATTTTAAGACTATTCGAACTGAAATGTCTGTGTATTGTTTTGGCAACAGGAACCTTATTACAGAATTATACTGAACTAGGAAAAAATGATTTTGACCCAACTCTGCCCTGGACCATTGTCCACCTGCCGTGTGTCTCCTAGACCAAGGAACAGCTCTTTATATCAGGGGCCAAATGGCTCAACACTTGCGTACCCTATGGAGTAATAATACTTTCTCAGCTTTTCTGTTTTAAATATGACCTATATGTGTCTCTGATTTTTAAATTTCATGAATAAGGGCCTAAGCCAAAGAATACTGTGTGTTTGTTAACTGTTTCTATAATATGTAAGCCAAGTTTCAGTGAGATACTATCTACCAGAACCTTAGCCAGGTTGGATGTTTTCAAATTATGATGATTAAGAGACAAAGCATTTTATTATCTGAATTCCTTGGATAAATGGTAGTACCTTTGGATAAGGCAACAATATCCATAATGTTTCTATTACTAAACTGTTCTTAGTTCTCTATTTGTATTGACTTCAGCATTCTGTAATTAACTTCCTCTGAAAACAGAATAACATTTATATTTACAAAAGTAACAACTGTAGCTAACATTGTATGGGGTACTTAGTAAGTATTGGGCACTGTTATAAACAATTTATATGAATTAATTCATTCATCCTCTCAACCATGCTGTTATTCCTATTTTACAGACAAGAAAACTGAAGCTCAGAGCAATTAAGCAAAGTCTTACTACTATATTTACATTTTTTTCTGGAATTAATTCACTGTTGAAAATTTAAAACTATTAGCTATGTATATTTTTGTCAGGAAGACAATTATCATTCCTATTCTTATCCCAGACCAAGATGGCAATTTTGTTCAAGAGTAGTTTGCAAACTCATAGCTATTGATTAATCCTTTTAGAAAGCCTGCCTTGTTACTCAATTTACACAGTTTCATTAAAATAAGACATAGATAACCAAATCTAACTTATTGGGGGTGGGGAGCCTCTAGTGCATCAAAACCATTATATACAATTAACTAATAGGTTAAATTTTGGACAAACAATCCTCAGATACACTATATGGCAAAACAAAAGTAGTAGTTTTAAGCAGAAGTCATTGTACAATATTAAGTACATGTCAGTACCAAGTCCCTAAGATAAGGAAATAGGAAAGAGGAAAAGTTCTAGGTTTTGTTTTGTTTTTTGGGGGTTTTTTTTTTTTTTTTTTTTGAGACAAAGCCTTGCTCTGTCTCCCAGGCTGGAGTGCAATGGCGCGATCTCGGCTCACTGCAGCCTCCGCCTCCTGGGTTTAAACTCCCAAGTAGCTGGGATTACAAGTGCACTCCACCACGCCCAGCTAAATTTTTTTTTTTTTTTTTTTTTTTTTTTTTTTTTTTTTTTTTTTTGGTAGAGACGGAGTTTCACCATGTTGGCCAGGCTGGGCTGGAACTCCTGACCTCAAGTGATCCCCCCCACCTCGGCCTCCCACAGTGCTGGGATTACAGACGTGAGCCACTGCACCCAGCCTTGTTTTGTTTTTAACTGTCAGTTCTTTAGCACTTATTTAACCAATCCTTGACTGTGTGTCTCAAAGACAATTGACAATAAGGAGACATGCAGGACTCTTAACACCAGCTGAAGCAAATGACTTCTCCAGAATGAAGGGCCCATCTTTATTTATCTTCCCAGTAGGAAACATTCAGTGGGTCACAAGAATTAAAAAATTAGTGCTATCATTCAATTTTTTTAAATAATTTATGCCTGTGGCTGGGCGCAGTGGCTTAGGCCTGTACTCCCAGCACTTTGGGAGGTGGAGGCGGGCGGATCACTTGAGCTCAGGAATTCGAGTCCAGCCTGGCCAACATGGTGAAACCCTGGCTCTACTAAAAATACAAAAATTAGCCAGGCGTAGTGGTGCACTCCTGTAATCCCAGCCATTTGAGAGGCTGAGGCAGGAGAATGGCTTGAACCCAGAAGGCAGAGGTTGCAGTGAGCACAGATTGTGCCACTGCACTCCAGCCTGGGTGACAGAGACTCTGTCTCAAAAAATAACAATAGTAATAATTTAGATCTGTAAAATGGTTCTATTTTTCCCAAGTTGAAAATAAAAGATTTTTTCTGTTCATCTTTTCTTTATAAAAATGTTTTGTGACCTGGTACAGTGGCTTGTGCCTGTAATCCCATCACTTTGGGAGGCCAAGGTGGGAGGATTATTTGAGCCCAGGAGTTTGAGACCAGCCTGGGCAATGGGCAACGTGGTAAAACCCTGTCTCTATATAAAAATTTTTTTTTAATTTAATGTTCTTGTATAAAAGTTAGAAAAATGAACAGTCTTATCTTAAAATCTTCTCCCTCTCCTTCTCCTCACTCTGCCTCCCACTTCCCCTCTCCCTCTGCTGCTTCTTTTTTCTTTCTTCTTTCTTCTTCAACTTCCGGGCTCAAGCAATCCTTCCACTTCAGCCTCCTGAGTAACTAGGAATACAGACACAAGCCACTGAGCCCAGAACTAAAATCTTCTTAATGAATAGGTGCTTCTTAAGGGTATAGTTTCACAAAACTCACAAAATGATTTCAAGTAGCATCTAATCTCACTTTTTTTATAAACTGCCCTTATAATGATACCTTGAACCAGCATCTCTGAAAACTTCAAAGCTATTCCTATATCATTACATCTTTATCCCCAAAAGATCTCTGGGAGAATGCAGACAAGCTATTATTACACCCATTCTACAGACAGGACAACTAAGATCCAGACTGCTTTGTATCACCTAGTGAACTAGTAGGGTCATAGAATTTTCACATCCTACGTTCATTGTGAAGCCACATGTCACGTACCTCTAGAATTAAAAGTGTTCTATTTTTGGATCAAGGCTTTGTAAAATGTCAGGTTTTTTAATCCTAATTGATCTCAGTCAGCTCTTTCTTTAGGTCCTCACTATTTGCATATTCTAATTAACTCTGCTCTCTATTTTAGCAAATGTATATACACTTTTATTTTCACGATGATACTGTGATGCTTGTCTCTTTTAAAATGAATATGTAGGGCAGGACGCAGTGGCTCACGCCTGTAATCCCAGCACTTTGGGAGGCCAAGGTGGGTGGATCACCTGAGGTCAGGAGTTCAAGACCAGCATGGCCAACATGGTAAAACCCTGTCTCTACTAAAAATACAAAAAAAATTAGCCGGGCGTGGTGGCAGGCACCTATAATCCCAGCTACTAGGAAGGCTGAGGCAGGAGGATGGCTTGAACCCGGGAGGCGGAGGTTGCAGTGAGGCGAGAACGTGCCATTGCACTCCAGCCTGGACGACAAGAGTGAAACTCTGTATCAAAAATAAATAAATAAATAAAAGTAAAATAATAAACAAAATGAATATATATTTATTGTAACAATTTTAGAAAAATATTAAAAATAAAAATCACCTATTATCCCATCACTCAGAGATGTCTACCAGTGACACTTTGTAAACATCCAACATCTATCTATTTATTTTTCTATGTAATATATATACATATATGTGTACATATGTATGTTTGTGTGTGTGTATGTGTGTGTATATATATATATGTAGAGAGAGAGAGAAAGAGAGAGAGAGAGAGAAATTTTTTGTTTTGTTTTAGAAACAGGGTCTTGCCCCATCCCCCAGACTGGAGTGTAGTGGCACAATCATAGCTCCCTGCAGCCTTGACATCCTGGGCTCTGCAGTCCTCCCGCCTCAGCCTCCTGAGCGGCTGGTACTATAGGTGTGCCCCACCACACCTGGATAATTTTTTTAAATTTTCTGTAGAAACAGGGTCTCACTATGCTGCCCAGGCTAGTCTTGAACTCCCGGGCTCAAGTGATTCTCCCGCCTCCTCCCAAAGTGCTGGGATTACAGGCATGAGCCACCATGCCCAGCATCATTTTATATGTTTTACTTCACTAATAATGTGATGAACATCTTTCCATGTTATTAATATGCCTTACAACCTTTCTTCTGGTAAATGTTATTGAAGTATAGCACGCAGAAAAGTAAACAATCATCAGTGTAGAGCTTGACAAACACTCACAAAGTGAACATCCCCATGTATCAGCCTGAGACCAAGAAATGGAATATCTGCAGAACTCCAGAAGCCCTCTTTGCCTACCTCCCGTCATGAGGCCCTCCCAAAGTTAACCACTAGTTATTTTTGCCTGGTTTTGAGCCCTATACAAACGACATGTAGTATATACTCTTTTGTGCATGGCTTCTTTTGTTTGACATTGAGTTTATTAGGTTCATTCATGCACAAATTCTTATTAATGGCTGCATAGTCTACTATATAGTTAGTACAATTAAATCAAGCTCAAAAGCAAAAAGTTCTCTTTTATGGAACATTTAGGCTATTTTGCATTGCTCATTATCATAAACAATGCTATAAACATCCTTATTGTTTTGTTCACATTCTTGTATATTCCGCAGGGTAAGTTCACAGAAATTGAAATGTTGGTTGTAATGACACTCACAATGTTAAAGCTCTTTGTTTTTTTTTTCTTTTCTTTTCTTTTCTTTTTTTTTTATGACAGGGCCTCACTCTGTCATGCAGGCTGGGGTACAGTGGCACAATCAGTGCTCACTGCAGCCTCGACCGCCCAGGCTCAAGTGATCCTCCTGCCTCAGCCCTCAGAGTAGCTGGCAATACAGGCCTGTGCCATCATGCTCAGCTAATTTTTTTGTATTTTTTCAGTAGAGACAGGGTTTCACCATGTTGCCCAGGCTGGCCTTGAACTTCTGGACTCAAGCGATCCTCCCGCCTTGGCCTCCCAAAAGTGCTGGGATTACAGGTGTGAGCCACCTCGCCCTTCCATGTTAAAGCTTTTGATGAATATTACCAGATTACTCTTCAGAGTGGTGAAAATGTATTTACACCAGTAGCATGTGGGTGTGAGTGGCTGTTTCCCAGTATCTTCTCCATCAACACATATTACAATTTTCCTTACTCCTTATGGTCGCTGATGGTTTCTAGTCAGAACATATTATAGTTATTAATAGCAATTTACTCAGTTCAAATCTTGAATTATTTCAGAGAGAGAAGGAGCAGTTTTTATTTTTTAAAAGTAAGTTTATTTTTATATGAGAGTTGTATGCACTGGATTTTGTTTAGTATATTACTCCTCAGTTAATAACTTTTCTTAAGTAATAGCAGACATCATGACACAGGATTCCTTCAGTATGTACAGACTGATCTATCTAAATAGTTTATTTCTCAAACGTTTACTGTTCCAGGGTCTGAAATGAAATATAAATACAATGTTCTTGGCCAGGTGTGGTCTACTCAGGAGGCTGAGGCAGGAGAATCACTTGAACCCGGGAGGCGAAGGTTACAGTGAGCCGAGATTGCGCCACTGCACTCCAACCTGGGTGACAGAGCGAGACTCCATCTCAAAATAAATACATACCTACATACATACTATGTTATTTATGCCTATATTTAAGTCACTTTCTAGTCCCTTAAGTACAGAGATTTACTAGTGTAATTAATAATTACTACCCCATGTTTTCATAACTTGAATTTTTTCTTTCCATAAGTCTTTTTTAAAGAACTTTATCTTATTCTAAAGATGACATGATTGTTTGATTGTTTGAAAATACAAATAAGAAGAAAAAAATCATCTATATTCCCTCCACAGAAAATCACTGCTTGTCTGAGAGGTTTTTGCTATCTCAGTGTAGTCTGTTTGTTCATTTGTTCCTTCTCTCTCTCTCTCTCTCGCTGTGGCTTTTTTTTTTTTTTTTTTTTTTAGTGAGACAGAGTCACTTTTTCACCCAGGCTGGAGTGTAGTGGTACAATCATGGCTCACTGCAGCTTCCATCTTCTGGGCTCAAGGGATCCTCCCACCTCAGCCTCCCAAGTAGCTGGGACTACAAGCATGCAACACCACATCTGGCTAATTTTTTTATTTTTTAGAGACAAAGTTTTGCTATTCTGCCCAGACTGGTCCCCAGTGATCACTTGAGGAGCCTCAAGTGATCCTCCTCCCTCAGCCTCCCAAAGTGCTGGGACCACAGACACCTGGCCTCATTGTAGTCTTTCTGATATACATTTATATAGCTATTTTTCACACACACGCAAAAAAAAAAGCTTTACATATGATGTTTGATAACCTGCTTTTTTTCTCTTAACATGTTATAGACAGTTTTCCATCTAATCATCTCTTGATCCAAACAACCTTACTCAATCAATTAGTGTGTATATACCTGTATACAGTCTCTCCAGAGTGGTTATATGTATGTATATCTATCTATCTGTCTATACACACATACATCCACACACACACACCAAACTGTAAAAATAGGTGAGAGTTCCTTTTTCTTGTGGAATTATGAAATTATGTCACAATTATGTGTAGTGTTGAAAGAGGCCTGGCGAGCAGTGTGAAGAATAAGAGGCGACAACCACCCCCAGACTGACCAAAGCCTGCGCACCGCTGCATCTCGTGCCCAACGCCTACGTCCCACCCCTGTAGCCCCCGCCACCATGCCCAAGAGAAATGCTGAAGGGGATGCTAAAAGAGATAGAGCCAAAAGGTGAAAGACAAACCATAGAGAAGATCCGCGAGGTTGTCTGCTAAACCTGCTCCTCCAAAGCCAGAGCCTAAGCCTAAAAAGGCCCCTGCAAATAAGGGAGAGAAGGTCCCCAAAGGGAAAAAGGGAAAAGCTGATGCTGGCAAGGAGGGGAATAACCCTGCAGAAAATGGAGATGCCAAACAGAATAGGCACAGAAAGCTGAAGGTGCTGCAGATGCCAAGTGAAGTGTGCATTTTTGATAACTATGTACTTCTGGTGACTATACAGTTTGAAATACTATTTTTTATCAAGTTTTATAAAAATGCAGAATTTTGTTTTACTTTTATTTTAAGCTATGTTGTTAGCACACAGAACACTTCATTGTTGTTTTTGGGGGAAGAGGCATATGTCCCTAAGAGAATGCCTCCAAAGCTGGATTGATGTGGGGAAAACACCTTTCCCTTCTAGTTTTGAGAGACTTCCTCTTGGCTCCCAGGAGGAGGGATTCCCTGACTTTGACACACATGGCCTCTTGGCACAAAAGCCTTGTGGTATGGAAAAACAAATTCATATTTATGTCTCCTCTTCTCCCTTTCCATCTTTCATCATAGACTTAATTCCCTTAAGCCCAGACATCTGTTGGGACCTGACCCCCAGTCATTGGTTACCAGTGTGTCAGGCAATCTGGACTTTCCAGTGATGCCACTTAGATGGCACCTGTCAAAAGAGCAATGGTTCCATTTCTAGATTGTGGATCTTTAGATAAATTCTGCCATTTTCACTTCACTTCCTGAAAGTCAGGGTCGGCTTGTGAAAAGTTGTTAAACAACATGCTAAATGTGAAATGTCAAACCTCACTCTAAACTTTCCCTGTTGAGAGCATCAGATGAAGACTTCGTTGGGTTTTATGGTGGCTTTCTGATTTTTGGTAGCCCATTGAAGAAGGGAGTTTGAAAGTTGCTGTATACTGTTAACGATTGTCTGCCCATGTCCTGCCTGAAATACCATGATTGTTTATGGAAATTATCTTTAATAAAGCTGGATACAGTTTGGCTTAGAAAAAAAAAATAAAAGAAAGAGTCCTGGCATCCAGGGAGCCCAGATGAGAATGTGTGTATTGATGTAATTTCTCTTTGCTCTAGCCCATCCCCTTCTCTTATTTTATTCCTAGTACCTCTGTCCTACCAAAAGGAAAGTATGAACTCCTCCTTCTTGATTTTCCTGTACATTTCAGTTTCCAGCCAGGAATTTTGAATGCAGAGGTCTACAATTTTCTTCCATCATTTTCTAAATAGGCTACTTCTGAGAAACAGTCAGGTAGCTACATTTGTTTCCCCTGAGTATCACTGTTGTTTAAATTTCACTTATAGGCATGCATGCCATGCTTATCAATTAGAAGTGCTGTTTCCATTCATTAATTGTATGAGCTGATGGTACAATAGTTAGCTCACTAAAAAGATATGTAATGACTGTGTAGGACGTACAGTTTTAAATTGTTAGGATTTGAGGGCCAGGCACGGTGGCTCACGCCTGTAATCCCAGCACTTTGGGAGGCCATGGTGGGTGGATCACTTGAGGTCAGGAGTTAGAAACCAGCCTGGCTGGCTGGACACGGTGGCTCACACCCGTAATCCCAGCACTTTGGGAGGCCGAGGCGGGCGGATCACGAGGTCAGATCGAGACCAGCCTGGCTAACACGGTGAAACCCTGTCTCTACTAAATATACAAAAAAATTAGCCAGGCATGGTGGCGGGTGCCTGTAGTCTCAGCTACTTGGGAGGCTGAGGCAGGAGAATGGCGTAAGCCTGGGAGGCAGAGCTTGCAGTGAGCTGAGATCACGCCACTGCACTCCAGCCTGGGTGACAGAGTGAGACTCCACCAAAAAAAAAAACAAAACAGCCTGGCCAACAGGGTGAAACCCTGTCTCTACTAAAAATACAAAAAAAAAACAAAAAACATTAGCCAGGTGTGGTGGTGGGTGCCTGTAATCCCAGCTTCTTGGGAGTCTGAGGCACAAGAATCACTTCAACCCAGGAGACGGAGGTTGCAGTGATCCAAGATTGCACCACTATACTCCAGCCTGGGTGACAGGGCGAGACCCCGTCTCAAAAAAATAAATAAATAAAAATAAATTGTTAGGATTTGGAATAAGTCTAGTATTTTTCTAATACGATGTAAGGCAAGTGGGGGGGAGTGGAGAAAGGAGCTCATTACTGTAGCTCCACAGCAACATATTTACAAGAATATAACTTTCTAGTTAACCTATCAAAAATGAGTGCATATTTTTAATGTTATTATTGTTTGAATTTGGTATACTTGCATACTTCACCAGGCAATGCAATGAGACAAATCAGTTCCCTAATTTAACTTTTAACTTTTTGCCCAAAATAAGATAAGTAACTGTTATAATAACTGTCATTAACTCCCCTTGGTTTTGGTGAGAAAAAAAAAAAAGAACTCCCTCTGAGGATTAACTGTGATTTATTCACCAAGCCCAGTCATTGTTTGAGTATCTTAAAGGGTATTAAATGTGACATATTCATGTGAAAAGTTTGTCTTCTTTATATTTGACAGAACAAAATCCACAAATCATTAGACCCAAAACTAAACTTGAGATGAAAGGTCATTGCTTTTTTTCCACCAAGCCATCTAACCAAGCTTAAGCACAAATATAAAACCATCTGCTTACCAGGAGGCAAAGGAGCACAAAATCCATTAGCGCCATATGTATCAACAGAAGTGTGACTTCAGAGCCGCAAATGTTTTCAATATTTTTCCTTCATTATTTTCTGCCAGAAACTTAGTTGGAATGGTTTTCCTTCCATAAAATGCACCAAGTTTCAGTTTGATTATGTAAGTCCTCCCCCCTTATTAAGTAATTACACATATTTTCTCATCCATGTGTCTATATTTCACAAGTAACTGCTTCCTTTTGTTGGCAAGAACAGAAAATTAACCAAAAAAAGAGGGAAGCAATGAGATTTTATTTTCAATGTCTGTCCCTTCTTTCTCCTTAGGGGAACTAACACATCTTCCAGTGCATCACAAGATAAAGATGCTGACTCAGTCTATTAAGTCATCCCTGGAGTCTGGGGCACAGCCCTTAATAAGACAGTTTGCTATACAAAAAGTTGTCTTATTAAATGAATGAAAAATACCTTTTCCTTGCACAAAATTGTCCTTAGTGAAATAACTTAAATATGAGACCAAATTCTCCCATACTTATCCCAAAACATTGCAGAGAGCAAACAGAAAGTCAAAATGACAAAATTGCTTAGTTAGAAATTATGCTTTGAAAATTTCACCAAAAATGGGAGGTTAATTGTGGTTGACATATGGGAGTAAAATTCTTGCCAACTGAAAAAAAAAAAAAAGTGAGCAGAACTTCAGAGGGCAGGGGAGGAAACAAAGTAAGTGAGAAAGTTTCAGATACAGTTTTAATGGTTGTACCTTATTTATGTGGATATAGATTTGTCTAAATAATAATCCTTTGCACTTGTGGCTTATAAAATGTAACATTTTTATATCCATTACCTCATTTGATTCTTACAACAATCCTGAGAATAAGACAGAATAAATTACCTCCTAAAATTACAGATGTGGAATCTGAAGTTCAGGAGTGTGAAATGACTTGTCCAAGGTCTCATGTGGCTGGTCAGTGGCAAATCTCCTGACTCTGAATGAGCACTGCCCTGCTAGTGCCTTGTTTTGTTTTTGTATGTATGTATGTATGTATGTATGTATGTATGTATGTATGTATGTATTTGGAGATGGAGTCGCACTCTGTGGCCCAGGGTGGAGTGCAGTGGCAACCTCCATCTCCTGGGTTCAAGCAATTCTCCTGCCTCAGCCTCCCAAGTAGCTGGGACTACAGGCGCACGCCACCAAGCCCAGCTAATTTTTTGTATTTTAGTAGAGACGGGGTTTCAACATGTTGCCCAGGCTGTTCTCAGTCTCCTGAACTCAGGCTATCGCCCACCTCGACCTCCCAAAGTGCTAGAATTACAGGCGTGAGCCACCGTGCCTGGCCTAGTTTTGTTTTTGTTTTTGTTTTTGTTTCAGATGGAGTTTCACTCTTGTTGCCCAGGCTGGAGTGCAATGGAGCGATCTTGGCTCACTGCAACCTCTGCCTCCTGGTTTCAAGTGATTCTCCTGCCTCAGCCTCCTGAGTAGCTGAAATTACAGACATGCGCCACCACGCCTGGCTAATTTTGTATTTTTAATAGAGACAGGGTTTTTCCATGTTGATCAGGCTGGTCTCGAACTCCTGACCTCAGGAGATGTGTCTGCCTCAACCTCCCAAAGTGCTGGGATTATAGGTGTGAGCCACTGTGCCCAGCCTACTACTGCCTTTTTTAAAGTAACTGCCAGAAAATTACTTAGATACAAGTTCTAAGAATGCTATAGTGACTCAGTTGTGTTGCTGGAACAAAAGAAAGTTAGAGATTATTTAAATAGACACTCTACATAAAAGATTAAATTCAGACTGGGCTCGGTGGCTTACGCCTGTAATCCCGGCTGCTCAATAGGCCAAGGTGAGAGGACTTCTTGAGCCTAAAAGTTCGAGACCAGCCTGGGCAATTTAGCAAGACACACTGTCTCTAATGATATAAATTAATTAAAAATTTAAAAAGAAAAAAGATTAAATTCAGGTCATTAACTTCAGCCTGCTCCATCCAAATCTTTCAGAAATTCTTACTTTCACATATTAACTACAGATATTTAAATTCCTCCTTTTTAATGGTTGATTCATTAAAGTTTCACTAATTTTTCTTTCTCCCACTAGCAGAGAAAGCCAACAGTAGAACAGCAGAATTAAAATAGAAGGAATAAAAAAGATTTTTATATTCTGAAAAGTCAAAAATAGGACTCTGATATTCATTGATTAATCATGAAATAATATTAGCCTGAGGAGGTTAGTGACTTAGTAGATGACTATAAAATAGCCTCCTAACTTATCTTCCTACCTCCTCTCTCTCCCTCTTCCCTCCATCCTATATTTTGCTGGAAGATTATTTCAACATAGTTACCTTGTGCAAGACCTTCCATAAACTGGCAAAGAAAATATAAACTTTTCACTCTGGACTTCAAGACCTCTGCAAAATAATAGTCCCTACCATCTATTAAACAACCACTGTAAACCTGCTTCCGAAAAACTCTCAAACCATATTTTTCCTCTATTCTTGCACCTCCACAATAATCATCAACACAGAAGACTTCTGAGACCAAACGCGGGGGAAGTTTTCCCCACACACCAAGCAGTGGACACCAGCTGGGTCTCCTTGAGTTCAATTCTGACACTATCTTCCTCGAGATGGTATCAGGTCCCACAGGTTGAAGGCTCAGGCCTCGAGTGCCTCCCAACCCCAGACACCAGCTGCAAGTCCAGGCCTCCAGAACTTCTGACTGACTGGCTTCAAACTGGGGTTCCCATGACCCCTCTTCAGATTCAATTAATTTGCTGGAGCATCTCACACAACTCAGGGAAACATGTTTACTGGTTTATTATAAAGAATACAGATGAAGGGATGCATAGGGTGAGGTATGGAGGAAAAGGCACGGAGCTTCCACACCCTCTCTTGGGCACACCAACCTCCAGGAAGCTCCACACATTCTGCTATTCCAAAGCTCTCTGAACAGAGTCGTCTCAGGGCTTTTTGGAAGCTTCATGATGTCACATTCTTTCCCTCGGGGTATAGGGTAGGACACAATCTGGGTAGAGTCCTAAGGCCCACAATCAGAAAGGTCGGGAAAATTAGGGTCCTGCCTTGGGGCAGGTAAAAGAAGGGCAGGAGAAGGTCTGAGAGATTTTGTTTCCTGAGGCCTGCCCCTGAGGCTAAAACACTCAACATTGTAACAAAAGACTAACAAGGGCTATGGGAGTTACCAGCCAAGAACCATGGACAAAAACCTACATATGTATATTTCAAAACAATCTTCACAATCCAGGAAACATGGGGCCAGGCATGGTGGCTCACAGCTGTAATCCCAACACTTTGGGTGTCCAAGATTTAAGGAGCACTTGAGCCCAGGAATTTGAGACTAGCCTGGGCAACACAGTGTGGCGTCTCTGCAAAAATTTTTTAAATGTGTTAACTGGCCAGGCTCGGTGGCTCACACCTGTAATCCCAGCACTTTGGGAGGCTGAGGTGGGTGGATCACGAGTTCAAGAGATGGAGATCATCCTGGCCAACATGGTGAAACTCCGCCTCTACTCAAAATACAAAAATTAGCCAGGCATGGTGGCACGGGCCTGTAATCCCAGCTACTTGGGAGGCGGAGGCAGGAGAATTGCTTCTACCCAGGAAGCGGAGGTTGCAGTGAGCCAAGATCACGCCATTGCACTCCAGTGTGGGTGACAGAGTGAGACTCTGCCTCAAAAAAAAAAAAAAAAAAAAAGGAAAATATATGACTATGTCAATTTTAGAAATGAGAAAACTGAGGCTGAGGCTGACAGAGGTTAAGTAATATTCTCTAGGTTAGGTATTCAGCACGTGGTGGAATCATGTCCCAACCCAGACCTGTCTAACTCTAAAGTCCAGCCTGTCTTTCTAGATTTATTTCTGATTATGAGGATATACATAGCCCACAGTACCTTCAGTGTACAGCGCTAGTCTCATAAACATTGCTAGCCCCATCACAGTTCTATTCTGTTATGGAGCCAATTTTTCTACCTTAATTGTTCTCCCTAATGCTACTGCTTATAAAAATATTAGTTTTTCGGCCAGGCGCTGTAGCTCACACCTGTAATCCCAGCACTTTGGGAGGCCAAGGCAGGCGGATCATGAGGTCAGGAGATTGAGACTAGCCTGGCTAACACGGTGAAACCCCGTCTCTACTAAAAATACAAAAAAATTACCCGGGCATGGTGGTGGGTGCCTGTAGTCCCAGCTACTCGGGAGGCTGAGGCAGGAGAATGGTGTGAACCCAGGAGGCGGAGCTTGCAGTGAGTGGAGATGGCACCACTGCACTCCAGCCTGGGCGACAGAGCTAGACTCCAGCTCAAAAAAAAAAAAAAAAAAAAAAATTTAGTTTTTCTGGATTCATCTCACGCATCTTCTCATTGAAGTCACTCCTGAATCTAATCTCCAGCAATTTCCCAAATATGAAAAAAAAGTACCCGTTTTTGAACACCTTTATATCTTTGCATAATTCTTTTTTTGTTTGTTTGTTTGTTGGTTTTTGGTTTTTTGTTTGTTTGTTTTTTGAGACAGAGCCTCACTCTGTCGCCCAGGCTGGAGTGCAGTGGCACGATCTCAGCTCACTGCAACCTCCGCTTCCCAGGTTCAAGCAATTCTCCTACCTCAGCCTCCTGGGTAGCTGGGACTACAGGTGTGCACCACCATGCCTGGCTAGTTTTTGTATTTTTAGTAGAGATGGGGTTTCACTGTGTTGGCCAGGCTGTTCCTGATTCGCCCACCTCGGCCTCCCATAGTGCTGGGATTACAGGCGTGAGCCACTGCGCCCGGCCACATCTTTGCATAATTCTTATGGCACTTACCTTGGTCTTCTTTTATTGTAGTTCTTTTCATAACCAATTTAAAACTGCAAGGCTGGGCTCTGTGGCTCACACCCATAATCCCAGCACATTGGGAGGCTGAGGCAGGCGGATCACTTGGGGCCAGGAGTTCAAGACCAGCCTGGCCAATGTGATGAAACCCCGTCTCTATTAAAAATACAAAAATTAGCCAGTTGTGGTGGTACATGACTGTAATCCCAGCTACTCAAGAGGCTGAAGCAGGAGAATCGCTTGAACCTGGGAGGTGTGGAGGTTGCAGTGAACTGAGATCATGCCACTGTACTCCAGCCTGGGCAACAGAGCGAGACTCTGTTTCAAAAAAAGTAAAATAAAATAAAACTTTGCAAGCTTCTTGGAGACAGGAACTAGGGTTTATTCATTAGTAATATATCCTTGTATCCCCCAACAGGGATTAAATGCCTCAGTAAAAATTTGTAGTGTTGAATAATAAATACCACTTAGAATATGCTATGTCTAAAACAGAAGTTCTCTCTTTCTCTTTGAAATCTCCTCTTCCTTCTCTCTTCCCTAGCTCATTGAAGGTACCACCAGCCACCCATGAGCCAGCAACTCTCAATGACATTCTCGACTCTTCCCTTTACCTCATCCCACATCCAAATGCAAATTCTAGGCTGGACATGGTGGCTCACACCTGTAATGCCTGTAATCCCAGTGCTTTCGGAGGCCAAGGCAGGCAGATCACCTGAGGCCAGGAGTTCGAGACCAGCCTGGCCAACATGGTGAAATTTCATCTCTACTAAAATTACAAAAATTAGCCAGGCGTGGTGGCACATGCCTGTAATCCCAGCTACTAGAGAGGCTGAGGCAGAAGAATTCCTTGAACCCAAGAGGTGGAGGTTGCAGTGAGCAGAGATTGTGCCACTGCACTCCAGGCCTGGGTGACAGAGCAAGACTCCATCTCAAAAACAAACAAACAACAACAACAAATACAAATTATGTAAATATATCTTCTAAATATCTCTACAATTCAAATATTTCTCCAATTCACCTATTTTATTGGCCATATCACCTGTGCACACTTGAGAACCATATGACCAAATAAAGACACTCAGAGAAAGTAAGCAATGTGCTCAATGTACTATTTATTTATTTATCTATTTTGAGACAGGGTCTCACTTTATCACCCAGGCTGGAGTGCAATGGCGGTCTCTGCTCACTGCAACCTCTGCCTCTCGGGTTCAAGAGATTCTCCTGCCTCAGCCTCCGGAGTAGCTGGGATTATAGGCATACGCCACCACGCCCTGGTAATATCAATGTACTTAGTAAATGGGTCCATCTCATTTCCATTTAAATGAAGTCAGTTATCTCCAAATTTATAAAACAAACTATAAATAAGTCCCTTCACTTTAACTCTACTTATAGCTGGTTCTCTATGTTCCTTCTTTTGCAGTCAAAGTCTTCTCCTCCCTTATATTTCTCATTACTTCTCAAGCCACTTTATCTGGCTTTCCCCTCCACCGTTCAATTTACTCTATCTCCTCAGTTGCAGATGACTCCAAGGATTTTTGAAGTGAGCCACTGGAAGGATGGTTTCCATTGGGAGGACGAAGTCGCCCTTTACTTGGTTCCTGGGGCATGTCTGCTTTTGAAGATGCTAAACTGGAGATGCCTATTAGACATTATTAATGAGGCATTTATATTCCGGAGTGTGGAGGTCAGGCATTAGGTTAAAGTTGGACCTGTAAAGTTGGTAGTTTTCAATATACAGGGGATATGTAAATCCTGGTCCTAGGTAAGTACACTTAAAGCAGTGGTTTTCCAACCCTGATTGCATATTAAAATTACCTGGTGTGACTAAGACTCCCAAAGCCAGCACTTGTTCTAGGCCAATTTATGTAGAATTCCTAGAGTGGTTACCCAGACATCAGTATTGTTTAAAAATTTTCCTGGCCGGCATGGTGACTCACGCCTGTAATCCCAGCACTTTAGGAGGCCGAGGTGGGCAGATCACTTGAGGTCAGGAGTTTGAGACCAGCCTAGCCAACATGGTGAAACCCCGTCTCTACTAAAAATACAAAAATCAGCTGGGAGCAGTGGCACACGCTGTAATACCAGCTACTCAGGAGGCTGAGGCATGAGCATCACTTGAACCTGGAAGGCAGAGGTTGCAGTGAGCCTAGATCGCACCACGGCATTCCAGCTTGGGTGACAGAGCAAGACACTGTCTCAAAAACAAACAAATAAACAAACAAACAAATGTCCTGGGTTATACTTATCTGGGAATTTAAGTAGTCAAAAAAAAAAAAAAAAAAAAGAGGAATTAATTGTTTCCAAACAGTATTCAGCACAGTCAGGACTTAAATAGAATTGGACTTCGAGTTTCCAGAATCTTTCCTCTCCATTCTCCCAAATTCCTCATGGCTTAAAAAACTGCAACTGGGCCGGGCATGGTGGCTCAAGTCTGTAATCTCAGCACTTTGGGAAGCAGAGGCAGGTGGATCACCTGAAGTACAGAGTTTAAGACCAGCCTGGCCAACGTAGCAAAACCTTGTCTCCACTAAAGATACAAAAATTAGGCCAGGAGCAGTGACTCACGCCTGTAATCCCAACACTTTGGGAGGCCAAGGCAGGCAGATCACCTGAGGTTGGGAGTTTGAGACCATCCTGGCCAACATGATGAAACCCTTTCTCTACTAACAAACAAACAAACAAACAAAAAAAAAAAAAAAACAGGCATGGTAGCGTGCGCCTGTAATCCCAGGTACTCTGGAGGCTGAGGCAGGAGAATCGCTTGAACCCGGGAGGCAGAGGTTGCAATGAGCCACGATCACGCCACTGCACTCCAGCCTGGGCGACAAGAGTGAAACTCCATCTCAAAAAAAGAATAGAATAAAATACAAAAATTACCTACGCATGGTGGTGCATGCCTGGAATCCCAGCTACTTGGGAGGCTGAGGCAGGAGAATCCCTTGAACCCAGGAAGCGGAGGTTGCAGTGAGCTGAGATTGTGCCACTGCACTCTAGCCTGGGTGACAGACAGACTCCGTCTCAAAAAACAAACAAACAAACAAACAAACAAAATCCTGCAACTGTAGGTTGTTCTATCAGAGCATAGATAGAACACAGTAAAGAACATCAATCATTATTCATTCAACAAATGTATTTAATTAAGTCCTGGGACACCATGTTAGTTTCAAAAGACTTTAAAGATAAAACACAGGTCCCACCCCAAGGAGCTTACAGTCTGTCTAGTCCAGGAAGGTAGACTTGTAAACAAACAAGTATGATAATGAAGTGGGCTATATGGGGGTATGAAAGCAAAAGGGTCAATTTTATTGTGGAGTGGGGTGGTAGCCAGTTTAGATTCATACAGAAGGCAAAGCTTCAGCTTTGCAGGCAGACAAGGAGGGGTTACAGCGGATAACCCCAGGAAGAGACATGTGTGAGTCAAAGAGCCTGATGTTACTGGGAAACTTAATAATTTAGAGTGGAGAACGTATTTGAGTGTGCACAGGGTGAGGGGTGGAACTGGTGGAGGGGATAAAGTTGATTAGGGAAATAAATTAGGAGTGAGAAGGATGAACCTTATATACTGCATTAAAGCCTTTAAACTTTCTCTGGATGGCTTCCGCCAATAAACAATGTCTTACAATGTGAGTTAACAGGAAGCCACTGAATGAAAGTTCCATAACTAGAATTGTATTTTCCAGCAAGCCCTAGAAAGACATCTTAGATCTCGTAAATTGCCTCCATAATCTTTGGAAACCACAGTGTGGTCCACTGGATTCCCTCATTGCATTTCTATTTATTTATTTATTTATTTTTATTTTATTTTATTTATTATTTTTTGAGATGGAGCCTCACTCTGTCGCCCAGGCTGGAGTGCAGTGGCACCATTTCCGCTCACTGCAAGCTCCGCCTCCCGGGTTCACGCCATTCTCCTGCCTCAGCCTCCCGAGTAGCTGGGACTACAGGCACCCGTCACCACGCCTGGCTAATTTTTTGTATTTTTAGTAGAGATGGGGTTTCACCGTGTTAGCCAGGATGGTCTCGATCTCCTGACCTCATGATCCGGCTGCCTCTGCCTCCCAAAGTGCTGGGATTACAGGCGTGAGCCGCCCCGCCCGCCCTGCATTTCTATTCAGATATGCAACTTCTAAAGCGGGAAAATGGGAAAATGGGATTACCTACACAATTGTTTGCCCATTTTAGCATGCTCTTTGGCTTCCCACATTCTCAGTTGTAGTTCTCCAGCAGAACAAACACTTGCCCCAGGTGGTTGATAACCACAAGCTTCACACAGATAGTGACCTAGAGACCACCCCTGACTCATTTGGCCCTTACCTGCCTTGTAGAAAAGATCATAAGAAATGGAGTCCACTCACTCCTTAACCCCTCCAGTGCTGCCTAGGGGGAATTGACTCTTTCTGTGCATTTGTGGTCAACTTTATTGCACCATACAGCACCACTATTCTAAAAGGAAATTTTGGAGAGAGGTGCAAGTGTGTTCAACCCTCAAGGCTGGGGGAGACCAGCAAAAGGGCTGCCTCTTTTACCACCTGTTCCCTAGGCACTAAAGCGTTGCAGCCACCACCTGCGGAGGCACTAGAAAGTGCTGTGGGCAACACTATTCAAGATGTGAATCACAAACCATTTTCCCACAGATAGTCTTATTGTTTAATTCAGAAAACTGCCTTGTACATTCTTGAACACAGGCCAGGCCTGTGGAAAGAGAGTGGAGCCCTTGTTCTGAGTGTCTGCCTCTACTCTGCTTCTGTTTAGAAACTCCTGGTGTGTAGGTCTTATCTCACTCTGCTACCATCTGGAAGACAAGGAAACCTATAGCTTTATCCTCAATCCCACTGCTTCACTTAGTGAACCTGGCAAGCTGCTTAACCTCTAGATGCCATAATAGTTTTTTTCCCACCAAGGGTAATGCATGCTTCTTTCTAATTTCCTGAAATGCTGGATGAACTCAATTGAAGCTTTTGGAGGAAATAGTTAATATGTGTATAACTGTTGTAATCAACTAATTCATCTAAAAATTATGTTTTGTTTTTGTTTTTGTTTTTAGACAGAGTTTCACTCTTGTTGCCCAGGCTGGAGTGCAATAACACGATCTCGGCTCACCACAACCTCCACCTACTGGGTTCAAGCGATTCTCTTGCCTCAGCCTCCCGAGTAGCTGGGATTACAGGCATGCACTACCACACCAGGCTGATTTTTTTGTATTTTTAGTAGAGACGGGGTTTTTCCATGTTGGTCAGGCTAGTCTCGAACTCCCGACCTCAGGTGATCCGCCCGCCTCGGCCTCCCAAAGTGCTGGGATTACAGGCGTGAGCCACCGCGCTGGGCCTCAAAATTATGTTTTTTGTTTGTTTGTTTGTTTGTTTGTTTTTTGAGACAGAGTCTCACTCTGTCACCCAGGCTGGAGTGCAGTGGCACGATCTCAGCTCACTGCAAGCTCTGCCTCCCAGGTTCAGGCCATTCTCCTGCCTCAGCCTCCCGAGTAGCTGGGACTACAGGCACCTGCAACCACGCCCGGCTAATTTTTTTGTATTTTTAGTAGAGATGGGGTTTCACCATGTTAGCCAGGATGGTCTCGATCTCCTGACCTTGTGATCTGCCCGCCTTGGCCTTCCAAAGTGCTGGGATTACAGGCATGAGCACACCTGGCCCAAAATTATGTTTTTAAATTTTCTTTTGAAATGGAGAAAATATATTTTTCCTAAGAGAAATAGTCTTCTATGATATCTGTTGAAAATGAACGTAGTACAATTGTGTAAAGTATTAAAATATCAGTTCCAAATTAAAGATTTTTTAAAAAATGGCAACTTTTCAAAATGATAAACATTTACTGCTCCTGTAGCTTCCCAAAAGAGAAAGCAAAATAGAATTCTGAGGAACTTCTGAGATCCTGGCCAAAAGATTTAAGCAATGTCTCTTCATATTTCCAACTACAAGAGAAGTCATCAAATGTTACATTCCATTAATTCAATATAGATGGATAACTACTAACTTACAACTGAGAAGTGTTCTTAAGTCCATTCATTCCTGATAAAGACAAATTCATTTTTGAAATTCTCATCTTTACCTCTCAGAACATGGCAGTTGAGTTCCTAGAACTATACAATTAATCTACTTTTTGCTTAGACAGACCAAGCTGAAGCTGTTCTTGATGATAAGAAAAAGGGGTGGAAGGGAGCCTGTCAAATAGGATTATTCAGAGGAAGGAAAGCTAAGTGGATTTAAAAACACAACCTGTCATTGCCTTCTACAAATCATATTGGAAGAATTGAAAAACAGAATAGCATTTTATAAAGTATAAGCCCTAAGAAGGAGAAGCAACTTCTGGTTTAAAAAAAAAAAAAATGTGTTATGTCAATTGCCATGGTTATGGGGTAGCTTAGATGGCTCAATATGAAATGTATTATATAACAGAATTAGAGGTGTGTGTGCATGCGTATTTCCTAACAGCTCTATTCATTGTCAGGTATTAAAGGTCAAGAATAGCGCATCACTGGGGATGTCTAATGTTCTCATTTAGATGACTGATGCCATTTATTTGTCCAGCATTGTTTTCTAAGCACATGATCAACCAATAGCTGACATGTCTTCAAATAACTGTATAGATTCATAGCTTATCTCATACTTCATAGTTTAAGAAATGGACAAGGCCAGGTGTGGTGGCTTACACCTGTAATCCCAACACTTTGGGAGGTTGAAGCAGAAGAATCACTTGAAGACAGGGGTTTGAGAGGAGCCTGGTCAATATAGGGAGACCCCATCTCTACAAACATTTTGTTTAATGTTTTAAACAAAACATTAAAACCACAAAAAGGCAATTTGTTGGCCAGACGTGGTGGCTCATGCCTGTAATCCCAGCACTTTGGGAGGCCGAGATGGGCAGATCACTTGAGGTCAGGAGTTCAAGACCAGCCTGGCCAACATGGTGAAACCCCATCTCTACAAAAAATACAAAAATTAGCCAGGCGTGGTGGCACGTGCCTGTAATCCCAGCTACTCGGGAGGCTGAGTCTGGAGAATCACTTGAACCCTGGAGGTGGAGGCTGCAGTGAACTGAGATTGTGCCACTGCATTCCAGCCTGGGTGACAGAGTGACTCTGCTAAAACACACACACACACACACACACACACACACACAAAGGCAATTTGTCTTCAGTGTCCCCAAACAACATTTTCTGCTCTTTTGCCCTCTCACTTTGCCTTATTCTCTTTACCTGTAACCATCATTCTCACACACACACACACACACACACACACATATACATTGCAGTAATATAGCAAAGAGCCCGGTTATAGCATATTAAGTTATAGCATGTTATTGGAGTTTTAATGCATTACTTCCCTTTGCTCTCTAAAAGAGAAAGACAAGACAAATAAATTAAGCTTCAATAATAAAACACCAGGCACTTGTATGAGAATGATACTAGTACCCACCCCCACAAAATGACACTTTAAAAAAAATAATTTTAATAAATAGGAACAGGATTTCGCCATGTTGCTCAGGTTGGTCTTGAACTCCTGAGCTCAAATGATCCACCCATCTCAGTCTCCCAAAGTGCTGGGGTTACAGGCATGAGCCACTGCGCCAGGCCAAAAATAATACTTTGTGAATGTCCACCTTCTCTTTATGAATATGGCTGGCCTTGCTGCTTTAAGCTAAACATGAGTCAACAATAAAACCAAAAATTAAATTTACGTCTCCCAATTTATTCTGAGTTCTTACCATCAAGACTAATTCAATGCTGGTCTGGGTGGCTCACGCCTATAATCCCAGCACTTTGGGAGCCTTAGATGGGAGGATCACTTGTGTCTAGTTTGAGACCAACCTGGGCAACATGATGAGACCCGCCCCCCCTACAAAAAATAAAAAATTAGTCAGGCGTGGTGATGCTTGCCTGTAGTCCTAGCAACTCAGGAGGCTAAGGTGGGAGGATCACCTTTGAGCCTGAGGGGTTGCAGGGAGATGTCGAGGCTGCACTGAGCTGTGAACATGCCACTACACTCCAGCCTGGGCAACAGAGTGAGATCCTGTCTCAAAAAAATAAAAAGAAAAAGACTAATTCAGGCAGTCTCTTTCATAATTAGCAATGTGAAAAGCAGATTGAATTGTGGAAATCCTAACATTTTTCAATAGGTCTGTGCTAGAGTTATATCTATAATAAATAGCTGGTACTCCAGACTACTATTGGCTGTGTTGGGGTTAGAAACTGATACCCCAAAATATTGCGGCTTTCTGATAACCTCCCCATAGCCTTTATTTGCCTAAGATCCAGACCCATCAGAAGGAATAACTGTTATTTTCTCCCCTCTGTTTAAGACCAAGAATGTAACCACACCAAACAGACCCTTTCACAAGATAATGTACAAATTAAACTGTTTTCTGGCCCACTCATTCTCTCTAGTAATCCCCCCAACAGAATTCTTCTTCTCCCCGCCCCCCACTAATAATCTGTATTGGTAGGATGGTTTGTAAGCCTCTGGACCACATTGTGGGGGTAGGTAATCACTCTGTGTTTCTCCCCAAGTACAGGTTAAATACATCTATGTGCTTTTCCTCCAAATAATCTGCCCTTTGCAACTGATTTTTCAATGAACCTTCAGAGGGCAAAGGGCAAGTTTCCCTTGGCCTCTACAGCTGCATATTTTTGACCCAACTTTTTAAATTTAGTATTATAAAGCTGGCTAATTGTGGAAGACAATGTGGCAGTTCCTCGAAGACCTAAAAACAGAAATTCCATTTGACCCAGCAATCCCATTACTGAGTATATACCCAAAGGAACATAAATTATTCTATTATAAAGACACATGCATGTGTATGTTCATTGCAGCACTATTCACAATAGCAAAGACATGGAATCAACCTAAATGCCCAGCAATGATAGACTGGATAAAGAAAATGCAGTGTACATACACCATAGAATACTATGCAGCCTTAAAAAGAACGAGATCATGTCTTTGCAGGGACATGGATGGAGCTAAAGGCCATTATCCTTAGTAAACTAACATAGGAACAGGAAACCAAACACCACATGTGCTCACTTATAAGTGGGAGCTAAATGATGAGAACACATGGGCATACAGAGGGGAACAGCATACACTGGGGCCTTTTGGAGAGTGAAGTGGGGGAGGAGGAAGAGGATCAAGAAAAATAACTCATGGGTTCTAGGTGTAATATGTGGGTGATAGAATAATCTGTACAACAACCCCCCATGACACAAGTTTACCTATGTAACAAACCTGCACTTGTAACCCTGAACTTAAAATTAAGTTTGAAAGCTGGCTAATATTCATTATCCTAAATCTTGCAAATGTGTTCTACAGAATAAGCTATTTAAATATTCAAGTGAAAATGAAGATCCTGATAATAACTTAAAATCTGATTTTCTCAAGTGTTAAGAGTTGAAAGAAAGAGCAAAAATTAAGCCCCAGAGTAGTTACGGCAGGAGGCGAGAAGGGAGGGAAAATGTACTATGTGCATCCCTGAGGCAGATTGTTGCAGAAATTTAGTTATCATGGTTTTATGTGGAGAACTAATAAAATTAATTTGGAAACCTAAAATTAGGAGAAATCAAACAAGCATATCTACAAATCACAGTAAGGCAACATACATAATAAGTGGGATGCTGCAGGGCTCCATGCCATATCTTTGGTATTGAAATGTTGTTTAGGTTAGGGTATAATTTCAAGGAAAATTGAATTAAAAGGATGAATGGCTTAGAGAATTCTGTAGGGTGCATACAGACTTTTATTATTAGATTGTTCATTTGCATACAGCTCATATCTTTATTTGTCGCTAGTGATTAGCTCACCAAGTAGCCAGCCATAGAATGGTAGGAAACAGTGATTTCCTTGAGAGGGGGGCAGTGGGGTAGGTTCATAAAAGCCTTTATTGTCTATTAGTAGGCAGAAACTGGGATCTGGGCGATGAGGGGGTCAGAGAACTGGATGAAAAAGTTAGATGACTGTTAAAGCATAATTTTTACAGCTTTTCATTCTCCCACTGAATTTCACGTAAACAAAGAAAATCTTAACAGAGAAAAGGAAGAACAGCTCTTTAAAACTATGAAAGTGGTCTGTGCTACACTGAGGAAACACTGAATTCCAAAGTTATTAGACATTTTAATAATTTTAGTCCCCAAGAATAAGTGTAGTTAGACCACTTGAAGCTGTGTTTTTTTGGTTGGTTGGTTGGTTTTTGTTTGTTTGTTTGTTTAAAGACAGGTCTTATTCTGTCACCCAAGCTGAAGTACAGTGGAGTAATCATGGTTCACTGCAGCCTTGACCTCCCGGGCTCAAGTGATGCTTCCACCTCAGCCTCCTGAGTTGTTGGGAATACAGGTGCATGCCACCATGCCTGGCCAATTTTTAATTTTTTTGTAGAGATGGAGTCTAACTATGCTGCCCAGGCTGGTCTCAAACTCCTGGCCTCAAGTGATCTTCCCACCTCCTCCCACCTCAGCCTCCCAAAGTGCTAGGATTACAGGCATGAGCCACCATATCTGGCCAACGGTAGACATTTTTGCCTCAAGTACTTTTCTATTATGCCAGTACCATTGGGATTTATTTTATGACACTAACCTCTCCAAACTATTTGCTTTAATTTATGAGATTTAGAGTGTTTCTTTAACAGCTAATCATGGCCGGGCACAGTGGCTCACGCCTGTAATCCCAACACTTTGAGAGGCAGAGGTGGGCGGATCACCTAAGGTCAGGAGTTTGAGACCAGCCTGGCCAACACGGTGAAACCCCGTCTCTACTAAAAATACAAAAATTAGCCGAGCATGGTGGTGGGCACCTGTAATCCCAGCTACTTGGGAGGCTGAGGCAGGAGAATCACTTGAACCCAGGAGGCAGAGGTTGCAGTGAGCCTTGACCATGCCATTGCACTCCAGCCTGGGTGACAAGAGTGAAACTCCATCCTGAATGTTCATATGTTCATTCATTCATTCATTCATTCATTACTTCATCCAATTGTTCTGCCATTCTTTCATTCCACAGCAACTATGCATATGGGTAGACAGTTCATGTACTTGGTTCCAGTTTCTTTAAAAAAAGAAGAGAGAGTCCCTGTCCCCAAGAAGCTCATAATCACATAAATATTCATACATAATTACAATACTACGATATGTGTTTTATAAATTTGTGCAAATGCTGGGCCTTTCTTCTCTCTCAGACTTTCTCTTTCTAGATAGAGAGATGATAGATAGATAGATAGATAGATAGATAGATAGACAGACAGACAGATACAAATACATATGCATGCACGTATGTGCGCATGCATATGTATTTAGGCGTAGAATATCCTATTGCTGAAAATGAATTCTAGAATTGACATAATTAAACTAGCATTCAAGTCCTGACTTCGTCACTTACTGGTCTTGTGACCTTAGGATTTTGGTGGAATTTAGCTTCTCTAAATGATTTAGCTTCTCACAACCCCAGTTTGCTCAAAATAGCTAACACTTTTTGATAGTTTAGTATGACAGTGGTACCATTACGAGTTTTATGTGTATTAACTTATACAGCTCTCATAACCAACCTATAAAGAGGCTGCTAATATTATCCTCATTTTACAGGTGAAAAAACTGTGGCACAGATAGGTGAAATTCACCAAAGGACATACATCTCGACAAGCTTTGAACACCGGCCACAGCATCTGTGCTTGTAATGAATATGCTATACTGCCTCTTTAAATAGAGGGCTACGGTGAGGTTAAAATTAGATAATAGGTCGGAAGGAGTTTTGAAAAGTTTAAGCATACAAAAATAAAAGGTATAATTAATAAAGCCTTTTAAATTATACTTTTAATAGTATAATTAATAAAGCCTTTTAGATCTGAAACTGCATGGAAAGAAATCATCGAACACCTGTAGTGTCCTGCTGTTTGCTTAGCACCAATCTCCTTTCTTTGAATAAGAGTGCCTTGATTTCCTTCCCCCTACTCTCATTCTGTGGCTTGGGTGGGAATAGTCCCACTCCTGCCTCTAGGGATGAAAATACTGAAAACTAGTTGTGTATCAGTTCTGGATCAAGGGTAAGGCTAGTGGAGAGCTAAAATCAAATCCCTATACACCCTCCAAACTCCAAAGTCCCAGGAATGCCTAACCATGTAAAGCAATATAGCACAAATAGTAAATCAGAAGCCTTTGCTTTTCTCCCTGAAGCTTGTCAATAAACTGCTTGGCCTCTGTTTGCTCACCTGTAGTATCACTCCAAGTTCCTTTTTTAATTGATGGCCATAAATCAACATAGATCTAGATCTAGTGTTCTTTATCTATAGGTTGTGTCCTAAAACAAGGGACACATGGAAACGTTTTCCCTCTCACTGCTTCTCACCATCCTCAGGCATGTCAACAAGGAGCAGGGGGATTCCTAGCTAGAGTGCATGCCCCACAATCTCTCCAATCTCATATCCCTCTGAATTGAGAGAAATACCAGATACAGATCACAGTTGATCCTGTGAATGAATGAAGTTATTTTCCCAATGGCAATAGAATTACAAAGACAAGATCCCTGAGACTACCTCAAGGAAGACTGAAAGCCATACCCTGTTTTGAAGCTTAATACATGTAATCATGACCCTCAGCACAGTCTGTACAGTCCAAGACATTAATCTGCCATGTAGTTTAGTGAAAGTTAACATCCACATTTATACTTCATAATGGAATTGATGACCATTTTAGACCTGCAGATTTCTACTAATATAACCATCTAAAGATAACATTATTCAAAGGATGCTTTGAGCCGACACAAGCCAAACTGAATAAAGATTTTCCTGAGATTTGTGATTCTCATGCCTCAACCTCCCAAGTAGCTGGGATTACAGGCGTGTGGTACCACACCTGGCTAATTTTTGTATTTTCAGTAGAGACAGGGTTTCACCATGTTGGACAGGCTGGTCTCAAACTCCTGACCTCAGGTGATCCACCCGCCTTGGCCTCCCCAAAGTGCTGGGATTACAGGCGTGAGTCACTGCGCCTGGCCTTTTCTGGGATTTCCTTCCAGCTGTTGCTTCCTTCTAGATTTATATTTCTATGATTCACTTACCACTACCCTACTCTGTTTGTTCTCACTGCCCTTTCTCTCTCCCATCCCCCTTCCTTTCTTTAGTACACCGCACTTGTAGAGTAGAATTTTTCAGCCTCTATGTAAAGAGCAAGGTACAACAGCAAAGTTAACCATGTAGCATCAAGTACATGGATACTGCTGACTCTGAAAACTGGCATTGTCCCAGTGTACCTGTTCCTCACAGTGATTGTATCACTAGCTGGCACTCTTATAGGCTAGAATCCAGTGAAGCTGGTAATACAGCTTATAGATCTGCTCTTTTTGAACCTGTAAGATTCTCAAGGTATACTGTTACATCCTAGAGATGACAAAATAACATTTTCCTTATTGCATTTACTAGAACTTCAAAAAGGGTGACCTCAAAGATCTCAGGCATGTTTTCCTGTATTTTATAGCTACTAATACATTAAATTGAATGAAACATTTTTCTATCTTTCCCATTATTCAGGTGAATCGTTCCTAAATAATTCCTTAACCAAGGTTCTCTCTTGGTTAGTCAAGGCTTCCCTCTGTCCCTGCCCACAAAGAACATCTGTATGCAACCTGAATGTTCCTGGTGCTGACAGCCCTGCTTCTCCCCAAACTGTCACCATCTGGACATCAGCTGTGCACTTCTGAGAACCCACGCATTTGAATGCCAAGTTTTTCTCTCTGAAAGGCTGTGAGTTTAGCATTTCTCCAGGATCCTAGCCCAGTGACTCAAGTTAAGTCTAAAGTTGGTTTTTCCCCAGTGCTCTCATTTTCTTAGCCTTTTAAAAGTTCACATTTATCAATAAAAACAATAAAATCTCCTTTTGATTAGAGGAAATATTTTCCATTTTTCTTATCACCAGATTGAAGGTAAAATACTTATTTTCCATGTGATTTGCTGTCACATGACAGAAGTATAAACTGTGCTAAGAATTACTGCATATATACATGGAAGGCAGTTAATTCCAACTGTCGCTTTATACATAAAAATCTGATAATATTACTGTAATCAGAACACTTTATTTTCCTTACTTATTTTTTGAAATTATACTTTAAGTTCTGGGGTACATGTGCACAACGTGCAGGTTTGTTACATAGGTATACATGTGCCATGTTGGTTTTCTGCACCCATCAACTCGTCATTTACATTAGGTATTTCTCCTAATGCTATCCCTCCCCCAGCCCCTGACTCCCCGACAGGCCCTGGTGTGTGATGTTCCCCTCCCTGTGTCCATGTGTTCTCATTGTTCAACTCCCACTGATGACATTTTCCTTACTTACTAAAAAAACAACTGGGTATAGTGGCTCATGCCTGCAATCCCAGTACTTTGGCAGGCCAAGGTGGGTGGATCACGTGAGGTCAGGAGTTCAAGACAAGCCTGGCCAACATGATGAAACCCCATCTCTACTAAAAACACAAAAATTAGCCAGGCCTGTTGGCACGCGCCTGTAATCTCAGCTACTCGGGAGGCTGAGGCATGAGAATCACTTGAACCCGGGAGGTGAAGGTTGCAGTGAGCTGAGATGAGTGAGCCACTGCACTCCAGCCTGGGCGAGAGTGAGACTCCATCTCAAAAAACAAATAAATAAGATTTAAAAATAAAGAACTGTGTAGCTACGCATATGTATCTCTCTACACCAGACTCTGCTGATGCAAAGCTACAGACGAACTCTGTTTTTTACATACTATTGGTGATTTCTCTGTCTCTAACTGCAAAATAGAATCAATAGATTTATAGGGGAAATGACCCATAATTTAAAGTGAATCCAAACTGTATACATTAAAATGTTTGAAGACCAGTAACACTGAAGTTCATTCACTTCAAAGCTGAATACTCAAATGCATCCCTTCTCCCTCGGCTCCAGTGTGACAGCCTAAGGACTGTCTCCCTTCCCCAACACCCAAGGAACCCACCTTGACAATTAAATCATATGGCCTTCTTATGACTGCGGCCGTGAGAGGTGACAGCATGCTGGCAGTCCTCACAGCCCTTGCTCACTCTCGTCGCCTCCTCTGCCTGGGCTCCCACTGTGGTGGCACTTGAGGAGCCCTTCAGCCCACCGCTGCACTGTGGCAGCCCCTTTGTGGGCTGGCCAAGGCGGGAGCCGGCTCCCTCAGCTTGCAGGGAGATGTGGAGGGAGAGGCGCGAGCCGGAACTGGGGCTGTGCGCCGCGCTTGCGGGCCGGCTGGAGTTCCGGGTGGGCGTGGGCTTGGCGGGCCCCCCCAACTCGGAGCAGCCGGCCGGCCCCGCCGGCCCCGGGCAATGAGGAGCTTAGCACCCAGGCCAGCGGCTGCGGAGGGTGTACTGGGTCCCCCAGCAGTGCCAGCCCACCGGCACTGCGCTCGATTTCTCACCGGGCCTTAGCTGCCTTCCCACGCGGCAGGGCTCGGGACCTGCAGCCCGCCATGCCTGAGCCTCCCACCCCCTCCATGGGCTCCTGTGCGGCCCGAGCCTCCCCGACGAGCGCCTCCCCCTGCTCCACGGTGCCCAGTCCCATCGACCACCCAAGGGCTGAGGAGTGCGAGCACGCGCACGGGACTGGCAGGCAGCTCCACCTGCAGCCCCAGTGCAGGATCCACTGGGTGAAGCCAGCTGGGCTCCTGAGTCTGGTGGAGATGTGGAGAATCTTTATGTCTAGCTCAGAGATTGTAAACACATCAGTCAGCACCCTGTGTCTAGCTCAGGGTCTATGAGTGCACTGATCGCACTCTGTATCTAGCTGCTCTGGTGGGGCCTTGGAGAACCTTTATGTCTAGCTCAAGGATTGTAAATACACCAATCGGCACTCTGTATCTAGCTCAAGGTTTGTAAACACACCAATCAGCACCCTGTGTCTAGCTCGAGGTTCGTGGATGCACCAATCGACACTGTGTCTGGCTGCTCTGGTGGGGCCTTGGAGAACCTTTGTGTCCATACTCTGTATCTAACTGATCTGATGGGGACGTGGAGAACCTTTATGTCTAGCTCAGGGATTGTAAACGCACCAAACAGCGCCCTGTCAAAACAGACCACTCGGCTCTACCAATCAGCAGGATGGGGGTGGGGCCAGATAAGAGAATAAAAGCAGGCTGCCTGAGCCAGCAGTGGCAACCCGCTTGGGTCCCTTTCAACACTGTGGAAGCTTTGTTTTTTAGCTCTTTGCAATAAATCTTGCTACTGCTCATTCTTTGGGTCCACACTGCTTTTATGAGCTGTAACACTCACCGCGAAGGTGTGCAGCTTCACTCCTGAAGCCAGTGAGACCACAAGCCCACCAGGAGGAACGAACAACTCCAGACGCGCTGCCTTAAGACTGTAACACTCACCACAAGGGTCCGCAGCTTCATTCTTGAAGTCAGTGAGACCAAGAACCCACTAATTCCGGTTGCAGCCATGTGCTGCCAAGACTTTGCAACATTTTAACAGATGAAATTCACTGCCTGGGTTGTACCAAATTGTGCTGAATTGCCAGTTTCTGAAGTTTCAATTTAATTTGAATCTCCAGTTTCAACTTAATTTGAATCTTCAGGCTAAAAAGATTTTGTTACAATAAACAAGATAAACCGGGTGTGGTGGCTCACACCTGTAATCTCAGCACTTTGGGAGGTCAAGATGGGTGAATCACTTGAGGTCAGGAGTTTGAGGCCAGCCTGGCCAACATGGTGAAACCCTGTGTCTACTAAAAATACAGAAATTAGCCAGGCATGGTGGCGCATGACTGTAGTCCCAGCTACTCTAGAAGTTGACGCACAAGAATCGCTTGAACCCAGGAGGCAAAGGTTGCAGTGAACCGAGATCACACCACTGTACTCCAGCCTAAGTGACAGAAAGACACCGTCTCCAAAAAAAAAGAATAGATAAGATATGCTGATATAACCCTGTATAACCCTGTAAAACCCATTAGGATTCCTGGGAATGAAGCAGTTGTTGTTTTAATACATATATTTCTATTTAGCCAAATTAAAAAATCTCAGAGCTTAAAGACAAGGCATGAATTAAATTAATAAAATCATAAATAGTTTCAACAACAAAATATTATTTTCTTTTATTTCTGTTTTTTTCTCCACAGAGCAAGTTCAACAAAATATTATTTTATTTTATTTATTTATTTATTTTTGAGATGGAGTTTCACTCTTATTGCCCAGGCTGGAGTCCACTGGCACGATCTCAGCTCACTGCAACCTCCACCTCCCGGGTTCAAGTGATTCTCCCATCTCAGCCTCCCATGTAGCTGGGATTACAGGTACTCGCCATCATGCCCTGCCAATTTTTGTTTTATTAGTGGAGATGGGGTTTCACTATGTTGGCCAGGCTGGTTTTGAACTCCTGACCTCAGGTGATTCACCCACCTCGGCCTCCCAGATTGCTGGGATTACAGGTGTGAGCCACCGCACCCGGCCTCAACTAAATATTAAAGTGTCCAAAAAAAAGTCAGAAATCCAGATTCTATACCTGCTTTAGTCAGTAATTGGCCATGTGACCTCCAGCAGCTAACAATCCCTCAGGCTTTCAATTTCCACAACAGAAAACAAAGAGCATATAATTAAATGTATAGAATATTAGGGACAGGAAGACTGTAATAAAAATCTAGTGGTTCCCAACTTGGAGTTCTTGGGTCAGCCAAGTTAATGATGCCTTTTCAATGGATAACGATGAGCTATTTTCCCTACAGGGGTTTCTCCAGTGGCCCCCTTGCAAAAGGTACCAGGTTGCAGAAGGAAGAAAGGAATCTTAATATGAAAGCAAAAAAAATCACTCACAAACTAACCACTTACCAAAAAACAACCCCACCCCATTTCCAGATTCACACTAGATTCAGAGTTTTGGGTTTCAATATCTTTGTTCTTTTTGGCAATCACCTGATGCTTGCAGTCTTTCAACTACATAATGCAAATACAGCACAAAAATCAACTGCAAATTGAAATCAAGGATCCTAGGCAACAATGATGGGCCTACATAATTGGATTAAGGGAACCTTTGAATCCTGACTATGTTGTGCTGCTCCCCCTACCTGCTAAGTAATCCTCCTCTGTGAATTTGCAGAGAAAGGTAAATGTGAGGAGAAGGTTTGTGGGAAAAATTACACCAAAATAAAACAAAACGACATTCTTGTTACTCTTGTTATAGTTCTTTGTAGCCTTTAGGTACAGATATACCCTTAGCTGCAAGCCTAACCAAGTAAAGTTATTTTCATAATTTTAAGCTTTCAGGGCAGTGACCCTTGTTTTGCATTAACTTACTTTAAGTAGCCCTTTTCTGGAACCAATTATCCTCACATAATCAGCACTGCCTATATTTTAAAATGCCTGATGGAAATAATAAATTTAACCACAGTCAATCTCCATAGGTGAACTAAAGTATCAAATTTCTTTGGCTTTGGCCAACAGTATATGCAGCGGGTGTGGTACTCCTAGATATCTTACTCTGATCAGAGGCAATGATTAATATGTTTCATTAATTAAAATCTGAGAAAGGCTCTATTAGTCATTAGATGCAATTTGGTTAGCAAAATTTTCGAAATATAGGGCCCATGGTGAGTGAATAATAAAAATGCTCCTTAATATGAATCAATTGGGATTTGACAAAATGCCCCAACATTTAAATTTCAGAGAAGCAGAAACTGAGGCCAAATGAGGTTGCAACTTTTCAAAATCCCCTTCCAACTCTGAATTTTTATTTGTCTAGTCAATCTATGCCACATTCCTAAGCCCTCCACACATTACAAGGTTTAATAAATCTCACTGGTGATCAATATATTCAACCTCAATTCCTAGTGGTTCAAGTAAAATCCATTTCCTCTGTAGGTAAATTCCATTCCATCGTACCTTAGGAAAGTCACTGATTCATTAAAACAATCCCATGGTTTCTGTTATAATGGGCTATGTTCAGGCTTCGTTACCTTAACTCAGTGATCTCTGCTAGTAAAACACACTTTTTAAAACATTTGCAACATATGCATTAAATTCCCTTCATAGAACATGTGGCTTTAAATAATGAGGAAAAAAAGAAAAGAGTTTGGCAAAAGCATTTTGTTTTCTGCCAAACCCAGTATGCTGGGTAAAATAGTTTATGAAATTTAACTAAGGCTAAAGCACTGGTTCCTGCTTTTCTCTCTGAATTATTCGTCCTCCTTGAAGAAAAAGGCTTTCTTAGTTTATATTTAGATTCTCAAGGATGCTTTCTGTAATTTCTTTCCGTTTTCCAGGAAGATGAAAAAGAATGTTAATTGAAACCTAAAAATAAGTAAAATATTCACTTAAATGATTTCATATTTATTATTTTTAAGGGTCTATTTGAAACTGCCAGATGATTAATATATTGTTTTTTTCTGAGTCATCTTAATATATCCACAGAAAACTAAATATTAAAATTAAAGAAAAAGAATCTCCTGAAATGCTGCTGTGACCTCAGCCACTTTGTGTTTTTTGTTGTTTTTTTGTTTTTGTTTGTTCATTTGTTTATTTCAGACGGAGTTTCACTCTTGTTGCCCAGGCCGGAATGCAATGGCGCAATCTCGGCTCACTGTAACCTCCGCCTTCTGGGTTCAAGAGATTCTCCTGCTTCATCCTCCCAAGTAGCTGGAATTACAGGCATCCACCACCATGCCCGGCTAATTTTTTGTATTTTTAGTAGAGACGGGGTTTCACCATGTTGGCCAGGCTGGTCGCGAACTCCTGACCTCAGGTGATCCACCCGCCTCAGCCTCCCAGAGTGCTGGGATTTACAGGCGTGAGCCACTATGCCTGGCCGAACTCAGTCACTTGGATTAGACACAACTCTTGAATTCTATCTGACCACGAAGGCCTTGGATGGGAAAGACTGGCTCCTCCCCAACAAATAAGCTACTGTCTTAGAATGAAAGCAAACCTCCAGCCCAATTTTGCCATACAAACAGACATTTATTTAACAAGCACTTACTAACAAGCAGGCTGAAAAACAGTTCTTACGACCTGTTCTGTGAAACTTGACAACAAGCCAGCTCTCTGTTCTTTTTTTTTATTATTTTTTATTTTTTTGAGATGGAGTCTTGCTCCGTTGCCCAGGCTGGAGTGCAGTGGCACAATCTCCGCTCACTGCAAGCTCGGCCTCCTGGGTTCACGCCATTCTCCTGCCTCAGCTCTCTGTTCTTTGGGTATTCTGCATGAAAGTTTACTGAAGATGGATAAAACAATAATCTACAGGCAAGATTTTGTGCTTCCCTGTTTGTCTTGGACAGTCAGTAATCCTCAGAATCAAAGAATAGACACAGAATTGTCTAGGGTTCCAGCCTTACTTAAGTCGCCTCCATACTGCACAGGTTTTAGGCCTTACTGGATTCATGTAAGGGTAGAAAATGTATCCAAAATATTTTAGCAATCCATGAATACATTTAAAGTCACCAATGACTTTACATTTTCTAACATTCATTATGCCTATAAATAAACCATGAATTTCCCCCAGATAAAAACCACTTCTGACATTTCATATGCTAATTAGCCAAGTCTCAGGTATTGAGATGCAGATAGCTGAAGCACTTGTATTAGTTAACTCCAAAAGCTGGCATTTTCTGATCAATTGCTTGTTGACCATCTCTGGAATCTCAAGGAAAGCCACTGACTGCCCCTTGTTTTGAAGCTGAAACTAACAGTAATGAACACATTCATGATATTATACTATGCTGGAGCATTTAAAAATAGATTACAAACATCATAACCAAGGCTGCTTTATTATTTGCCATTTTGAGATAGCATTATAGCAGTTACCAGTGAAATAATAAAAGGAAATTCTGTTTAGAATCCTCTTTGATTGCATTTACATTTATTGCATGTTTTCTTAGTTTGGAGAGTTAACTTTTATTTCTCAATATATGTCATTTTATCATCAACCTTTATCAGTATGAATTGGTAAATACATGGTAGAAGTCTTAAGTAGTTAATAGGGCCAGGCGCAGTGGCTCATGCCTGTAATCCCAGCACTTTGGGAGGCTGAAGCAGGCGGATCACGAGGTCAGGAGATCGAGACCATCCTGGCTAACATGGTGAAACCCCGTCTCTACTAAAAATACAAAAAATTAGCCGGGCGAGGTGGCGGGCGCCTGTAGTCCCAGCTACTCGGGAGGCCGAGACAGGAGAATGGCGTGAACCCCGGGGGGCGGAGCCTGCAGTGCCAAGATCGTGCCACTGCACTCCAACCTGGGCGACAGAGACTCCATCTCAAAATAAATAAATAAATAAATAAAGTAGTTAATAGGCTGCTATGTTAAACTTGAAGTTAAATTATATTTTCCTTTAATTTTTGCTGATTTAAAGCACTCACAGATAGAGATGGTTCTTTAAACAAGACGGTCTTTAAAGGAAAAAGAATGTTACTGTGCTTTACTTTCCCTTTTTAATACTAGTTGCTAAGCATTAGAATTGTGAAAACTATTTTTAAATGTAAAAGCACTTTCATTATCTTCCTCTTATAAATTCATATGTACACAGAGGCATCTACTGAAACAGTGAACAGGATTTGACACTGAGTCAGGAGAAATAATAATTATGGCCAATCTTCTAAAGATGTATATTTCAAACTGGCATTCTGGAAAAACTAGGAGAGCCAGAAAGGAATGATTTGTTATTGTTGGCCAGCAGTTACTCACTCCTGTAATCCCAGCACTTTGGGAGGCTGAGGCAAGAGGATGACTTGAGCCTAGGAGTTCACAACCAGCCTGGGCACCATAATGAGACCCTGTCTTTACAAAAAATAAAAATATTAGCCAGGTGTGGTGGTGCATGCCTGTAGTCCCAGCTGCTTGGGAGGACTTCTTGAGGCCAAGATTTCAAGTTTACAGTGAGCTATGATTGTGCCACTGTACTTCCACCTGGGCAACAGAGTGATCTCTAAATAAATCTCTAAATAAATAAACAAATAATAAATGTTATTGTCCATTAAGTCTACAGCGTTAGGGGAAGTAAACTGACATTTGCAAAGTCATTATGTGTCAAGCACTGTTTGAAGTGCTTTATATGCACTTTTTAATAAATACATTCACGATAATCCTATTAGGGATGGCAAGAGTTTGTAATTGTTAGAAGAACAAGTCATGAAGAAAGACCTCGGTTCCAATCTTAGCCCTACCATGCTATCTCTGAGATCATTGCCAAATTATCTTATTTCTCTCAGCCACAGTTTCATCATCAGTAAATAATACTGTTTATCTCATGGGGCTGGAGTGTGCGTATATATATGTGTGTGTTAATGGCTGGCTAAAAGAAAAACTTTTTTTGTACCTACAAGACTTCTGACACCAAGTGTGTGGCTTTTCCACATCAAGCAATTCTCCAGTTCTCCGTAACACCAACTAGGTGTCCCACAATTTAACCTGGATTCCCACAGGACTGCCCGCCACTTCACGTGCTACTTGTGAGTAGTGATTCTCTAGGTTACCCACAGTTCTGCCTGATATGGCTGCAAATTAGCATTACCACAAATTAGCGTTACCACAACCCCCTCCTCAAGTGCAATAATTTCCCATAACACCTCACAGAACTCAAGGAAACACTTTACTATTACCAGTTTATTATGAAAGATACAACTCCAGGACAGCCAAATGGGAGAAAGGCATAGGACAAGGTATGCGGGGAGGGGCACAGCACTTCCATGCCTTTTCTGGGCGTGCCACCTTCCCAGCACCTCCCTGTGTTCACCACCTGGGAAGCTCTTAGAACTTTATTATATGGGGTTTTGATGAAGGTTTCATTGTGTAGGCAGAATTGATTAAGTCGTTGGTTATGGGTGATAGAGGCTGGCTCTATCCCTAGCCTCTCTCCTCTCCAGAGATCTGCAGGTGGGGCTAAAAGTCCTGTTTTTTCTTTTGTTTTTTGTTTTTGTTTTTGTTTTGTTTTGTTTTTTTGAGATGGATTCTCTTTCTGTCACCCAGGCAGGAGTGCAGTGTGATATGATCTCAGCTCACTGCAACCTCCATCTCCTGGGTTCAAGTGATTCTCCTGCCTCAGCCTCCCTAGTAGCTGGGACTACAGGTGCACGCCACCATGCCTGGCTAACTTTTGTATTTTTGGTAGAGACGGGGTTTCACCATGTTGGACAGGCTGGTCTCGAACTCCTGACCTCAGGTAATCCGCCTACCTCAGCCTCCCACAGTGCTGTTATTACAGGCCTGAGCCACCGCGCCCCGCTAGTCTAAAAATTTTAATCCTCCAATCATGTTGTTGGTCCCTCTGGCAACCAGCCTCCATCCTCCAAGAGTCACTTCATTAGCATAAACTCAGGTATGGTTGAAAGAGGCTTCTTATGAATAACGAAAAACTCCTCTTACCCTAACCATTCTGGAAACTCCAAGGGTTTTAGAAGCTATTGTTCCAGAAACTGAGGCAGAGAACAAATAAATATTTCTTCTTATGCCACATTGGCATATAGTCATCACTAAAAAATAGTGTTTGTTTTCTTATTGTTAATGAGTTACTATTTTTAATAAAGAAATGTTAAAAAAGGAACTGTGTCCCCCGAAATTCATATTGAAGCCCCATAACCCCCTGTACCTCAGAATATGACTGCATTTGGACACAAGGCTTTTTTTTTTTTTTTTTTTGAGACGGAGTCTTGCTCTGTCGCCCAGGCTGGAGTGCAGTGGCGCAATCTCGGCTCACTGCAAGCTCCGCCTCCCGGGTTCACGCCATTCTCCTGCCTCAGCCTCTCCGAGTAGCTGGGACTACAGGCTCCCGCCACCACGCCTGGCTAATTTTTTGTATTTTTAGTAGAGACGGGGTTTCACCATGGTCTCGATCTCCTGACCTCATGATCCGCCCGCCTCTGCCTCCCAAAGTGCTGGGATTACAAGCGTGAGCCACCGCGCCCGGCCTACACACAAGGCTTTTAAATAGGTGATGAAGTTAAAATGAGGCTGTTAGGGTGGGCCCTAATCCAATCTGACTGGAGTCCTTTTAAGAAGAGGAAATTTGGACACAGATGAAGCCGCCTTTGCAAAAATAATAACAGTGAGACAATTAGACAGTGAAAGGGAGCTTACCTAACTTCTCCATCTTGCTTCTAACCTGCAAGCTCCCCTTGTTATTCCTGGGCGTAGGCCAAACTAACTTTGGGAGGAACTTAGTTTATAGTTTAACTTGAAACAAAGATAATAACAGCCCTTTCCCAAAACAAACCCCCTTCTTGCCTGGAGGCCAGATTGCCTTTTGTTAAACTAACAAATTAGTCACAAGATTAGAAACTATGGCTCAGGAATCATTCAGCCAGAGGCCACAAGATTACTAACCTATCGAATTGCTCCTATAGGTCACATTAGTATTATAAAACCTAAGAAAGGTGTTTGAGGTATTTTTTACACCTTGCACTGGATGGATCAGCTGGCGCCACTCAGATAGACAAACTAGCTCATCTGGTCTTGTGGCCTCCACACAGGAACCCACTCAGTGCTAGAGGACAGCTTCAACTCCCCATAATTTCATCTCTGACCTAACCAATCGGCACTCCCCACTCCTTGGCCCCCTTCCCACCAAATTATCCTTAAAAAAACCCAGTCCTGAATTTTCAGGGAGGCTGATTTGAGTAATAACAAAACTCCAGTCTCCTGTTCAGTGGGCTCTGCCTGAGTTAAACTCTTTCTCTATTGTAATTCTCCTGCCTTAATAAATAGGCTCCATCTGGGCACCAGGCAAAATGAACACCTTGGGTGGTTATGCAGAGAGACAGAGGAAAGACCAGGTGACCTCAGGAGAAACCAAACCTGCCAACACCTTGATCTTGGACTTTCAGCCTCCAGACTGTGAGAAAATAATTGTCTGTTGTTTAAGCCACCTAGTCTGTGCTATTTGTTATGGCAGCCTTAGCCAACAAATACAAAATATAAACATAATTTTCTATGTATTGGTACTGCCATCAATTTAATTAAATACTTTTAAAAGAAAATATTTCATTCTCAAACAATGCCAATGTAGAAGTTAATGTGAATTATCCTGAAAAAAAAAAAAAAGAATATTTTCCAAGTGGTGGAATAACAAATGGGATACATTTTAAGGATACCTTATAAAGTTTATATACACAGAAAAGGGACAAGTGAAATTTAGTATTGGTAGCATTTATTTATTTATTATGTATGTATTTATCAGGAATCCATTGTGCCTTCTGTGCTGTGCTCAGGTGACAGATAAATTTAACACTATTCCTCCCCTTAAAGAGCTCACAGACAAACAATAAATCATGCAATTTTATAAAAACATTCCAAACTGCTCAAAGAGGTGGTGAGTTTTGAGTTTTCTTATTTCCCGGAGGGATAGGAGAAGGAACCTAAGGAATCTGTATAGGCCGTTCTACGAAGACATTGATCTTATGGCCCAGCTGGGTTCACAAAGGGCCATAGAATTCTAATATTACTAATTGTAGCATTAGAAATAAAATAGGAAAACACACACTTATAAAGAGCTACAGAATCTTTGGTGCCTCTATTGCCTCTATCTCTCGATTATTTTTAAAATACATCCATTTCGCTCCATGTCTGCTCTTACCACGCTGTCTAAGCCCCTATTATTGTCTCCCTCTTAGATTGCAGTAGCTGTTGGCTTGGCTTCCAACCTTGACCCACTATATTCATCTTCACAGAGCAGCTGGGGTGATTTTTTTTCTTTTTTAAGACAGAGTTTTGTTCTTGTTGCCCAGGCTGGAGTGCAATGGCGTGATCTCAGCTCACTGAAACCTCTGCCTCCCAGGTGCAAGCCATTCTCCTGCCTCAGCCTCCAGAGTAGCTTGGATTACAGGTGCCCGCCACCACGCCCAGCTAATTTTTTGTATTCTGAGTAGAGACGGGGTTTCACCATGTTGGCAGGCTGTGTTTCTTGAGCTCCTGACAGGTGATGCACCCACCTCAGCCTCCCAGAGTGCTGGGATTACAGGCGTGAGCCACCGTGCCCGGCCAGGGTGATCTTTTTAAGTACTAAATTAGAGCATGTCACTCCTATGTTTGAAACATTTCAAAGATTTCCTGTTTTAATTAGAAAAGAATTCAAGGTCCTTTACTTTTTGCCTATAAGGTCCTGTGTGAACTTGCTTCTGATTACCCCTCTGACCTCATTTCCAATCACTCTCTTCATGCCCACATCTGTCTATTTGGTAAGCACGCCTAGCTTCTCTTCCTTGTAAGGATTTTGCGTTAGATGTTCTCTCTCTGTTTGGAATGCCCTTATCCCAGATGCTTACATGCCTGCCATCTTGTTTGCATTTGAACTTACATATAATTTCCTTAGAGAGAACACTTCCGTTGATCAATCTAAGGTTGCCCAGGAGGTACTGTGTACCAGATTATTTTACTTGTATCATAGCACTGCTCATTAACTGATATTTGCTTGTTTCCTGTCTTCCCACTCCCAGCCCCCTCTAGAATGTAAGCTCTCTTAAGAGTCATGTCATTGCCTGTCTTGTTCACTTCTGTCATATATCCCAGTATCCCAAGTGTCTGTCCCACAGTGGGCACTCAATAACGATATTTTAATTAGTGTGTGTATATAGAGTACAGCTCAGGAAGAGTTACAAAGGCATGGCAATGATTGCAAAATATCAGTACCATCTACTCTGGAAAGGTAAACACTGAAGTGGGATATAAAGTCTTTGTATATTTAAAGTGATCTTAGTGTGAATGTGGACTCTGAACTCTGTTCACACAATTGCAGCGTACTAGGATTCAGAGAAGCACTTCTTAGAAGTGGTAGTTTTAAGACAAAAATGACTAAAAAATAAATGCTTTTATTCAAAAAGCAATCTGAGGTCAGGCGCAGTGGCTCACACTCTGGGAGGCGGAGGCGGGCGGATCACCTCAGGTCAGGAGTTCAAGACTAGGCTTGCCAACATGGTGAAATCCCGTCTCTACTAAAAATAGAAAAATTAGCCGGGTGTGATGGTGGGTGCCTGTATTCCCAGCTACTCGGGAGGCTGAGGCAGGAAAATGGCTTGAACCTGGGAGGAGGAGGTTGCAGTGAGTGGAGATCCCACCATTGCACTCCAGCCTGGGCAACCAGACCAAGACTCTGTCTCAACAACAACAACAACAAAAAGCAATTTGAGCACATAGATTCAAAGTGATTAGTTTCTTTCTTTCTTTCTTTCTTTTTTTTTTTGAGACAGAGTTGCACTCTTGTTGCCCAAGCTAGAGTGCAATGGCGTGGTCTCGGCTCACTGCAACCTCCGCCTCCCGGATTCAAGTGACTCTCCTGCCTCAGCCTCCCGAGTAGCTGGGATTACAGGCATGGGCCACCACACCCAGCTAATTTTGTATTTTTAGTAGAGATGGGGTTTCTTCACATTGGTCAGGCTGGTCTTGAACTCCCAACCTCAGGTGATCTGCCTGCCTCGGCCTCCCAAAGTGCTGGGATTATAGGCGTGAGCCACCCACCGTGCCTGGCCTCAAAGTGATTAGTTTCTTGGAGATGTAGCCCTTGCAACAGCCTGCACCGAGGTTGAAAGTAAACACTGGAATGATTTAAGTGCTGAATTCTGTTTTGCAAATAAATGCTTCGTGTGTACAGACAAGAAAGGTAGGTAAACTCCAATCCTGAATTCAATTTTTAGAAAAGTTAACCTGAAAAGCCCCTTTTGTCCTTAGGCACTGGTTGCAGTTGCTGTATATAAGGTTTCACTTCACACATAAAACCTACTGGCTTGATAGTTTTCTGAGTTAATCTGAATTGGATTAAAATGAGATGTTTATAAAACCTTTCGCATTTCAGGCCTTTAATTAGTTTGCCATGCCATGGGAGAATATGACACAGAAAAATATATTCAAAATACATATTAGCAATTAACCGAAGCATATTAATTGGCAAGCTGATTTTTATTCTCTTATATTTTGAGGTTAAAACTTTGACAATGAATGATGTCAATACTGCACAAATGAGTGATTACCTAGATTCGAAGATTTGCAAAGAAAATCAATTCATTTTAGTAATCTACAAATTTTACCTCCTTTACTGATAAAAACCGTCTCAATATATCTAAATAAAATGTATAGTCATTAAAGTTCATTTAAAAATTTTTCTATCTTCATTAGTGTAAAACATGCTGTTTTAATTTAGCATATATGTGCTAGTCACCCTGAATCATCCTTTTTTATTAACTAAATAATTTTTTTTTTTTTTGAAACAGAGTCTTGCTCTGTCACCCGGGCTGGAGTGCAGTGGCGCGATCTCTGCTCATTGCAAGCTCCCCCTCCCTGTTTCACGTCATCCTCCGCCTCAGCCGAGTAGCTGAGACTACAAGCGCACACCGCCATGCCTGGCTAATTTTTTGTATTTTTAGTAGAGATGGGGTTTCACTGTGTTAGCCAGGATGGTCTCAATCTCCTGACCTTGTGATCTGCCTGCCTCGGCCTCCCAAAGTGCTGGGATTACAGGCGTGAGCCACCACACCCGGCCTAACTAAATAATTTTTAAATTTAGTGTCTTCCTGTACATTTTTGCTAATTTGACAAATATTTTCTTAGAACATACTTTAAACATGGCATTAACTCATTTATTAATTCATTCACAATCCAATGAGACTTTTCTTTGTTCTAGATATACTTCTAGATACTAGAGATAGATGAATAGAATATGGCTGACTTTAAGCTACATACAATCTTGAAAGGAAATTTTTTCCCCATTCATTAGCTGTTTTTTGATTTCTTCAATGGAAAGTTAAGTGGTTTATTTTTAGAATGATTTGCCATGTTTAAATTTTGCTTTTGTTTAGATATTTGATTTTTTTCTCACTGTCATAGACATTTAAAAAGGGATTCTAATATTATTAAAGCTGCTATTTATATATTGGTGCACCAAAATTCAGTTTTGTTTTCCAGGCTAAGAATAGTCCTTTTCTGTGGATGACTAAAAGCAATCCAAATTTATCAAGAAATTCTGTTCAGATAGCTTATTTGTAGGTTAGTTGTCTAAATCAGGACACATTTCCATGTGGATGCTGTATTGCAAGCATTGGTTTGGCTTTTAAGCTACTTTTAAAGCCTATGTAACCTATCCTATAATTAAAATATGTTAGTAACAGCACAGCCTTAAATCCTAGCTCCTAAAAGTGAGAAGTCATTTGGAGAAGAACAAGGAAGAATCAAAGCATTTCCCATCTTTCCTAGTCATAGGGACTTCGTTAGATGTTATTTGGAAATAAAAAAGAATTTTTTAGAACAAGATATCTCAAACTTTAGTGAGCATAAAAATAACTTGAGGTTTTTGTTAAAATGCAGCCGATTTTGGTTCAGTAGGCCCAGAGTGAAGCCTGAGAGTCTGCGTTTATAACGAGCATCCAGGTGATGCCATGTTGCTGGCCCTCAGACAACACTCTGAGTGTCAAGATCTTAAATTACCTTAACTAGCCTTAAGACATTCATGCTTACTGTCCCTCTGCCCAGGCCCCCATTTGTTGATTGCTTTCTAAATTTACTGTGACAAGGCAGGGCGCAATGGCTCATACCTCTAATCCCACCAGCAGTTTGAGAGGCTGAAGTGGGAGGATTGCTTGAGCCCAGGAGTTCAAGACCAGCCTGGGCAACACGATAAGACCTCCTCTCTACAAAAAAAGACAACAAAAACAAAAACAAAAAACATTAGTTGGGTATGGTGGCACATACCTGTGGTCCCAGCTACTCAGGAGGCTGAGGCAGGAGGATCACTCAAGCCCAGAGGTTCGAGGCTGAGCCACGTTAGTGCCACTGCACTCCAGCCTGAGCAACAGAGCAAGACACTGTCTCAAAAAATATACAAATAGATACATTTACTATGACAACCTGCCATACCCACCTTAAAATGTTTCCTACTCCCAAACTAAGAACAAAATCCCCCATTTCTACAAATAAAGCCAATTTTGGCTAGTGTTTATGAGAAAAACTACCAAATTTAAACTGCTTCATCTTGGTGTGACTAGGGTCACATTAACTCTAAAAATGTAGTTTGCTTTTTTTTTTTTTTTTTTTTTGAGACGGAGTCTCGCCCTGTCACCCAGGCTGGAGTGCAGTGGCGTGATCTCCGCTCACTGCAACCTCCGCCTCCCAGGTTCAAGCGATTCTCCTGCCCCAGCCTCCCAAGTAGCTACGATTACAGGCACGCTTCCACACCCGGCTAATTTTTACATTTTTAGAAGAGACGGGGTTTCACCATGTTGGTCAGGCTGGTCTCGAACTTCTGACCTCGTGATCCGCCCACCTCGGCCTCCCAAAGTGCTGGGATTACAGGCGTGAGCCACCGTGCCAAGCCTTTTTTTTTTTTTTTTAAAGAAAATGCTTTAGCTAAATGGCATCTTCAGCTGTGGGAATTGGGGAATGTTATGTGAAGATAAAAAACAAAACACTCACAGAGGGTTTTGATGAAGGGATGTTTTTGATCCAAGGCCTGCCATGAAGCCCTGCTTGGAGGTGTGCCTCAGGACTCAATGCCCCAAAGTTATTCGTCTTACAGAGACTTTCCTTTCTCTTCTCTTGGACTGACAAGGCCTTTGAGATAACATATTAACTACTTATACATTACTAAATTCTATTTGAAACAACTAATGTTTATCTAGTACCTACTTTGTACAAGGCATGTGATAAATTGTTAGATGTGTATAAATAAGCTTTTGGGAAGTTTATGGTTCAATGGGGCTGTACTTTTACGTAATCATTTCCTCAGAGGAAACTGAATTCTGCACGTGTCCTAGTTAACTCTGTTATTGCCTAATATACTTACACAAAGCTACTGTGAACTTGGGAAAGTCAACATCTTTGAGAGCTTTTGCTTTAAAACCTCTAGAGCCTTGCAGCTTGAGTACTAGGTTTAACAAATGTAACTTCAATGTGATATTCTTTGCATCTCCCCCTTACCCAGTCTAGTCTTCATGAACCTAATCTACATTGCTACTCCTCCTGCTTTTTTGTTAGATTTATTCATTCTTTTTTTTTCTGAGACAGAGTTTTGCTCTTGTTACCCAGGCTGGAGTGCAATGGCGCTATCTCCAGCTCACTGCAACCTCTGCCTCCTGGGTTCAAGTGATTCTCCTGCCTCAGCCTCCCGAGTTGCTGAGATTATAGGCATGTGCCACCATACCCGGCTAATTTTGTATTTTTAGTAGAGATGGGGTTTCTCCATGTTGGTCAGGCTGGTCTCAAACTCCCAACCTCAGGTGATCTGCCCGCCTCGGCCTCTCAAAGTGCTGGGATTACAGGCGTGAGGCAACGTGCCCAGCAGATTTATTCATTCTTCTGTTTTTTTTTTTTTTTTTTTAGACGGAGTTTCTGGTTGCCTAGGCTGGAGCGCAATGGTGCAATCTCGGCTCACCACAACCTCTGCCTCCCAGGTTCAAGCAATTCTCCTGCCTCAGCCTCCCAAGTAGCTGGGATTACAGGCATGCACCACCAGGCCCGGCTAATTTTTTATTTTTAGTAGAGACAGGGTTTCTCCATGTTGAGGCTGGTCTCGAACTCCTGACCTCAGATGATCCACCCGCCTCGGCCTCCCAAAGTGCTGGGATTACAGGCGTGAGCTCTTATATTGTCCTGTATCAGTCCTGTGTCAGTATCTGTTAGTTCAACTCCTTTGAAATCTCAAATTCGAATTTATTAAATTGGGTCAAAAATTGATGCCCTAATGTAGTCTACAGATTTTTTTTTCTGTGTTTGACCATTACAGCATTAACTTATGAAGAATAAGAATGAGAATTAAGGGGAGGTTGGGAGAGGAGCAGAAGGTGGAGGAGAAAAGAATTAGAAGAAAAGGAAGTTAGAATGGATTTAGGCATTGTCAAGTTTACCACATACCACAGGCCCCACTATTGTCGTAAGTGTGGACTCTCTACCTATTACTGGCTACCTTAAGGCATTTGAATTACCCATTCTCTGTACTTACTATATTCTGTAATAGAAGGGGATAAACCGTAAACTAATTTGTTCCCTCATTTCCTTGGTACTTTTTTTTTTTTTTTTTTAAATGGAGTCTCCCTCTATCGCCCAGGCTGGAGTGCAGTGGCACGATCTCGGCTCACTGCAACCTCCACCTCCTGGGTTCAAGCGATTCTCCTGCCTCAACCTCCCCAGTAGCTGGGATTACAGGCATTTGCCACCACGCCCAGCTAATTTTGTATATTTAGTAGAGACGGGATTTCACCATGTTGACCAGGGTGGTCTCAAACTCCTAACCTCAGGTGATCCGCCCACCTCGGCTTCCCAAAGTGTGGGGATTACAGGCGTGAGCCCATTTCTCTTATTTCATGCAAGTTTAAAGATTAAATAAACTCCATCTCAAGAAAAAAAAGTTCGCTTTTTTTGTGGTGGTGGTTTTATACAGGGTTCTTGAGTTCCAAAAATTTTCCTTTGTGGCATTATTGATACAGTTTTGCTCATACAAATTAATGTTTCTGGTTTGACTAATTCATTCGTGGAAACATCAAGTTCACACCCTTTGGAAGGAGGGAATACAGGATAGTGGAAGTAAGGGAGATGGCCTTAAGAAAATAGTTCAGCACACAAATACCTACGCACTGGTATGTTGTCTTTTTTTTTCTTTTATTTTTTGATTAGGAGTCTCGCTCTGTCGCCCAGGCGATCTCAGCTCACTGCAAGCTCTGCCTCCTGGGTTCACGCCACTCTCCTGCCTCAGCCTCCCGAGTAGCTGGGACTACAGGCACCCGCCACCACACCCGGCTATTTTTTTTTTTTTTTTTTGCTTTTTATGTATTTTTAGTACAGACGGGGTTTCACGTGTTAGCCAGGATGGTCTAGATCTCCTGACCTCGTGATCTGCCCACCTCGGCCTCCCAAAGTCCTGGGATTACAGGCGTGAGCCCCTGCACCCGGCCTGGTATGTTAAGTCTTACTAAAAAGTGCACTGCCACTGGGCCCGGTGGCTCACGCCTGTAATCCCAGCACTTTGGGAGGCTGAGGCAGGTGGATCACCTGAGGTCAGGAGTTCGAGACCAGCCTGACCGATATGGTGAAAGCCCGTCTCTACTAAAAATATAAAAATTAGCTGGGCGTGTTGGCAGGCGCCTGTAGTCCCAGCTACTGGGGAGGCTGAGACAGGAGAATTGCTTGAACCCGGGAGGCGGAGGTTGCAGTGAGCTGGGATTGTGCTACTGAACTCTAGCCTGGGCAACAGAGCAAGACTCTGTCTCAAAAAAAAAAAAAAAAAGTGCACTGCCTGGGAGTAACCTTATCTTTCTGCCACTGCCCAACACCACGACCCTCCAATTCTGCTGTTACACCTTGATGATTTGTAGAAATCACTGCTGATATGCATAGATATGTGTGTGTTCTACGGAAGTTTTCTAACAAATGGTACCATAAAAAACTTTTACATATTCAATTCCAGGTAGAAAAATTTGGCTCCTTCTAACACTTCTCTGTTAATTTCACATTGAACAGTAATGGCTTATTCACATGTCTGCTTCCCTACTAGGCTTTAAATGTCTTGAGGGCAGGGGCCTGACCTTATTTATCTTTGTAGATGGAGTAACCTAGCACAAAAGGTAGGTCTCAAGGAAAGCAGATGAGTGAAGCATCCAATAAGACTCTAGTATAAGTAATTATTGCAAAACAGCTGTTCTAACTTTAGGGCAATCTATTCACTGTGCTTAATATCTTATCCTGACACCACTTTGCCTCTCAACTCTATTTATTCTAATTGGAATAAAATTTTAAAACTTCAAGCTGGGCAAGACAGCTCATGCCTGTAATCCCAGCACTTTGGGAGGCTGATGCAGGCGGATTGCCTGAGATCAGGAGTTTGAAAGCAGCTTGGCCAACATGGTGAAACCCTGTCTCTACGAAAAATACAAAAATTAGCCAGGCGTGGTGGTGAGCGCCTGTAATCTCAGCTACTCTGGAGGCTGAGGCAGGAGAATCGCTTGAACCCAGGAGGCGGAGGTTGCAGTGAACCGACATCGGCCATTGCACTCCAGCCTGGTCAACAGAGCGAGACTCCGTCTGAAAAAAAAAAAAAAATTTAAAACTTCAAATAGCAATTTGAAATAAAGTCACTGGCAAATTCACAGCATTTATATAGTACATACCATAAACTACAAATCAGAGAGCACGGTGAACACAGTAATTAATTAAACCTGATAAGTAGATTTTTTTTTTTTTTTTTTTTTTTTTTTTTTTTTGTCACCAGCTGAGTCATCCACTCACTGCACCCCCCCCCCCCCCCCCCCCCCCCACCCCCCCCCCCCCGCTAATTTTTTTTTTTTAGTAGAACGGTTACCGTTTATTTGACTGATCCGTAGTCAAAGCTGATAAGTAGACGCCCTGGAAGTAGAAATTACAGCCGTTTAAAAAATAGTAGTAATTACCTTGCATCTTCAAAGCATCCTTTCATCCCCATGTCCTATGATGTCAATTTATATCAAGTAAATTACATAAAAGTATTCTTCCCATATTAAAGATGGATAGAAAAAGTTTTCCCTATTTTCTGATAGGCCAAATGTGTTCTCACTCCTGTGTAAACATAGAAATGAAAATACTAATATACTAATGTAGCTAAAATATTATGTTTAAAAGTAAAATGTTAACACATTCTTTATATTATATTATGTCTATATATAAGACAATATACATATTATAAGGAATGTGTTAACATTTTACTTTTAAACAAAATATATAAAATTAACAAATATATAAATAATATGAATAACAATATATTATATATTAAATAACATATTATATATATAAATAACAAAAAGTATATATATTTATAGAGAGAGAGACAAGGTCTTGCTATGTTGCCCAAGCTGATCTCAAACTCCTGGCTTCAAGCAATCCTCTTGCCTCGGCCTCCCAAAGTGCTGGGATTACAGGTGTAAGACAACACATATAAGGTTTTGATTATATTAAAGCTCTTTTTTCTCAATTTAACTATTAATTTCACATTGAACAGTAATGGCTTATTACTTTCAGTAATGGCTTATCACTTTTTAGTTCCACACTACTTTATAGATTTTTGTACAGTGAATGCTTTGGTTTTGCCTGCTCTGCTTCTTCTCTAATTTCAAGAAAAGAGAAATAAAACCCTTTGTCTACACATTACCAAAAATTAAAAACTAATTAATAATAGCTATTATTTTTGTAGTTCTTTTTTTTTTGGGACGGAGTCTCGCTCTGTTGCCCAGGCTGGAGTGCAGTGGCGTGATCTCGGCTCACTGCAAGCTGCGCCTCCCGGGTTCACGCCATTCTCCTGCCTCAGCCTCCAGAGTAGCTGGGACTACAGGCAACCGCAGAACACCCGGCTAATTTTTTGTATTTTTTAGTAGAGACAGGGTTCTCCTGACTTCGTGATCCTCCTGCCTCGGCCTCCCAAAGTGCTGGGATTACAGGTGTGAGCCACCGCACCCAGCCCTGTAGTTCTTCAACATAGAATTTTCCCATGTCAAAAAATACTTTTCTGCAACAATAACCCTTCCCTTCTATAATATTATTCTTTCATGATCAAATTTTTTCATGATCAATTATAATTTATATTTTATAAATAAAGTCCATGTTGATGGCAAAGTCATGCTCTGTATAAATATTTGGGATCATATCATCAGGAAATGCAAAATATTTTTATGTTTCTCTAGCTGTAATACAAAACAGTGGTAACATTTGGAAAATAATCTAGCTCTTAACAGATGTAGTGTAAGTTAAATGAGTGTATATTACATATAGAGTTGACTCTTGATCCACATAGGTTTGAAGTGCATAGGTACACTTATATGTGGATTTTCTTTTGCCTCTGCCATCCTGAAACAGCAAGACCAAGCCCTCCTTGTCCTTCTCCTCAGTCTGCTCAATGCGAAGATGATGAGGATGAAGAACTTTATGATGATCCACTTCCACTTAATACATAGTACATATATTTTCTCTTCTTCCTTCCTTCCTTCCTTCCTTCCTTCCTTCCTTCCTTCCTTCCTTCCTTCCTTCCTTCCATGGCTCACTACAGCCTTGACCTTCAGGGCTCATGTGATCCTCCCACCTCAGCCTTTTGGGTAGCTGGGACTACAGGCAAGCATCACCATGCTCAACTAATTTTTGCATTTTTTGTAGATACAGGGTTTGGCCATGTTGCCCAGGCTGATCTTGAACTCCTGGGCTCAAGTGATTCACCTGCCTCGGCCTCCCAAAGTGCTAGGATTACAGGTGTGAGCCACCATGCCCAGCTTCTTTATACTTTATTTTATTTTATTTTATTTATTTATTTATTTATTTATTTTTTTTTTTGAGACCGAGTCTCGCTCTTTCACCCAGGCTGGAGTGCAGTGGCGCGATCTCGGCTCACTGCAACCTCCGCCTTCTGGCTTCAAGTGATTCTCCTGCCTCAGCCTCCTGAGTAGCTGGGATTACAGGCGCCCGCCACCACGCCAAGCTTCTTTATACATTTCTTTTCTTTTTTCTTTTTCTTTTTTCTTTTTGAGACGGAGTCCCGCTCTTTCACCCCGGCTGGAGTGCAGTGGCGTAATCTTGGCTCACTGCAACCTCCACCTCCCAAATTCAGGCGATTCTCCTGCCTCAACACCCCCATACAGGCATGCACCACCACATCTGGTTAATTTTTGTATTTTAGTAGAGATGAGGTTTCACCATGTTGGCCAGGCTGGTCTCGAACTCCTGACCTTGTGATCCGCCCACCTCAGCCTCCCAAAGTGCTGGGATTACAGGTGTGAGCCACTGCTCCCAGCCTTTATGCTTTTCTTAATAACATTTTCTTTTCTCTTGCTTACTTTATTGTAACAATACAGTATATAATACACATAACATGCAAAATATGTGGTAATTGACTGTTTATGTTATCAGTAAGGCTTCTGATCAACAGTAGGCTAAGCTATTAGTAATTTAGTGTTGGGAGAGTCAAAAATTGTATGCGGATTTTCAACTATGTTGTGGGAGTGTTGGCGTGCCTACCCCCGACATTGTTCAAGAGTCATATATATATATATATATATATATATATATATATATATATATGAGCAAGTTTTGTCATCCAGTAAGACTATGAGATATCATCTGTCTTTGTTTAGATGTTATTCAGAGGATTTGTCTTCTGTTTTGTTTTGACTCTTTCAGTCATGTGGTATTAATTATGTTATTTTCAATTACAAATTACACTGCTTTAGATCTTTTGAGATCTAAATTTTAAAATGTATGTTAAAAATATGACAGCAAATTTATACTCAACCTAACACCACATAATTTCAAAGGCTGGCATTTCTATTCTGGAGCCTGTGGATTATTTTTGTTAATAAAAGGGATAAGAGGAAGTCAGAATAAATATGCCTTTTTTCTTTTTTTTTTCGGAAATGGAGTCTTGCTCTGTCACCCAGGCTGGAGTGCAGTGGCGCGATCTCAGCTCACTGCAACCTCTGCCTCCTGGGTTCAAGCAATTCTCCTGCCTCAGCCTTTGGAGTAGCTGGGACTACAGGCACATGCCGCCACGCCCGGCTAATTTTATGTATTTTAGAACAAAATACGCTGTGTTGCCCAGGCTGGTCTCGAACTCCTGAGCTCAGGCAATCTGCCTGCCTCAGCCTCCCAAAGTGCTGGGATTACAGGCGTGAGCCACCGAGCCCAGTGGATATGCCTTTTTTTAAAAATTAAATGTTCAAACTTTAAAGTTTCAATGTACCTTGTTATACAGAGATTATGGGTTTTCAGGTCTTCCTTTAATTAGTTGAAAATAGAAAAGTTAATTACATTATAACTTTGCTTGATTATAAGACTTTCATGATACTGACAGTAGGAAAAAAAAAAAGCAGTTTTTTTACAATAGGTAAGCTGATTTAGTCAATGACATCCCAAAAGAGATTTTTGTGATAATGTTTTAGATGACATTAACCTAGCTCTATAAACTTGTTATGTAAAGCGTACAGACTAATAAAGTATTTTTAAACTTAAAATAAACAATTTTGTTTCTTTCTGATTCAATTGTCTCCTGGTAAAGCAAAACCTCTTACATACCGTGACCTCTTTTTATTTTATTTTATTTTTATTTATTTATTTATTTTTTGAGACAGAGTCTCGCTGTGTCGCCCAGGATGGAGTGCAGTGGCACGATCTCGGCTCACTGCAAGCTCCGCCTCCTGGGCTCACGCCATTCTCCTGCCTCAGCCTACCAAGTAGCTGGGACTACAGGTGCCCGCCACCAAGCCCAGCTAATTTTTTTGTATTTTGAGTAGTGACAGGGTTTCACCCTGTTGGCCAGGATGGTCTCGATCTCCTGACCTCGTGATCCGCCCGCCTCGGCTTCCCAAAGTGCTGGGAATACAGGCATGAGCCACTGCGCCCGGCCAAATAAGCACTCCATGACCTCTATCTTTTACAAGCAGCAATTTCATAGAAGGCTTCAAAGGACAATGGGATTGTGAATAGACTTTCTTATTATGCGCATATAATGAAGAACACATAGGCTGGGTGCGGTGGCTCAAGCCTGTAATCCCAGCACTTTGGGAAACGGAGGCGGGTGGATCACCTGAGGTCAGGAGTTCAAGACCAGCCTGGCCAACATTGTGAAATCCTGTCTTTACTAAAAATACAAAAATTAGCTGGGCATAGTGGTGGGCACCTGTAATCCCAGCTACTTGGGAGGTTGAGGCAGGAGAATCGCTTGAACCTGGGAGGCAGAGGTTGCAGTGAGCAGAGATCATGCCTCTGCACTCCAGCCTGGGCAACACAGTAATATTCCCTCACCAAAAAAAAAAAAAAAAAAAAAGAACACACAAATCATCAAGCCAGTGTGGCAGTGCATGCATGCCTGTGGTCTCAGCTACTAGGAAGGCTGAGGTGGGAGGATCAGTTGATGGAGGTTGAGGCTGCAGTGAGCTGTGATTTCGCCACTGCATTCCAGCCCAGACCCTGTCTCAAAAAAAAAAAAAAAAAAGAATAAAAATGAGGTTCGTGTTGAGCACATATGAAGGTTGCTCCATAAATATATAGGATATTTCCAAAAGTTATTGTGCAAAAATTCATTAGTTAAGACATACTTTAAACACAAAAGACATTTTCCACATTGAAACAGTGCAATTAATCAGCAAAAGTAATGGCTTTTTCTTGATCCTCATACCTCCTAACTTGTGTTACGTTTGATCTTATTATTCACCTACTTTTTTTGTAATCCTCACATTATGGGTATTCAGTGACATTGCACTTTTGAATTCTCTTGCTTACTGCTTTTTCCTTTCTCTTTCCATGTCCTCTTCCAAGTCCCTTAATCCTGAGCCCATTTTTAGGGCAGGTCCTCTGTCTCCTCTCTCTCACCTGATTTGGTGTTTTCTGTATGTTAATGATTTGCAAATTTCTCTTTCTTTAGAGAAGATTCCTATCACACAATTTAAACTCTCCCCACCTGGCTACTCAAGTATTACTTAAAATTTTAACCAGCTAAAAGTGACATGAGTCCAGATCTGAGAAAATCTAGCAGGAGACTTATAGAGAGGGAATAAACTCTCTCTTTTGGAAGGACAGCAAGCAGTTCAGTTTGTCTGAAGTGTGGTGAGTGGCTAGTGGAAGAACATAAGACAGAAGCAGGAATATGGAGTCACATTATTTAGGGTCTGATGGGCCATAGATTTTAAGTCTTGGGTTCTTATTCTAAGTATGGAGGGTTGTGAACATGAAAGTGACAAGTATTATTTATTTATTTTTATTTTATTTTATTTTATTTTATTTTATTATTTTATTTTATTTTATTTTTTTGAGGGAGAGTCTCACTCTGTCACCCAGGCTGGAGTACAGTGGTGTGATCTCGGCTCATGGCAACCTTCATCTCCCCGGTTCAAGTGATTCTCCTGCCTCAGCCCGCCCAAACAGGCATGGACCACCACATCTGGCTAATTTTTGTATTTTTAGTAGAGACAGGGTGTCACCCTGTTGGCCAGGCTGGTCTCGAACCCCAGACCTCAAGTGATCTGCCTGCCTCAGCCTCCCAAAGTGTTGGGATTAGAGGTGTGAGCTACTGTGCCCGGCCTGACAAGTTTTAAAATAATCACTCTGACTGCTGGGTGAAAAACAGACAGCAGGAAAGGCTAAGACAAAGGTAGGAAGAACAGCTAGGTTGGAGGTTATTGGTAAAAAACTAGGAATGAATGAATAGTAAGAGACAGAGTTAGTCCACAAATGCCTATTTAAGCTATAATATGGCTGAAACTGTTGAACTTATAATGAGAAGAAAAGAAGTATTATTTCTATAATAGTAATTAAATAAAATGAAAAAGCAATATCATTTAATATGACTTCTTATTGATCCTCAGTTTTGATGCTGGTATTTGAAGAAAAGCTGGTTTTATTAAAAGAAGATTTAGAGTTAGATGAAGATTTACAGTTAGATGGAGATTTATAAAATGTCTGATGGAAACTCTGAATACTTTCTTTTTGTCTCAGACCATTTTCCATCACAATGGGTACTTCGAGGGTTTTAGAAATCAAATGAACTATTTCTATATTATATTTAATCTGACTTTAAAGCTCATGGCATTCCTCAGGAGTTCGAGACCAGCATGGCCAACATGGTGAAACCTCGTCTCTACTAAAAATACAAAAATTAGCCAGGCATGGTGGCGGAAGCCTGTAATCCCAGCGACTTGGGAGGCTGAGGTAGGAGAATCACTTGAACCCAGGAGGTGGAGGTTGCAGTGAGCTGAGATCGTGCCATTGCACTCCAGCCCGGGTGACGAGAGCACAACTCCATCTGAAACAACAACAACAACAACAAAAACTCATGACATATCTTTCTATGGTTAGAGGGTGGGGCTTATCACCCATGATTAACATTATCTTTTAGCTTACAAAGGCAAAAGTGAGACCTTAAGAGAGAAAGAAATATAAGAAGTTTTTTTTGAGGTAAAAGAGAAAGAGTTGGACAAAAACTGAGGGAGGAATGGAATTAAAGAAGCTACTGTGTACATAATAAACACCAATTAAAGAGCAATTAATTGATTAATTGTGCTGTGGAAAGTGAAGGACAAAAGAATGAAAGACCACAGCTTGTTCATGGTACACCTCAGTGGGGAAAAAAAAAACCAGTATGAAAAAGAAAAAAACAATTTAATAATTGGATGGTGAATGCTTTACAGCTTTGGCGATGACAGCTAGAGAACCACGCAACAGAATACATAAATGGCAATTTTGTAAGTCAGAGTTTGTTAATGTAGACACAAGTTATACTATGAATTACTTAATTGATTGGCAAGTTGCTGCCCTTACTGTCCTAGAGTTTATAGAGTGAAAGATCAGTTTTTGAGAGTTTAGGCAGTCAAAATTATAATAAACATACCCACTTAAACATATTCCAATGGTATCTACAAAATTCCAACTCCAGAATATATTGAGATATTAACAACATATATTCTAGAGAAAGATGGTTTTCTGAGATATACTGATAAAACACTATCATGCTTTAATTTGTGGACAGTTTTTATCCTTATGAAATAGGATATAAGAGGACATGTAATTCTTGGTTATGTGTTTTTATAGAAGCAGTTCCCTCTATTATTTAGTACATTCCAAAGTTTATACCTATTTATATGTGTGCACCAGTGTGTGTCTGTACAAAATAGACTGCCATGTTCTTTCTGGATAACGCTATTTAAATTCAAGCAAGCCCCTCATAATTCTACTAGAATTGCATTTAAGCACTGTATAAGTAAAACTAATCATAAAAATTAAGCTCAAACACATTGATATAAAGTTATTTTCTATTAAAATATCACATATATTTTAAATATTACTATTTCACATATTCTTCAACCTAATTAATTATAAAAAACACAAAAGGGTAAATATGCGCTAATCACTTCAGCATTTCTTTCTATAATAGTAAGAAAATTAATAATTTTTCAAACTCAGAAATTTAAAAAATCTCCTATATTTTTATCTTTCCTGGCCAGAGAAATTGTGTTAACAGCAGGCTAGGAAGAATCATTCCTAATTTTTGTGAACATGATTTTTACTGCAGTGTAGGCAGGGCCTTAAATACATTTCTCACTAGTGCATCTATTTTTAATTTCTTTTTCTTTTCTTTTTTTTTTTTTTTTTGGAGACAGAGTCTCGCTCTGTGGTCCAGGTTGGAGTGCAGTGGGGGGATCTTGGCTTACTGCAACCTCTACCTTCTGGGTTCAAGCGATTCTCCCACCTCAGCCTCCCGAGTAGCTGGGACTACAGACACGCACCATGCCCGGCTACTTTTTGTTGTTGTTGTTGTTTTGAGACGGAGTTTCGCTCTTGTTGCCCAGACTGGAGTGCAATGGCCTGATCTCAGCTGATTGCAACCTCCACCTCCTGGGTTCATGCGATTCTCCTGCCTCAGCCTCCCAAGTAGCTGGGATTACAGGCATGCACCACCACATCTGGCTAATTTTGTATTTTTAGTGGAGAAGGGGCTTCTCCATGTTAGATAGACTGGTCTTGAATTCCCGACCTCATGTAATCCGCCCGCCTCGGCCTCCCAAAGTGCTAGGATTACAGGCTTGAGCCACCGTGCCCCGCCTATTTTTAATTTCTAATTCAACATGAAATTCTTAGTTAACTGCCTCTAAATTGCTGGCTATCTACAAAGGCTTAGGTGAAACACTAAACTTTTACTATTTTATTTTATTATTATTATTATTTTTTTTTTTGAGAAGGAGTTTTGCTCTTGTTGCCCATGCTGGAGTGCAATGGCATGATCTCGGCTCACTGCAACCTCCGCCTCTGGGTTCAAGCGATTCTCCTGCCTCAGCCACCCTAGCAGCTGGGATTACAGTTGCGGCCACCATGCCTGGCTAATTTTTTGTATTTTTAGTAGAAATGGGGTTTCAACATGTTAGCCAGGCTGATCTTGAACTCCTGACCTCAGGTGATCCACCCACTTCGGCCTCCCAAAGTGCTGGGGTTACAGGCGTAAGCCAACACACCTATCCCCTGAGTATTTTATTTTTAACTTTTCTCTTCCCTAGCAAAAACATAAAATGGATCTCTTTTTAAAGTGTGATAAGGATATACCTGGTGAATTTTTCTTCTGAATATTCAAAAATAGATTTTCTGCATCAGCAATGACAGTGCTCTCTCAACCAAGAAAGTATCAATAAAGTGTATCTGCACATAAAATATACAGTGAATCAACTTTAATGTATGAAGGTTAAGCAAAGTGAAGTCATTTCAAAACAACAACAACAAATTATTGTTTCTTTTTTTCTTTTTTGAGACAGAGTCTCGCTCTGTCGCCCAGGTTCTGGAGTGCAGTGGCGCGATCTCGGCTCACTGCAAGCTCCGCCTCCCGGGTTCACGCCATTCTCCTGCCTCAGCCTCCCGAGTAGCTAGGACTACAGGCACCCACCACCACGCCCGGCTAATTTTTTGTGTTTTTAGTAGAGACGGAGTTTCACCGTGTTAGCCAGGATGGTCCTGATCTCCTGACCTCGTGATCCGCCCGCCTTGGCCTCCCAAAGTGCTGGGATTACAGGCGTGAGCGACCGTGCCTGGGCTTTTAAAAAATGCTTAACAGAGTTTAAGATTGTTAAAAATTATTAATGCTTTCATCTCTTTGGTAAGTTTTCATGTCTGGGTTTTGGATTTGTTGTTTAAAATAAATGCATGGGCAGTTGGTATTGTACAGGGCAGTTCTTTCTAATTTTACTTTTATTTGTCATGATTTTGAACACGATGAATAACACCTACTTGGTTTGGATCTCAAAGTATAGAAGACGTTGGTTAGGCATGGTAGCTCATGTCTATAATCCCAGTACTTTGGAAGGCCGAGGTGGGAGGATCACTTGAGGTCAGGAGTTCAAGACCAGCTTGGCCAACATTGTGAAACCCCCGTCTCTACTAAAAATACAAAACAAATTAGCCAGGTGTGGTGGCGGATGCCTGTAGTCCCAGCTACTCGGGAGGCTGAGGCAAGGGAATTGCTTGAACCCAGGAGGCAGAGGTTGTAGTGAGTGGAAATCGCACCACTGCACTCCAAGTGACAGAGCGAGACTCTATCTCAAAAGAAGAGAAACAAAAAAACATAAAGAATACAAGATGGACATTTAAAGAAGACGTAATTTTCATTTCTTCCTGTAGACAGGTATGGACTTTTAAGAATCTTCATTGTTATATTTATATCCTCAGCCTGACAAGGAAGCAGCATCTTACAAGGAGAGGATTTTTTAGTACACAATTTTCCACAAGCGTATGATATAATCACTTCTAATTCATATAACCATGAAGCAACAAATAAAGGTTATTATGAGATTCTGAGACTTTGTTTTGAAAAGTGACCATGAAAAACTAATCTTTGGTGATAAAAGTAAGAATATGGCTATTATAGGGAATAAAGATATCCAGTTAATCACTGGGAAGGAGCCTGAGGGAGCTTTTCATTATCTTGTTATGGATAGTAGTTTCATGGGTGGAATTATACATACATTTCATCTAGTCATACCTGTAAAGTTACTGCCCTTTCATCTATATATGATATATACTTCAAGAAAAGTATGGACCAGGTGCCATGGCTCACACCTATAATCTCAGCACTTTGGGAAGCCAAGGTGGGCAGATGACTTGAAGCCAGGAGTTCCAGACCAGCCTGGCCAACATAGTAAAACCCCGTCTCTACTAAAAATTCAAAAATTAGCCGGGCGTGGTGGCGGGCACCTGTAATCCCAGCTACTCAGGAAGCTGAGGCATGAGAATCGCTTGAACCTAGGAGGCAGAGGTTGCAGTGAGCCAAGATCACGCCACTGCACCTCTAGCCTGGGTGAGAGTAAGACTCTGGCTCAAAAAAAAAAGAATCAGACATCAGACCCAGTTGGATCAGAAAGACATATAACTATGATTCAATAGTCAATTATTATTTAATACCAATCAATAATATTTGACAGAAAGTCTATATAGAATAGAAATACATAAACAAAATTAAATTGATTTTCTTCATTTCTCTAATTTGAAAAAACTAGACATTTAGTCTGTAATACATCATATTCTACACTTCTTACTCTTTTATATTCACCCTTCTTTCTCCACACTCTTTGGCAATAGAAATGCCATTCTCTTTCCACAGTGGGCCCAGCCATTTGTTCATTTCTTAAAATGGATAAAGCTGGAATTGAACTACCCTACAAATCCTCTACGACTCTGATTCTGTTCTTTTTTGAGTTAAGAGTATTAGGACAACGTAGGTTATGTGTATGTGAGGTTTTGTTTTATTTTAGAGACATGGTCTTGCTCTGCTGCCCAGGCTGGAGTGCAGTGGCATGATCATAGCTCAATGGGATTCACTGCAGCCTTCGACTCCTGGGCTCAAGCAATCCTCCCACCTTGCCTCCCGACTAGCTGGGACTGTAGTCTGAGCCACTGTTCCCAGCCATACGTGTACTTTTAAGTATGGTAAATTAAAGGGTTTAGGACTCAGAAAAATCTCAGAAGAGTTTATTTTTTTCTTGAGATGGAGTTTATTTTTTTTGAGATGGAGTCTAGCTCTGTCACCCAGACTAGAGTGCAGTGGCACAATCTTGGCTCACTGCGACCTCGAACGACTGGGTTCAAGCTATTCTCCTGCCTCAGTCTCCTGAGTAACTGAGATTGCAGGTGCACACCACCATGCCTGGCTAATTTTTGTATATTTAGTAGAGATGGGGTTTCACCATGTTGGCCAGGCTGGTCTTCAACTCCTGACCTCAAGAGATCCACCCGTCTCGGCCTCCCAAAGTGCTGGGATTACCAGCGTGAGCCACTGCACCTGGCCTTTTTTTTTTTTCAATGTAGGAAAAAGACTAAGGTTCAACTTGAAAAAAAAAAATCACCTATGGGCAATTATTACTAATGTCTGGTAAAAAAAAAAAAAAAAAAGGATCATAAATCCACTTTATTTCTGGTTGTTTAAAATATTCTCATCATTTTCTGTCTTGTTTCACTTATCTTGTTCTTTTTTTCTGTGTGCCTTTGGGGACCTCATAGTTTCTGAAATGTGTGGAGCATATTTTGTTTACTTGATGATTTCTTATACCAAAACAAAATGAATCCTGCCATACCAATGTCAGTAATCTTCCCTCAAGAAATTTAGAATCTTGACCTCGGAGGCATTAAAGCCTTTTAAAAAGGAGAAACAAATAAAAACCATGAATTTTAAAAATCTGTGATGCTAGGGAGAGGATAATGCTCCAAACTTTTTTTTTTTTTTTTTTTTTTTTTTTGAGACAAGAGTCTCGCTCAGTCGCCCAGGCTGGAGTGCAGTGGCGCGGTCTCGGCTCACTGCAAGCTCCGCCTCCCGGGTTCACGCCATTCTCCTGCCTCAGCCTCCCACATAGCTGGGACTACAGGCGCCTGCCACCACGCCCGGCTAATTTTTTGTACTTTTTTTTAGTAGACACGGGGTTTCACCGTGTTAGCCAGGATGGTCTCGATCTCCTGACCTTGTGATCCGCCCGCCTCGGCCTCCCAAAGTGCTGGGATTACAGGCGTGAACCACCCCGCCCGGCCAATGCTCCAAACTTTTACAAAATGGAGGGATGGGGGAGAGGCAAGCGCTGAGAAAAGGTCCATGCTGGTTTGTAACTATTGGCTATACCTCATCACATTTAATTTTGCCTCTAAAATTCTGTGGGAAGGATAGGATTTCTTCAATCATCACTTCCCTAAAGAACAATAAAGTAAAAAAAAAAAAAAAGAATTTTTGCTTAGAAACTCCCTGAAGGAATTTGGGCACAGCAGTTACTTTTAATCTTATCTACACAGGTATGTTTCCATTTCTCTCAAGTACCATTGTTTGGAGAGTTTTTAGCAGTTGAGCAACTGGTCTTCCTAATGGCCACCTCAGGAAGAAATTGGTGGGGAAAAAAATGAAGGTGAACCTAAGGATCTCTAGATAATGGTTCAGGTACACACGTGTGTGCACGTACATACACACACACATTGCATTTGAAATAATTACTCCAATCTACTCAATTTCACCTTATTTCTAAAATTATGATTAATGATCTCTGAAGTAAGTTAAACGGTTGAGATAAGCATTTTTTGGTTTGTTTTTTCTTTCTTTTTATTTTTTTTAGAGCCAGGGTCTTGCTGTGTGCTGTGTCACACAGGCTGGAGTGCAGTGGCATGGTCGTGGCTCACTGTAACCTCAAACTCCCTGGGCTTAAGTGATCCTTCTGCCTCAGCCTCCAGGTCTCTGGCATTATGGGTATCAGCCACCATGCCTGGCTTGAGATAAGCATTTTTTGATGTTCTGCTGTATCTATCTCCTGTAATAAATTACACCCCAAACTTAACAGCTTAATACAACACTGAAAATGAATTATCCTTTTTTATTTGTTTGTTTGAGATGGAGTTTTGCTCTATCGCCCATGCTGGAGTGCAGTGGTACAATCTTGGCTCACTGCAGCCTCTGCCTCCCTTGTTCAACCAAATCTCACACGTCAGCCTCCTGAGTAGCTGGGATTACAGGCATGTGCCACTATGCCCAGTTAAATTTTGTATTTTTAGTAGAGACCGAGTTTCACGATGTTGGTCAGGCTATTCTCAAACTCCTGACCTCAGGTGATCCATCCCTCGGCCTCCCAAAGTGCTTGGATTAAAGGCGTGAGCCACCATGCCTGGCCTCTGTGACACCTTTCTAAATCCCAAGCTCTTGCCCAGCGTCCTGGAAGAATTGGGTCACATACGGGTTTGAAGGATGAATGTGTGGTTTTATTGAGCAGTGGAGGTGGCTCTCAGTGGGATGAATTGGGAGCTGGAAGTGAGGGATGGAGTGGGAAGACAGTCTTTCCTTGGAGTTGGGCCATCCAGCGGCCAAACTCCTTTCTGACCACCTCCAGGCGAACTCCTCTTGGCGTTTAGACGTCCCCTCTCTTCTCCCTTTTTCTGCTGTGTCTGTCTGCCATTCGTCTGCTTATCTCATCTCCTCATCTGCTGGTCTGCTCTGGAGCCTAGGGTTCCGGGTATATATGGGTACAGGACAGGGGGTGTGGCAGGCCAAAAGCAACTTTTTGGGCATGAAAACAGGAATGTCTGTTCTCATTTAGGGCCACGGGTATCCAGGCTTGAGGGCGAGGCCTTTGCCCAAGAAGCACCCTCTTTTACCCAGTATTTCCCTGCCTCCTGTTTTTATCACCTGTGTACAGGACAAGCGTATATCCTATTAAGAATTAACTGCACATCGGCTGGGTGCGGTGGCTCACGCCTGTAATCCCAGCACTTTGGGAGGCCAAGGCGAGTGGATCACGAGGTCAGGAGATCGAGACCATCCTGGCTAACACGGTGAAACCCTGTCTCTACCGAAAATGCAAAAAATTAGCCAGGCGTGGTGGCGGGCGCTTGTAGACCCAGCTACTCAGGAGGCTGAGGCAGGAGAATGGCATGAACCCAGGAGGCTGAACTTGCAGTGAGCCGAGATCGCACCACTGCCCTCCAGCCTGGGTGACAGAGTGAGACTCCTTCTCAAAAAAAAAAAAAAAAAAAATCATAAACTGCACACATTGGATATCCTTCCATTTGGTATTCTAAAACTAGTACCTAGGTTTTTGTTTTTTTTTTTGCGAGACAGAGTCTCACTCTGTCACCCAGGCTGGAGTGCAGTGGCGCAATCTTGGCTCACTGCAAGCTCTGCCTCCCAGGTTCATGCCATTCTCCTGCCTCAGCCTCCTGAGTAGCTGGGACTACAGGCGCCCGCCACCATGCCCGGCTAATTTTTTGTATTTTTTAGTAGAGACAGGGTTTCACCATGTTAGCCAGGATGGTCTCGATCTCTTGATCTCGTGACTGCCTGCCTCGGCCTCCCAAAGTGCTGGGATTACAGGCGTGAGCCACCACGCCCGGCCGAGACTCTGTTTTTTTTTGTTTGTTTTTGTTTTTGTTTTGTTGTTGTTTTAAGAGAAAGACATTCAAGTCAAACCTTTGGATGACTACCACCAGAGTCCACATCTTATTACAGCCTTATGAGAGACTCTGAGACAGAACTATCCAACTAAGCCATTTCTGGATTCCTCTGAGTTCCTACCTCCGTATGAGATAATTCATTTTCAGGGCTGAGTGCAGTGGCTCATGCCTGTAATCCCAGCACTTTGGGAAGGCGTGGTGGGCAAACAGGTGAGCCATACCCCTGTTGCACGTCCTGCGAGGGGGATCAGGCAACTCTCACATTTCATAGGTGTAGACCATTATAAATGGATTTGCAATTCTGCTAGCTTTTTATCTTTTGGTGGGGTAGCTTCTCATGGAAGCTTCTCATAGCTTCCCAAAGAGAGAAGAAAGAAGTTTATCTTTAGTGCTTATCAGCCACCTGGAAAAAATTCTTCACTTGGAATCACAATCCTACTAGTGACTAGCTATGTGATCTCGGACAGGTCAGTTTCCTAAGCCTCACGCCTGCCTAATGAAGACACTGAAAAGATTAAATAAGATGATGTATGTAAGCACTTAGCACAGTGTCTGGCTCAGAGTCTATGCTCTAATTATTATCATCTAAAATCATGGGCATTATCTGTGCATTTTACTACTCTTTGGGTCAAAGTTTTCCCATCTTCAAAATTAGGGGTTGGAGTTGTTTTTTCAGGTTCCTTGCAGCTCTATCAACCTACAGGTTTTCCAGCTGAATTGCCTACAGCAGCATCTTTTTTTTTTTTTTTTTTGAAAAGGAGTTTTGCTCTTGTTGCCCAAGCTGGAGTGCAATGGCGTGATCTCGACTCACTGCAACCTCCGCCTCTCGGTTCAAGTTATTCTCCTGCCTCAGCGTCCTGAGCAGCTGGGATTACAGGTGCACGCCACCATGCCCGGCTAATTTTTTGTGTTTTTAGTAGAAACGGGGTTCCATCATGTTAGCCAGGCTTGTCTTGAACTCCTGACCTCAGCTGATCCACCCGCCTCGGCCTCCCAAAGTGCTGAGATTACAGCGTGAGCCACCGAGCCTGGCCAGCATCTTTTTTCATAATAATCACTTGCTTTTGCATAGCACTTTTAACTTCAAAATCCTTTCACATCTATCATGTCTCTTGATTCTCATGATCACTCTGTGAGGCAAGTGTATGCAAGGCAGGCAATATTATCCTCATTTGACTAATGGTGATGCGATACCAAGCAGTTGTAACTTGCCTGAGTTAGTTAGTTGCAATGTCAAAACTAGAGGAACCTGACTCTTCTGAGTATTGTCCCAGGCTCCTTCCTCTAGGCAACATTGTCCTAGCTTAGTGTTTTATCTACTTTAGCCCACAAAATATGAAAAGTATAAAGAAGTGCTCTAGAAAGACCAATGAAATTGATTATAAATAACATGGGCAGTTATTTATTTATTCGTTTATTTGTAGAGACGAGGTCTCATTATATTGTCCAGGCTGGTCTCAAACTCCTGCTCTCAAGCGATCCTCCCACCTCAGACTCCCAAAGTGTGGGGATTACAGGCATGAGCTACCACACCTGGCCAACAGGGGCAGTTTTGATTAAAACAAATGGGAGACAAGATGTATACTTCATCTCATTTGTGCATACCAATCTGAAATGGTCAATTTATGATGCACCTTGACTCCCCCTCATGACACATTCTGATGTCATAGTATGTATTGATACAGTGCTGTCATTTCCACGGGCTGTGTGTGACTTTGTAACAACAGGATGTGAGTAATTACTCACTTCATCAGTTTTCTTCCTTTGCTGATGATTGTTTCCAGTTTCAGTCAAGGTTTTTACATTTGAATGATTTGCTTCTTTTCTATTTTAATCAGCAGCCCTGATTGGAAGTCAGTGATTAGAAAACACGTCCAGAAGAAACAAAGGGGCTGGCATGGTGGCTCATGCCTGTAATCCCAGCACTTTGGGAGGCCGAGGCAGGCACATCACTTGAGGTCAGGAGTTCGAGACCAGCCTGGTCAACATGGCGAAACCCCGTCTCTACTAAAAATACAAAAATTAGTCAGGCATGGTGGCACATGCCTGTAATCCGAGCTACTCGGGAGGCTGAGGCAGGAGAATTGCTTGAACCCGGCAGGCAGAGGTTGCGGTGAGCCAAGATCGCACCATTGCACTCCAGCCCGGCAACCAGAGAGAAGGAAGGAAGGAAGGGAAAGAAGGGAAGGAAGGGAAGGAAGGAAAGGAAGAGGGCATCAGCCGGGTCCAGTGGCTCCTGTAATCCCAGCACTTTGGGAGGCTCCAAAGGTTGGATCACTTGAGTCCAGGAGTTCTAGACCAGCCTGGCCAACATGGCAAAACTCCACTACTACAAAAAATATAAAAATTAGCCAGGCGTGGTGGTGCATGCCTGTAGTTAGCTACTCAGGAGACTGGGGTGGGAGGATTGCTTCAGCCTAGGAGGTCGAGGCTGCAGTGACCTGAGATTGCACCACTGCACTCTAGACTGGGCTGCAGAGTGAGACCCTGTCTCAGGAAAAAAAAAAAAAAGAAAGGGCACGCAGTTGGTGAGCCCAGATTGATAACTGAGTGAAATAGGGTGGAGCCAGGAGTAGATAAAGACACTGGAGGAAATGTTTTCAGCAGCTCCTCTTCTGCCATATTCCTCCCTTGAAATGAGACTTATGCTCTATTAGGGATACTGAGCCAAATCATTGGTTAAATATTGACTTTTCATTGCCAAGGATATCTGGCCACACCCTAGTTCATAGTAACAAAGAGTTACGGAGACAATTGGCATAAGCCCCAATTACTGTTTGTTTAGTCAAGGCATTTATTATTTTTTTAGTTCCCAAACAAGATTGCCATACCTGTTTTCACAGTATTTATTTGGCATGGTCTTTGAATGTTGAATTCCTGTGGATGATGAGACAGCTTTCTTTCTGATCTTAGAAATATGGTAAAGAATATTCCTGCTGAAATATTGTCTCGCTAGCTAAAATATATGCTGAATTCCAAATGACAATCTAAAAAAGCTTTAACTATTATTTGCTATCACCTTAACCCTTCTGCATTTTCAGCTTAGTCTTAAGAAATTATATATCTCTTTAAACAATTTATTATTATTATTATTTTACATATTTTTTATGGACACATAATAGATGTACATATTTTGGGACTATATGTGATAATTTGACACAGTCATATAATCAAATCAGAGTAATTGGGATATATCTATCACATTAAATATTTAATTTCTTCTTTATGCTGGAAACATTTGAATTATTCTTTTCTAGCTATTTTAAAATGCAAACTAGATTAATATTAACTGTAGCCACCCTGCTTATCTATCACATACAAGGTCTTGTTTGTTCTATCTAACTGTATACCTGTACCTATGACTCCACCTCTCTTCATCCCTCCCTCTCTCATATCCTTTCTGGTCTCTGGTAACCATCCATCTGCTCTCTACCTTCACGAGATTCACTTTTTAGCTCCCATATGAGTGAGGACCTGAGATATTTGTCTTTTTTAAATTTTAAATTAATTTTTTTCTTCCATTCTTTTCAGGAACTGCAAGCAAGAGATAGTTGTCTTTCCATGCTCAGCTGATTTCACTTGACATAAAGACCTCCAGTTTCATCTATGTTGCTGCAAATGATGGGATTTCATTCTTTTAATGGCGAAATAATATTCCATTGTGTATATATACCACATTTTCTTTATCCATTTATCCACTGATGGGCACTTAGGATGATTCTGTATTTTGGCTATTGTGAGTAATGTGGCAATAAACATAGGAGTGCAAACTAAGAGTAATTGAATTGTTTTTATTTTTTTATTTTTATTTTATTTTTTCTTTGAGACAGAGTCTCGCTCTGTCGCCCAGGCTGGAGTGCAGTGGCACGATCTCGGCTCACTGCAAGCTCCGCCTCCCAGGTTCACGCCATTCTCCTGCCTCAGCCTTCCAAGTAGCTGAGACTACAGGCGCCTGCCACCACACTGGGCTAATTTTTTGTATTTTTAGTAGAGATGGGGTTTCACCGTGTTAGCCAGGATGGTCTCAATCTCCTGACCTCGTGATCCGCCTGCCTCAGCCTCCCAAAGTGCTGGGATTACAGGCGTGAGCCACCGCGCCCGGCCTGAATTGTTTTTAATAGAAAGGATAGATGGTTGAGGGGATAGATACCTCATTCTTGATTATGTGATTATTATACATTGCATGCCTGTTTCAAAACATCTCATGTACCCCATAAATATATACACCTACTATGTACCCACAAAAAATAAAAATTAAAGAATTAAAAACAAACACAAAACCAAAAACAAAACACAGGAGTGCAGATATCTCTTCATTACACTGATTTCCTTTCTTTTGGGTATATACCCAGCAGTGGGATTGCTCAATCACATGGTAGCTCTGTATTTAGTTTTTTGAGGAATCCCCATCCTGTTCTCCATAATGTCTGTCCTAATTTACATTCCTGCCAACAGTGTATGAGGGATCCACTTTCTTCACATCTTCACCAGCACTTGTTAATTCCTTGTCTATTTATTTATTTATTTTTTGAGACAGAGTCTTGCTGGAGTGCAGTGGCATAATCTCAGCTCACTGAAACCTCCACCTCCTTGGTTCAAGCAATTCTCCTGCCTCAGCCCCGCGAGTAGCTGGGATTACAGGCACAGGCCAACATGCCTGGCTAATTTTTGTATTTTTAGTAGAGACTGGGTTTGGTCATGTGGGCCAGGCTTGTCTCAAACTCCTGACCTCAGGTGATCCATCCGCCTCAGCCTCCCAAAGTGGTGGGATTACAGGTGTGAGCCACCTCGCCCAGCCAATTCCCTGTCTTTTTGATAAAAGTCATTCTAACTGGGGTGAGATGATATCTCATTGTGGCTTTGGTTTGCATTTCTCTGATGATTGGTGATGTAGAACATTTTTTCAGATGTTTGTTGGCCATCCGTATGTCTTCTTTTGAGAAGTGTCTATTCATATCTTTTGCTCACTTTTTAATGGGATCGTTTGTTTTTTGCTTGTTGATTTAAATTCGTTCTATATTCTGGATATTAGACCTTTGACAGATGCAGTTTGTGAATATTTTCTCCCATTCTGTAGGTTGTTCACTCTGTTGACAGTTTCTTTTGCTGTGCGGAAGCTCGTTAGTTTAATGAGGTCCCACTTGTCAATTTTCGTTTTTGTTGTAATTGTTTTTGAAGACTTAGTTATAAGTTGCCAAGGCCCATGTCCAGAATGGTATTTCCTAGGTTTTCTTCTAGAATTTTTATAGTTTGAGGTCTTACATTTAAATCTTTGATTCATTTTGAGTTAATTTTTATATATGGTAGAAAGGTAAGGGTCCAGTTTCATTCTTCTGCATGTGGCTAGCCAGTTACCCCAGCACCATTTATTGAATAGGGAGTCCTTTCCTCAGGGCTTATTTTTGTCGACTTTGTCAGATATCAGATGGTTGCAAGTGTGTGGCTTTATTTCTGGATTCTCTAATCTGTTTCATTAGTCTATGTGTCTGTTTTTGTATCAGTACCATGCTGTTTTGGTTATGTAGCTTTATAGTATATTTTGAAATCTGGAAATGTGATGCTTCTGACTTTGTTCTTTTTGCTTAGGATTGCTTTGGCTATTCTGGCTTTTTGGTTCCATATTAATTTTAGAATAGTTTTTCTAATTCTGTGAAAAATAGCATTGATAGTTTGATAGGAATAGCATTGCATCTGTAGATTGCTTTGAGCAATATGGCCATTTTAGCAATATTGATTCTTCCAATCCATAAGCATGACATGTTTTTCCATTTGTTTGTGTCAACTCTGATTTCCTTCAGCAGTGTTTTGCAGCCTTCCTTGTAGAGATCTTTCACCTTATTGCTTAGATGTATTCCTAGATATTTTCTTTTGTGTGTGAGGCTGTTATAAATGCTTATAATGTTATAAATGTTATGACAATCTGAATGGCAATTGCATTCTTGATTTCTCTGTCAGCTCGAATGTTATTTGTGTATAGAAATGCTACCATTTGGCTGGGCACGGTGGCTCATGCCGGTAATCCCAGCACTTTGGGAGGCCGAGGTGGGCAGATCACCTGAGGTCAAGAGTTTGAGACCAGCCTGGCCAACATGGTGAAACACCGTCTCTACTTAAAATAACAAAAAGTAGCTGGGTGTAGTGGCACGTGCCTGTAGTCCCATCTACTCAGGAAGGCTGAGGCAGGAGAATCACTTGAACCCAGGAGGCAGAGGTTGCAGTGAGCCAAGATCATACTACTGCACTCCAGCCTGAGCAACAGAGCAAGGCTCCATCTCAAAAAAAAAAAAAAAAAAAAAAGGCTGGGTGCGGGGCTCACACCTTTAATCCCAGCACTCTGGGAGGCCGAGGTGGGCAGATCATAAGGTCAGGAGTTCGAGACCAGCCTGACCAACATGGTGAAACCCCATCTCTACTAAAAATACAAAAATTAGCCGGGCATGGTAGCGTGCACCTGTAACCCCAGCTACTCAGGAGGCTGAGGCAGGAGAATGGTGTAAACCCGGGAGGTGGAGGTTGCAGTGAACCGAGACCTAACCACTGCACTCCAGCCTAGGTGACAGAGAGAGACTCCATCTCAAAATATGAAAAAATAAAAATAAATAAATAAATAAATGCTACCATTTTTGTACATTGATTTTGTATCCTGAAACTTTATTGAAGTCATTTATGAATTCTAGGTGCTTTTTGACACAGTCTTTAGGGTTTTCTTCTTTTTTTTCTCTCTTCTTTTTTTTTTTTTTTTGAGATGAAGTTTTGCTCTTGTCGCCCAGGCTGGAGTGCAATGGTGTAATCTCAGCTCACTGCAATCTCTGCTTCCCAGGTTCAAGTGATTCTCTTGCCTCAGCAATCCAAGTGGCTAGGATTACAGGCGTGCGCCACTGCACCCAGCTAATTTTGTATTTTTAGTAGAGATGGGGTTTCGCCATGTTGGCCAGGCTGGTCTCGAACTCCTGACCTCAGGTGATCCACCTGACTTGGCCTCCCCAAAAGTGTTGGGATTACAGGCGTGAGCCAATCCACCAGGCCTAGGGTTTTTTAGTTACAGAATTACATCATCATCGAAGAGATAATTTGACTTATTTTCCTATTTGGATGCCTTTTATTTCTTTATCTTGCCTGATTGCTCTCGCTAGGACTTCCTCTTCACTTTGTTGCTTGTTTTCTTTGCTGTGCAGGAGATTTTTAGCTTGATATAATCCCATTTGTCTATTTGTGCTTTTGAGGTCACACAAACACAATCTTTGCCCAGAACAATATCCTGGAGAGTTTTCCCAATATTTTCTTCTAGTAGTTTTATAATTTCTGGTCTTAGAGTTAAGTCTTTAATTTATTTTGATTTTTTTTTGTGTATGGTGAGAGATAGGGGTCTAGTTTCATTCTTCTGCATATGATTATCCAGTTTTCCCAACACCATTGATTGGAGACTGCCCTTTCCTCATTGTATGTTCTTGGCAACTTCATCAAAAATGAGTTGACTATAAATGCACAAATTTATATCAGGGTTTCTAATTCTGTTCCACTGGTTTACATCTCTGTTTTTATGCCAGTGCCATGTTGATTTGGTTATGATAGCTTTGTAGTATATTTTGAAGTCAGGTAGTGTGATGCTTCCAGCTTTGTTCTTTTTAGGCAGGATTACTTTGGCTATTCAAGGTCTTTTGTAGTTCTATATAAATTTTAGGATTGTTTTTTCTAATTCTGTGCAGAATATCGTTGACATTTTGATAGGGATTACACTGAGTCTGTAAAATGCCTTGGATAGTATTGTCATTTTAACAATGTTAATTCTTTAATTCTATAGGCATGGAAAATCTTTCCATTTGTTTGTGTTCTCTTTAATTTTTTTCATCCATGTTTTATAATTTTCCTTGTATGGATTTTTTTTTTTTTTTTTGACAGAGTCTTGCTCTGTTGCCCAGGCTGGAGTGCAGTGGCGTGATCTCGGCTTACTGCAACCCCTGCCTCCTGGCTTCAAGCGATTCTCCTGCCTCAGCCTCCCAAGTAGCTGGGACTACAGGTGTGTGCCACCACGCCTGGCTAATTTTTTTTATTTTTAGTAAAGACTGGGTTTCACCATGTTAGCCAGGATGGTCTTGATCTTCTGACCTTGTGATCCGCCTGCCTCAGCCTCATGAAGTGCTGAGATTACAGGCGTGAGCCATCACGTCTGGCTTGTATGGATCTTTCACATCTTTGATTAGCTTGATTACTAAGTATTTTATATAGAAAGCTAATTTGACTGCTTTCTTCTCTATTTTGAGGCCCTTTATTTCTTTCTCTTGCTTAATTGCTCTGGCCAGGACTTCCAGTACTGTGTTGAATGAAAGTGGTGAAAGCACATCCTTGTCTTGTTCCAGATCTTACAGGAAAAGTTTTCAGTTTTTCCCCCAATCAGTATGATGTTGGCCATGCGTTTGTCATCTATGACCTTTATTATTTAGAGGTATATTCTGTCTATGCCTATTTTGATGAGGGTGTTTTATCACAAAGGGATGTTGAATTTTATTGAATGGTTTTTCAGCTTGTATTGAAATAATCATATGGTTTTTGTTTTTGGTTATGCTAATATGATGTACTAAATTTATTGATTTGCATATGTTGAACCATCTTTGCATCCCTGGGATGATTCCCATTTGATCATGGTGAATCATCTTTTTAATGTGTTGTTGAATTTGGTTTGCTATTATTTTGTTGAGGATTTTTCTACCTATTTTCATTAGTGATATTGGCTTGTAGTTTTTTTGTTGTGTCATTGTCTGGTTTTGGTATCAGGGTAATGCTGGCCTCAGAATGAGTTTGGAAGTATTCCTTTCTCTTCAATTTTTCTGAAGTGTTTGATAGAATTGGTATTTGTTCTTTAAATGTTTGGTAGAATTTAACAGTGATGCCATCAAATCCCGAGTTTTTTTTTAAGAGACTTTTTATCATAGCTTCGATTTCTTTTTTTTTTTTGAGACAGAGTCTCACTCTGTCGCCCAGGCTGGAGTGCAGTGGTGTGATCTCGGCTCACTGCAAGCTCTGCCTCCCAGGTTCACACCATTCTCCTTCCTCTGCCTTCGGAGTAGTTGGGACTACAGGCACCCGCCACCACACCAGGCTTGTTACTCGTCTGTTAAGGTTTTTCTGTTTCATTACGGTTCAATCTTGGTAGATTGTATATGTCCAGAAATTTATCCATTTATTCCAGGTTTTCCAATGTGTTGGCATATAGTTGTTCATTATAGTCTCTGAATGATCCTTTGTATGTCTGCAGCATTAGTTGTTATGATCCCTTTTCCATTTCTGATTTTATTTGTTTGGGTTTTCTTTTTTTTTAGTCTGGCTAAAAGTTTGTCAATTTTATCTTTTGAAAAAAATAATCTTTTCATTTTGTTGGTATTCTGTCTTACTTTTCTAGTTTCAATTTCATTTATTTTTGCTCTGATCCTCATTTTTTCTTTCCTTCTACTAATTTTGGGTTTGATCATTTTATTCTCACTTTTCTAGTTCTTCGAGGTGCATCATTAGGTTGCTTATTTGAAGTCGTTCTGCTTTTTTGATGTAGCTGTTTATTGCTATAAACTTCCTTCTTAGTACTGCTTTTGCTTTATTACATAGATTTTGATATGTTTTATTTTATTTTTTATTTATTTTTTTAGACAGAGTTTCGCACTTGATGCCCAGGCTGGAGTGCTGTGGCATGATATCGGCTCACTACAGCCTCCGCCTCCCGGGTTCAAGCGATTCTCCTGCATCAGCCTCCAGAGTAGCTGGGATTACAGGCGTCCTACACCACACCCGACTAAATTTTTGTATTTTTAGTAGAGACAGGGTTTTGCTATGTTGGTCAGGCTGGTCTCGAACTCCTGACCTCAGGTGATCCACCTGCCTTGGCCTCCCAAAGTGCTGGGATTACAGGTGTGTCCAGCTGATATGCTTTCTTTCTTTTTTTAAGAACTATTTTTTTATTTGTACAAATTTATGGCATACATGTGATATTTTATTATGGGTATATAATGCCTAGTGTTCAAGTCAGGGTATTTAGGGTATCCGTCACCTGATTACCATACATTTTTGTTAACTATACTCACCTTACTGTGCTCTCAAACACTGAATTTATTCCTTCTAACTTACTGTATTGTACCCTTTGACCAATTTCTCCTCATGCTCCCTCCTCCCCTCCACTCACCATTCCCAGTCTCTTAACCTTCTGCTCTCTACTTCCATGTGATCAAATTTTTTGGCTCCCACACATAAGTGAGAAGATGATGTGATATTTTTCTTTTTTTGCCTACCTTATTTCACTTAAGATAATGACTTCCAGTTCCATTCATGTTGCTGGAAATGACATGATTTCATTCTTTTTATAGCTGAATAGTATTCCATTGTAGATATACTACATTTTCTTTACCCATTCATCTGTTGATGGACGCTTAGGTTGATTCCAATATCTTTGCTTTTGTGAATAGTGCTATAATCAACATGGGAACACAGGTATTCCTTTGATATATTGATTTCTTTTCCTTTGAGTAGAGACCCAGTGGTGGGATTAATGGATCAAATAGTAATTCTATTTTTAGTTTTATGAGGAACCTCCATACTATGTTCCTTAGTGGCTGTACTACTTTACATTCTCACCAACAGTGTAAGAGTTCCCTTTTCTCTACATCCTTGCCAACATCTGCTATTTGTTGTTTTTTTAAATATTAGCTATTCTGACTAAGGTAAGATGGTATGACACTCTAGTTTTGATTTGCATTTCTCTGATGATTAGTAATGCTGAGCACGTTTCCATACACCTGTTGGCCATTTGTCGGTCTTCTTTTGAGAAATGTCTACTTATGTCCTTTGCCCACCTCTTTTTTTGAATTTTGTATCATCTTCACAATTTTTTATTTCCATAGGTTTTGGGGAAACAGGTGGTATTTGGTTACATGAGTAAGTGCTTTAGTGGTGATTTGTGAGATTTTGGTGCACCCATCACCCAAACAGTATACACTGAACCCAATTTGTAGTCTTTTATTCCCTCCCTCCCCTCCCACCCTTTCCCCTAGGTCCCCAAAGTCCATTGTATCATTCTTATGCCTTTGCATCCTCATAGCTTAGCCACCATTTATAAGTGAGAACATACAATATTTGGTTTTTCATTCCTGAGTTACTTCACTTAGAACAATAGTCTCCAGTTCCATCCAGGTCACTGCAAATGCCATTAATTTGTTCCTTTCTATGGCTGAGTAGTATTCCATCATATATATATATGTAGTATATATATATATACTACAATTTCTTTATCCAGTCATTGACTGATGGGCATTTGGGCTGTTTCCATATTTTTGCAATTGTGAATTGTGCTACTATAAACATACATGTGCAAGTATCTTTTTTGTATAATGACTTCTTTTCCTGTGGGCAGATACCCAGTAGTGGGGATTGCTGGATCAAATGGTAGTTCTACTTTTAGTTCTTTAAGGAATTGCCACTGTTTTCCATAGTGGTTGTACTACTTTACATACCCACCAACAGTGTAGAAGTGTTTTCTTTTCACCGCATCCACACCAACATCCATTATTTTGTGATTATGGCCATTCTTGCAAGAGTAAGATGGTATCTCATTGTGGTTTTGATTTGCGTTTCCCTGATCATTAGTGATATTGAGCATTTTTTCATATGTTTGTTAGCCATTTGTATATCTCCTTTGAAAACTGTCTATTCATGTCCTTAGCCCACTTTATGATGAGATTGTTTATATTTTTCTTGCTAATTTGTTTGAGTTCCCTGTAGATTCTGGATATTAGTCCTCTGTCAGATGTATAGATTGTTATATAGCTGCTGTTCCTGCATTCTAGCAGCACCAAGTTCTGAGAAAGACATTGTTGTTCTGATAAGTATTTCCGATACAGGCTTAAAAGTTCTTGGCATTCTCTATACTGTAGCTGAAGAGCTTCCCTTTCTTTGATGATCAGTTCATTCTGTTCTTCCAACTGCCTGATCTTCTTCTCAAATGACTCCTGCTGGCCGGGCGCGGTGGCTCAAGCCTGTAATCCCAGCACTTTGGGAGGCCAAGGCGGGCGGATCACAAGGTCAGGAGATCGAGACATCCTAGCTAACACGGAGAAACCCCGTCTCTACTAAAAATACAAAAAATTAACCGGGCGTGGTGGCGGGCGCCTGTAGTCCCAGCTACTCAGGAGGCTGAGGCAGGAGAATGGCATGAACCCGGGAGGCGGAGCTTGCAGTGAGCCGAGATCGCGCCACTGCACTCCAGCCTGGGGGACAGAGAAAGACTCCGTCTCAAAAAAAAAAAAAAAATGACTTCTGCTCAGCTTTCAATCTTTCCACTGTCACTTCCTTTTCCTCATTTACTCTGGCCAGTTCTTTAATTAAGTTTGCAATGCGTCTTTTGTCTTCAAGACATAAATCCTTCAATGATGCACTCTTTATTTCTCCCCTGCAGGAATTCTGTTCATCTACTCAATCTCCTGCACCTTTTAAAGACTCCATGGAGATTGAAGCATCAGTCGCCTTGTAAGTCTTAAGTTTAACATCAGCTTTTGGACTCATCAGTTTGTGTCTTGATCTGACATTTCCTTCAGTAGAAATTCGCCCAAGGTACGCTACTGATTGTTCTTCCTCAGAAAAGTCCTGGCTCCAGAACGCCGTGGCGCCGGGGCGGGAGGGGCCGGCCACGTCCGCCATCTTGAAAACGATATGTTTTATTTCTATTTTCATTTGTTTGAAGAAATTTTTAAAGAAAATTATACTTCCTTACTGAACTCTTAAAGCAGAAGTTTAAAAACATTATAGATGTTTTACATACACAGACACACACAAATAATAAGAACTATTAGCAACAGGGTATTCCATGGTATTGTTTTCAAGGATCCTGTGTCAAGAAAAGTAATGTTGAGTGATAGAATTTTTTGTTTTTGAAACAGGGTCTTGCTTGTTGCACAGGCTGTAGTGTAGTGGTGTGATTACGGCTCACTGCAGCCTTGACCTCTTGGGCCTCAAGCAATCCTTCTGCCTCATCCTCCTGAGTAGCTAAGACTACAGGCATGCATCACCACACCCCGATAATATTTTGATTTTTTTCTTTAGTGATAGGGTTTTGCTATGTTGTCCAGTCTGGTCTTGAGCTCCTGGCTCAAGCAATCCTCCATCTCGGGCTTCCAAATAACAGATTACAGGTGTAAGCCTCTGCACCCAGCTGGAAAATTTTTTTTAAGTTGTTATTAAAGTGTCTTGTTTAAAACTTTATTTTAGGCAGTAAATGTATTTTTATAACACTTATATAGAGTTAAAATTCTAAGAATTATACAAAGCCATGTTTTATTATCCCACTGGGAAGTGTGGGTGAAAACTAACACACTTGCCCATCTTTAAAGTCTTAAAATCAACATTTGCTTAGGCCCAAGTGAAACGCAGTAAAATCATTTTGAAGCTCTCCAGATTTTTTTAAGAAAAATTTGTACGTTTAGATATATGTAAAAATGTTCTTGTTGAAAAAGCACTGCGAATGGCAAGATTTGCTCTCACTTTGACTATCAGTCCATGACTTACAACCTTTTTACACATAGTTCTCTATTAGTAGTTTCAGTGGGAGTACTCTATAAATAAAACTATATTAGATTCGAACACTTTGATAAGGAATACTAAGGAACCTCAACATGAGTATCCCTCAGATATTTTCAGAGCTTTCACTAAATCTTAATTACCAAGAAGTTACAACAAGGAAGTTTTCAATTCCCCCCCTGGGCTGTCTTACTCAGCTGTAAGCATACTAAAATTATGACTCACATTGTTTTTACTTCTTTTTAAGTAGTTTCTATAGCATAGTCCTAAGGGCCACAAAATTTCAGTGATAAATGCTCTTGAAATTGAATTGGTTCACTAGACTGATGATAGATGGAGTGGAGAGAGAGCCTTATGCCCAAATCAGACTCCTTAAATAGAGAAAACCTCAGCTCAGAACTTGCTTTTGTTTGCTTTGTGACATCATTGATGAATTTTAGAAAACAAAAATCTGTGACATACTCAAAACGATCGGAGCCTTTTATTTTAGTTTTACTCGAGCTCTGGCTTTCCAGTGATTGAGGACAGCACTGAAGAGTTCTCTTCAGTATATTTCTGTCTCACATATAATTTCTTGATATTGCATGATTTAAAAAAAATTTTCATCATTACAATTTAGCAAAGTTATTGAAATGTACTACGAAAAAATATTTCATGATAACTTTTGTATCTATTTTACATTTGGAATGCAAATTATTAAATATAAATCTTTCTTTTTATTAGCTTCTTTTTTTTTTTTGAGATGGAGTGTTGCTCTGTCACCCAGGCTGGAGTGCAGTGGCGCAATCTTGGCTCACTGCAAGCTCTGCCTCCAGGGTTCACGCCATTCTCCTGCCTCTGCCTCCTGAGTAGCTGGGACTATAGGCGTCTGCCACCATGCCCAGCTAATTTATTTTGTATTTTTATTAGAGATGGAGTTTCACTGTGTTAGCCAGGATGGTCTCAATCTCCTGACCTTGTGATCCACCCGCCTTGGCCTCCCAAAGTGCTGGGATTACAGGCGTGAGCCACCGCACCTGGCCTTATTAGCTTCTTACGTATTTTTCAGGAATGACTTTCCCAAAATAGAATAGCAAGGAAGATTGTTTAAATGATAAGTATCTGCTTTTTGCAATTGTGACATGTAGGCTTCTCTGGAGGCTGTGAAATTTGGGATAATTATTCTTAAATCCATTATTACCTCCTCACATATAAATGACTGCCTAGGCTACATATGGATGAGTGTTTTCCATTTTGGGGGCATGTCAAAATATTCAGAACTGATTTCCCTTTCATCCAGTCAGCAAATATGTACAGCATGCCTGTAAATATTGCATTTTCCACTAAGTAAAGGTCCAGAACACTTTTCCCTTGACATTTTATTTTTCTTTCCTTTTTTTTTTTTTGAGACGGAGTCTCACTCTGTCGCCCAGGCTGGAGTGCAGTGGCGCGATCTGGGCTCACTGCAAGCTCCACCTCCTGGGTTCACGCCATTCTCCTGCTTCAGCCTCCCAAGTAGCTGGGACTACAGGCGCCAACCACCATGCCTGGATCATTTTTTGTATTTTTAGTAGAGACGGGGTTTCACCGTGTTAGCCAGGGTGGTCTCGATCTCCTGACCTCGTGATCCACCCGCCTTGGCCTCCCAAAGTGCTGGGATTACAGGAGTGAGCCACCGTGCCTGGCCTCTTTCCTTTTTTAAGATGGGGTCTTGCTCTGTTGCCTAAGTTGGAGTGCAGTGGTGTGGTGCAATTATAGCTCACTGCAGCCTCAACCTCCTAGGCTCTAGTGATCCGCCTGCCTCAGCCTCCCAAGTAGCAAGGAAGTGCATACCACCACTCTTGGCTAATTTTTTTTTTTTTTTTTTTTTTTTTTTGAGACAGGGTCTCGCTTTGTCACCCAGGCTGGAGTGCAGTGGTGTGATCTCGGCTCATGGCAGCCTCAGTCTACCTCCTGACCTCAAGCGATCCTCCTACCTCAACCTCCTAAGTAGCTGGAACCACAGGTGCGCACCACAATGCCTGGCTAATTTTTGTATTTTTTGTAGAGGCAGGGTTTCACTATGTTGCCCAGGCTGGTCTCCTGGCTAATTTAAAAAAAATTTGGAGACATGGGGTCTCACTTTGCTGCCCCAGTTGATCTTGAACTTCTGGCCTCAAGTGATCTGCCGGCCTCGGCCTCCCAAAGTGCTGGGATTACAGGCTTGAGCCACCATACCCGGCCACCGTTGCATTTTAAACATATTAAAATGAAGTCCATCTTCACGTATTTTCAGATGCTTTTCTTTATATTCCTTTTACTGGGCAACACCAACCTACCAAATGTTGTATTGTAAATGTTTTGAAACATATTTAGTGTCTGCAGCAATATTACTTCACAAAAGCAAAAATGTCAATTTAGAGAGTAGTATTTTAAATACCAGCTTAGTTTTGTCTTTTATCACCCTTTCAAGATGGAAAGAAACAATATTGTATATAAGCTCTCCTCCACCCCATTACCCACAAATTGTCAACCAGGGGATTTCTACCCTTAGCTTTGACATTAGGAAGGCTGATAGGACACTAGAACCTGAAAGTCAATAGGGCCATTATGGGTCCAGAAACTACAATTAGCCTGGTTACTCCAGATCTTTGGTGATTGCCTCATAAAGTGGGAAGGACACGCAGAAAACCAGCTCATTAAGCCATTCAGATGCAAAAGAGGCTGAATATATACCAGAAAATTAATTAGTCAATTAATTTTTTTTTGAGGCAGAGTTTCGCTCTTGTCAACCAGGCTGGAGTGCAGTGGCACGATCTCAGCTCACCACAATCTCCGCCTCCCAGGTTCAAGTGATTCTCCTGCCTCTGCCTCCAGAGTAGCTGGGATTACAGGCATGCGCTACCGTGCCCGGCTAATTTTGTATTTTTAGTAGAGACGAGATTTCTCCATGTTGGTCAGGCTAGTCTCAAACTCCTGGCTTCAGGTGATCTGCCCACCTCGGCCTCCCAAAGTGCTGGGATTACAGGCGTGAGCCACCGTTCCCGGACAATTTATTAATTTAGAATTAGGGGTTAGAATGGTGCATGTGCAATGAAAAAAATGAGATCCTAGGCCAGGTGCAGTGGCTCATGCCTGTAATCCCAGCACTTTGGGAGGCCAAGGCGAGCGGATCACTTGAAATCAGGGATTCAAGACTAGCCTGGTGAACATGGTGAAACCCCATCTCTACTAAAAATACAAAAATTAGCCAGGCATGGTGGCACACCCCTGTAATTCCAGCTACTCTGGAGGCTGAGACAGGAGAATCACTTGAACCCAGGAGGCAGAGGTTGCAGTGAGCCAAGATTGCGCCACTGCACTCCAACCTGGGCAACAGGGCAAGACTCTGTGTCAAAAATAAAAGTAAATAAATAAGATCCTGTGGTGGACTGCCCTTCTCCTTGCTACTTCTAGACATTATGGCCCTCAGAGACTATCACGTCACCTTACAAATTGCTAGGAAATGCTAGCAAACTATTGCTCTCAGGTTCTGTTTTACCTATATTGGTTTTTTTTTTTTTTTGAGACGGAGTTTCTCTCTGTTGCCCAGGCTGGAGTCCAGTGGCACGATCTCAGCTCACTGCAGCCTCCACCTCCTGGGTTCCAGCAGTTCTCCTGTCTCAGCCTCCTGAGTAGCTGGGACTACAGGCATGCACCACCACACCCACTAATTTTTGTATTTTTAATAGACACAGGGTTACACCATGTTGTTTAGACTGGTCTCGAACTCCTGGCCTCATGTGATTCGCCCACCTCGGCCTCCCAGTGCTGGGATTACAGGCGTGAGCCACCACACCCAGCCCTATTCACTTTTCATTAGGCAACCTGGTGGTCCCCTGCTCCCGGAAGGTCACCGTATTGATTCCCCACTTACTGTGGACACCTACTCCACAAAGCACACTACAGCTCAGGACTCCTGGGCTCAAGCGATCTTTCCTTCTCAGCCTCCTGGGTAGCTGGGACTACAAGTGCACATCACCAAGCCCGGGTCTTATTTATTTTTTATTGTGATACAGCTTTTTTTTACAGTAAAGTGCCTGGTCTTAAATGTAAAGCTTGACAGATTTTACATAAGTATATACCCATGTAGCCATCATCTGGATAAAGATGTAGAACACATCCACCACCCAGAAGCTTTCCTTATGCTTATCTCAGGCAGTCCCATTGCCCAAAGTGAACTTCTCTGTTTTGAAGTATATTTCCTGGATACAATGGTCATATTTTAACTGACTCATCCTGATCTCAACTAGGAAAGTGCTTTAATCTCATTCGAGTCTTAATCCCATTGCAGAATGGATTAATTTTGGGAAATATTCCTGTAAAAGGTAACCTTGGCCATACAGTGTGGATTTTACCTAAACTAGAAAAATGATATGCGTTTAAATTGTCTTTGTAACTTGCTGTCTTGCTCCCTGATTTTAATGCCCATGTACCTGTCTCCCCCTTACCTTATAGCTATCATCTATTTCCCATAGTGCTGCAGTTAAATCTCAGGGAGAAGAATTGGGCTTTGTGGCAGAGAACAAATCTAGAGAGGGATGAAAGTCGAGAATAGTTTGGAGTCACGCAGAGGGAGGAGCGTGTTTAGGAAAGTAATAGCCAGTAACATGATCTAGGGAGGTAGAGGAATTAAAGATCTCTTGGAAGAATAAATTAGTGAAAAAGGGAAGTATTGTGGGTAACATTTAATAAGTGAAGAGTCTATAAAGCTCACCAGTCCCAGTGAGATGAGCCAATTCATTCATTGGTCTGCCTCTGTCACCCAGGCTGGAGTGCAGTAGCATGATCACAGCTCACTGTAACCTCTAATTCCTGGGTTCAAGCTATCCCCCCACCTCAGCTTCCTGAGTTGCTAGGACTAAAGGTACTCATCACCACTGCCAGCTAATTAAAAAAATTTTTTCTTTGTAGAGACAGACTCTTACTATGTTGCCCAGGCTAGTACTGAACTCCTGATCTCAAGTGATCTTCAAGCCTCAGCCTCCCAAAGTGTTGGGATTACAGGTGTGAGGCACTGCCCCCAGCCACAACACCTATTTAATGTGCAATTGTTGAGTATGTTTCAGGACCAGCAGTAGTGCTAAATACTGTAGTATGTGTTGGTCTGAGGAACCATTTAGCATCTTGTGTTCCCCAAACTGTCTTTTTATGTCTGTTGTCTAAGCAAGCTTTGCCTTTCAATTTAGAGCATACTACTTGGAAGTGCTACTAGAAACTGTCTTCTGCCCAACCTATTAGCTAATGCAGGACTGGATGATGCCAGAAACCATTTAGAAGTCTTATGGACAAAGGTCTTCCAAATTGTGGGCTCCTTTCTTCTAAATAAATATTAATATGATGATATGCATTCAAAATAAATTTATTTACTTTTTTTTGTGGGAGACTGGAGTTTCATTATTGCTCAAATCAGTCTCCTCAAAATAACAGTTTACGTTGCATATCCATGAGTTAGAGTATTCCAGCAAAATACTTGTTATTTATTTATTTATTTATTTTTGAGACAGAGTCTCACTCTGTTACCCAGGCTGGAGTGCAGTGGTGCAATCTCAGCTCACTGCAGCCTCTGCCTCCCAAGTTCAAATGATTCTCCTGCCTCAGCCTCCCCAGTAGCTGGGACTACAGGCGCGTGCCACCACGCTGGGCTGATTTTTATATTTGTAGTAGAGACGGGGTTTAACTGTGTTGGCCAGGGTAGTCTCAAACTCCTGACCTCAGGTGATCCACCTGCCTCGGCCTCCCAAAGTGCTGGAACTACAGGTGTGAGCCACTGCGCCTGGCCACTTGTTATTTTCACGTAAGCAGTTAAGGGGAAAATATTTTGTAAATAAATTATACATAGCATGTTTTTCTTTGTATTGCTTCCTTTTTAAAGTACTAGTATTTTTCCTAAGTTCTACTTTTTCAATAGCAAACTTACCCCTAAATTAAATTAAAATAAGATTAAAGCCAACTTGATTCTTTTTCGTTGTTTTTCACAGAACTCTCTAACTTCAAAGTTTATTCTTGTAATTTTCTAGAAATACTTCAGGTTAAGTTGATGTTATGGAGAAGATGTAATATCTACAATTAGGGCTGGTCACAGTGGCTCACACCTGTAATCCCAGCACTTTGGGAGGCCAAGGTGGGCGGATCACTTGAAGCCAGGAGTTCAAAATGAGTCTGGCCAACATGATGAAACCTCATATCCACTAAAAATGCAAAAATTAGCCATGCATGGTGATGCACATCTATAATCCCAGCTACTTGGGAGGCTGAGGACTGAGAATTGCTTGAACCTGAGAAGCAGAGGTCGCAGTGAGCTGAGATCGCACCACTGCACTCCAGCCTGGGCAACAAGTGAGCCTCTGTCTCAAAAAAAAAAAAAAAAAAAGAAAGAAAAAAAATCTACAATTAATTTTTTTTAGTTATTTTAAGAAAGTAAAAGTTTGCAGGTAATCAACCTGATAATTTTCTCTTTTAAAATTAAAACTAGTCCTAGTGAAGTTATAAACAGAAATTTTTTTTTTTTTTGATAAGAGTTTTGCTCTTGTTGCCCAGGCTGGAGTCCAATGGCACCATCTCGGCTCACTGCAACCTCTGCCTCCCAGGTTCAAGCGACTCTCCCACCTTAGCCTTCCCAGTAACTGGGATTACAGTCATACACCACCATGCCCAGGTAATTTTGTGTTTTTTTAGTAGATACAAGGTTTCTCCATGTTGGTCAGGCTGGTCTTGAACTTCTGCCCTCAGGTGATCCGTCCACCTCAGCCTCCCGAAGTGCTGACATTACAGGTGTGAGCCACTGCACCAGGTCTAAAAAATTTTTTTAAAGAAAATTAAAAAATAAGAAAAATTAAAACTAGGTTTAGTGAGCCCCTTGGTTAAACCACTAGGCTGAAATTAGTTGAATAATTAGTTGAATACATTTGAATGAAAATCTTTAAGAACAATCTTGAGGGAGATAAAATGTCACAAAGGCTTAACATGACCATCTGGAGTCTGTATGTGTATACAGGAGGATGAAATTATTCTGTTTTTTTTTTTTTTTTTTTTTTGACTTGGTGATTAATGTTTACAAGCTCCATTGAACTACTTCTCTCCCAGAGGCCACCTCTGTAGTTACTGCCCAAATACCTGATGCCCATGAAAAGGACCCCTTCCCCATTTGCCATGTGAAGAATATGTGACTGTAATAGTCTTTCACCAATATTATAAAAGGATTCTGTTATATGATTGAGGAACTAACAGAAGAGTGGTGAGATTTGATATCATGCAACAAATGCTCACTTCCTATTACTCCAGGTGGTAAGAAAGTGGGGGTAAAGTCTTATGTGAAAGAGAGTGTGATGAAGTTTCAGGAGAGGCAGGAAATGTATATAAGTTAAGAAATTCTTTTTTTTTTTCTTCTTTCTTTTTTTTTGAGATGGAGTTTCACTCTTTTCACCCAGGCTGGAGTGCAATGGCACGATCTCAACTCACTGCAGCCTCCGCCTCCTGGATTCAAGTGATTCTCCTGCCTCAGTAGCTGGGGTTACAGGCGCCTGCCACCACACTTGGCTAATTTTTGTATTTTTAATGAGACGGGGTTTCACCATATTGGCCAGGCTGGTCTTGAACTCCTGACCTCAGGTGATCCGCCAGCCTCAGCCTCCCAAAGTGTTGGGATTACAGGCGTGAGCCACCTCGCCTGGCCAAACAATTCTTAAAAGAAAAACATTCTAGGGACAGATCTTAAAGCAAACAGGAAGTGATTCGAGAAGCGGAGGACTAAATATCTTTGGAAAAAACTTCAGAGGCCTGAAATCTAACTCTAAATGCCAGTGGGTGTGGAATGTGAGTGGACCAGGTAATAGCCAATATGGGTAATGGTTACAGACCTCCCTTCTAAAGCATGACCTCTTTCCTTGGCCAGTACATGCTAGTACATACCCTTAAGTAGTTCTAGGGCTCTTAAGGGAACCCTTGAGTCAATAGCATTCCTTTGGTAACCTTTATCTGGGGCCAAAATATTCCCTTCCTTGTGGTGATGGGAATCGAATACAGGAATTGCAAGGGAATGAAGGTATGCACATAATTTAGGATAACATTTTGATACCATATCATAATTTATGAGAATGTTGCCCAAAGATACAGTGCATAAGACTCATTAACGGAAACTGCTGTAAAGAACCTCAGTGGGTGAAACTACCTTGCCCATTTCCTATGATACAAAGTGCAGTGTGTTCCAGAAACCAGTGGGTAGGGAAAGCATGACTCGGCATTGCCATGGCGGAAGCTGGCAGGGAGGAAAATCCCCAACGTGTTCTGTCAGGTCAGCAGTCAGTCTGGCTATAAACAAGTAAGATTGCAATGTTGTGAGGTAATCTTAGTCTGACTCAGTCCTTTGTCAGAACCTCACAGGTTATTTTCATGAATCTTTCCTGGAGCAAATAAAACAGTTTCACAATGATGCCATATTTAAATGTTATGTCTCTGCTTATGCAATTCTCCACTAATCGTTTTTATTTACTTTTCTTGAAATGGGTTCAGTCATAACATCAAGCAACAGAAAAGAAAACAAAGGAGGAGGCAGTGTAACCTTCCTCTCTTTAAGTCCCATTTATCCCTCTACCTGAGGCCATTGTGTGCAGATACCTGGGAAAATAGGATGAGAGAGAATAAAGAAAGCATTTTAAAGCAGAGGCAACCTTCAAAATCACTGCATTCAATTCTCTAAATTTATAGATGAAAAAAATTGAAGGCCTGAAGAGGAGTGACATGCCTACATTACACAGCAAGTGAGTGGAAGAACGTAAATCGTAATTCCAGTGTTTTCATTCTAATCTGTGTCTAAAACCTTATAAAGCTGAAAAGGCCTCGGAAGTTAAGAGGCAGAAGAGTTCTCATACTCTACTAACATTGTGTTCCAGAGAGGTCTTTTCTTAGGGTACAAACTAACTAAAATGGTGTTGTCATTGCTTTTGAATTGGAGGGAAAGAGTTAGCAGTCCACCTTCAGTCCTCAGTCCACCCTGAAGCCCACCTTCAGCCTGAAGCTTCTCCTGCTAGAGGAGGCCCTTCAAGTGCTGCTCCAAAATAATTTGGAAAGTATGAATGCTTCCTGATGCTTTTATTGTACTGATAAGAACTCTGAGGCCTAGTGAGGTGACGTAATCTGTGCACTGTCCAGGAAACTCAAGGGGAAATGTTAGAATGCATAGACTGGCAGCCCTTGGGCCGGGCATGGTGGCTCATGCCTGTAATGCCAGCATTTTGGGAGGCCAAGGCAGGTGTATCACCTGAGGTCAGGAGTTCGAGACCAGCCTGGCCAACACAGCGAAAACCCATCCCTACTAAAAATACAAAAATTAGCTGGGCGTGGTGGCGGCCCCTGTAATCCCAGCTACTCAAGAGGCTGAGGCAGGAGAATCGCTTGAACCTAGGAGGCGGAGGTTACAGTGAGCCAAGATGGCACCACTGCACTCTGGCCTAGGTGACAGAGAGACTCAGTTTCAAAAAAAAAAAAAAGGCTGGGCTTGGTGGCTCATGCCTGTAATCCCAGCACTTTGGGAGGCCGAGGCGGGTGGATCACGAGGTCAGGAGATTGAGACCATCCTGGCTAACATGGTGAAACCCCGTCTCTACTAAAAATACACAAAATTAGCCAGCCGTGGTGGCGGGCACCTGTAGTCCCAGCTACTTGGGAGGCTGAGGCAGAAGAATGGCGTGAACCCAGGAGGCGAAACTTGCAGTGAGCCGAGATCACTGTCACTGGACTCCAGCCTGGGCGACAGAGTGAGACTCCGTCTGAAAAAAAAAAAAAAAGAAAAAGAAAAAAAGATAGCCCTTCGCATTTTAAACAACTAAAAATTTGAACTGGAGTTTTGAATTTATTTCCTGGAAACTAAAGAAAAAGAGAAAAAACGATTCACACTGTCTACCAAGAGAAAACATCCAGCATCTAAAGAGAAAGTCATAGCCTTCCCTAAAATCAAACCCAGAGTTCTCAGTACTGTGCATCTCACAAAATGTACACATTCTGCTAAAGTGTAAACATGTGAAGTGAATCACTCTACCTCTGAGTGCACATACATGTCTTTTTATGAGCTTTAGGCTATAAAATTCTAAGGTCATGTAATATATATAAACAAATCAAATATTTTCTTAGTTACTCATCATTCAAAAATGACTGGACAGATTTCTTTTATGAAAAGTGGATAATATTTTTGGGATGGTCTGGTTTCTGTTATATGCACACATGAAATTCACTTTAAAGGCCCTAAAGACTATTACAATTTATAACCAGTCACCTTTTTGGAGGGACTATTGGTGAACCTCCCTTCTCTATTGAACATTGGAGACAGACATGCCCTTTGTATTCAGATGCTGCTAATCACAGATAAAACAAATATGGTTTTAGGAACATGCAGCAAAGATCAATAGAAGCCACAGGGCATTTATGAAACCATGGGCAATGAGTCACATAACAGCACTAGGTAGTTCACTAATATTACACATTTTTTTTTTTTTGAGTTGGAGTCTCACTCTGTCGCCCAGGCTGGAGTGCAGTGGCACAATCTTGGCTCACTGCAACCTCCACCTCCTGGCTTCAAGCGATTCTCCTGCCTCAGCCTCCCGAGTAGCTGAGATTACAGGCACCCACCACCATGCCCAGCTAATTTTTGTATTTTTAGTAGAGACGGCATTTCACCATATTGGTCAGGCTGGTCTCGAACTCCTGACCTTAGGTGATCCACCTGCCTCAGCCTCCCAAAGTGCTGGGATTACAGGCATGAGCCACCACACCCCACCTATTCCACATGTTTTAATGAATAAATCACTCAGGTTTATTAGATTCTCTCGCTTTTTTTTTTTTTTTTTTTTTTTTTAGCATGACCTGCTTCCCAACTCAGCTCCAGACCAAAGACCTCAACCTATTAGCCAGGTCTCACCAAAGCAGGGCAAACTCTATATTTATCTCATTATTTGAATGATAACATAATTTTTCTCTTCATGGAATTGCCTTGCAAAATGGTGACTCTTAGCTGTAATAGTGAAACACTGTGTTGTAATTCTGGAATGGTAATTTCCCTTCACATCAAGATCACTCCTCTCTGGAATGTTGTAGCTTAAAACAGGACAAGTCAGTGTGTACTCTGAGTGTAGGGCACTGAAGGGCACCTGAGCACATTCTCATTACCAAGTGTGACAGCTTACCCCCATTTGAAATGGAAAGAAAATGGCTTTGGAAACTTAGATTTATGTAGGAATTCTCCTGAATCTTCATCTGGGATAAAAGATGCATATATGTACTGTTTACTATAGATAATTCCTAGGGTTCAATTGCTAATGGGTAAAAACTCAAGACCACTGGCATTGCTGGGAGTCAGATGAACTCTAAATAATAAAGAAAGTGTGGAGTCAAGCCTCCAAGTGAGCAGAGAATATAATCAATGAAAAGCATCACTAGAGGGGAAAGAACTTTTGTGGGGATGGAACTTTCAGAGATCCACTCTTCCCTGGAAGCTTGTATCTGATTCAGAAGTAAAACCACAGTGGAATCACCCAACTTCTGTATGGGCCTGGCATCATCATGTTTTCAAAGCTAGAGCGAGCCATCCAAAAATTAGAGAGCTCAAATAAAAATTAATATCCTTAAGTAGTGACGATCCTATTTTGTGAAAATGCCTTCTGTGTGTAGTTTATAATCTTGCGAATTGTTGCTATCAATTCTAATAAGAAATGGGTTTCCCTCATTCTGCCTCACCTATAAAGAGGGATATAGAAACAAGGTAAGGGGCTTCATCCCACTGGCTGTTGTCCAATTATTTTTTAATAGTCATTCAATAAATATTTTATAAGCTCCTCTTAGTACATGCAGGTATTTACTGATCTGGACACTGGGGATATAGACAATGTCCCTGTCCTCATTAGGCATATAGGAGAGCAAGCAAATTAATAAATAAAAAACATAATTACAGGCCAGGCATGGTGGCTCACGCCTGTAATCCCACCACTTTGGGTGAATCACCTGGTGTTAGAAGTTCAAGACCAGCTTGGCCAACATGGCAAAAACCCGTCTCTACTAAAAAATACAAAAATTAGCCAGGTGTGGTGGCATGTGCCTGTAGTGCTGGCTACTTAGGAGGCTGAGGCATGGAATCACTTGAGCCTGGGAGCCAGAAGTTGCAGTGAGCCGAGCTTGTGCCACTGCACCCTGGCCTGGGTGACAGAGTAAGACTGTCTCAAACAAACAAAAAAGAAACATAATTACAGATTTGATAAGTGCAGTGAAACAAGATATATCGTGTGAAATAGGCTATAGCAGGGGATGACAAATGTTTCCCGGGAAGGGCCATGTGGACTGTATGTGGGCTGTTCTATCTTTGTTGCCCCTACTCCACTCTACTGAAGAAGCCTACAGGCAGCCATCGAGCCAATATACATGAATATGCAGGGCTGTGTTCTAATAAAAGTTTATTTATTGACACTAACATTTGAATTTCTTACAATTTTCACGTCATTAAATATTATTTATTTTAACTATTTTTTTTTTTTAAAGTTTAAAACCATTCCTAACTTATGAGCTGTACAAAAACAGAGAGAGGATCAGATTTGGCCTGCAGACATGCCCTCTATATTAACTTCTGGCTACAGGGTTCAGGGAGAAGGGAATGCTGTTGACATAGATACAGGTTGCTATGGCCTCTCTGAAGAGGTAACATCTTAGTTTATGCGAGGAAACCAGTTATGGGAAGAGCTGAAAAGAGAGTACCCCAGGCTGAGAAAACAACAAATGCAAAGACCCGGGAGCAGTTGGAGCTCCTAGAAACCACATGTTCTATATAAAAATTTATTAAGAGACAAAACAGTTAAGCTGAAAACCTTTAAAAATAGGTCTTACTGTATTTGTGGGTATTGATCCCTGGTCATTAGGTGACAAGTGTTGGAGAAAGGGATGCCATAGGGCATAAATAATCCTTCAATGAAATTTTATAGTCTCTTCCTGTAATTGTCTCCAGCAAAGAATAAGAGGTTGATTTTTTCATATGATTACTTAGCAGAGTAAGTAATCCTGTGATTACTTAGCAGAGTAAGAGAAGAATCCTTAAAAATCTTTGTGTCGATTAAGATAAATTATCTTATAGAAATGGCAGACATTTTTCCTTGAATTATTTTACTTTACGTCTGTACCATTGAGTACGTAATCATGCTTGCCAGCCAAATGTCATAATTCACTTGGGCAGGATTTGTACAGTTAAGTTACATGTAGAGATGAATAAAATATTCTTATTTCTGTATACATTTAAAAGTCTATTCATCAGGCTGAGCGCTGTGGCACATGCCTATAATCCCAGCACTTTGGGAGGCCGAGGTGGGCAGATCTCTTGAACTCGGGAGTTTGAGACCAGCCTAGGCAACATAGTGAGACCTCATCACTATTAAAAAAAAATTATTTTCAGTCTATTCATCAGTGTTTTACTTACATATGAAAGGCATTTATGCTACCACAGACTTGTAAACTGGCTCTCTGGGCAGTATGATTGGAGATATCCATAAAAATGAATGATGAATAGATATGTCCAAATACTAATACTAATGATATAGTGGCTTTTCTGAACCCATACTTCATTTGTGATTTCAAAGCTTGGAATAAGAAAAAAAAAAGAAAAAGATTACTTGCAGAGTCACCTTATGTAGGAGAGAGATGATACTTCTGTCTATATTTTGAATCTGTAACAGAAATCCAAATCTTACCCAGATGCTGGTAAAGAGGAACATTTTCTTCATTTGAGAAATAATACCCACAGAACACACCCATCTGTCTGTTGTAAGAAAATGTCCAAGTCACATGTTTATCAAAAAAACCCAAAGTGTTAGTGAGAGCTAAAACATGCCCAGAAAAAAATTCAAAGAAAATAGTGGGTAATAGTGTTTTAAAATGTGTTCCTGGTGAAAATGGTATCTAGGGTGTCTATTACATAAAAAGTGCCTCCTAATATATTACATTTACAATGTTAAAAGTCTTAAAAAGATGACTATGAGATTCATCTCAGGTGTGAAACAGAAAAATGTTGAAAGATATCACAGAAAAATGTTGAATGATATCATGAAACACTTGGTGTCTATTTCAAATTTTTACCAGGTGAACAAACATACCTTAGTTTGCATAGGAACTTTTACCTTTGTTACCTTGCGTCATTGAATAGTTTAAGGACTTCCGACGTGTAGGATTTTGAGCATTTTAGGTTTTATAATGGGTTATGATAATCTTTGGAAATAACTTCAATTAAATTCAATAATCACTTATCTAATGCCCTATAGGGTCCTAAATATGAAATAAGACTGAAATATTTCTCCAAGATTTCATGTTCATCAGAAAAAACAATTTCAAAGAACTCTGATTTGAAGCAGGGAAATTAGAAGCTATAATAGAGAAAGTACTAAGGGAGGACAGGAAGGAAATGGTTAATTTTAACAGAAGAAATTTAGGATGTTTCATAGATGAACTGGCATTTGAGCTGAGCCTGCAACAAATGAAAATGCAAAGGGAAGCATTTTAATATATGGGAAAACATTTTATATGTTTTTGAGCAGGAAGTGGTCTGGTCAGTTCTGATTGCTTTTGTTTTTCACATTAAAAATTGTAAAATATATAAACTTATAGAAAAGTACTTATATTGTAAATGTTCAACTTCAGTATTTTTCTGAAACAAATATATGTATGACTCCCTTCCTCCCAAGTTAAAAGAAAAGAAAAGCATTAACAGAATCCCAGAAGCCAGTCCTCAAATTAGGGCTGGCTTCATGGGTGTTTGCAACTTGAGCAATTGCACAGAGCCTGGTACTGAGAAGGGTCCTCTGCTCGGTTTAATGTTCTGCTGTTGCCAACTTGAAATTCATAATAATTTTTGAATAGGGGATCCTACATTTTTATTTGGCATTGGACCCCACAAATTATGTGGCCTTTCCTGCCCCCAATCCTCATTCTGCAACATATCCAAATGCAAAATTCCTCCTATAGTGCATTTAATCATTATTCTTTGATTTCCTTAACAGTTTACTCTCTACATGTCTGAACAAAATAGTTTAATTTTGCCTTTTATGAATGTTATAAACAGAATCACACAGCATGTCTTCTGTTGTGTCTGGCTTTTTTCACTCAACATTGTGTCTTTAAGGGTCATCCATATTATGATTCATTCATTTTCCCAGTTATGTTTTCAATGAGCTGTATCTACCAGAATTACATAGGATTGATTGGTACATGGGTGAGAGCAAGACTGGAGGCAAAGAGACCAGTTAGGAGGTAGGGCTAATTGGCAATAACCATGGTGAGAGCCTGGGACCCATAAATAATAGCACAGGACATCTCTTCTCTCTAGAAATCAGTATTTCAAAACCCTCAGACTTTTAGAACCACTGCAGATACAAAACAAACTTAAAAATCTGAATCAACAGCAACAACAATGCAAAAGCCCTGCCTTGGGGCAAAGAAGTAGGCCCCGAGTATCCAGCAACAAATGATAGTGAAGACAGTTCAGTGAACTGAAAATTATTCCCAGCATGCTACGTTGACCAAGAAAAAAAGGGGTGGTCTAATTGAATATATAATTAGATAGAATACACACACATAAATGTGTTTGTGTATATGTGTTTACACATACACATATATGTGTGTATATATACACTTATCTATGCACACTTCTTTTCTGGCATGAAAGCACTGAGGTATAGAAGTAGCATAAGACAAGAAATAAGAAAGTAATTTTTAAAAAGTGTAAAGAAAAATAGTAGAGATGATCTGAGGCTGTGTAGCAAAGTTGGCAGCAGTTGCAGTCATGGATTCTGTGAATGGAAATGGATGTGGCAATGGAAAAGGGCAAAGGGCTAGAGACAAAGCAAAATAAGACTGGAAAACTCTGCAGAGTGTGTGACAGACAATCATCTTCACCACATCCTCCCCATATCAGTGATTCAGTAATGGAGGTGCATTCCCCTAGTGGGACATATTAAAATCACCTGAGGCCTTCTAGTGGAAGACAGGGCCATTTACATCAATAGGTCAATATTTCATTTAGTTGGTAGCCCACTAAAGACACATCAGACTGACCATTCAACATTCTGGGAAAGACATTCATTATTAAATACAAGTGACCTTAAATAACAAACCATCCTCACTGCAGTAGGGTGCCAAGGCAATGTCACAGAGCCAGCTGTGTACAATGACATGTATACTACACTAGTTCCAGCAAAAAGCAAACGGCAAAGACATTTTTTAAATTGTGCTAATCTTAAACAAAAAAAGGAGTTTTAAAAAGAGTAAATCTGTGAAAATGAACATGAACAATTCATATGTGTCCAAGTTCTTTGTCACATGGCCCTCTCCACAGGGTTGCCTGGATGTCTGGAAGAAGTGGAAGCTGGATTCCCCAAAGTGAGAAATGCAAGACAGACAGAGCCCAGGACAAAAGCTGATGTCTTTTTTTATAGCCCAATCTTAAAAAGTGGCATACCGTCACTTATGTCATGATCCATTGATCATACAGACCAACCTTATACACCATGGGTAAAGGCGATTCAAAGGTATGAATGCCAGCAGGTGGTGAGATCGGTAGGGGCCATCTTGAAGACTAGTTACCATAGAAATTAAGTTGTCCCAAATTTTACATCTAGAAAGTCAAATTTTTTACTTTTACTTTTGTTATTATTTTTTGAGATAGAGTCTCACTCTATCGCTCAGGCTGGAGTACAGTGGTGTGATCTTGGCTCACTGCAACCTCCGCCTGCTGGGTTCAAGTGATTCACCTGCCTTGGCCTCCCCAGTAGCTGGGATTACAGGCATGCACCACCATGCCCAGCTAATTGCAATTCTAGCACTTTGGGGGGCTGAGGTGGGTGGATCACGAGGTCGGGAGTTTGAGACCATGCTGGCCAGCATGGTGAAACCCCGTCTCTACTAAAAATAGAAAGGCAAAATTTAAAAGTAAGTCTGTTAGACTAAAAATCTAGTGCTCTTTTTACTATGAATTGTATGTCAGGACTCAAAAAATGTAAAAAAAAAAGTTATGTTTTTGGCAGATTTCTATGTAAGTGAAAGTTGACAGCTGGGTATGGTGGCTCATGCCTATAATCCCAGCACTTTGGGATGCTGAAGTGGGAAGATGGCTTAAGTTCAGGAGTGCAAGACCAGCCTAGGCAAAAGGACCTTGTCTCTACAACAAATAAAAAAATTAGCTGGGAGCGGTGGCTCACGCCTGTAATCCCAGCACTTTGGGAGGCCGAGATGGGTGGATCACAAGGTCATGAGATCAAGACCATCCTGGCTAACACAGTGAAATCTGGTCTCTACTAAAAATACAAAAAAATTAACCGGGTGTGTGGTGGGTGCCTATAGTTCCAGCTACTCGAGAGGCTGAGGCAGGAGAATGGCAAGAACCCAGGAGGTGGAGGTTGCAGTGAGCCAAGATTGCGCCACTGCACTCCAGCCTGGGCAACACAGCGAGACTCCGTCTCAAAAAGAAAAAAAAAATTAGTGGGCATAGTGGTGCATGCCTGTAGTCTCAGCTGCCCAGGAGGCAAAGGGGGGAGGATCATCTGGGCCTGGGAGGTTGAGGCTGCAGTGAGTCGTGACCATGCCACTGCACTCTAGCCTGGGTGACAGATGGAGGCCCTGTTTCGAACAGCATAAAACATTTTTTAAAAATTGAGTTGGTAAAAACTATGCAACCAAACTGGAAAACAAATAAAGCCTTTTAAATGCATTTTTTAATGAAAACATAAATGATTGTACCTCTTGCCCAGTATTTATTGCAAGGGCATGAAGAAATGATGTGCAAATTCAATAGACAGAAAAATACTGAGTTTCTGAAGAGTGGTTTAGGGTAGACACTATAGTCTGGCTTACTCAACACCATTCTCCTTTTATTTCTCCTTTGTCTCCCTCCACTATAGAAGGTGGAAACATTAAATATTAATTTTCCTAGCCTCTCTTACAGACAGAAGGGCATTCAATGCAGTACCAGCCAAGAAATGTAACTGAAAGTCTCCTGAAGTTTGTGCTTGTGCATTCTTCATTCCACCTTCCCAGGCCATCTTTTTCCTGCCACAAAAACAGACTATGTTTCTGGGACAGCAATTCTCTTTACTGAGCAATTGGACCAAGGCCAATTAGTCCAGAAGTCTTCTTTCAGACTTCTTGTTATGTGATAAATAAGTATTTATTTGTTTAGTCCCACCACCCTTAGTTGGTGTATTAGTCTATTTTCACGCTGCTGATAAAGACATATCTGAGACTGGGTAATTTATAAAGAAAAAGAGGTTTTGCGGACTCACAGTTCCACGTGGCTGGGGAGGCCTCACAATCATGGCAGAAGGCGAAAGGCATGTCTTACATGGCAGCAGGCAAGACAGAATGAGAGCCAAGTGAAAGGGGAAACCCCTTATAAGATCAAGAGATCTCATGAGACTTATTTACCACCATGAGAACAATACGGGGGAACCACCCCCATGATTCAATTATCTCCCACTGGGTCCCTCCCACGACATGTGGGAATTATGGGAGCTATAATTCAAGATGAGACTTGGGTGGGGACACAGCCAAACCGTATCAGTTGGGTTTCCTGATAAGTGCAGCCATAAGTATTTCTAATTCCTTTAGTGTGAGATAACTTTAGAAGACATTAAAAATAAACCCAGCAAATTCTGTAAGGATGAAGTGGGAGAGGGATGTTAGAAAACTTTTGTGGCTTATAGAAAACTTCTTTCTAAACAATTTCCCATATAACCTAATTTCCTGTATTATTCTAGCTTAGGGGTAAGAAAATAACAATGATATATCTTATTTTTATTATTTTGCCTTAGTCTGTAACAGTGCAGGAAGTCCAGGCCTCCTGAATTCCTCACGAACAGCACCATTATGGTGGTCTATCTTGCCCTTTCCCTGACCAGCCTCCCTGGTTGTTCTATGTATTGGACCATTGCCTTTCTTTACTCATTATACTGAGGTCTTTGCTGCAGCTGCCAATGCCCAGTGTGACTGCTTGCTGCCCTAGAGGTCTATCACAGACCCCCTGTGACTGCTGTAGCCATCAAAGCTGCAGACCATGGCATGGCATGTTGCAGAAGCTATGGGCCCCAATGCTGCTTGTATCTTGTAATTTCAGTGGTTAAAACGTCTTGCTATTCTATTACAGTCTCTTTCCCCCACATAGACTTATTGGGGAAATTCCAAAGGATAATCTAAGATGTAAACTCTACTTTAGACAGACATCTCCCTTTCTCTTTTGTTTTATGTTGTCCTTGAATCACATTTATGAGCCTCAACCATCTTCCCTTCTCATACCTCTCCAGTGGTAACTTGAACCTTTACAGAATGGTCTATTTCCTGGCTTGATTTACTTGCCCTAGACCTTCCTTCCCTGACTTGCCTGCATCCTAGAATGAAATAAACTTAGGCTCAAGCTTGATACATGAAAGTCATATAAAGTTGGTCCAATGTAACTTTTTTTTTTTTTTTTGAAGCAGGGTCTCACTCTGTCACCCATGCTGGAGTGCAATGGCGTGATCTCGGCTCACTGCAACCTCTGTCTCCTGGGTTCAGTAATTCTCATGCCTCAGCCTCCTAAGCAGCTCTTAAGTAGCTGGTGGTGCACGCCACCATGCCCAGCTCATTTTTTTTTATATTTTTAGTAGAGACAGGGTTTCACCATGTTGGCCAGGCTGGTCTCGAACTCCTGACCTGGTCTCGAACTCCTGACCTCAAATGATCCACCCACCTCGGCCTCCCAAAGTGTTGGGATTACAGGCGTGAGCCACCTCGCCCAGCCAGTCTAATGTCACTTATAGCTTTATACATTCAATAAAATTTTATTTGGGCCAGGCATGGTAGCTCATGCCTGTAACCCCAGCACTTTGGGAGGCCAAAGCAGAAGGATTGCTTAAAGCCAGGAGTTTGAGACTAGCGTGGGCAACATGACAAGACCCCATCTAAAAAAAAAAAAGTTTATTTGAATTAAACAGAATAAGAATATGCTGACAGTTTAATATTTAGGAAATTGTATGTTACTAGAGTATGCTAGAGTGTAGGGTAGTACCCAAAGTATAAATAATGCTTGGAAAGTCAAAGATATTTTCTCTTGTCATACCCAACCTCCTTGAACCATTTCTATTTACATTTGATGAAGGATCTTTTCAGAACCAGAGGCTTATCTGAGGATAACAATATATCCTGTTTTCACACAATTATTCAGCTCATCCAGAGGAAATACTGTGGTATCTGTGAACATTATTTCTATCTCCTAGCCACCAAATATTAACTCCCTGGGTTAGCCTATAAAAAAAAAAGTTTTATTCAAGATAGAAAATTGTACTGCATATGAGGTTTAATGAAGAAGTAGGTTTATCAGGCATATAATATTTAGGAATTCTCACTCCATTATTATAATGAATATACAATTTTAAATACTGCTTATGCCTGGTATTCTAGTCAAATCAAACACGAACAATTTAGAGAAAATAGCCTGAAATCATGTCAGCATAAGTACCTTTTTTAAAATTTTTCTGGTAAATATTTTGTAGCCTTGAGAGAATAAGTCATTTCCAAATGCTTATTGGGACATACTTTGGTAAGAGTAAGGGGCAGATTTCTTTTAAGCCTCAGGAAAAACTTTGAGCAAAAGAGATAGAAGCCTGGGTGCAAACTGACAAAGAAAGCAGAAATGTGTTAGTGATGCAGAAGTCACTGCTGGTGCTTTGAATGGTGCTGACACATCAAAGGGCACTGTCTGCAACAAAGAGGAAGATAATTTCTGGAGAGTGACAAAACCATTTGGGAGAATGCAGCTGATGCCCTCGATTCACTGGTTAATTGTGCAGATGGGCAACCATATTCTGCTGCCCCAGAGTTCATGAACCTGAACATGCTTTATCCCACCTGCAGGACAAACAGGCGAACAACCCCAACCAGGCTGCCCTAAGGGGCTTTGTCAAGAAAGCAACTGCCTGGACAACTTTGAACCTTGGTAGCATTGAGACAACTTTAGCATAGAAAATATAAATATTATATTACCCCAAACTATTAAATGAGAGAAAAAATGTGAAGATCTCTCTCTTGACTTACTTCCTGACCAGTAGTTTATAGAATACCTGAGGCCTACATTGAGCGGCAAGTTAAAACAGGCACAAGAAAACTAGACCTATGGAATATATAAAATAATTCTATGATAAAAAGACAAGAAGACTGTTAACCAGAATGTTAATTTTTTGTTTTTGGGTAGTTTGTTATTTTTACTTTTTTTTTTCTTTTCTATACTTTCCAAATTTATTACAGTAAATACATACTCGTTATCTAATGAAGAGAATATAAATATTTTTCTTTCTTTTTTTTTTCTTCTAATCAGTCTCACTCTTGTTGCCCAGTCTGGAGTGAAATAGCACAATCTCAGCTCACTGCAACATCTACCTCCTGGGTTCAAGTGATTCTCCTGCCTCAGCCTCCCGAGTAGCTTGGATTACAGGTGCCCACCACCATGCCTGGCTAATTTTTGTATTTTTAGTAGAGATGGGGTTTTACCATGTTGGCCAGGCTAGTCTCAAACTCCTGACCTCAGGTGATCCACCCACCTCAGCCTCCCAAAATGTTGACATTACAGGCGTGAGCCACCGCGCCCGGCCTAAATATTTTTCTTACTGTGACAGAACAACTCAGACAACAGCAATGTTTTCTAAACAAATACTCAACTACTCAAAAAAAAAAATTCTCTGAGAGTTTAGGTAGTCAAGGTTTTATTGTAATTTAGCATGTAATAGAAAGAGAAACTCAAGAGATATAGGTAAGACAGTTCTACTGAGTTCATCCAATTTCCCATTAGTAATTGAATTAGTAATTGACTTACATAAGTCATAAGTTGATGTGCATATTTTCACTAAGGGTATGAGCATATAGTTCATTTTATAAATATTTATTTGTGTGGAAAAAAAGCCTTCAGAAATTTTAAGATAATCTGATCTGATAGATTTAAGAATTGCTAGAATCCTTCTTAATAAAAACAAACCTAAATTGGCATCTTCACAAATTCTGTAACCCAAATTTAGCAGCCTGGCAACTTTGTGCTGCACTGAATAGTCACTGTTAGAAACAGCTTTATTATTAAGCAGATTCCCAAATTCACACATGGTTTCCCATCTTTCAGCAGGTGCCTTACCATTTTTATTTACAGAGAGAAGGTTATTTGCAGTGGGAACTCTCACCTTTTCACCTTCTTGGCTCCAGCTCCTTTTCAGGTCTCTTGGCTCTTCTTTCCTGTTTGAGAAGGGGGATGCTTCCTCATCCTTGCCACCAGAGTTCTCACACCTGTCCTTGCACTTTCCTCAGAAATTTCTATTCAGTGGAAATCCTATTGCTTGGATTTCAGTCTTGCCATCTTTACTGATGCTCTCCCTTCAGTGGAAAAACAAACCAAAATTTAACCATTAAAAATAAAACCCTAACAATGCTAGAAGAAAACATTAATTGTATAAAATATCTTGGAGTGTGAGGGGTCTTCCAATTTGTAGCAAGAAATTCACAAAGGAAACTCATAAAGGAACAGATCAATATATTCAAAATAGAAATTAAAAAAACTAAATAAAAAAGCATAAACAAATAAAAGTCTAATAAACTTATAAAGTTATTTGTGAGGCATATGATTGACATGGGACTAGTTTTCCCCTATATATAACCATAATTCATAATCAACAATTACAAATTGATAAGAAAAATATGTTAGAAGTACAATAAAAAATGGCAGATACTGGCCAGGCACAGTGGCTCACACCTGTAATCTCAGCACCTTGGAAGGTCAGGGCAGGTGGATCACTTGAGGCCAGGAATTTGAGACCAGTTTGGCCAACATGGTGACACCCCGTCTCTACTAAAAATACAAAAATTAGCTGGGTGTGGTGGTGCATACTTGTAGTCCCAGCTACTGGGGAGGCTGAGGCAGGAGAATCACTTGAATCTGGGAGGCGGAGGCTGCAATGAGCGGAGATTGTGCCACTGCACTCCAGTCTGGGTGATAGAGTGAATTGAGAAGAAATTTTACATGATTTATGTAAAAATAGCAACCATACAGAATTAGTCATATTGGTGGAAATATACTCACTATGTGAGTGACCATTTTACTATAACTTATGACCAAGAGTTATGATTCTATCTAATGACAGATTAGTAGTTTATTTTGACTAAAAGAACCTTCAGAAACAAAGATTTTTTTCCTCTCAATACACGGTTTAGAAATTGGCAAACTATGGATCTGTGGGCTAAATGCAGTCCACCACCTATTTTCATAAAGTATTACTAGAACACATCTATTTACATATTTTCTATGGCTGTTCTCATGCTACAAGGTGCAACAGAAACGTGTAGGTGCAACACAGATGGTATGACCTGCAAAATCTGCAGTATTTACTATCTGGCCCTTTACACAAAAATGTCTGAACTGGTTATTTAGGATATTTAGCTTATGTGAAACACAGAAATATTTGTTCAGTTTTCCAGGATCATGTCTTGTTAATTTCACATTATAGTCTACAAGGCAATAGGTATTTTAAAAATGTAAATTTCTTGACAGAAAGAATTTTATTTTCATATTTTGTGGTAATATATTCATATTATAATAGTTGAATAATAGAGCAGTAATTTCCATTTTACATGTGTTTTAAAATAGATTTAGAGAAAACTTCAAAAGATTTACAAACTTCTAGACAGAACTGAATATAACAATCACAAAATTATTTAAATAGCCTGAATATTGCAGTATTACGTGTTATTGTCTTTTTTTTAATTTTTATTTTTTGAGACAGAGCCTTGCTCTGTACCCAGGCTGGAGTGCAGTGGCGTGATCTCGGCTCACTGCAACCTCCACCTCCTGGGTTCAAGCAATTCTTCTGCCTCAGCCTCCCAAGTAGCTGGGACTACAGGTGTGCACCACCACACACAGCAATTTTTTTTATTTTTAGGGGTTTTGCCATGTTGGCCAGGCTAGTCTCGAACTCCTGGCCTCAAGTGATCTGCCCAACTCGGCCTCCCAAAGTGCTGGGATTACAGGCATGAGCCACCACACCCGGCATGTGTTATCTTCTTAAGACCCACACACACACACAGTCTTTTCTTTTATCTTCTGATTGCTAGATTATGTAACAAGGGGCCAGTAAAACAGAACTCCTATTAGGCAGATTCCTTAAACCAGACCCTGTGGCTAGCTTTTGAAGGAAAACTGACAAAGGAAACTTCTTTTCCCCCAAAGGAAATTGGGGGAATTGATATCTCATTGTCTCCATCAAAACCACAAAGTTTGAAAGACTCACTGGAGCCACTGCTGCAGAAGGGGTGATAGGCTTCGATCCTACATCATGGCAAGTGGTGGATTGTTGTCCCTGTGTGTCCAGAATTGGTGGGTTCTTGGTCTCACTGACTTCAAGAATGAAGCCGCGGACCCTCACGGTGAGTGTTACAGTTCTTAAAGGCAGCGTGTCCGGAGTTTGTTCCTTCTGATGTTCGGTTGTGTTCGGAGTTTCTTCCTTCTCGTGGGGTTCGTGGTCTCGCTGGCTCAGGAGTGAAGCCACAGACCTTCGCAGTGAGTGTTACAGCTCCTACGGCAGCGCATCTGGAGTTGTTTGTTCCTCCCGGTGGGTTCATAGCGAAGCTGCACGTTCGTGGTGAAGCTGCGGACCTTGGTGGTGTTACAGCTCCTAAAGGCAGTGCGGACCCAAAGAGTGAGCAGCAGCAAGATTTATTACAAAGAGTGAAAGAACAAAGCTTCCACAGTGTGGAAGGGGACCTGAGCAGGTTGCAACTGCAGGCTCGGCAGCCTGCTTTTATTCTCTTATCTGGCTCCACCCACATCCTGCTGATTGGTAGAGCTGAGTGGTCTGTTTTGACAGGGTGCTGATTGGTGCGTTTACAATCCCTGAGCTAGACATAAAGGTTCTCCACCTCCCCACCAGATTAGCTAGATACAGAGTGTGGACACAAAGGTTCTCCAAGTCCCTGCCAGAGTAGCTAGATACAGAGTGTCCATTGGTGCATTCACAAACCCTGAGCTAGACACAGGGTGCTGATTGGTGTGTTTACAAACCTTGAGCTAGATACAGAGTGCCGATTGGTGTATTTACAATCCCTGAGCCAGACATAAAGGTTCTCCACGTCCCCACCAGACTCAGGAGCCCAGCTGGCTTCACCCAGTGGATCCTGCCCTGGGGCTGCAGGTGGAGCTGCCTGCCAGTCCCCCGCCGTGTGCCCGCACTCCTCAGCCCTTGGGTGGTAGATGGGACTGGGCGCCGTGGAGCAGGGGGTGGCGCTCGCTCGTTGGGGAGGCTCGGGCGTACAGGAGCCCACGGAGGGGGTGGGAGGCTCAGGCATGGCAGGCTGCAGGTCCCGAGCCCTGCCCCACAAGAAGGCAGCTAAGGCCTGGCGAGAAATCGAGCGCAGCACCGGTGGGCCGGCACTGCTGGGGGACCCAGTACACCCTCCGCAGCCGCTGGCCTGGGTGCTAAGCCCCTCATTGCCCAGGCCGGCAGGGCCGGCTGGCGGCTCTGAGTGCGGGCCCGCCAAGCCCACGCCCACCCGGAGCTCAGCTGGCCCGCAAGCGCCACGCGCAGCACCGGTTCCCGCTCGCACCTCTCCCTCCACACCTCCCTGCAAGCTGAGGGAGCTGGCTCCTGCCTTGGCCAGCCCAGAAATGGGCTCCCACAGTGCAGTGGTGGGCTGAAGGGCTCCTCAAGTGCTGCCAAAGTGGGAGCCCAGGCAGAGGAGGTGCGGAGAGAGAGCGAGGGCTGTGAGGACTGCCAGCATGCTGTCACCTCTCACCTGCAGGAGAAAAGGGGGCCCCTTTAATCTAGTGCTGATGAAAAGAAAGTGAGAGGAAAATTCCTTTTTTTTTTTTTTAAGACAGAGTCTCATTATGTCTCCAGGCTGGAGTGCAGTGGCACAATCTCGGCCCACTGCAACCTCCGCCTCTCGGGTCCAAGTGATTCTCCTGCCTCAGCCTCTTGAGTAGCTGGGCTACAGGCGCCCGCCACCACGCCCGGCTAATTTTTTGTATTTTTAGTAGAGACGGGCTTTCACCATGTTGGCGAGGATGGTCTCGATCTCTTGACCTCGTGATCCACCTGCCTTGGCCTCCCAAAGTGCTGGGATTACAGGCATGAGCCACCGCGCTGGGCAGGAAAATTCTTTTTAATGCAACGGTGCAATTTCTCTCATTCTTGCTGTATTTGGTTTTCTGGAACAGAAGGTTGTGAGGAGACAAATCTTAGACTATTAATTTATATGTTGAGATCATTATTTAATATTAAACTGTTAAACAACAGCTTTGAGACACAGCTATTTTGATTCTATTTGTTTTTGCCTGTAAAAAAGTTTATAGAAAACTTGATTTTAAGAGGTTATTTAATTTAAAATTTAGGACTCTTTTTTTTTTTTTTTTGAGGCGGAGTCTCGCTCTGTCACCCAGGTTGGAGTGCAGTGGCGCGATCTCAGCTCACTGCAAGCTCCGCCTCCCGGGTTCACGCCATTCTCCTGCCTCAGCCTCTCCGAGTAGCTGGGACTACAGGCGCCTGCCACCACGCCTGGCTAATTTTTTTTTTTTAGTAGAGACGGGGTTTCACCGTGGTCTCGATCTCCTGACCTCGTGATCCGCCCGCCTCGGCCAAAGTGCTGGGATTACAAGCGTGAGCCACCGCGCCTGGCCAATTTAAGACTCCTCTACACACTTTCCTTTGAAGAATAATTAAAATAGGAAAAAAGAATCAGAGTACAAGTTATATAGGCAGACACTGAAGTTAGAAAACTAGGCAGATCTTTGTCTCTCCTAGTTATCATGCTAGGATTTTAGGACACTGTTAAAATATAAAGACATAAAATCTCATTACAAGTAATTGTTCTTACAAAGTGGCTTCCCAAAGTATAATATTAATAGTATATAGTAGTGTGAAATAATGTGCAATATGTTGTCTACCCAAAGTGTAATCTGAATAGTATGAATAGTATGAAATGATAATGACGGTTTGGTTGATTTACAAAATATTTTTAGAGACATTACTGAAGATTATTAAAAAAGGACCATTGATAAAGTAAAATATCCTAAGCCTACTAGTGGATATGTGGTCATGCTATAATATATTCAGTTACTTAACACATATTGAGAACACAGTAAGTCACAGTTATTCTCACACTTATACCTCCACTTTATTTTTTTGAGATGGAGTCTCACTCTGTCACCCGGGCTGGAATGCAGTGGCACAATCTCTGCTCACTACAACCTCCGCTCCCAGGTTCGAGTGATTCTCCTGCCTCAGCCCCCCAAGTAACTGGGACCACAAGCGTGTGCCACCACACCCAGCCAATTTTTGTATTTTTAGTAGAGATGGGGTTTTGCCATTTTGGCCAGGCTGGACTCAAACTCCTGACCTCGTGATCTGCCCCCCCTTGGCCTCTCAAAGTGCTGGAATTACAGGTGTGAGCCATTGCGCCTGGCCTACTTCCACTTTCAAATAATGATCTATGGTCACTATCAACTTCCCTTTGATGCTTTCAAAATTAGAATTTGTTTAGAATTTTTTGTTTACCTATAGGTGACACTAAAACTATGAACATCATGAAATAAACCTCCACTTACCTAGTACAAATGAAAAGAACAAGCGGGTACTTATTTTCTTGAGGACTTGAAAGAGTCACATTCTAAGAAACCTAATTCTTTCAAGGCCCAACCTGTGTATCTTGGAAGGATACTGTGTGAGCAAAGGTTAGGAATGGGACCCCTGTTTATGTAAAGTATCAAGGTTAAGCTGTGTCTTCCTGATAGCTTTTATGTTAGATTGTTTTTCAGAAATGCCTTTCCACATGATCTGAAAATGTTGTCTTCTTCAGACAAAAGGTTTATCCGTTGGATGCTTTGGTATCTTTCCTCAAGATAGCACTGATTTAGTGTTTTCACCCCAATAAATGAAGACTTCGATGACTCCAGCATCTTTGTGACTCAGGGAGAGAGACTGACACATTAGTATACATTTTTCTGTGGATCGAAAACGTGTTATGTCTTATCAAGGATTGATATGATCTTCTAACACAAATAGAGTTTGGAAAAGGATAAAATACCATTCACACATTCATTAATAAATATTTGAGGGCTTTCTACAGTACTAAGTGCTATGAAGGACAAACATGGCTCTAAAGACAAACTAGATGTGGACCTTGCCCTTGAGTATTTCACATGGTGCTTAAGGTGACCAGACTTAGCTATGTAAATGTAATAATTATAGTACAGGATAGATAATGTTTCATGCTGTGAGTGGGGGTAAAAATTTTCCTAACAAATTTTACATGAAGAAATGATCAACCTTAAAAATTTGTACAGTGGGCCGGGCGCAGTGGCTCACACCTGTAATCCCAGTACTTTGGGAGGCTGATGTGGGCAGATCACCTGAGATCAGGAGTTCGAGACCAGCATGGCCAACATGATGAAACCCTGTCTCTACTAAAAATACAAAAATTAGCTAGGTATGGTGGCACGTGCCTGTAATCCCAGTTACTCAGGAGGCTAAGGCTGGAGAATCACTTGAACCTGGGAGGCAGAGGTTGCGGTGAGCTGAGATTATGCCATTGCACTCCAGCCTGGGCGACAGAGCAAGACACTGTCTCAAAAAAAAAAAAAATTGTACATTTTTCATTGCTTCATTTGAAACCCCAAAGCTCCAATATAAATCTTTCTGTGGAAGACCATCTGAATGTAATAAAAATTGCTATTGAAGAATCCCTGATAAAAAGTATTCAAATTGTGGCATCTTTCTGGTACTGAGGAGGCCATAAAGGTTCAGTAATACCCATCCACATGGCTACCTAGAGTCTTAGGAATGGTCATTTCTCAAGGGACTCTCAGGCTGTCTGGGTCTGAGCAGTAATTTGATGCATGTATGGGGTGCTGCAGCTTTAGAAACATGTTTCCATCTATTATCTGTTAATTATTATCCCTCTGGACAGCCTGGCACATGGTAAGGGCAGCTAAGACAGCAGGGTCCTATTTCTGCTCAGTTCTCTCTGCTGTAAAATGATTGATTTGGTGACCAGATTTTCTCCAAGATTCCTTGTGTAGCTAGGTGGGTAGGGCAAATTATATTATCACCATTTTATAGAAAGGGAAACTAAGGTTAGGAGAGCTTAAGTGACTCGCCTAAGGCCTCAGATAATAACTGATATCCAATACTTGAGATCAGACGTCAGGCCCAGAAGGACAAAGCATCTGCTTCTATATCACACTCAGAACCACACCTAATATTTGTGGTTAAGAGTACCAATAGAGGCCCACATAGCATTAACCTAAGTATTTAAGCCATAAATCAAGATAACAAAGTGTTAAACAAAATATGATCTGTCCTCCCACCTTGACAAATACCTCCTACACGGAGCTGGATGGCCAGTTGTGAACTATGAATTCCTGGATTTCTCTAAGGGCCAGGCTGGAAGGTGTCATGAAGGATAAAGCTGATCGCGAATCATCCCTCTTCCTGCATTACGAGGGGCCCAAAGCACCTGGGAGTGCACACCTTAGCCCACAGGTCCAGGTACTGTCCACACCCCAAAGAAGAGCTATTTCTTGGACACAGGAGTGAGTTCAGAGTCCTGACCAGATCTTGAAAGTGAACTTGGCACCATCTGGGCAGAGCAGTCCAGAGTTCTGACTACATGGAGCGTATGTAGTCTAGAAGAAGGTCAGGCTCCAGCTGGGCCATCAGCCTGACCGCAAGAGGGGTACTGCCAGAGGAGAGCCAGAGGGTGGCTGTGGGCGGAGGTCCCTCTTGGGTTTAAGAGCCAGTCTGATCACACTGCCTCTAAAATCACCCTAAGAAAGAATGACATACCGGAACATTCATGTGACGGGTAAGTATGGTTTAGTGGTTATGACACTAGGCTCTGCAGGCAAATCCCTGGGTTAGAATCTTAGGTTGGCCACTTTCTAGTTGTGGTATCGCAGGCAAATTATTGATCATCTCACAGCCTCAGTTTCCTCATCTTTAAAATGGGTAAATAATGATTATTATGAGGAGTGACAGTACATGTAAAACGCTTGGCGGACATTACACATTGGGTGAATGTTGGCAGGGTTCTCTCCAGCTTAGGCGAGTTTGCCTCTGAGAGGTTTTTCTGGAGAATTATGTAAGCTTCATTACATCCAAGCACTCTGACAGTCAAGGTGAAAGTCTCCTCTCTCCAATAAACGATGGGGTGAGGCGCGGGTGTGGGCGCCACCCACCCCACCCAAGGCATCAGGGGCAGCCCACGTCCCGCCCGGTTCTGTGCCCAATGACTTCACGCTGCAGACGTGCACGGAAGAAGCTTCGGCCAGGGTTTTGGAGGTTAACTAGCAAACGCAGCGTGAGTCACGGCGGCACTAGGAACTGAAACCAAATGTTAGCCATGCCCAGGTTTACCCTCCGATGCGGACGGTGAAACCAGGGAGCAGTGACATCAGGACTGGGAGCCAGCGCTGACGCAGCTCCACCGCCTCCCTCCCCACTCCGCACCCACCGCCGCCGCGCTCAGCCTGCAGACAGGTCTTGACATCCCTCCTCAGCGAGGAGCAAGGGAGTCGGAACAAGTCGGGGCATCTCCCTCGCACCTCCCGGGAGCGCCAGCCCAGCCAAGTCTAGCGATTGCCCGGCCCGCCAGCGAAGACGCTTCCTCTGAGGCAAGCTTGGACACTCCCCTACCCCTCCGGGTGAAACGAATTCCAAGTGGCCCATTTCAGCTCCTAGCCCCCTCTCACTCCCTGCAAAAAAACTTGGCAACTCCGCGGTTTCTTGCGGACCAAAACCTGTAATTAGCCCTTTGTGCTCCCTTTAAGGGGCAGTCGTGACTGGAAACCGAGGAGTCAGACTCTCTCGAAAACACCAACAAAGAACTATATTTAGTTTTGAGCTCTCAGCCTAAATGCCTCTTATTTTTTCACTTTTACTTCAAAACGCCAGGGTTGGGGAAGTGGGAGGCAAAGGGTGGGGGAGCAACGGAGAAAGAACAGCTGTGCCTCCGCCTCTCCGCTCAATCTCTATAAATAACCAATCGCGAGCGGAGGCTACTTTTTAGCCAATGAAGCGCCCCAAAGTGATAAAGCCTTGGCGGCAGCCAATGAACAACACTTAGGGGTGTGAGACTCGCGCCCCGAGACCAATGAGTGCAGAGTCTGGGAGAGGTAATTTGAGCTAGAGTGTGGGTGTGTGGTGCAAAAGCTTCCTACTTCCAAGCCCAAAAACCTGCTCTGCGACTGAGCATGCCCTGAACTAACTGCGGGCACCCTGAGACTTCTGGATTGGGATGTAATCCGGTCCCCGGGTTTTGACCGCACCCGAGCAGGATGGTGGGTACGACCCGCGGGACCCTGCCCCGAGAGAGCTGCAGGTACCAGAGGCTACCCTTTTCCTAGCCGGGACAGTATCTCAGACTTGGAGTACCTCTTGTTTTCTTTGTGCAAGGCTGCTGTGCAGAGTCGGTCAGAGAAGACAGAATAGCGTTTCTGTGGCGAACGGTTTAGAAAAATGTATGGGGCAGGGATCTCCGCCGGCTGCTCGTGCATTCCACGGCACCCACATGACTTCGGGTTTCCGGCCCCCAGATACACGCCCGCCCGGGACTGGGTGAATGGCGTCCTTGGGCCTTTGATAACGGGAGTTGGCAAGACCACAGCCTACTCCATCCCTGAGGCGGCCCGCCGCGCCCACATGCTTCTCGCAGAGCCGCCGCCCTTGTCCACCAGTCCCACAGCTGTAAAATAAAGCGGCCTGCACGCTCCCTACAGCGTTTTCCTCGCTCCCATATACGCGCACACACCCCATCTTTCAGCCAGTTCCTAACTCGCGCCACTCCCCAAACCGGACTCAAATCCGGAGCCCCGCCCACGGCCCCGCCCCCTCCCGGCCCTGCGGAAAACCAGGAGCGGCCGCTTGGGCAAGGCGCGGCCGGAACGCACTGGGCATGCTCGCCGGGGAGGGGAGGGCCGGGCTGCGCGCGGCGAGTAGGAAGCCCTCGCCCAGCAGAGGCTGTGGGAGAGAGCGCGATGGGCCGCGGCGGTGGGCGCACGTTCCGCGGGGACTCATGCCACGCGCGTCCCGGCCGGACGCGCAATTAGCAGCCACCTCCGCAGCCTGCCGCCACCGCCTCCCTGCCCTCCCGGGCTGCTGCAGCTAGGAGCTCCAGCCGTCGCCTCGCGCAGGCTGCGGGCATTGTCCTGCCGGTTCGCCGCCCGGGCTGCTGCTGCCGCCGCGGACTGCTGCGGGGCCCGGACCCGCGCCCCAGGGATACGCCGCCGCCGGCCGGCCCGGCGCCCGGCCTCCGATCGGTGGTTTCCGCCCTGCGCACTCTGGGCTGCTCTCTCCTGGGTTTTTCCTGCGTAGCTGAGAAAGGGGAAGAGAAGTCCAGCCGCCAAGCCCAGCCTTCCCCGGCGCGCAGCCCCGACGGGGCCGCGGCAGGCGCGGCGAGAGCGCTGACGGAGCCATGAGAGAGTACAAAGTGGTGGTGCTGGGCTCGGGCGGCGTGGGCAAGTCCGCGCTCACCGTGCAGTTCGTGACGGGCTCCTTCATCGAGAAGTACGACCCGACCATCGAAGACTTCTACCGCAAGGAGATTGAGGTGGACTCGTCGCCGTCGGTGCTGGAGATCCTGGATACGGCGGGCACCGAGCAGTTCGCGTCTATGCGGGACCTGTATATCAAGAACGGCCAGGGCTTCATCTTGGTCTACAGCCTCGTCAACCAGCAGAGCTTCCAGGACATCAAGCCTATGCGGGACCAGATCATCCGCGTGAAGCGGTACGAGCGCGTGCCCATGATCCTGGTGGGCAACAAGGTGGACCTGGAGGGTGAGCGCGAGGTCTCGTACGGGGAGGGCAAGGCCCTGGCTGAGGAGTGGAGCTGCCCCTTCATGGAGACGTCGGCCAAAAACAAAGCCTCGGTAGACGAGCTGTTTGCCGAGATCGTGCGGCAGATGAACTACGCGGCGCAGCCCAACGGTGATGAGGGCTGCTGCTCGGCCTGCGTGATCCTCTGAGGCGGCCGCCGCGCGCCCGCCGCGCTCTGCGCACAAAAGCCAAACGCATCCGACTCTCTAAATGTGATTTATTTCTTGCTTTGAGATTGGAGACCACTTTGCATTGGCCAGGGTGTCTTGGGAGCCCGACTGGCCTCCGCGGCCGGCGTCCCCTGCCTCCACCCTGTGCCCGAGGGGGTGTCCCGTCCTGCCCATCCGATACTCTGGTGGAAATGTGGCTCTTTGCAGCATGTACGTTTCTCCCTGATTTTGGTTGATGCATATTTCCCCGTTTAAGTAGCCGTTAGGGCGCAGTATCCGCAGCTTGACACCCACCAAGCAAAAGTTTCAGCCTGGAAAAAATGGGGGGGGAGGGGGGGAGGAAAAGGAGGGGGAGAAGGTGGAAATGGTTTTTTTTTTTATTTTTTCTTTCTTTCTTTTTTTTTTTTTTTTTGGTCAACAGCCGTTTTTCTATTCCACGTTTTAAATACATGGAAGGAAGTCCGGGAGAACCATATGAAGGAGCAGGAGGAGAGAAAGAAACTTTTTTTTCCTTGTTTTCCAGGAGTAGCTGGAAATTAAGATTGGGTTCCTTTTCTGCCAGCTTGGAAGGGCATCCCCATGACTGATTGCGATTCTGAGGATGTCTATGCAAAGTTGGATTCTTGTTACAGTGTATCCAAACTGAAGTATTGCACATCTGAACTGGGACTGTTAACACTGATGCCAATACAGTGTGGGGTGCCAGAAAGTGTCTGCTGATATTTGTGGAAAAAAAATCTATTTTGTTTACCTACTGTATCAAAGGGGAGTCTGGGGGAGAACGGTAGTATTTTTTTTTTTTTTTTATCAGCTGTGAAAAAAATGTTACAGATCTGCACATTTTCGTGTGTACTATGGTGTGTATGTGTGTGTGTGTGGTGTGTGTGTGTTTTAAGTTTAGCCTTTTGTTTTTGTTTTTTGGTTGGCAGTAACCGATTTTAATGACTAGCTTTTAAAAATACAGTACAAAGACTTTGTAAATGTGATTCAGGGCCCCCAGCACCCCTGTGTCTGCAGAGTGCCTTCAAAACTCAGCTGTTCCAGCCGGTGCCAACCTGTGAACTTCCCACCATATCCCAGAATCTGCTATTCCCCAAACCACTTCCCAGTTTCCTTTCAGTAATCTTTCTGAAGGAGCCAGGACAATAGGGCCTGTTGTTTAGTGAATTTCTTTATTATTTTCAGCCTTTAAAATGTAATTTCCATCTCTTGCAATGAATTTGTTTCCCTTTTTTTTGCTTCATTTTGTTTAAATTTTCAGATATTTAGCTCCCCTTTCATATTATTTTTAAATTTTTTAATTACCTGTTGTAGGCTGTTCCCTCCAGAAGCGAAGAGCAAAATTTTACTGTTGTGATGTACCAATTCTAACTAATTGTAATTTTTAATTTCATGCGTTTAATCATTGTCTCTTCATTTTAAGACTTTTAATACAAATGTCATTTTTAAAGAAACAAACCCAAAACTATTGTTTGTGTTTCTGTGTTTCATATTCAGTGATTTAATACAGTATCATGGCTGAGGTGGATGGGGCAGGTGCATGATACTCTTCAGAGCGATTTGTGAAATTTTAGAGACAAGTGTCTCAGTGACAGGTTGGATGACACTACTCCCAACTTTTTAAATTTGGAGAAAACCGTCAAGGTCGAGGAAGCCCTGGGTATGGCCATTACCATCTGATTAGAAGATGAACAGGTATTTTGAATCTGATCTGACATGGAACAGTTTACCTCATTGTAGGTAGGGAACAAGAGAACCCATCTATTAAAATTGCCTTAGATCTGGGAAAGTAACCATCCTTCTGGCAAAGTAGGATGGCACTTTTAAGTTTTTCTTCCTTTTTTCCCTCTGTTTATATCGCACATCAAGTCAAAGACATGTTTGGGAAAGATAGTTTTCAATTCTGAAGTTATACCTAGTGATGTTTTTTGCAGTATATTTGAATGGATTGTAGACACTGCCTCAACCCTTTTGAGGTTTTGATTTGGAAATAGATTTAAAAGAAAACAGGCTAAGATAATATCCTTGTTCTCATTTACACCCTGCAGTTTGGACCATATTTGACCTCATAAGTTTTCCCTTTTAACAGTAGGAGGCAGTGTGAGCTTTTTATTTTTTATTTTTCTTAAGGTGGTCTTAGTAATATAACATGTTCATACGTATCAAGAGAATACTTGGTATACCTTAGGTCTATGAAGTGTAGCCGAAATCTGAAGAGTCTTGACAAAGGGATTTACACCCTTCACAAAACCAAAAGAAATTACAGGCCACAGGTTTCTTTAAAGCTGTGTTAACATATCTTGCCTTAAAATGTGTGTGTGTGTTACTTGCTTTGCTTTTTTTTTTGCCCAAGAGGCATTTCGGTACTCCAGCAATGGAGGAAGAATAGAGAATTTTGCCTGGCGATGGTCCTACTGCCATTTTTTTTCCCACTCTGATCTCACTTAAGTTTGATATAAAACAATTGGGAGGCAATAGTATCAATATTCTAAATGTAGAAATTAAAAGATACTGTATAAATTTATGCCTTTGCAAAGATTCGTTCTTGTATTTGAATAAATTTAGTTGCTAAAGTAGATCCAAAGTGTTAAAAATGCTGAAGTCATGTCAAGTACTGTCTGGAGGGTTTTTTAAGAAAAGGCATTTGGCATTTAACTGTCTCTTGTTTTATTTTTAAGTTTTTGGAAACCTTTTGACAGAAAATGCTGCCAAGTATCTAAGAAATGTATATACTGACAGAAGATATTTGAAAGTGGAAAATTGGAAATGAAATATTTTGCTGGGTGCGTTATCACCTTCGCTCAGGATTTAGTCACTTGCAGGACCTCTTTATAGGTCTTAGGATGGCAGAGCGAAGATTTTAAAATGCTTTTACTAAGTGATGTAAAATAAATGCTTTTTGGATTATCAATGAAAGCAATTTTATGTGTGCCTGAAGCAAGAAAATAGTGTTTTTGGTCTTATCCCATATTTTCTTGGCAAAATGGAGAGAAATTAGGAACACTGCTATTTTTTTCTCAAAAATGTTTTTAAGAATATGTTCGTTTCTTTGGCAATTAAGAACCCCTTGTGGTATTAGGGTGTGAAGAGATAAGAGCATTTGTTTCAATGAAAAAGTTAGTGTTAAAGGAAGTGAGTCAGGGAGGGCGGAGTTTGTTGTAAGGCAATCACCTGTCAAAACAGAAATTGGGTGGGAAAGGAGTCTTTATCTTGGGGAGCAAAAGCTGACTCTTAAACTTGACCCCTGCTGTTTTTAAACAGCTTTTTCTTTTGGTCTCTGACAGTCAACCCAGGTTTTATGTTATGTCAAAAGGGTTATTTTTGTCCTCCTTTTTTAATAGCCTCAGGAAAGTTAAAGGTATCATCTTAGGTCTAACACTCTCTAGTCTTTGAGAGTTACGGTTCTTTCGTAGAACAATTTCCATGTTGTTAACTGTTGTAGACTTACTTGAATCACATTTTGGGACCAGATGTATTTGGGGATAGAATTCTTTAAATTTATGGGACTTCATTCTTCCTCATTACTTACTATTTCCTGTGGTTGGGAATCCTAGAATGCTTGATCTATTTTATCTGTTCAAGTAGTTTTGTTATTGTACCCTCTTTTGGGTCATATTCTAGTATTTCTCACAGGGGGTATGAGAAACAGAAAACTATATGTAGCAGCTGGTCTTGAGAAGTAGAAGCACCTTAACTGTCATAAGAGCATAGGTTTTTGTTTTTTTTTTCCACAACAGCTGGAATAAGTTCCTGCATTATAAATATAAAGGAAACCAAGATTTAATTTGGAGATCATCACTGTTAAAATGATACCAAACATTTGTCACAATGTCTTATTTGGGGAAAGTTTGCTAATATAAATTTTGTCTGTGAAAATATAGTAAATTTTAAAATACTGATATAATGTGGTATTCTTGATTACAGTATTTTATGCAGACGAATATTAGGAATGATTCAATGTAACTGAACACAGAGCTAGTTCTAGGTGAGATCTTTATTAACTGGATTTTGAATGTTTGAGAAGGCTATGGGGATCATCTGGTTGAAAGGTTCTCAAACTTGACCATATATCAAAATCACCTGGAGCTTAAAACATGTACTGCTGGGACCCTCCTCCAGTTTCTTATCCAGTGGGTCTCTGGTAGGGTCTCAATTTTCATTTCTAACAAGTTTCCAAGTGATTGTGTTACTGCTGTTCCAGGGACCACACTTTGAAAACCAGTGATCTAGACTGAACCCCAAATGAGTACTATACTGACAGCCACCTAGATATTGAGAGACACAGACTTAAGACTCATGTCACACATTTTGGAGTGCTGTCTACTACAGTTAGACAATAATCTCTATTGAAATCTAAGCTAAAGAGGACATATACCATTTATACTAACTGTTGTCTGTGAAATAGAATAAACATTGCAGGTAGTTTTTGAACATTTTCACATTATTACAGGAACATTTTGACTATGGTTTTCAATGTTAATTCAGAAGTTGACTTTAAATGAAAATGTGGTTAGAATAGAGGCATAGCCTAAGTGATCAGAATCAACATTCCCCTTCTCCCCAACCTAGGGAAAAAAGAAATTTGAAAAGTATGTCTTCAATAAAAGGGGACACTTTATTTGTCTTCTCTTCAACATTGAAAAACAAAGATTTTAAGTTTTCATGGCAAGGGTTCTAAAAATCATTGTGTTAGAGAATTTAAATCTTCAGATCATGGTAAGCACATGCGTATGTCTGTGACTCAGTTTCTTAGCCAGACTTCCAGGTGTTAGTTAATTCCTTCTCATTTAGTTCTACTGTAATCCATTCTGGGAAAATGCATACCACAAAACTGTGTATCTTGCAGCTTCTTTCGTTATGCATCTTAATTCCCTCAGAAGGTCCCATAACTTTATGTTAAAGATCTGGGTTTTTGAAGACAGTTTGGGGGCCTTCTAAAGAAACAATAGTAGATCTAATTACAAGTAGTGGATTGCTTACTTCAAATTTCTGTTTTACAATTTAGAAAGTTTAGTACCAGTTTGTAGGCTGAGGGAGTAATAGGTACTATTTAGATGCTAAGAATATTATCATGCTTGGGTGGGGAAGAAAGGCCCTTACTCAAATCTCCATTTTCATTTTTAATGCTTCCTGGACTTCAGTTATTTTCTTGCTTTTGCCTCAAGAATAATAAATATTTTTGGTTAAAATTTTTTTTGTTCAACCCTGTTGTTGTTACTGTCATTTTCATAGCACAATAGTCTACAGCTCTCTATAGTAGCTTAACAGCTATTTGCTGAATGAATGGAACATGGAGTGTTACATCTGAAACTATTCTATTAGAAGGTGAAAAGTGTTGATTGAAGAATGGTAGGATTTTATCTTCCCTACCCATGATAAATTTATTAAGATTGTCTTTGGAGCTATGTCTTCCATTCCAACTACACAGAAATAAAAATTTTTTTTAAGTTTAGTTTGCCCATCTGATAAAGGAACATTCCTGTATGCTATTCTAAGGTTCATTTTCAACAAAAGTTACAGACATTTATGGGTGATAGTTTGAGATCGATGACAGTTTTAGGGAGCTCCATAATCAAAAGGCTATTGCTGGTGATAATACAATGAAACGCTGACTTCAGTATATTTTTATCTTGGCTTTCATTTTACGGTTATTTCTACTACTGTTAATATGGACTAATACTTGATTTTGTGAACCTGTTTTAATTTTAGGGTTATATTTATATTGGAATAATATATTTTAAAAGTGTCCTATACTATGAATTTATTTGCCATATATAAGACAATCAGAATTATCTGGTAGTTTGTTCTAATCCTGGTTAATAATCATTAGGACTAAACTATTTACATTAAAGAAGGAAAAAACAATGAGACGATAATTTTTTTTTTTTCTTTGAGACGGAGTTTTGCTTTGTTGGCCAGGCTGGAGTGCAATGGCGTGATCTCGGCTCACTGCAACCTCCGCTTCCTGGGTTCAAGCAATTCTCCTGCCTCAGCCTTTCGAGTAGGCGGGACTACAGGCGCCCGCCAGCACTCCCGGCTAATTTTTGTATTTTTCGTAGAGACAGCATTTCACCATACTGGCCAGGCTGGTTGTGAACTCCTGACCTTGTGATCTGCCCACCTTGGCTTCCCAAAGTGCTGGGATTACAGGTGTGAGCCACCGCACCCAGCGTTTTTTTTGAGATGGAGTCTGGCTCTGTTGCCCAGGCTGGAGTGCAGTGGCGTGATCTCGGCTCACTGCAACCTCTGCCTTCCAGGTTCAAGCGATTATCCTGCCTCAGCCTCCTGAGTAGCTGGGATTACAGGCGTGCACCACCACGCCCGCCTGATTTTTGTATTTTTAGTAGAGATGGGGTTTCACTACGTTGGTCAGGATGGTCTTGAACTCCTGACCTTGTGCTCCACCCACCTCAGCCTCCCAAGAGTTGGGATTACAGGCGTGAGCCACCGAACCCGGCTGAGATGATCATTTTATTTAAAAAAGAAAAAAAATTGTAGAGACAGGGTCTTGCCATGTTGCCCAGGCTGGTCTCAAATTCCTGGGCTCAGGAGATCTTCCCTTCTCAGCCCCCCAAAGTGCTGGGATTACAGGCCTAAGCCACTGCATCCAGCCAGGAGTGACAATTTCTAAAGCCTTAATTAGTGAAATGGTTTGTTTTGAGAGGCAGAAATGGCTAAGTGGTATAGACATGCAGGAAAAGCAAAATGGGCCTTATGGCTATTGAAATTATGAGTGTTGATCTGTAATTGGAGAAGACAGCTATTTGCATTCTTTCTTATCCAATTGACTAAACTTATTCATTTTAAAATGAATTATCTTGCAAAATTATGTGTGGTTAAGTTTGTCAGAGGATTGAAAACATGGTTGGTTTACTTGTGGTAATTGTGAAAAATTGCAAAGGTAGCAAAGTTTTTTAAAAAATGGAAAAGATGCCTTGTGAATACAGGTGTCCCCAAAAGGCCTGAGACCAACCTTAATTATCAAGAATATGGTGGCAGTGGAAGTTGGTAAACAGCTGAAATTGATTCATTGATTATTCAACACTTACTGAGCACGTACTACTATTATTAATAGCTGTGCTGCGAGCACTAATACTTAAAAGAGGAAGTCAGGTGAGGCACAACAGCTTTATGCTCTTTTTCACTATAATCTGTGAAATAGTGTGTATTAAACAATAATAGTATATGGAAAAGCACATCTACATGTGTCATCAGTTATAATACTGTGGGGCTGTTTGGCAGACAATAGAGTAGATAAATTTATTGAACATTGGGCCTTTGAAAGGTATGTGGAAATTGTAAATAAAAATGGATTCCATGAATTTCAAATAATAATTGTTCTGTTGTATGTGAAACTGTGTAATAAGATTGTCATTTTATTTACTTTTCTGCATCATTTTCAACTTCCTTTTTGAGATTGGCTAAAATTGAATACTTACAAGAGGAAATGATTTTACTTTTATATTTTCATGTCCAAGGGAAGAGGAAAACATGAAGAAAACAGATTTATAAAATTTATTCACACGGCCGGGCATGGTGGCTCACGCTGTAATCCCAGCAGTTTGAGAGGCCGAGGCAGGTGGATCACGAGGTCAGGAGTTCAAGACCAGCCTGGCCAAGATGGTGAAACCCCGTCTCTACTAAAAATACAAAAATTAGCCGGGCGTGGTGGGAGATACCTGTAATCCCAGCTACTCAGGAGGCTGAGGCAGAATCGCTTGAACCTGGGTGGCAGAGGTTACAGTGAGCCAAGATCGCACCACTGCCCTCCAGCCTGGGTGATAGACTGAGACTCCATCTCAAAAAAAAAAGTAAAATAAAATTAAATTTATTCACTTACATTTTTCTTCAGTGAGGAAACCAAAGGGAAAGATAATTTAGGTTATATTCTGAAAGAAATAAACAGTCACTGGCTTTCAGGTTCTTCATGTAAAGAAGATTTAGGACAAGATATTTCTTTTGAAAAAGATAATCTTATAAAAATGAGTGTGCCAAAGAGTTAAGTTGACATTTTAAGTAAGTTAATATTTTACACAAAAGCTCTTCTTCTCTTACCTCTCATGCTTACTGGAAGAAAGCAACCAGCACAGAGAAAGAAATGTTGGGTAACAAGCTGGAAGAGATAACAATAATAGCAGTTATTGTAAAGCCATATGAATTGAAGGGTGGGGTTGTGATTATTAACCTCCTGCGGTTTGCAAGATGATTTCTAGCCCCCATTTTGTATAGACTGTCTCATGAATTTAACAACATACTTTTTAAATGTGGAATGTTACAGAATTGTAGGGGTAGCAGAATCGTTTATGTGAAGGTACTTAATTAAAAAAAATTTTGACTGCCATTGAACCATTTATGAAATGCAAATTTATTAAAGTTTCATAGCTTGAGTAAGGGTTTTAATATTTTATATGTTATCTGGCCATTTATAAAGTTTTCAAAATCTGGTTATTCATGAACTCAGAATATTCTAATATTATTTAATATTATACATATTAATATAATACTTTAGATATTCTCTTTAGAGGCTAACATATTGATTTATGTCTTCTTCAGGAAAAGAGCCTCTATAGAGATCTGTACTAGCATAATCCTATAAGAATATATATTTCAATAAAACATAGTTTAAATTATATTTTAGATAGCTTTGAATTTAACCTTTTCAGTAGATAATAGAATTACAAGTATATTTCAACATTATTCCTCATGGAGTAGAAAAAGTATTGAGCCCTGAGTTTTTTTACTGAGTTTAGGTATCTTATCTTTACTTAGTCATACTGGCTGGGTGTGGTGGCTCATGCCTATAATCCCAGCACTTTGGGAGGCCAAGGTGGGAGGGTTGCTTGAGCCCAGGAGTTCAAGACCTGCCTGGACAATATAGAGAGAACTTGTCTCTACAGAATAAATAATTAATTATTTAGGCATATTACCTGTTTTTTTCTTTCTTTTGTATATCATTTCATTCATCCACATCTGGTTTATGCAAATGGTTCTCTAATGTAATCCACATCAATTGATTAAAAAAACGAAGAACTGTTTGACTGATGGCTATATAAATGTGCTTTTTGACATATTTTTCCACTATATTTGAGGTGCAGACTGAGACAGATCCATCCAGAGATCATTGCCTCCTAAACAGACATAACCTTTAGGTTTGGGCATAAGCACTGTTTTGGTTTTGAAACTGATGAATGAAGTTTTCTAGAAAATGAATTAGATTGTAGGAATATTCATCTTAATATACTTCGAACTGTGGAAAAATATTTGCAGACCATCTCTTCTTCCTCACTAATCTTTTGCTGAAGTAAAAAAAAATGAGAAATAAGCTAAATGCATCTCTAAGAAAGTATCGTATCGTGAAAGGCAGAGTAAACAACAGTGAGAAACCTAAGAAGCAAAATTGTTTTTCTGCTTTTGTACAAACCAGCTTTTATTTTGTTATTGAGGAAGTATAAATAATGGTAAGGGTAATGAAATATTTTTCTGAATCATTTTGTTAGCATTCAGCAGGAGGTCTTTGTACTGTTTCCTGGTTGCTTAGACATAAGAATGTGATGGAGCTGAGAAGGGGGAATAAACTGCAGGCCGAGGTGGAATTGTTCTTCAGCTCACACCTCCACTCCTATGTTCGTCCAATACCAGAGGATTTCCTTGTGTTCAGAGTTGTGATCTGCTGTGACTCAAGACTGAGGCTCAGGGCTCCTCCTGGCCAAAGGTGAAGAAGCCTATGGGACGCAGTGATACTGCTGCTGTAATAAATTGGACTCAAGGCAGGATTTCTCAACCTTGTCCCTGTTCACATTTTGAGCTAGGTAATTTGTTGTGGAGGCTGTCCTACGCATTTTAGTATGTTCAGCAGCAGCCCTGGCCCCTACCCACTCAATGCCAGTATCATCCTCCCCACCCCAGTGGTGACAACCAAAAGTGTCTGCAGACATTGTCCCTGGGAAGGGGGAGGGCAAAATAGTCCCTGGTTGAGAACCACTCCTCTAAACTAGACCTTGTGTGGATGAAGGAGGCATAAACCAGAGAGGAGGTTTGAGCATTAGAGTAAACTAGCAGCAGTTAAGACTTCCCTTTCCCCAGAGCATTGCAATTCATGCTTCTCTTTAAAAATAACAACGCTTTTTTTTTTTTTCTAGACTGAGCTTCTGTCACCCAGGCTGGAATGCAGTGGCGCGATCTCGGCTCACTGCAACCTCCACCTACCAGGTTCAAGTGATTCTCCTGCCTCAGCCTCCTGACTAGCTAGGATTACAGGTGCACCACCACGCCCGACTAATGTGTGTATATTTTGTAAAGACGTGGTTTCTCCATGTTGGCGAGGCTGGTCTTGAACTCCTAACCTAAGGTGATCTGCCTGCCTCAGCCTCCGAAAGTGCTGGGATTACAGACATGAGCCACCATGCCCGGCCTACAACACTATTGTGCTTCTGACAATATAACTTTGGTCAGTTCATTAAATCCACCCCAAAGAGAAATGCGTAGTATTCAGGGATTAACATTTGTTGGAAATTTTGGTTCTCTGGAGGGAGAAGGAATATTCAAAAGAGGAGTGTGTTCTGGTTGGGGTGATGAACTTGGATGGCCAGAGATTATCTCTGGGAAGCCTGATGACTAAGCAGAGAGGCCTGTGTATTAAGTATGAGAAGTCCTGAAGGGGAGGTTGAGAGCAACTATGTTGCAGTTTTGTTTCTTGCCCCCTTAAGTCTTTGCTGGGAGACAGCTGGAAGGTGCTCATCCTTTACTCATCTTCCTCCAGTTCACCTCATAGCCTCTTCCCAGCCCACTCCAGGCTTCTATTCAATACCTGACCTCCCTGCTAGGATAGAAAGGATGCACTTTATGCATTCTGTCCTTCTTTATTTTCATGTTTACAATTAGCTCCTTCTGTCCCCTCCCCTCTCCTCCCCTCCCTCCCATCCTTCCTAACAAATAACAGTGTGTCCCGGGTGACTCCTGCTGCTTAACTTCACACACCTACCTGTGCCCAAACCTCTCAGCAAGGCTGTCAAGAAGGGGGCAGCAGAGACAGTAGTGATTAGTGATTGCGTTGTAATAAAGTGCCTCGAATCTGACAGCCTGTGGTTAGCACATACAGGGTGGCTGCCAACCCCTGGAATACAGTATTAAGTATACTGTTAGCAAGTTCGTTAATGTGGAATTAACTCAATGATCATGGATCTTTAATTTACTGTGAATCAGACATGGTTGTTTTTGTCCTTAAGTTTTAAATGAAATGGACATTTAAAAACCTATGCAGCATATTCCTAAGCTTTCAGCCATCACACTATTAGCCACCCTACCTGTTGGGACAATTATGATTCTGCATTTTACAGGGGGCACATTTGGAAATTAAACATTCCTAGTATATAGTGAATGTCAAAGTTTTTTTTGTTCTTTTTTTTTTTTTTTTTTTTTTTTGAGATGGAGTCTCGCTCTGTCACCCAGGCTGGAGTGCAGGGGCACAATCTCCGCTGACTGCAGCCTCTGCCTCCCGGGTTCCAGTGATTCTCCTGCCTCAGCTTCCCGGGTAGCTGAGATTACAGGCACGCACCACTGCGCTCTGCTAATTTTTGTATTTTTAGCAGAGATGGGGTTTCACCATGTTGGCCAGGCTGGTCTCAAACTCCTGGCCTCAGGTGATCGTCTCACTTCAGCCTCCCAAAGTGCTAGGATTACAGGTGTGAGGCACCATGCCCGGCCTAAGCCACTGAGCACAGCCAAAATTTTGTGAATGAGCAAGAACAATCTCAAGTCCACCAAAAGGTTCTAACCAACTAGAATAATTTTTATAAACAAGGTAGGTAATAAATGAAATAATTCTTTACAATATAAAAAAACTGTTTGATTAAAGTGAGTGATTTGAGGAGCTAAAACTTGCTTTCAAAATTTAGGAATAGTCTTGTATTAGAATGGATGATGTAGGTAGAAATATTTTATCTGTAATGTCTGTCTAAATTGAAAATGGAAACATAATTTTTTTTAAAAAAAGCTTAGATTCAGGGGATACGTGTTTGAGGATGCAGGTTTGTTACATGGGTATATTGGGTGATGCTGGGATTTAGGCTTCTAGTGAACCCATCACACAACTAGTGAATGTAGTACCCAATATATACATTTTCAGGTCCCGCCTCCCTGCTTCCCTCCCTCTTTTAGGAGTCCTAGTGTCTATTGTTTCCATCTTTATGTGTATGTATACCCAGTGTTTAGCTCCCACTTTTAACTTAGACGTGTAGTATTTGATTTTCTGTCTCTGCATAAATTCACTTAATGGCCTCCAGCTGCATTCATGATGCTGCAAAGGACATGATTTTGGTTTTGTTTTTTTATGGCTGCATAGTATTTCGTGGTTTATGTGTACCATATTGTCTTTATCCAATTCACCGTTGATGAATAGAGGTTGATTCCATGACTTTGCTATTGCCAATAGTGCTGCAGTGCTGCAATGAACATACAAGTGCAGGTTTCCTGTTTTTTTTGTTTTTTTTGTTTTTTTTGTGGGGCAGGGACAGGGTCTCCTTCTATCATTCAGCCTGGAGTGTAGTGGCGTGATCATGGCTCACTGCAACCTTGAACTCCTGGGCTCAAGCGATCTTCTTGCCTCAGCCTCTGAGTAGCTGGGACTATAGGCATGTGCCCCCATACCTGGCTAATTATTTTTAATTTTTTATAGAAACAAGGTCTTGCTGTGTTGCCCAGGTTGGTCTCAAACTTCTGGGCTCAAGCAGTCCTCTTGTTTCAGCCTCCCGAAAGAGTGGGATTATAGGTGCAGGCCCCCAAACTGAGCCAAGGTGTCAAACAAATTTTTTTTTTCCTTAGGATAGACACCCAGTAGTAGTATTGCTGGGTAGAGTGGTAGTTCTATTTTTAGTTATTTGAGAAATTTTCATACTGTTTTCCATAGAGGTTGAACTAATTTACATTCCCACCAATGGTGTATAAGCATTCCTTTTTCTCTACATCCTCTCCAACATCTGTAATTTTTTCACTTTTTAATTATAGCTATTCTGATTGGTGTAAGATGGTATTTCATTGTGGTTTTATTTTGCATTTCTCTGATGATTAAGGATGTTGGGCATTTTTTCTTGTTCGTGGGCCATTTATATGTCTTCTTTTGAGAAGTGTCTGTTCATGTCATTTGCCCCTTTTTAATGGGGTTGTTTTTTTCTTTTTGATTTGTTTACATTTCTTATAGATTCTAGATATTAGTCCTTTCTTGGATGCATAGTTTACAAGTATTTTCTCACATTATGTAGATTGAATGTTTATTCTGTTGATTGGGAAACATAAGATTTAATTGGTCACGTGATCACAATTAACAGAGAAAACAGATTTCCTTTTTTTTTTTCTGTTTTCTTCTTTTATAATCATCTGTGTTGTTTTGCAGCATTTTTTCCTTTAGGTTTTATTGGCTTTGAGGAGTGTTATATTTTCTTCCTAATTAAAAAGTCTAGACTGGGCACAGTGGCTCACGCCTGTAATCCTGGCACTTTGGAAGACCGTGGCAGGCAGAACACTTGAGGTCAGGAGTTTGAGACCAGTTTGGCCAACATGGTGAAACCCCGTCTCTACTAAAAATACAAAAATTTAGCTGGGTGTGTTGGTGCACGCCTGTAATCCCAGCTACTCAGGAGGCTGAGGCAGGAGAATAGCTTGAACCTGGGAGGCGGAGGTTGCAGTGAGCTGAGATCACACCACTGCACTTCAGCCTGGGCGACAGAGCAAGACTCTGCATCTGAAAACAAACAAACAAACAAACAATAAATAAAAAGTCTATATTGAGAAAATATTCACTTATGTATCACTGTATCTAGTAGCCAAGAAAATATATGTATTAAATTGAAACAATTGTGCAGGATGTTTTACAATGTCATTATTTGCATTTATGTTTTATAGCCTGGGAATAATTTTTAATGCAACATTTTCAGTGGAAATGAAATTCACCCTTTGATTAATTATAATTTATTATTTTTAAAATGTAATAATTATTTTTAAAAGTATTATCTCTGTCTATTTCCATTTTATAGCAAACTTACTAATAATTTTTCTGTTTAAACTTTTTTACTCAGAAGAGTATCACTTTATGAGTAGGACCAAAAAGAAAAAGAATGTACGTGAATTCCCTGAAGTCACTGTGTAGTTGTTTGCATTGATCAAGGTGGTGATAATTTTGGCAAAATATTTGCCCTCTTAAATACAAGTAATAGAATTATTAATAATTGATTTGTACTGGCCAGTAGGGATGCATAAAAAATGCATTCAGAATGGCATGTTGTAAACAATTTTGTATAATGAATAGAGTAGATAATACAGCAGAAACAAATAAACCAGGCCGGTTGTGGTGGCTCACGCCTGTAATCCTAGCACTCTGGGAGGCTGAGGCTGGAGGATCACTTGAGCTCAGGAGTTTCAGACCAGCCTGGGCAAGAAGGAAGGTCTAGGGCTGAAGGCTATTGTTCAGATTCATTTGTCCCACGGGGTTTTCCCTTGATGTGATACTCACCCCCTCTTCCTATGGATGTGGCTTCTTGAGAGCCCAGCTGTAATGATTGTTATCTCACTCCTGGATCTAGCCACTAGGCAAGTCGACCAGGCTGCGGGCTGGTACTGGGGGTTGTCTGCACAGAGTCCTGTGAGGTGAACCATCTGTGGGTCTCTTGGCCGTGCATACCAGCACAGTATTTGGGGTGTCTCCCAGGTCCTGCAGGAGCAGTCTGTTTCCTTCAGGGGTCTGTGGGTCCCCCAGGTTTCCTGATTTATTCCTGCAGTCATTCTGGAGCAAAAATTCATGATGAGAGCCTCCACACACTGCTCTGTCTGTCCGAGTCGGAGCTGCAATCTAGTCCTGCCTCCCGTTTGTCATGATCCTATGTGCATTTTAGAGCAAAGATGAAATCTGTATGAAACTTACCTAAAAAATTGATCTTTCAGTGTATTTTTCTTTTGGTATTTTAAAAAAATACATAGTTCACTTAAATAGAGTTAAAGCTTTTGTCCAAAATACTAAGTTATGGTTTGCATAGCAACCATAATTTGCTTCTTACATAACTGTCTGCTTCATGCCATAGTGAATATATGTAATATATTCAAACATATCTTTCCTTAGATTAAATGTGTAGTTCTTAAGAATAGAAGGTTGAGGAAGGTCAAAGGCAAAGTGGTGTTTGTAGAATTTGAAAATTAAGAACAGGTAGGTTGCTAAGTAATTGAAGTGTTTACTTAGAACTGCAGCCATAATATTTTACTGTTTTGAACTAGGAAAAATGATGTTAAAATGCACATTTAAATTCATGATGTATAGAACTCATGAATGAGATTTCTTAGCTCATTAGACACTATAGATACTGAATGATTTTTTGTTGTTGTTGTTTTTGAGATGGAGTCTTGTTCTGTCACCCAGGCTGGAATACAGTGGCACGATCTCGGCTCACTGCAAGCTCTACCTCCCAGGTTCAAGTGATTCTCCCACCTCAGCCTCCCGAGTAGCTGGGACTACAGGTGCATGCCACCACACCCAGGTAATTTTTTGTTTTGTTTTGTTTTTGAGATGAAGTCTCACTCCGTCGCCCAGACTGGAGTGCAATGGCGCAATCTCGGCTCACTGTAACCTCCACCTTCCGGGTTCAAGAGATTCTCCTGCCTCAGCCTCCAGAGTAGCTAGGATTACAGGCACCTGCCATCATGCCCGGATAATTTTTGTATTTTTAGTAGAGATAGGGTTTCACCATATTGGCCAGGCTAGTCTTGAACTCGTGACCTCAGGTGATCTGCTCACCTCGGCCTCCCAAAGTGCTGGGATTACAGGCATGAGCCACTGCACCCAGCCTAATTTTGTATTTTTAGTAGAGATGGGGTTTCACCATGTTGGTCGGCCTGGTCTCAAACACCTGACCTCAAGTGATCCACCCGCCTCGGCCTCCCAGAGTGCTGGGATTACAGGCATGAGCCACTGCTCCCGGCCAATTTTTGTATTTTTGGTAGAGAGGGGTTTCACCATGTTGGCCAGATTTGACTCAAACTCCTGACCTCAGGTGATCCACCTGCCTCGGCCTCCCAAAGTGCTGGGATTACAGGCGTGAGCCACCGAGTCCTGCTGATACTGAATGATTTTTGTTATTTATTTCCATCACTAGAAGTTAAACCTACTTGGGCAAGGACTTTGACTTACTCTTTTATCTCCAGTGTCTGGAACAGAAGCTGGTGCAAGTCTGTACTCAGTATTTGTTGAATGAATAAATGAGTGAAAAAATTATTGATAAGGGGAAAGAAAGTAATTTTGACTGCAACACTAAAAATAAATTACAATTACCAGAAGAATTGGAATGCCTGTATTTCAAAGCTCTGGGTCAACTTCAGGCAAATATTTATTATAGAATGAAAATTTGTAGCCGGGCTCTGTGGCTCATGCCTGTAATCCCAGCACTTTGGGAGGCAGAGGCGGGTGGATCACGAGGTCAGGAGTTCGAGATCAGCCTGGCCAACATGGTGAAACCCTGTCTCTACTAAAAATACAAAAATTAGCCGGGCGTGGTGGCATGTGCCTGTGGTCCCAGGTACTCAGGAGGCTGAGGCAAGAGAGTTGCTTGAACCCGGGAGGTGGAGGTTGCAGTGAGCCAAGATGGCACCACTGCACTTCAGCCTCGGTGACAGAGTGATACTCCGTCTCAAAAAAAAAAAAAAAGAAAAAGAAAAAGAAAAAGAAAAGTTGTAGGCTGTTCTTTATCAGTTCTGAAAACTTATAGCTTGGAATGGCAATGCTCATAATTATAGTGTTAATTGGACTTAAACTTTTGTACAGTTGTCAAAAGCAAAGTCGAAATAGTTTCAGAATTTTGAGGAAAGAAGTATACTGCATTGTTTTATAGACCTGTGTCCTCTTCTGCACTGGTTTTCTAAATGCAGGTGTGCCTTGGTTTATACAGTGGATATGATTCTGAAAAAGCTATATATCAAAATTAAATCATATTTAAAAACTTGCTATGTTTTAACCATTCAGATTTGTGTTATAACACTCTCACACTGGAATTTTCTCTTTCTTGCCCTTCCTTCCTTCCTCCCTCCCTCCCTTTATTCTCTTTCTTCCCTTTATTTTTTTTCTTTCTTTCTTTTTTCTTTTTCTTAGATGGGCTCTCACTCTGTCACCCAGGTGGGAATGCAGTGGCACCATTTCAGCTCACTGCAACCTCCGCCTCCAGGGCTCAAGGGATCCTCCCACCTCAGCCTCCCGAGTAGCTGGGACCACAGGTGCATGCCACCACGCCCAACTAATTTTTTGCATTTTTTAGTAGAGATGGGGTTTCACCATGTTACCCAGGCTGGTCTCTAACTCCTAAGCTCAAGTGATCTGCCTGTTTCGACCTTCTAAAGTGCCGGGATTACAGGCGTAAGCCATTGCACCTGGCCTCACACTGGAATTTTCTACGCACCTGATGAGGTATGCTTGTGGCAGTGGTTCTCAAAGTGGGGTCCTGGAACCAGCAGCATCAGTAGCACTTTGTTAAATATGCAGATTCTCAGGTCCCACCTCAGACTTAATCAGAAACACTGAGGGTGGGGACTAATAATTTTTACCCTCCAGGTTCTTTTATTCATGGTAGTGTTTGAGAATCACTGCTTGATGAGATATAGAAATAAAAACTTGTTAATGGATGGTGGCTGTTTTGTAGACAAGATAAAGACATATGCACAAATGACAGTAATAACTAATAAAAGTGACATTTGCCATAAGATGGTCACAAAGTGCAATTGGAATTTGGGGGAGATGTGATTACTTCATTATGAACATGATATCCTCCATTCATTCATTCATTCATTCATTCATTCATTCATTCATTCATTGAGGCATTCTAGGTCCTAAGACTAAGTAAGGCACAGTATTTGACTTAACAAGCTCATAAACAGGTGGTTCTCCTTGCTAATTACCACATGGCTAGATCACACAATCCAATGATCTCCACACTTAAAAGTGCATTTGAATCACTTGGCAGGCTTATTAAAACACAAATTGTCGAACCCCATGCCCAGAGTTTCTGGTTCGGTAAATAGGTGGGTGCTAAAAAGTAGCATTTCCAAAAATTTGTCAGGAGATACTGATGCCGTTTGTCCAGGGTTTGCAATTTGAGAATCACTGATATAGTCAGTAATTTAAAGACAGTAGTACTAATGCCCAGAAATACGACTTTGTTTAACAAAGCTGGCCTAAGCTAGAAATGAAACCGGATTCCCAGTTCAACATAACCTCTACTGCAGCCTGCCTTTGTGACCCCGAAAGAGAATGCCTGCTTGATCTCACAGGGATTCTAACACTTACAGGAGAGTGAAGAATGGATGACTTTATGATACTTCATCTGTCTCATTTTTATGTTGTATTTTAATTTCTTATTCCAAAATCAGCCATGTTTCTGACATCTACAATGAGATGGTTCACAGTTGTGAACCATCAAGCTCTCCACTCTGTGTAGGGAGATCTGATCTGTACATAAAAGTAACATTTGAATTACAGTATCACCTTGAAAAGAGTAATACATAATATATTTTATTATCTTCCTGATAATAGGAGGTTTTGAGGACAAAGATCCTTAATTACAAAATATTTCTCCCTTGTACCTCTCTGTTAGATGACTGTGAAACTAACAAAAGACCATGTTTGTTGAGAGAAAGGCATAAAAATATGTACTAGGAGACAAATCAGAGGAGATAATAGTCTGTGGGTTCTTTGCTGATAATTCACTCTATTTCAAAAGTATGTGTGGTTTATCCATAAATCCATGATTAAGTTCTCTAACTCTGTAATTTAGAGAAAACATATTAATCTTTTTTGAATGGAGATAAAGATAGATTCCCCCAAATTTAATTAATCTACTTTGCATCCTTGAATAATTACATGAAAAACTCAGACCCCTCAGCATAAATTATGTAATTGCATTTCAAATGATAATGTGGAAGAATTGGGCATGGATGAAAATAATATATTCTGAATTGTATAATGACTTCGACCATTTAAAAATATTTTTAATTACTTTTATTTTAAGTCAAGTATTTTAATGGAACTATTTTGATGATTTGAAGGTGAGCACTGAGAAAGACTAGAAATGAGGAAGAGAAGTAGTGGCTTGATGGTATTTTAGTCTCAATAGATGAATTCTGGTGGATATTGGATGGTTGGTTTGCTTAATCCTATAGTGACTAATGGCCTATCAAGGGATGAGAACGTATTTTACACACTTATTTCCTAAATATATGTGCTAATTTCCTACCATGGAATCAATGCTATTACATAAAGGATAGGGAAAATCTCTCTGTGTTTAGGTTTCTCCTCTCCCCTGCAGTTAATCTCCCCTTTCTCCCGTTTTGTCAGATAGGGTATAAAATATGTTAAGACTCCAACGCAGTTAAATCTTAGGCACTTTCACTTGTCACAGTCATCACCCAGTCTCCCAAATTAAAGAGCAGCTGTTCAGATTCTCTTGGGTAGGACATGATGAGTCTTATTTCCTACTTCCTGTGGAGCTCAGTTTAAACTATTTCTGATCCTCTAGAACTTGAGGTAATCATCTACTCTGTAAAAGAAGACAAAAACTCAATATTAGTTTCTTGAGTAATTTGGATGACCATTTATTGCTTTCATCCTGAGAACAACTGGTTTAGTTTGCCTCCAAATATAGCATTCTTAGAATTGCCTGAAAGAATTTATTTCATGTACCTATGTTGCATTGCTAGAAATAGCATAAGGTTTCTACCCCTTGTGAAATAAAGCCAGATAATTGGGTGATCTCTTTAAAAAAAAAAAAAAGAGTTTCTATGTTTTCAGTAATCCCACTTCGGCAGAAAGCTGTTTTCTGATGCAGTTTAACTCAGTTTTCTGAAATTGGCTTCTTGGGCTCTGAAAAGAAAAAGAAAAGTGACGGTTGAGTGAGAGGGAAGAGAGAATTTTAACTAAGGATGAACTGGATCTCTAATAGGCTTTTTCCCTTCTATCTACTTTTCCTGCAAGTGGAGGTTTAGGGGAAATTTTAGTTTTAGAGTGCCTTTCAGCCCAGATTTCCTGGCTTTTAAGTATATAGAGTAATTTCATCACTGAATCCACTTGATTTCATTATTATGTAAAAATCAGGGTGGCAGTGGGGGGTTTGGGGGTGGGTGGTGACTCACACCTGTAATCTCAGCAGTTTGGGAGGCTGAGGTAGGAGGATCATTTGAACTCAGGAGTTCAAGACCAACCTGGGCAACATAGTGAGACCTCAGTCTCTACTAAAAATAAAAAAATAAAAAAAATAGCCGGGCATGGTGGCACATGCCTGTACTTCCAGCTGCTGGAGAGGCTCAGGTGGGAAGATCGCTTGAGCCCAGAAGTTCAAAGTTGCAGTGAGTTATGATTGCACTACTGCACTCCAGCTTGGGCAATAGAGTGAGACTTGTCAAAAAAAAAAAAAAAAAAAAAGGAAGAAAGAAAGAAAAGAACAAAAAGTAAAAAGAAAAGAAAAGAGAAAAAAGAAAAGAACAGGGTGTGGTGGCTCACGCCTGTAATCTCAACACTTTGGGAGGCCAAGGCAGGTGATCACTTGAGATCAGGAGCTTGAGACCAGATGGCCAACATATTGAAACCCTGTCTCTACTGAAAATACAAAAATTAGCTAGGTGTGGTGGCGGGCACCTGTAATCCTAGCTACTCGGGAGGCTGAGGCAGGAGAATCATGGAACCTGGGAAGTGGAGGTTGAAGTGAGCCAAGATCACGCCTCTGCACTCCAGCCTGGGCAACAGAGCGAGACTCAGTCTCAAAAAAAATAAATAAATAAATAAATAAAAAATAAAGAACCAGATGTTTCTAATATTAGTGTGTCAGATTGTTTTACCATTGTAGCTCAAACTTTAATATGCATGTAAGTCACCCAGAGATTTTTCTAAAATGCAGGTCCTGATTGAATAGGTTTGAGATTCTGTAATTCTAACATGCTCCATGATGTTGCTGATGGTCTTCACTGGACATAGTCCTCCCTTTGAATATGTCAGATGTATACCATGTAATTCATAAGTGAGTTTATATATGAAAGTTTATTACTGTCTTGTTCCCTACTTGTTTCTCTACTTTTTTTTTTTTGATACACACGAGACAACTTCTCAAGATTAAATAATTTCTCTGGATTTCAAAGGTTTCATTGTAGAAAAATATTATGATTATGGAAAAGAGCTTTAAAAATAATTGTTTTCTAAGGTAGAGAATTTGGACTTAAAAGAAGGTTTTGTTTTCAATAATCAAAAGAAACCAAGGTTGAAAACTTAGCATCTCTTTAAATTAAAAAGTTTGAAAATGTGTCTAATTCCTAATGATTCATTTTGACTAACCTGAATTCTTCAGTTCTCATCTCAAAATGTCAGTGCTTAGAGAAATTTAGTGTCACTCAAAATCATGTCCCATTTTATGAATATCAATGAATAGTTTCAAACCAAATTTAATTTTAGAATGTTATGTTTTTGTTTTGTTTTGTTTTGTTTTGTTTTTGAGACAGAATCTTGCTTTGTCGCCTAGGCTGGAAGGCAGTGGCGCGATCTCAGCTCACTGCAACCTCTGCCTCTTGGGTTCACGCCATTCTCCTGCCTCAGCCTCCCGAATAGCTAGGACTACAGGCGCCCGCCACCACGCCCGGCTAATTTTTTGTATTTTTGGTAGAGACAGAGTTTCACCATGTTAGCCAGGATGGTCTCGATCTCCTGACCTCGTGATCCACCTGCCTCGGCCTCCCAAAGTGCTGGGATTATAGGCGTGAGCCACTGCGCCCAGCTAGAATGTTATGTTTTAAGAGTCTGGATACCAACTAAATGTGACATGGTTCAATGACAGTTGAATTGTTTCATACTTTTTATCTCTCTCTTAATAAAATATACATTTAGGGAAATAGGAGTCTAGGAAATTTGGAGTGCCAGTGAATGGATAGCATATTCTGCGTCCAATGTGTAATTATATTGTGGGCCCAAAAGCCTCACAGATAAGATTAAGCCTTTTTTTTTTTTTTTTTTTTTTTGAGACAGGGTCTAACTCTGTGTCGCCCAGGCTGGGGTGCAGTGGTGCAATCTCGGCTCACTTCAGCCTTGACCTTCTGGGCTCAAGCGATCCTCCCACCTCAGCCCTGTCAGTAGCTGGGACCACAGGTGCACGCCACCACACCCAGCTAACTTTTGTATTTTTAGTAGAGATGGGGTTTCGCCATGTTGCCCAGGCTGGTCTCTTTCTCTTGGGCTCAAGTGATCTGCCTGCCGTGGCCCCCCAAAGTGCTGGGATTACATGTATGAGTCACTGCGCCTGGCCTGCTGTTGTATTTCTGGGTTGATGCACAGATAATTTTATCTGTCAACTGTACCAATCAAGTTCAATAACAATGGTTTATTTAGCACCTACTGTGTGCCAGGTTTTATATATATATATTTATGTAATCTCATATAATCCTTGACATAATACTACATGTAGATAACGTTTCTTCTTTTTTAGCCCAGATAATTTAAATAATTTATGAAGTTGACTAGATAAAAAGACACTGAGCTGGTTTGTTTGTTTCCTTCCTCCCTCCCTCCCTCCCTTCCTTCTTCCTTCCTTCCTCTCTCCCTCCCTCTCTTTCTTTCTCTGTCTCTCTTTCCTTCCTTCCTTCTTCCCTTCCTTTCCCTTTCCCTTTCCTTTCTCTCGCTCTGTTACCCAGGATGGAGTGCAGAGGTGTGATGTTGGTTCACTGCAACCCCTGCCTCTTCCTTTCTTCCTTCCTTCCTCTCTCCCTCCCTCTCTTTCTTTCTCTGTCTCTCTTTCCTTCCTTCCTTCTTCCTTTCCTTTCCCTTTCCCTTTCCTTTCTCTCGCTCTGTCACCCAGGATGGAGTGCAGAGGTGTGATGTTGGTTCACTGCAACCCCTGCCTCTGGGGTTCAAGTTATTCGTATGCCTCAGCCTCCCAAGTAGCTGGGAGTATAGGCATGCACCACCACTCCCGCTAATTTTTGTATTTTTAGTAGAGACAGGGTTTCACTATGTTGGCCAGGCTGATCTCAAACTCTTGAGCTCAATAGATTCATTTGCCTCGGCCTCCCGAAGTGCTGGGATTACAGGCACAAACCACCACACCCGGCCAACTGAGCTAGTTTTCTAATATGTCTATTCTCTGGCATGATCACAGCTCACTGCAGCCTATGCCTCCCAGGTTCAAGCGATTCGTGCCTCAGCATCCTGAGTAGCTAGGGTTAAAGTGTGCGCCACCATAGCTGGCTAATTTTTGTGTTTTTTAATAGAGATGGGGTTCCACCATGTTGGCCAGGCTGGTGTCGAACTCCTAGCCTCAAGTGATCTGCCTTCCTCAGCCTCCCGAAGTGCCGAGATAACAGGCATGAGCCACCATGCCTGGCCCAATAATGATGTTCTTATTCTCATGTGCCTCCTATACTGCTGCTCCTGAAGTGCTAATTTTAAATATTTGTGTACAACAAATATAGCTGCGGTTCATATTGTTTCTGTTGTAGAAAAAAATAGGTTAAGTAAACCAAATAGTTGGTATATTATGATTATTGTACTTTTGATTTTCCCATTTAATTGTCTTACTCTGTTAAGGGGATTTAAACTTTTTAAAAAAATTAGATGACCATGATAATAGTTGTTTTAAAAATGCTAACCCACATTTGTAGTTCATTAAAGGCAATCATGATAGCTCTGTCTGAGTCTTTGCCCCAGATAGAGTTGTTGGCATTTCTTCATGATTTTATTGTTTAGTTTTTTTTTTATTATGGCTGTAATGTTTAGCATAAAAATAATTCAATCATTAGTTTATAAGTAAACAGATTTGTTTAAAGTCCAGTTTTTCTCAAATGAAACTATTATGTTAAAACTAACCTTTTCATAGTGATTTATTTCTACAGTTTTCTCTTCAATTCTTCTTAAAGATAAAGTGCTTGTCTTGTTCATTTATAAAATCAGGTATGAGCATAGAATGGTAGCAAGCAAAAGAAATACAGATTATGTCTGGTGAAGCTAGACATAACTTACATTTTCCTGTTTATTCCTACATTCTACTCATATCCATTTAAAATCTGACTCTAAAATGTCACACACTATATCAGTAAACAAAACTTTTTGTAAAACTTACAATTTTTTGTCATAGTTGAAAAGTGATAGTTTTCTTATAAATTGCTTTGAAAGTTAATTATATATTTTTAACTCTAACATCTATTTTGAAGCAGACAAATCACTTGCCCAGGAAGGGATTTCTCTAATTTTTTTCCAGGAAATTTTTCCACACACTCATATAAAACTCTTATTTAAATAATTGTGGCTCACAATGTGCCTAGAATATTTCTTTCCAAATTAGGCCTGCTTTGCAAATATTAAATGGTAATCTATCCTCATGTAGTTGTGAGGGAGAGAAAGTGGAATGCAATGTGGTAAACATTGTTCAGCAAGTTACATTTGTTTACTATCACATGCATTAATCTGGAATAGTTTTATTCTTTATTCTCTCATTTGATTGTTAGACTGTCAATTGGTGTCATTAAACTCACTGAAGGACAGTGTTTGTTACAAGTTCACTTAAGCAAGATGCCCATATTCTAGCTCTACATTTAAAGTTGCTTCACTTCATAGGAACTTGTTTTGCATTTATTAGCAAGATTAGCAGGAATTTAAAAAAAAAATTTGTTTTGAAATGAGTTCTCACTATGTTGCCCACGCTGGCCTGAAAGCCCTGGGCTCAAGGGATCCTGATACCTTAACCTTCCGAGTATCTGGGACTGTAGTTATGCACCACCACATCCAGCTAGATTTTTATTTTTTTAGTAACTTTTTCTATCATTTGATTAATGGAGTCACTTTTAGTTTGCAACAATCATTTCAGTGCAATTAAGGCATCCATTTATAAATGCTACAAACACAATCCTTTTTAAAAATTAAATTTTGGGTGCCTAACTGTCATTCGTTAATGTGCTTCCTTAGCTAGAGTCAAAAGATAAAAGCCTTGTTTTTTATTAAATACTTTGGGTGGATGTTTGGAATGTAATTGAGACTTTTATTTTATTGAAGGCAACTTCTAATTTATTCTTTTGTTGAATCAAACTATAATGTATAGTGTTTTAATTAGAGCATAGCATCAGTCAGTTATGCTGTAGGTTTAAAAGAGTAATGGGAGTAGCTTACAAAATATTAATTTTAAGAACTCAATACATTCAAGCATTTCAGATTTTTAAATAATTGTAACCAATTATTTAAATAATTGGTTTTAAATAATTGGTTTCAAGTCATGTACTAATTTTAAGAAATTGTTGTGAATATGGTAGATATTACCTGAAACAAGACAATGAGATAAATGTTTCAGGCTTGAATTCTGGGAAGTACAACTGAATGTATTTTCTTAGCTTGTGCATGGGAAAATTGTCTTTAATAGCTCTAAAATACAAGTCTGAAAAATATAGGTATATTTAATAGGAATCATGAGATTTAGTTTTCAAAACTGAATATACACAGGAAAATCTTATCTTAAAAAAATCCAAGGCCGTGCATGGTGGCTCACGCCTGTAATCCCAGCACTTTGGGAGGCCGAGACGGGAGGATCACCTGAGGTCAGGGGTTCGAGACCAGCCTGGCCAACATGGAGAAACCCTGTCTCTACTAAAACATACAAAATTAGCCAGGCATCATGGCGCATGTCTGTAATCCTAGCTACTCAGGAGGCTGAGGCAGGAGAATCATTTGAACCCGGGAGGCAGAGGTTGCGGTGAGCTGAGATCGTGCCATTGCACTCCAGCCTGGGCAAAAAGAGCTAAACTCCATCTCAAATAAATAAATAAATAAATAAATCCAAAATATGAATCTCCACTGAAGGGTTGCTATCTATCAATGTATCATAAGTAATTATTTACCGATAGTAATTACATTATGAAAGTTGGAGGAATGGTAACTTTTCTTTCTTCATTTTTTAATTATTATTTTAAAAATTGAGACAGGGTCTTGCCCTATCGAGACTGAAGTGCAGTGGCACAATCACAGCTTACTGCAGCCTCAACCTCCCAGGGTCAAGCATTCCTCCTGCCTCAGCCTCCCAAGTAGCTGGGACTTACAGATGAGTGCCACCATGCCCAGCTAATTTTCTTTTTTTTTTCCTTTTCTGAGACAGAGTCTCACTTTGCTGCCCAAGCTGGAGTGCAGTGGTACGATCTTGGCTCACTGTAACCTCTGCCTCCTGGGTTCGGGCGATTTTCCTGCCTCAGCCTCCTGAGTAGCTGGGATTACAGGTGCACCCCACCACAGCTGGCTAATTTTGTTTTTTTACTAGAGATGGGATTTCACAATGTTGGCTAGGCTAGTCTCCAACTCCTGACCTCAGGTGACCCACCCGCCTTGGCCTCCCAGAGTGCTGGGATTACAGGCATGAGCCACTGCACTCGGCCCTGGCCAATTTTTGTATTTTGTTGTAGAGACAAGGTTTCACCAGGTTACCAAGGCTGGTCTTGCTCCTAAACTCAAGTAATCTGCCTGTCTCGGCCTCCCGAAGTGCTGGGATTACAGGTGTGAGCCACCAAGGCTGGCTAGTTTACTTATTTTCTTTATAAGCAGAGTATATTCAAGATGAGCTATTTTATGATGAGATTTTTACTCACATTCACTTGCATTCTCATGAACTCTCTTGAAAGGAAAAAAAGGAATGAAGTTAGAGTGAACATTTTAGAGACTTCTTGGGAGTGTGTCTGTAGAGATCATCACTAGTGAAGGTTTCTACGGAAAAAAAGCTGATTGCTGCTCTTATGGGTCATTTGTTCACAGTGAAAGTTGCTTTTTAACTTGAAATGTCCTATTGTGTAGAAAACAATGGGAAATGGGATACATTTCATATGGAGAAAATAAACGCTTACCTTTTCATTTTGATTTATTTTAGTTTCCAAAAACAGACTTGAACCATTACCATTTGACTTCAGATAAAGAATAAAACTTCAATAAAAGAAAAACCTTAAATTTGTATATATTTCTTAGGTGAAAATCAGCAAAATTCCAGAAGGATGATGTTTATTTTTAAATGTGTTTTAAGCATGCTGCTAAAAGATAAATGGCAATGTTATGTGTAGTTTTAAATTTCTTTTTTGCAAATATAGTTTAGAATTTGGAAGAAGGCCGGGCAAGGTGGCTCACGCCTGTAATCCCAGCACTTTGGGAGGCTAAGGTGGGCAGATCATTTGAGGTCAGGAGTTCGAGACCAGCCTGGCCAAAATGGTGAAACCCTGTCTACTAAAACCACAAAGAATTAGCTGGGTGTGGTGGTGCGCGCCTATAATCCCTGCTACTCAGAGGCTGAGGCAGGAGAATCGCTTGAACCCAGGAGGCGGAGGTTGCAGTGAGCCCAGATAGTGCCACTGCACTCCTGCCTGGATGACAGAGCAAGACTCCATCTCAAAAAAAAAAAAATATTTGGGAGCAAAAGACAAATAAATTGGCCTTTCAATTTTGTGCTAATGGAGGTATATGTCCATATACCCACAAGTACTTTTGCAATGTACAGCATCTGAATTTGATTTCTGGAAAATGAAATATTGTGAGAGGGGGTTATAACAGTATAGTGAAATTACTTGTTGCTTTCTTTTGTGTGAAATGAAAGGTAATTTCAGGCTAATTTAGGGAGTTGAAAGAATTATCTTGAGCTGTTTTACTACTCAAGTCTTTATTAGCTTCTCTTTCTCCCATTGTTTCTCAGATACTCAGATAGATTCAGTAAGTGCCCAAGAGTACACCATACCACTTTGACTCCATCGGGAGTTCCCTGGCAGATACATATCAAATCTGAAAAACACAAACCAATTCTAACTACTAATAGTAGTTTTTCAGAAAAGCAGTGCACATTATTTAATTACAGATGATTTATTCATAAGCATTAGGAATATGAAATTTAATTTATGATGATTGGTTTCTTACTCTGTGCTGTTATATGCAATAAGATATAAGGTTAACTGGCTTATCCTCAGTGACTTGACCTTTCTCTTTATTTTCATTATCTTAACGATTTGATTTCATTAAAGAAGCATTAAACAAGGCATTTTATGGTGAATAGCTCAGGCCTTGCACTTTAGAATTCATCTCTTTGGCTATTAGTTGCAAATAGATTGAACTGTACATCAGTAACTCCTACAGCACTTAAAACTTTTCATTCAAAATTCTTAAGTCCTTGCTTCACATCAAAGTTACTTGTGCATTTGAAATTATGGGATTTTATCTGTAATTTTTTTGGTAGTGGCAAAGGGATTTAGGAAAATCTGGTTTATTATCTAGATCTTGTATTAATGGCTAAAAGCAAGAAAATGCATAACAGATGATCTTTGTCCCTTCATGCTATGGAAGAAATGATATATTAGAAGAGCAGGTGGTACTACAATGTTTTTGTTTTAAAATGATTTTCTACTCAAAACTTATTGAGCCTAGCTCCTGAACAAATTTATTTAATCCCAGACAAAACCTATTCTAAAGTTTATAATACAGTCCCTGCTTCAATTTATTATATTTTTTCCTTCAAATATTTCCATTTTTTTGTTTTCAATATTAAATGAGTAAGTCTGGTTGGAACCTAGGACTAAAATCTGTAACTCTTAATATTCTATTGATAACTTTTGTTCTGTTATCCCCAAGTTTGCATTAATATAGACACAGATTCAGGGGCCAACGCATTTGTAAACTGGCAACTAATAGCAAGACAAAAAGTTGGTTCAGGACTTACAAAGTAATAATCTTAATAAAAAAAAAAACGCTAAAGTATTTCTGAAACCAACCTAAATTTTTATTTTTTATTTATTTATTTATTTTTTGAGACGGAGTCTCGCTCTGTCACCCAGGCTGGAGTGCTGTGGCGCGATCTCGGCTCACGGCAAGCTCCGCCTCCCGGGTTCACGCCATTCTCCTGCCTCAGCCTCCCAAGTAACTGGGACTACAGGTGCCCGCCACCACGCCCGGCTAATTTTTTGTATTTTTTAGTAGAGACAGGGTTTCACTGTGTTAGCCAGGATGGTCTTGTGATCCGCCCACCTCAGCCTCCCAACTTGCTGGGATTACAGGCGTGAGCCACTGCACCCTGCCAAACCTAAATTTTTAAATTGAATTAATGTCCTTTGCATTTTCACATTTTATTATCTTTACATCTATTTTTAAAGTTAATTTTTAATTAGATTTAAAAATTATTTAACATCACCATTTTTCAAGTACAAAAATATAACTTCATCTTTTTATAGTTTTTTTGGCATTTGGCATGTCTTCACTGACAGTTTACAAGTAAACTCTTTTAAAAATATTATTTTCTGTGAAATAAAGAAATAGTTATAGGAAATTCATTTATTTATGATGCTATTCATCATTGTAGTTAAGCTATGACTTGGCATTCTGTTTAATTTGGGGAAGACCTCTCTTCACATGGATTTGGGTATCAATAATTGTGTTTTCCCACAATTTTTAACTATTTGCACTGACTTATAATTATGATAGAGTTCATATACTGTATTTAGGTATCAATAAGTTATTCCAGCTTTATAGAAAAGTAGTTAGATATAAGTGATGTGGTATTTTAATGGGCTGAATTATGTCCATCCAAAATTCCTATGTTCGTGTCCTAACTCTTAGTACTTCAGAATGTGACTGTATTTGGAGACAGAATTTTTATAGAGGTAATTAAATTAAAATGAGGTCATTAGGGTGAGTCATAATCCAATTTTACTGATATCCTTAGAAGAAAAAGAAATTAGGACAGGCACATAGAGAAGTAAGACCATGTGAAGACATAGGGAGAAGACAGCCATTATAAGCCAAGGAGAGAGGCCTTGGGAGAAACCAACCCTACCTACACCTTGACCTCAGACTTCTAGCCTCCAGAATTGTGAGAAAATAACTGAAAAATTTTTAAATTTATTTTTTTAAGACAGGCTCTTGTTCTGTTACCCAGGCCTGGGGTGCAATGGTTGATGACAGCTCACTGCAGCCTCGGCCTCCCAGGCTCAAGGGATCCTCCCACGTAAGCCTCCTGAGTAGCTGGGCAGGCGCACGCCACCACACCCGGGTAATTTTTTTTTTTTTTTTTTTTGGTAGAGATGGGGTCTCACCATGTTGCCCAGGCTGGTTTCGAACTCCCCTCTCAAAGTGCTGGGATTATAAGCGTGAACCACCGTGCCCAGCCAGAAAATAAATATCTCTTGTCTAAGGCACCCCATCTGTGATACTTTCTGATGGCAGTTCTAGAAAACACAGGCATATTTAGGACCAGAAAAAAAAAAAGTCAATTAGAATTTGAATTTCAAATTTAAGTAATATAATTTCCTTGTTTGTTGCTTTAACTACATAATGATCCAATGTGAGATTAAAGGAATTTCTAACTCAGATTTATGTGAGAAGCATTGAGGGAGAATTTGAACTTAATGAAAATTTATCACTTAGTCCAGTCACAACACAGACATACATTGGAAGCTGAGGCACGTGTAACAGTGATAAAATCATTAACACTTACATAGTGTTTGTTATGTTCCAGGCACTATTCTGAATATTTTTTATTTATCAAGTCATTTAACCATTACAACTCTATGAAATGTAATCTAATTACTATAATCATGTCTATTTTACAGATGAGAAAACTGAAGCCAAAGAGGTTAAATAACTTGCCCAAGGCCATACTCACAGTGAGGAGTAGAACCATATACGAACCTAATCTTAAGTTTCTATTGGCCTTTTCTTTACTTTTCTTTTCTTTTTTTTTTTTTTTTGAGATAGAGTCTACCTCTGTCACCCAGGCTGGAGCGCAGTGGTGCCATCTCGGCTCACTGCAACCTCCACCTCCCCAGTTAAAGCGATTCTCCTGCCTCAGCCTCCCAAGTAGCTGAGATTACAGGTGCCTGCCACCACGCCCAGCTAATTTTTGTATTTTTAGTTGAGACAGGGGTTCACTGTGTTGGCCAGGATTGTCTCAACTCCTGACCTCATGATCCGCCTGCCTTGGCCTCCCAAAGTGCTGGGATTACAAGCATGAGCTACCATGCCTCACCAGGCCTTTTCTTTTATTACACTCCGGGAGCTACAGTAAATGCCATGACAGAAGACAAGGGAACTATAAAGGGCACATAAACATGTGTATGTCTGCATCTGTTAGGCAAGACTCAGCCAAGTCTCTAAGGAATGGTGTAGTCCAGAGAAGACCACAGACTTAATCCTTCCTAGTCCTACCATAGTTGATTGAGTTATCTGCCTTAACTGCTTACTTTATTTTTTTTTTATTTTTATTTTTATTTATTTATTTTTTTGAGATGGAGTCTTGCTCTGTCGCCCAGGCTGGAGTGCAGTGGCGCAATCTCGGCTCACCGCAAGCTCCGCCTCCTGGGTTCACGCCATTCTCCTGCCTCAGCCTCTCCGAGTAGCTGGGACTACAGGCTCCCGCCACCACGCCCGGCTAATTTTTTTGTATTTTTAGTAGAGACGGGGTTTCACCGTGGTCTCGATCTCCTGACCTTGTGATCCGCCCGCCTCGGCCTCCCAAAGTGCTGGGATTACAAGCGTGAGCCACCGCGCCCAGCAACTGCTTACTTTAAAATGAGCTTGAGTTTGAGAGCTTCTCCACGTCAGGTGTGGTGGCTCACCTCTGTAATATCAGCACTTTGGGAGGCCAAGGTGGGGGTATTGCTTGAGGCCAGACATTTGAGACCAGCCTGGGCAACATACTGAGACCACCATCTCTATATTAAATAATATTTTAAATAAAATTATTATTATTTCATTTATTTATTTATTTTGAGACGGAGTCTCGCTCTGTCACCCAGGCTGGAGTGCCGTGGCACGATCTCTGCTCACTGCGACCTTTGCCTCTCGGGTTCAAGTGATTCTCCTGCCTCAGCCTCCCAACTGGGATTACAGGCGCCTGCCACCATGCTTGGCTAATTTTTTGTATTTTTAGTAGAGACGAGGTTTCACCGTGTTAGCCAGGATGGTCTCAATCTCCTGACCTCGTGACCCGCCTGCCTCGGCCTCCCAAAGTGCTGGGATTACAGGCATAAGCCACTGCGCCCAGCCAAAATTCTTGTTTTTTAACACAACTTCTCTGAAATCAAGGCAACAACCTGAGCTGACAGGAGAAAAAAGAGCAACTGTTTGTCACCCAGGCTGGAGTGCAGTGGTGCCGTCTCAGCTCACTGCAACGTCCACCTTCCAGGTTCAAGCGATTCTTATGCCTCAGCCTCCTGAGTAGCTGGGATTACAGGGAGGCGCCACTATACCCGGCTAATTTTTGTATTTTTTAGTAGAGACAGGGTTTCATCATGTTGGCTAGGCTGGTCTCGAACTCCTGACCTTAAGTGATCTACCCGCCTTGGCCTCCCAAAGTGCTGGGATTATAGAAATGAGCCACTGTGCTCGGTCATTGTAAGTTATTTTTATTTTTATTTAATTATTTTCATACAGTGTCTCGCTCTGTCGCCCAGGCTGGAGTGCAGTGGTGCGATCTTGGCTCACTACAATCTCTGCCTCCCAGGTTCAAGCGATTCGCCTGCCTCAGCCTCCTGAGTAGCTGGGACTACAGGCGCGCACCACCACGCCCGGCTAATTTTTGTATTTTTAGTAGAGACAAGTTTCACCATGTTGGCCAGGCTGGTCTCAAACTCCTGACCTCATGATCCACCCGCCTCGGTCTCCCAAAGTGCTGAGATTACAGGCGTGAGCCACTGCGCATGGCCGTAAGTTATTTTTAATCACTATCATATAAATAAAATTTACAATTCCCAGGTGAGCGACTCTTAAATTCTCAAGCCAGTGCTACAAGAGCACTGTGACCTAAGTTGGCCATCTGTAGAAAAAACAAAGCAAAACAAAAAACACTTGGTTAATCCATCTGTATGACATTCTGGAAAGGGAAAAACTGTGGAGACAGTAAAAGGATTTGTGGTTGCCAGGAGTTGAGGAGGGAGGGATGAATAGGAGCACAGAGGAGTTTTGAGACAGTGGAACTGCTCTGTATGATACTATAATGGTAAATACATGTCATTATACATGTGTCCAGACCCATAGAATGCACACCGAGAGTGGTAAGTATCAAAAGGAAATATTAATTAAAATAAATCATAACTTTAACCAGTCCATCACCATAATTTTAAAGTTTGCAAAACACACCACTCGAAATTATAATCTCAGCTTATCATTATACAGTACAAGGCACAGGAGTAAAAATAAAGTGCTTGTGTTCATTTCTGAAGGCACCACTGACACATTAGAACCCAAAATGTGATAAGGACAAGATTAGATCAAATTTTCTCTGCAGTAATACTGAAACATTTGGTTACATGAGAAAAAATATTTACGCTGTTTCCTATTTGCTTGTTTTTGTTTTCATCTACTAAAATTAATGTGATCTCTAGTAGCAGCATGTCACATTCTTATGATACTTAACGTACATTTTAATGTGCTATATTAACAAGAATACAGCCTAGGAAAATGATTTTTTTAAATGTCTTTTTTTTTCTTTTAGGGATGGGGTCTCACTATATTGCCAGGCTGGAATGCAGTGGCTATTCATAGGAGCAATCCCACTATTGTTTAGCACGGGAGTTTTGATCTGCTCCATTTCCGACCCGGGCCAGTTCACCCCTCTTTAGGCAACCTAGTGGTCCCCTCCCAGGAGGTCACCATATTGATGTCGAACTTAGTGTGGATACCTGATTGGCATAGCACACTACAGCCCGGAACTCCTGCACTATAGCCCAGAACTCCTGGGCTCGAGCAATCCTCCCACCTCAGCCTCCCAAGTAGCTGGGACTACAGGCCCACACCACTCTGCGCCTGGCCGTTTTTCTTTAGTGTTGACAAATTGAGGTCATTTGGCAAGAGAAACAGTGGAAACATAGCAAGGTGGAGAACATTTGTAATTATGGCATGGTATAATATTTTAAGACATGAATCTCTATTTACTTGTGTATACTAAGGGCAACTAATAAAATGTATCTGCTACAGATAAATATACAACAAAATAATATATGTATGGATTGATATTCTTAAAAATTGAGGCTCATAGTAATTTGTCTTTTAACTTTAACTCATGAAGTTTATTTGTAATTCATTAGATATAAAATTAGCTCAGAGACTAACTGTATAGAAGTAATATTGGTATTCATCTTCACCTAAGAATGAAGACATTCTTTACACCTAGAATCTTAAAAAATGTTTTTGGCTGAGCTTGATGGCTCATGCCTGTAATCCCAGTACTTTGTAGGCCGAGGAAGGAGGATCACTTGAACCCAAGAGTTCAAGACCAGCCTGGGCAACACAGGGAGACCCCCCTCTCTACAAAAGTTTAAAAAAGAAATTAGCCAGGCATGGTGGCACAGGCCTGCGGTCCCAGGTACTCGGAGGGCTGAGGCAGAAGAATTGCTTAAGCCTGGGAGATCAAGATTATAGTGAGCTGTGTTCGTGCCATCAGAGTGAGACCCTGTCTTAAAAAAAACAGTTTCTTCAGCTATTGGTTGGATACAGACAAACTTTCCATTACATTTGAATTTCTGGATCTTCAGGCCTGTCAAATCATTATGCCCTACCCCACATTCTATCCTTATGAATGTTCCAATAATAGGCATATTTATAGATGATTTCTACATTTCTATGATTCTAATCTGGATGCATTCTTGCAAGTTAACTTTTCCTTAATTTATTCATAAAATAAGAGCTAACACTTAACTGTTTTTATATGCCAGTCATTCTTCTAAACATTTTACCTGGATGTTGATACCATTTTACAAATGGAGAAACTGAGTCAAGGGAAGTTAAGTGTCATGCCTACAAACACATAGCTAGTAAATGAAGTTATTCTGGCTTGGATGTCCAATACTCTATGACCTCACATGGAGCCTTATCACCTTTAGGGTGAAACTTCTTTTCTTTGTAAGAGCTAAAGTGTCCACCTACATTTATAGAGCAGTGAAAGAGCTAAAGAGATAGTTGAAGCCTTTCTAGGACACCAATCAATGAGCTCTGAAGAAAATATCAGAAACCAGTTTTAAAATTCTGATTAAAATTTTCATAAAGCATGAAATTAGAAATTCCTCAGACTGTGCTGGGCGCTGTGGCTCACGCCTGTAATCCCAGCACTTTGGGAGGCCGAGGTGGGTGGATCACAAGGTCAGGAGTTCGAGACCAGCTTGGCTAACATGGTGAAACCCCGTGTCTACTAAAAAGTAAAAAAAATTAGCTGGGCATGGGGATGCGCACCTGTAATCCCAGCTACTCGGGAGGCTGAGGCAGGAGAATCGTTGGAAACTGGGAGGCAGAGGTTGCAGTGAGCTGAGATTGCACCACTGCACTCCAGCCTGGGTGACAGAGCAAGACTCAGTCTCGGAAAAAAAAAAAAAGAAAAGGAAATTCCTCAGACTATACATTTTAAGAAGACAGTATTGAAATTTAATTATTTCTATTGACCTTATGGAATCTAATAGTGGAACTTGACAAAAGTTTCTCCCAGCGTTTTTCTTACTGTGCTAAAGAATCACAGGTATGATATATTGAAGATTGAAACTCTTTCTCACTTTTAAAAACATTTTAATGAATATGAGGGTCAAAGTTTTCTTGAAATTTTCTTTAACAGAGATTACTTTTAGAATTAAAACTAAAAAGTCCACATAGCTAGAATGTTAGTATGCCAAAACAGTAATAATTTGGAAAAAATTGAGTTGGTTAAAAATCATAGCATTAACCATCTAATGTGGCAGTTCTCATTTTGTTCTCAGAACACTTTTGTGCTCTTAAAAATTGAGAATTAAAAAACCTTTTTTGTTTAGAAAATTTTATTTATTAGTATTTACCATACTAGAAAAAAGGAAAATTCTTTAAAACAATTGATTTTAAAAATAACACATCATTTAATATTAACATCTGTAATATGTTTTTTATATTTATTTATTAACATTATTCTTTTCTTTCTTATCTTTTTTTTTTTTTTTTTTGAGACAGAGTCTCATTCTGTCACCCAGGCTGGAGTGCAGTGGCACAATCTTGGCTGACTGCAGCCTCTGCCTCCCAGGTTCAAGCGATTGTCCTGCCTCAGCCTCCCGAGTAGCTGGGATTACAGGGATACGCCACCATGCCCAGCTAATTTTTGTATTTTTAGTAGAGATGGGGTTTCACCATGTTGGCCAGCCTGGTCTCCAATTCCTGACCTCAGGTGATCTGCCCACCTCGGCCTCCCAAAGTGCTGGGATTACAGGCATGAGCCACTGCACCTGGCCATTAACATTATTATTTAGAGACAGGGTCTTACTCTGTTGCCCAGGTTGGAGTGCAGTGGCGTGATCAGAGCTCACTACAGCCTCAAACGCCTGGGCTCAAGCGATCCTCCTGCCTTGGCTTCCCAAAGTGCTGGGACTTCAGGCGTGAACCACCATATATATGTTTTAATGAAGAAATAATATATTTTATAGAACATATAATTAGTGATAAGAATGTATTTTACATTTTTACAAGTGTCTCTAATGTTTGGACTAAGAAAAGACATTTGGATTCTAATATCTGTTTCTGGATTCAATCTGTTGTGATAATGTTGCTTTGATTGAAGTATAAGAAGACAGTCTGGCCTCATCCAGATATGTAGTTGGAAATAGCATTTTTAAAAAAGATAATTATAGATTTTTTTTCTCTTATTACATCCAACTTGTCAAGTGGTAGTTTCTTGAAGGTTGTTTGCAATGTGTATCTGAAACCATATCAATGAATTTCTCGTCTCTGTTACCTTAAAATTCATTCACTGTCTTGCACTTTAAATGGATCATTATCAATGCATGATTCTGTAACATCATGCATTGGTCATTTAGAAAATATTGGCTCATTGATTTTGCAGATCTTCCAAATGTTGACATTTCTTTAGGCAGTATCACAAATCACATTTATTCTTATCACCACCAATTTCATCAAAAATGTCTTTAAGTAATGGGCAACTGACAAGCTCATTGTGGAGAATACAAGTTTTTCAAAATTCTAGCTTTAGCTTGAAAGCTTAAATTTTATCATTGGTGACATGTAACGCCAGTTATTTTTCTTGAAGTGACAGTAGAGTGACCAACTTGCTCAGCTTTGCCCAAGACCTCCAAGGGTTTGCAGATCTCACTTTGAGATCCACTGATTTAAGAGAATATTGTTTATACAGTGCAAATCATGAATATTTGATATTAATTGCTCTTGAGTAAACATTACCACAGTTCTTACTTTTTTTTGTCTTTTCGCTCATTGTTATAGAGGTCAATATCTCCATTTAAAACTATATTCACCTCTGGAAAAGGTACTTCAAATAACTTCAAATTATGAATCAGAAATACCCTCTTGATGTGGAGAAGGGTCAGTTAAAAAAAATACTGTGAATATAATATAGTGAATGACAGTCAGAGAAACACTGTCTCCCTAGGGGTCATGGAAATATATGGGCTGGTGTTTTGTTTTATTTGAATTTGTTGTTGCAACTGGGGAGGGGAGTCACTGGCATTTAGTACCCCAGGGTTAGGGATGCTAAATGGCTTCCCAACCAAGAAATCCAATTCCATTAACAAAAACGCCACTTTTGAGAAACACTATATGTTCTCTAGCTTTCTGTAGTAAAATGACAAGTGCTTTGTTCCTTCAGAAGGAATATGTACCAAGGAACAGTAAGTGCTATGTCAAAGGAGAAATAGAAATGACAACATATTGCTGGAAGGTATGTGTGCGAATGGGAATGGGACTGAGTTACATGGCCCTGTTGGTAGAATTACTAAGGATGGAGGGAGGAGAGAATGATGGCATGCGTGAGAGCACCAGGCCTTCCTTATGAATTACCTTCTCTATCTGGCACCCCCAGCCCTGGTTACGGTATCATTTCAACAAAGATGATTTTTAAGTTGTAATTTATAATGTGATATATAATATATATACACATACGTTTATTGCATATTCCAAAATACATTTCACCTATATTTCCTTATTATTCAATAGGAGGCAACTTGACAAAGTTCTAAAACAAAAATAAAATTTCTGTTTTTTATATAATCTATATAGAATAAAACTGATAGATTTACTATTTTCAGAGTTTTTAGCTACTTAGTTCCTATTGTTTTAAAACAGGAAACTTAGACTCTAAGGAGGGAATAGACTTAGTAAAAAAAAATCACTTGGTAGCTCATCTAAAGTAACTGCCAATACAATGGAGATAACTGGACTTAGAAGGTCATGACTAGACCAGGCATTTAGAATTTATTTGCATTTTAAAAGTCTAATCCATTATTTTTAATTATTGCAAACTCATATGGGTGAAGCTTGAGGTTTTGTTTTTTGGTTTCAATGTTTTATAAAAGCTTAGCTTTTTAGTTGTGGTAAGTATCAAAAGGAAATATTAATTAAAATAAAGTATCTTAATAATCCTTTGTGCAATTTTGTCGCAAAACATTCTCAATTTCTCATATACTTTTTTTTTTTTTTTTTAGGATACCAGGTCTCATTCTGTTCCTCAGGCTGGAGTGCAGTGACACAGAATTCACTGTAAGCTTGAACTCCTGAGCTCAAGTGATCCTCTTTCCTTTGTCTCTCGAGTAGCTGTGACTACAGGTGCATGCCACCATGCCTCAGCCTCTCAACGCACTGGGATTAAAGGTGTGAGCACCCACGCCTGGCCATGGACTTATTTATTTTTTTATTTGTCAGCTGGGAACTTTGATTCCTACTTATTTTCTGCTGTAATATTTTGTCTGTTTCAAGACTCTTAAGACATTATCTCTCAATGGTCAGAGAAAGGCTAATACTATTTATTTATTTTCTATCTCTTTGGTTGCCTTGATAAAACAAATAATTGAGGAAAAATAGTTTGAAACAAGAAACTTTACCTAATGAATCATCAGTGAACTTATCTAGTATTTGGCACTTCAGATCATGTTTCTCCTACCCCTGTTTTAGTAGTTATGAGAAATCTGTAGATTGTTTCTCTTTGAAATCAGAACAAGTGGATTTAAACCCTAGATCTGCTTCCATCAGCTGAGTGACTCGGCTAAGTTTCTTAAGCTCTCTAGGAATCAGTTTCTTCATTTGAAAAATAAGGAATGGGCTGGGCGCAGTGGCTCACGCCTGTAATCCCAGCACTTTGGGAGGCCGAGGCGGGCAGATCACCTGAGGTGGGGAGTCCGAGACCAGCCTGACCAACATGGAGAAACCTCGTCTCTACTAAAAATACAAAATTAGCTGAGCATGGTGGTGCATCCTTATAATCCTAGATACTTGGGAGGCTGAGGCAGTAGAATCACTTGAACCCAGGAGGCAGAGGTTGTGGTGAGCCGAGATCGGACCATTGCACTCCAGCCTGGCCAACAAGAGCAAAACTCCATCTCAAAAAAAATAAAGGAATGACATTTATTATACGATTATTATGAGGATTAAATTATATATTCAGCTTATACATTAAAATTCTCAATGCCTGGCCAAGAGTTGATACTTAACAATAATGATTTCTTCTTAGATCTTCTTTAAAAAAGGTAAACTAAAAGCAAATGATTTTGGATATGTGCTTAGTTTAGATTACAATTAACTTTGATTTGCCTTAATTTTCATTCATGTTTCAGTTTCTTTTGAGGTCTCATTTTAAAATTTGGTATTTGCTTAAGTGGATTTGAAATTTAAATCTAGGTAATAATTACCCATGTTGTTCTGACAGGAAAAACCTATGAATAAAAAGTGCTTTTGAAAAGGAGGTGGGGCCAGGCATGGTGGCTCATGCTTGTAATCCCAACAGTTTGGGAGCCTGAGATAGAAAGAATACTTGAGCCCAGGAATTCTGTGCAGGGAGACTGTCTCTACCAAAAAAAGAAAAAGAAAAAGAAAAAAAAAGCCAAGCATGGTGGTACACACCTGTGGTCCAAATCTACTCAGGAGGGTGAGGTGGGAGGATCACTTGGGCCTAGCAGGTCTAGGCTGCAGTGAGCTGTGATCATGCTATTGCACTCCAGCCTGTCTTTAGACCCTGTGTAAAAACAAAAAACAAAAACAGGAGGCGGGCTTACGAGGTTAAGGAGGCCCCAAAACTGTCCAGGATTTAGCATAGCATCTGTCATCTAGTGGGGTTCTTAGCTGATCAATGAATGTGTCCCATTTCTGCCTTTCACATCGTGAGCATCTCTGGGTCTGCTAGTGGGCAGGTGGAAAGAAGCCTCTTAGGGTTTGGTTCACTATTGGATATTTTTTCCTTTTTTTTTTTTTGACACAGGATCTCACTCTGTCACCCAGGCTGGTGTGCAGTGGGGTGATCACGGCTCACTGCAACCTTAATTTCCTGAGCTCAAGTGATCCTCCTACCTCAGCCTCCCAAGTAGCTGGGACTACAGGCATGCACCACTACGCCTGGCTAATTTTTGTATTTTTAGTTGAGATGGTGTTTCGCCATGTTGCCTGGGCTGATCTCAAACTCCTGGGCTCAACAGAGTCACTTGCCTTAGCCTCCCAAAGTGCTGGGATTGCAATCAGGAGCCCAGTGCCTGGATACGTACATTTTATTAACTTATTTATTTATTTATTTATTTATTTTGAGACGGAGTCTCACTCTGTCACCCAGAGGCTGGAGTGCAGTGGCGCAATCTCGGCTCACTGCAACCTCTGTCTCCCAGGTTCAAGCAATTCTCCTGCCTCAGCCTCCCCAGTACCTGGGATTACAGACACCCACCACCACGCCTGGCTAATTGTTTTGTATTTTTAGTAGAGACCAAGTTTCACCATGTTGGCCAGGCTGGTCTCAAAATCCTAACCTCAGGTGATCCATCCACCTTGGCCTCCTAAAGTCTGGGATTACAGGCGTGAGCCACCGCGCTCAGCCATTAACTTATTTTTATCTGTTACAAAAATTACAAACATGATAGAACCATTAGTAAACACAAATGAGAATAAACAATGATTTAAAAATAATCCATAGTCATTGTTCTCAGTATTACAACCACTTTAACACAGATACATCTTTTAAACAAAAATAAAACGAAATATTTAATGTCACATTTCTGCCTGGCTGCTTTTAGGAAGAATATTGGAGAGCTGGCTACATTAAATCCATACTTTGAAAATGAGGTTTGGGTAGTTTTTGCTTTTTTTTTTTTTTTTTTTTTTGAGACGGAGTTTCTCTTTTGTTGCCCAGGCTGGAGTGCAATGGCGCGATCTCAGCTCACCGCAACATCCGCCTGCCTGGTTCAAGTGATTCTCCTGCCTCAGCCTCCTGGGTAGCTGGGATTACAGGCATGTGCCACCACGGCCAGCTAATTTTGTACTTTCAGTAGTGACAGGGTTTCTCTATGTTGTTCAGGCTGGTCTCAAACTCCCAACCTCAGTTGATCTGCCCACCTCAGCCTCCAAAAGCGTTGGGATTACAGGCGTGAGCCACTGCACCCGGCCTGAGGTTTGGGCAGTTTTAAGGCATATGCAATTCCTAAGAGTCCTCAGTTTTTGAAGAATTGAATACCTATTTATAAATAGTAGCTTTTAACAATATCTTATTTATAAGCTTTTCAAATTCATACTAATACTATGTACTGAACTATTATTTCTGTGAATTAAGTTGCCTCATTCTTCGAGCCTGTTCATCCTGAGGACAATTCAGTTTTCAATTATTTCTAAGCTTTTATTGAAGTCTTGATTTCCCCTTCCATAGAAATAAACAGAAGGTAACTGAGAGAGACAACAAGCCTGTTGTTTAGCAGCAAGCTTTTAGCACAAAATTGCTGTCTGCACAAGTGGTATCAACCATCATTACACCTGCTTGCAAATGTGAAGACAAGCAGGGCCATGATCGGTCAATCTGGTTATTGACTTCAGACATCTCACTTCAAAGGTGATTGCAGTTTCACCAGCTGTCCCAGCCATGTGTGAAAATTGTGCTTTAAGGAACTCTGCCACCAATAATATGTTAAATGAGAACATTTCTTTGAAAGTTTATGAAGATTCCCCAGGCAATGAGAATATGAGCTGTGATTCTAGCCCCTTCAACTAGTATTTGCAACCATTCTTTTAAATTCTAGTGTCAAATTTTAAGTATCTCATTATAGTTTTTCTAACAATAGCAAATTACAGAAAAGAAGATCATACTTTTGACTTTTAAACAGCAATTAAGCATTTGCCTCTAAAATTCTAAATTTGCTTCCTTCATGGTAAGGTCAGCTTGGTTGAATTAGCTAAAAACATGTACTTCTTCATATACTGATTTCCAGAACAGTTCAAGTGATCTTTTGCATTATGTCCCTGTAGATACATGAGATTTAGAGAAGAGGTAAAAGCTGAATTAGTCATTATTGCACTAATTTTGTGATTATAAATTTGCTTGGAGGTTCTTTAAAAGTTTTAATACAATTGATAGCTCAGCCTATTTAAAGAAACAACAGGTCTATGACTCTGTGCACTAGGCTTAGCATTAAATTTTCACTGCTTTCTCATGTCAATACTAGTTATTATCTTTGCAATTAAATCTAGTTTCCATTTATCATCCAAACCAGGCAATCAGCAACTTTACATTTATCTTCCATTACCTTCAAAGGAGTATTTTGTGAATCCTCCATTTACTCATCTATTTTCAAATGCCCCGGCCTCTACCTGCCCATATCTCATGAGGCTGTGCACAAAAATAAATAAGGCCAGAAAGAATTGAGGTTTATAATTATACAGCTTATTGACCCTTAGAGTGGTGTTTTTAAAATTACTGTTTTTAGTGTTTTTTTTTTTTTTTTTTTAACAATTAAAGATTCAGAAAAAGGAAGAATTCTGGACTTGCTTTTCATGTCGTCTCCACGAAGACGTTAAGAAGAGCTGCTCTGCACCCATCCTGTTTGTAAAAACAGCCTTCCCTGAGGAACCCCACACCATTATTGTTCTCCCCGTTCCTGTTGGTAATTGATTCAGGAAGCTTTCTTGAAGAATGGGGGTTTCTACTTCATTATCACTACTGCTGAATATGTTACACATGGATGGTAAAAAATTTTAATGCAACAAAATGAATAGCAATACAACTATAATGAATATAATTTAGGCCTTCAGGGTACAGAATTTGCAATGCTGCAAACATTCATTTTGAACATCAATGATAATTATATTGTAGCTATAAAAATATAGAAAATGGGCTGAAATGACCTTCCTTCTGTAATACTCTGCAAGTTGTTTGATAAAAGGAATTCTGTCACTTGTTCAGTTGTCTGTTTCGTATGTAGGAGAAGATGGAGGTAAGGGTGTGTGGAATGGGAGACAATGAGAGGAAGGCAGATGGGAGTGTGGGACGTAGTTCTTTATTTTGTAACTGTATTACAGTACATAAGAAATAGTGATGTTAGTAAGCTTCAGCAAGGACCCACCATAAATGTAGGCAGAGGCAGGGACAGAGAGCAGGACACCGAAACAAGTTATATGGTCTCAGTAATGGGAGAATGCCACTTTGTTCTCTTCTTCTTTTTCTTCTTTTTTTTCTTTTAGGGAATGCAAGTCAAACAATAAGTGGAAGACTCTTGAGCTTAGTCACCCAGGTCATGACATGAAGGTCAGTTTGGTCTCTCTCTTCATTTCCTCCCACCCCATGGGGAGTCCTCTGCTTGAGGAAGGAGAGACACATTGCCGGGCTACAGCGCAGGGCCCATTGTCATCCCGAGCCACCCTGGCTTCCCCGCAGGCCTCCTGAGTCGCAGCCTAGGAATGTAGCAAGAGGTGAGCCAGTGTGGCCGGGTTTTCCTCTCCCACACGCCAAATATGTCCACAGCTTCGGGTACCACTTTCCTCTGGGCAAATTCTTCCCCACTCTCTTTCAAAATGTTAATTAGAGTTTATCCACTATGTTCCCAGCATTACCACTTTTTTGAGCAGGTAAATCAGGTAATTCTTCTCATGAGCTTCAGCTTCCTGCTGAGTTGTGTCCTCCCTCCCGGAATGACTGAGGAAAGGTGCTGTGCACAGTTGGTCCAGTTAATGTGTGGCTGCTCCACTCCTCCAGCTGAGACCGTTTGTTTGGAGGATATTCCCATCAGTTACAATGGAATCTTGAAACATTTTCACTCCAGTATGCTGCAATCTTCCAATCTCCTTGAACACTGGAGAGATTTTTTTTTCTTAAGGCTTTTTTTTTTCTTTTAGGTTTCACCAGTAGGAGGAAGCCTCCCTCGAAATGAGCGAGACTCAGCAGGTCTGGCACAGCTAACCTTGATCATTCCTAGCTGGTGTCTTATTGCTGCTTCTTGCCCAGCCTCCTTTCTGTTTTTTAACCTGGCCTCCTCTTTTATGTTCACTTATTTCATTATTTGAAAGAAAACAGCAGGACCTGGAAACTCTAGTCCAGTCATGCTCCTGGACTCCTGTCTTGCCCTGCGGTCTCTTTTGATCTAAATTTGTTTCTCACTATTACAAATGCGGTAGCTGAGAAGACTGCAGAATCTGAAATAAACTAAGGGTTTGTATGAGAATGTATATATTAATATAAGTGTGGAAAGCAAAGTTTATCTTCTATATATTCGTACCTGATCTCATGTTGGTTACAATGGCAGATACCGCATCCTTGCTTCCCAAACAGAGGTTTTATGGCCACAAGGAAGTATGAGTTCCTACATTTAATTACAACATATGGTGAGTTACAACATGCTCTGCTGCTGGTTTTACCACGTGAGAAGTAATTGGGGGATTGTCCATTCTTAGATATTTAATTGCCTCAGGGCTGCAGAAGAGGTGTTGCCACAAGCTGGTTTCACAATGAAAGGCCACCTCGGGAATGCAATAGATTAGGCTGGCCTGCTTTTCTTGGGCAAAGACAACAGGAACTCCAGCCTGCCTTTGTAATAAACTGCTCTTTTATCTTTATTTTTTGCTTTCTTGGCTGGCTTTTAGAAGAAAAAGTCAAATTTTAAAAGAAATGGTACTTAAACTGGAAATTGGCTGCTCACTATTCAGTTAGGGAGGGCACATGTGGCATTCTATCAATGACCCATCATGTACATATTTTTATTTGAATTCCTGTAAGTGGCTGCCCTTTTCCTAAATCTCCTTAATTTATTCAATAAAAATGTTATCCCCTTGGGAGGCCGAGGTGGGTGGATCACGAGGTCAGGAGATCGAGACCATCCTGGCTAACACAGTGAAACCCTGTCTCTACTAAAACAACAACAACAAAAAAAAAATTAGCCAGGCGTGGTGGCTGGCACCTGTAGTCCTAGCTACTCGGGAGGCTGAGGCAGGAGAATGGCATGGACCCGGGAGGCAGAGCTTGCAGGGAGCTGAGATCGCGCCACTGCACACCAGCCTGGGCGACAGAGTGAGACTCCGTCTCAAAGAAAAAAAAAACAATGTTATCCCCTGAATATGCCAGACACTAAGGGTTTTAAATTTTATCTTTTTTTTTATATTACATATTTCATATTGGATATTTAAAATAATATTTTGAGTTTGTGTTAATATACTGTTTTCCATTTGAGCCATGTTGACTTTTTAAAAGAATTTCAAGATACAACTTATGTCTACATTTGCACCATAATGTGAATTCGTGATTTTCAACTCACTTGAAATACTACGTTTTTAATTGAGTTGATTTGTTTTGTAGACTAATTTTATGTGTAATTGAAATGTTTCTTTTATAGATACTTCAGTACATTTTGTTGCCATGGATTCATTTCTCACATCTAATTCCTAACCCTGGAAAAATAATTTTTAAAAATTAGCAGAGAATATTTCTTTTTAGATGAGTCTTAAGACCTTTCCAGTTCCAGATTGCTTTCTGTTGAAATGAGAAGTTGTGTTTTAGAAGGACACGATTTATCTCCATGATGTCAGCCTCAAAAATCAATCATCCTAAATAAGGAACTAGAGCTTCATGGAGAAAGGCTAATTTCACCGTTGTGGCAGGGAAGGTACATGATAAGCCTGGGATTTTTGTGTGTCAGAAGGTAAGGAGGTACTCAAACGATGGTGAGTATGCATCAAAATGACACAGAAGCCAGCTTGAATGAGTTCCAACTGGTATCCCCGTTCAAATCTGGGATAATTTTAGCAAGAGTGAGAGAGAGAAATTAATTAATTATAAATGAATGAAATAAGAATTAATGGGTCCAAACTCATAACAGCTAAATAAGGAAGAAGAAAAAGCTGTTTCTTACAGCAAAATCCTGGCTGATAGAGAAGACAAATGGATAAAAAGGAGTTAGAAAATTACCATTTTATAACCATCAGAGTAAAACTGATTCTGGCTAGAATGATTAATAGATGCCAGATCTGGCAGAGGGAATTTTGATGAGGAGCAAGTTATTTACCCAGTCTCAAAATACCTCTCCACAAGTTACTTAATAATTATGAGGGAAAATAGTGTAGAAGCAGAATAACATTTTACTTAACCAAGTAGATCAACACTGATATCAACAAGAGGCAAAGGAATATCAAGTGCCTCCCAATGTGATAACACAAGCAAAACAAAACATCACTCATGTGGTAATCCAACCAAAAATGGATTAGCTCTGTCTAATCATAAGGAAGCAGCAGAGAAACCCAAATCTTAATAGATATATTCTATGAAATAACTGGCCTGTATTAATCATAAATGCCAATGGCATGAAAGACAAAAGAATGCTGAGAAAGTGCTTTAAATTAAATGAGTCTAAAGAGACAGGACAACTTAATGCAATATGTAATCCTAGACAGTATCCTGAACTGGACAAAGATTCTTTAGATAATATTTTGGAAACAATTAAGGAAATTAAAATGAACTTTAAAGTATTCTATCAATGTTAACTGTCTTGAGTTTTTAAAATATTTGGTAATTATTACACATTTAATAATTACACTGTGGTTAAGGACAAAATTTTGTTCTTATGAAATGTAAGCTGAAATATTAAGGGAAAAAGAAGCATTATGTGTGCACCTACTCTTATATTGTTCAAAAAATGTATATTTAAAAATGTGTAATATATTTAAATAGATATACATAGATGAAACAAAGCAAATGCTAAAACTTGGAAAATCCGGGTAAAGACTTTCTCTATTTAAGTGTTCTTTGTACTGTTCTTGCAATGTTTCTGTAATTTTGAAATGACTTCAAACACAAAAATAAAAATAGAAGGAGACAATCAGCCGAATTACTTTTGTGAATGCTTAATATAGCCTCATTACTCTGAAAAACAAAAAGGTACTAAGAGACATAGAACTATTCATTGAACTTTAAAATCTATAGGCTATCCAAAAAAGACAAAAAAGGAGAAAGAAACACCTTTAAAATCTAGTGGAGAAGACTATATTAGCATATAAAACAATTAAATGAATTAATCTTTAAAAAAAATTTTTTTAGACAGAATCTTGCTCTGTTGCCCAGGCTGGGATGCAGTGGCATGATCTCGGCTCACTGCATCCTCTACCTCCCAGGGTGAAGCGATTCTCCTGCCTCAGCCTCCCCAGTAGCTGGGATTACAGGTTCCATGCCACTGTACCTGCACCTGGCTAATTAAATGAATGACTCTTAACAAATAAATGAGCTATTTATTACTGTTTATTTATACAAGTTTTGGAAGAAACCTATACAAGTTAGGAAGGTATTTATTTGTCCTAACTTTCTAGCTTTCTTTCCGAAGTCATGTAGACTCAGTTTATTATCTGGACTTTTCTTCCCCCCCATTTGACTATGTAATAGAAAAGCATTGCCCTAGGATTCAGGATATGTAGTTCCTAGCCCATCTCTGTCATTTAAGAGCTGTTTGACTGTCAAGTCACTTGACTTTTGTGGACTCAGTTTCTTCACCTGTGAAATAAGGAAGATGAACTCAAAAATCTTTGAGCTCTTTCAGCTTTAAAGGCCTATGATGCCACATGGGATGAAAACCATAAGAGCTAATGAAAATAGCTGGATATGTTAAATCAACTTTGGTGATTTGTAGTTAGGATGCATAAGCAAATGGTCAAACTTCTATGGAAGCTAGACACTTTGATGGTAAAATCACTTTATATTCCAGTGCTGCTTTTATTTCCTCAAGCATTCCCATGCCTTTAATGTGATTTGACATTTCTAGCAAAGTTGCTGTGACATGAGTAGGGCATATATCATCAAATCCATTTTTCAAAAAACAAAACTGAGGCACTGAGAAGTTACTTACCTTTATACCTTTTTTTTTTTTTTTTTTGAGACAGAGTCTTGCTCAGTCGCCCAGGCTGGAGTGCAGTGGCATGATCTCGGCTCACTGCAACCTCTGCCTCTGGGTTCAAGCAATTCTGTCTCAGCCTCTTGAGTAGCTGGGACTACAGGCATGCACCACCATGCCTGGCTAATTTTTGTGTTTTTAGTAGAGATGGGGTTTAACCATATTGTTCAGGCTGGTCTCGAACTACTGACCTCAGGGGATCTACCCCCCTCGTCCTCCCAAAGTGCTGGGATTACAGGCAGAGCCACCGCACCCGGCCACCTTTATGTGTTTAAACAAATTAATATTTCTTTCTTGATCTATCAACTCAGAAATCCCATAAAACAAGCAAATGAATGCCGCACATACTCCCTCTGTCTCTGTGCTATCTGCATTTCCCAACTTTTTACATTGTCAATGTTTCTATCAGTTGGGTTCTATTCTCAATGACTGATTATTCTGTACTTTGCCAATAGGTTGATTAATTTTTTTTAAGTAAAAGGATTTTGCACTATTATAATAATGTGATATTATTACCTAAGGCACAAAGTAGCATGATTGGACCCATAAAGAAGGAGATATATAACTGTGTTAATAAACCTGTACTAGTTGAAGAAGAATATTTCAAGTGTCAAGGTCAAATAGATTCTCTTCTTCAATTTATTTAAATATTACAAAACATTATAGATTGTTTTATATTTATACCATGATTTCTTTGCATATCTTTTCAAGAATTTGAATTTCTTTTTTTTTTTTTTTTTTTGAGACGGAGTCTTGCTCTTTCACTCAGGCCAGAGTGCAGTGGCGCGATCTCGGCTCACTGCAAGCTCCACCTCCCAGGTTCACGCCATTCTCCTGCCTCAGCCTCCCGAGTAGCTGGGACTACAGGCGCCCGCCACCGCGCCCAGCTAATTTTTTGTATTTTTAGTAGAAGATGGGGTTTCACCGTGTTAGCCAGGATGGTCTCGATCTCCTGACCTCATGATCTGCCTGCCTTGGCCTCCCAAAGTGCTGGGATTACAGGTGTGAGCCACCGTGATTTGAATTTCTAATTCACCTTTTTGTGAGCAGAATTATAATATGGCTTCAGCTTTCATCTTGTCAAAGATCATCTAGTTCTTAATAAGAGTATTTCCTACTTGAATATTTCTACTTGAAACTTATTCTTCAGAGCCCTCTGATTTCCTATTACTATTTGGACTGTTGATTTCCTAAGCTTGCTAGACAGCTTTCATCCAATAATTATTTTTCATAGATTTCTAGGTAAAGTTTACTTTTTTTCTCGGCTGCCATAATCTTCTTTGTCTTGGGTTACTTTTTATTTTTGCTCTGGTACGTCCCCAGATAATTTTTTTTTTTTTCAGAAAGTATGCATGGGAGTTAAAAAATAAATTAGATAAGTCCATAATTCTAGTTTCAAGAGAATTTTCCCTCAGAACTATTAAAGCATTTTCTGTGATCCTCTAGCAACCAATTTTGCTGAGAAGGGACTGGCACCAGTCAGATTCTGATCTCTTTATAGATAATTGGTTTCTTTTCTCAGAAAGTTTTAGGCTTTATATTTTGACATGGGGAAGTTTCAGAAAAGGTGTCTAGATGTGCATTTTTAAAAATTCGTGTATCATTTGGTGATCTCCTTATGCTAAATTGCTTAGTCAACAGAAACAGAGAGGCAGCAGTTATAACAAGGATATTAGCCCTTTATAGGAAGGTTGTTTGACTTCTTTAGAGATTACTTTTTTGGTTTTAGTTTAAATAAGGGTATGCATCACCCTTGTGTGTAGATGAGGGAGTAGAGAATGGGTTGAAGGTGGGCTTGTACAGCTTTACTGTAAGCGTTAAACCCATACCCTTGATTTCTGTCTCACTTTCCCCTGGCATTCTTGCCAGTTTCAAGCTTTGAACTTGCAGCTTTCTTCTGTTTAATTTCTTGGCTGTAGATTCTCTGGCTTCAATTTATAACAACAAAATCTAACTTGTATTAAGCAGCATTCCAGGAACTGTCCTAAGTGCTTATATTGTGATTTACTTGGCCAATCCTTACAACAACGCTATGAGGTAGCTACAGTCGACTCTGTGTATATGCAGGGAATTGGTTCCAGGAACCCCACATCTGCCAAAATCTGTGCATACTCAAGTCTGGCAAATTGGTCCCTTGGGAAATGGCATATGCAAAAGTTAGTCTTTATTATAGGCCAGTTTCGCATTCCACAAATACTGTATTTTTGATCTGCCCTGGGTTGAAAAACAATCCACGGACTCACGCAGTTCAAATCCATGTTGTTTAAGGGTCAACTGTCCCATAATTATCCACATTTTATAATGAGGAAACAGGATTGCTCAAAGTCACACAGGTTATGACTGGCAGAGCTAATATTTGCATCCAGGCAGTCTGCGATCCTATCCTGCACCTATCTTGGAGAAATATATAGAAATCTGTAATTCCTTGATCCTGGGATTTATTGTGAACTTATTCTCTTTTATATGCATATATTTGAAACCAGCATTTCAGTGGAATGTGAGGTTGAGGGGCCAAGAAGGAAAGGCATGGTGTTCTGTCTGCAACAGTTAATTGAAATCTACCCATAATTTCTGAGTGCCAAATTCACCAAGGCTAAATCCAGGTATAGGAAGTTGCTTATGCTGTGAGTTTATGCAGCATAATGACAGACAATGAGCAGTCAGAGACTTACTTTTAGAGGTCTAAGATTGCTGTGGCCATTCTTTTCCTTCACTTTACCTCCTACTGCTGCAGCTAGAACAACCTCTCGCTGATAGAACCTAAAGATACAGGTTCCATCTAAAAACACCCCCTCCACCCCCATTTCCTTCCATGCTCATTTGTCTGATTAGAGAGGTCTAGGTAGGGCTGGTAGGTGGAAGGAGGCAGACAACCAAAGGAAAGCAGCACTAAGGCTAAAGGAAGGAGAGAGAAAAGAATGGAATTTGTATGGGAAGCTAGGCTTGACCCCTGCTTCCTGCTAATTACCAGAAGTCTATAACGAGTCATGCGTTGTTATAGGTGTTCTGTGTATATCATTCAATTTACTCTTCATGATGACCCTGTAGCAAAGGTATAGCAAAGGTATTACACCCGTTTTATAGATGAGGACATTAAGACTCAGGGATGTTAAGGAATTTACCCAAGGTTACAAAGGCATTATGTTCATCTGAGTTTAAAACCCATGCCAATTCCTCTGTGCCATGATGCCTTTTGACTCCTTATGGCAGCATTTGGAATGGAGCTGGTGTTTGTGCAAGCTCACCCTCCCTCCCTTTCTCTCAGTACACTCATACACTCACACACTCACACAAACGCACACACACACAAACACACACATGAATTAACTAATTGAACCGATATTTCTTGAGCTGTTTATATGCTAGGTATTTGGTAGAGTCTACACTGTCTTCTGTGAGTCAAATCATGCCTCTCAAGCACACAGTAATGAAACTTTCTAAGAGGCGGTGATAGGGGAAAAGGGTGTGGAATCTGTGTTCAAATAGGTGGCTTCTTAAAGATCAGGACTGGAGGGGCTGCACGAATCCATTGCAGAAGAGCAACTCTTTCTAATTTGCCACTGGGCCTGGAATTCTGACTCTGAAGCTCAATTCTCTTGAGGTAAGATATTTTGCCATATTAAGAAGCAAAATACTTTCTTAGGAGTCCTTATCACCTTATTGTGAATTAAATTTATGAAATTTCTTCAAAATGATAGTGTAATAGATCACAAAATGGTCAAATTACTTATAACCCTGTTCACAAAATGGTCACAAATTACTTATATCCCTTTGTAGTGGGATTTTTGCCAGGCCTCGCATCAAAAGGTTGAATTTATTTCTCTATCCCTTAATCCTGGGTTTGGCTGGGTAACTTGCTTTGGCCAATGGAACATTGAAAAATATGGTGCAGGCTGGGCATGGTGATCCATACCTGTAGTGCCAGCTACTCAGGAGGCTGAGGCAGGAAGATCACTTGAGCTCAGGAGTTTGAAGCCAGCCTGGGCAACAGGCTGGGCAGACATGGTCTCTGGGAAAAAAATGTGCAGAGGCTTGGGGGGGGCTTGCATATAGGGTTTACCTTCTCCTGCTGCTGAGAATGTTTCTGCCACCATGTGAACTACACTCTTTGAGGATGAGAGAACATGTGAAGAAAGGTCTTAAACATACCAGTTGTCCTAGCTGTAGCCCCAGATGTGAGAGGGAGGCCGTTTTAGATCACGCAACTTCAAATGAGCCAGCCTCATCCAGAAACACTGTCACCACCAAATTGTGAGAAATTATAAGTGGCTGTTTTAAGTCCCAAAGATTTGTAGTATTTTGTTGTGAGGCAAAAGCTACCTGATGTATGTAGCTAGCTGAAGTAGGCTGGGGAAGCGGGGGAGAAGCAGGAAGGAAAGGAATTGAGTAGAAAGCACCTTGATTATCATTTGTGCAATGTAAGGTTCCTGAATATTTGGGTAGAGACAGGGCAGCCCCTAAGGAGAGAGAAGTGCAGAAAAGAATGAAGGGAGTCCACTAAACACAAAGTTCACTCTTCCTCATGACTGACCTTTTTATAACTCCAAGAAGTAACATCTAGAATATGAGCACTTTATCCCATTGTCAGGGTTTTGCTGTAATTTGAACAATTCAAAAGTGATTTGACACTCTTGTTTACTTTTTACTTAGTGGTTCAGCAGAGATAAATAACTTCCCAGTAGATTCATTTGAATTTCATCTTGACCCAGAACTCTGGAGTGCAAATATAACCATTATCTGAAACTGTGAAACATCAGAAATGGAAGCCATCTCAATCTGTTTTATGTCCAACTCCTGCCACCTTGTTTTAACATTGTACCATGTTAAAGAACATCAGACCATAACATTCTGATTCAGTATCACATCTTTATTTGAGTAATATGCTTTCTCCCTCCTCTGCCCTCAAGTATAATGCTTTCTCTGTCTTTTGCAATATAAATGATTCACTTTGTTATGTGGTTATTCGAATGGATGTCTGTTGTCTTCAGAGGCTTTAAACTTTCTCTGGGAAGAGATCTTGTTTTATTTATTCTTTCATTAATTTATTCATGCAGGAAATGTTTATTGTACAATGATGGTTCAGGCCTGCTTTCAAGGATCTTATTATCTAAGTACAAGAAAAGAAAACATAAACCAGTTTTTAAAGAACATGTTAATGTTGAGTATTTACAAAATGTATGAGTACGAAGAAGAAAGAATTGGCTTGACACATGCACTTATATTCTAACTTATGTTTCCTTTTCTACACTTGACTCCCTAACATTAAGCGTGCACTCACTCAACAGCTAGAGTGATTAGATATATCTAATTAGATATAACAGCCAGATAGATTAGATTATATCAATCCTCCACTTAAAATTTTCAATTTAAATTTCTTTCTTTCTTTTTTTGAGATAGAGTCTCGCTCTTGTCACCTAGGCTGGAGTGCAGTGGCACGATCTCAGCTCACTGCAACCTCTGCCTCCTGTGTTCAAGCGATTCTCCTGCCTCAGCTTCCGAAGTAGCTGGGACTACAGGTGCATGCCAACACACCCAGTTAATTTTTTTGTATTTTTAGCAGAGATGGGGTTTCACCATGTTGACCAGGATGGTCTCAATCTCTTGACCTTGTGATCTGCCTTCCTTGGCCTCCCAAAGTGCTGGGATTACAGGCGTGAGCCACCACACCCGGCCTCAATTTAAATTTCTTACTGGTCTTACAAAGCCAATGGGATGTGGCCCCTGACTGTAATTCAGTCATGCTAGCTCCTTTCTGTTCTTTGGGAACTCTAGCTTGCTCTCTAGGTTTAGCACCTCTGAACCAGTGGTTCCTGATGCCAAAATGCTATTCCTCCTATTTCTCCATGATTAGCTCCTTCTTGTCATTCAGAACTCAACTTAGGTGGCTGGATTCCTGATACCTGATGTAAGTAACCATTCAGTTAACGGATGTCATTTGACTCTGTGTAACACTAGCCATGATTTGTTAGTTTCTTTGTTTTCCTATATCCCTCTTTCCCCTCCCTCCCTCCCTCCCTTCCTTCCTTCCCTTTCTTCCATTTCTTCCTTCCTTCTTTCCATACCTCCTTCATTTTTCTTTCCTCTTCCTTAACTTTGTGTCTCTCTCTGCACTAGAATTCATGCCCCATCAGAACAGTGACCTTGTTGTCTCCTGCTCCCGTGCCTATTCCATAATAGGTATTCAGTAAGTACTCCTGGAGTACATGAACAGATGGATAGAATTCTAAATGCTGGAGGATTTGCAGGTACATGCTAGGTGGAATGCAGGGGGGAATGGCTTTTTAGACAGTGAAACAGCACCATATTCAAACACATGAGACAAGGAACAAGAACATTAGAAGTATATTGGGTTGGCTGGAATACAAGGTTTGGGTTAAGTTTGAGGAGAGCAGGAAAATAAGAGGAGGTGAGAATTGATACTTTTGCTCTTTCTACACACACACACACGCATGCACACACACACACACACATCCTCCCAAGAAATTTTTCAGTCTCAGAGCTAGTTTGTTGATTGACACACAGAAATTCAGACTTCTGCTACTTTTTTTTTTTTTTTTGGCATCGCTACCTTGCAGGAAGATAATGAAATGGACTTGTCAAAAGCTACTGACATTTGGTCTGTTGTAAACAACTCGTTGAAGAGTTTTGACTTTTGATTTTTAGTAGGGATTTTTTTTTTACATTTTTTTGAATAATTGGAAATAGATTACTGAACCTGGCCAAATGCAGGAAATATATAAATCATCATTTTATATCATTTACTCATTTGACTCTTACCATAAATCACTGCAAGCAGCAGATTTATTTATTACTCACACACACATATAAATGTATTTTATATATTTGGGCTTTGTTTACTATTTATGAGGTTTAAAACAATTTTGGGAGATCTGATGAGGCTTTCATTCACTTTGATAGCTTCCTCATCTGTAAAATGGGAGAAATAATAATGTATAGATCTCAAAGGGTGGTTGTAACTCTTAAATGACTTAAATTGCAAAAGTGTTTAGATCAGTCCTTGGAGTAATTGTTAGCCTTTGTTATTATCATCATTGTTTGCTGCTGACATGAAGAGAAACATGAGTTGAAGGAATTTTACTCTAGGTCCCAAATTCTACTGTAAATGCAATTGCATTTTGCTGGTGAAACACTTTCTGCCATTTTGCCATTGTGGAAGCATTGCTTGATAATGACTGATGTCATTTCTTTTTTTTTTTTTTGAGACGGAGTCTCGCTCTGTCGCCCAGGCTGGAGTGCAGTGGCGCAATCTTGGCTCACTGCAAACTCCACCTCCCAGGTTCCAGCCATTCTCCTGCCTCAGCCTCCCGAGTAGCTGGGACTACAGGCACCCACCACCACACCCAGGTAATTTTTTGTATTTTTAGTAGAGACGGGGTTTCACTGTGTTAGCCAGTATGGTCTCGATCTCCTGACCTCATGATCCGCCCGCCTCGGCCTCCCAAAGTGCTGGGATTACAGGCGTGAGCCACCGCGCCCGGCCGACTGATGTCATTTCTTGCATACTTTTTAAACTTGGTATAAATGAAGTCTAATCAATTGAACTATATCAAGCCCATTGTTTTCATTTTTAAAAACAATACAAAGGCCAGAATAAGCCAGGGAGATACTGAGTAAATATGAAAAGAGAAATCTCAACAGAAAAAGTATTTTTGTAGAAAAAAGAGAAAAGTATTTTCCTTGCAGCAGGGCCCTGACGTGAATCCATTTCAAGAGCTTATTGTAGTTGCTCTGTCTGACTCCTGGCTCCAGCCCTTCTCACCAAGACTCTAGGCTAGTTGTGGCCTGTGGTTCTGCAACTCAGCTCTTCGGAGGGCAGGAAGGAAGGGTGGACCTGCCTGAGATTTCCTGTCTTGCTGTGAGTCACTGATACAGAGCACTTCTCTTGTACTTCGCTGTCTACTATCCAGAGAGCAGGAATGCAGCAGCTGAAGTCAAACCGGAACCATCCCTCTGCGTCATGATAACTGCTCTCACCACCTATTCATGCATGGTCTGCACATCCTCAGGGGTTGCTCTTCCGCCTATGGAGCAAGACACTGAAAGAAAGGCTCCATTATCTCCTGTAAGGAGAAGATAATAAAACTTATGACAAATAATATCTTTACGTAACATTTAGGTCTGGTGGAAAAGGAAACTTATTTTATAGATGGGAGACAACTCTTCAATGCTGACTAGACTAGGGAAGATTGTAAGCCTGTCTCATACGTAATTCTCTTTCTTTCCCCACCTGCCTGTATTGTAAACGAATTGAAGTTGAGGTCAAGTGCGGTGGCTCATGCCTGTAGTCCCAGCACTTTGGGAGGCTGAGGTGGGAGGATCGCCTGAGGTCAGGAGTTCGGGCCCAACCATGGCCAACATGGTGAAACCTGGTTTCTACTAAAAATACAAAATTAGCTGGGCGTGGTGGTGCACACCTGTAATCCCTGCTATTCAGGAGGCTGAGGTTGCAGTGAGCAGAGATTGCACCACTGCACTCCAGCCTGGGTGACAATAGTGAAACTCCATCTAAAAAAAAAAAAAAATTGAAGTTGAATATGGGGTTTTGAGATTCCTATAAGTAAATGCCTTGTAAATAAAATTTTAATCTTAGCCAGGTGTGGTGGTGCATGCCTGTAGTACCTGCTATTTGGGAGGCTGAGGCAGGAGGATCACTTGAGCCCGGGAGTTTGAGGCTTCAGTAAGCTATGACCATGCCACTGCACTCCAGCCCGTGTGACAGAGCAGGACCTTTTCTCTAAAATAAATAAATAGGCCAGGTGCAGTGGGTCACGCCTATAAGCTCAGTACTTTGGGAGGCTGAGGTGGGCATATCACTTGAGGTCAGGTGTTCCAGGCCAGCCTGGTCAACATGGTGAAACTCCGTCTCTACTAAAAATAGCTGGATGTGGTGGCGGGCACCTGTAATCCCAGTTACTCGGGAGGCTGAGGTAGGAGAATTGCTTGAGCCTGGGAGGTGGAGGTTGCAGTAAGCTGAGATCACATCACTGCACTCCAGCCTGGGTGACAGAGCAAGACTCTGTCTCAAAAAAATTTTTAAATAAATAAATATATACATAAATAAAAATTAAAAAAATTAATTCTTGCTTGTGGAGTATAATGTAAAATGGGTGAATCTTTGTAGAGGAATTCTGTCAAGACAGCTGTGCTACCTAACTTCTAAGCCTGTTGGAAGGATCAATAATAACAATAGTGATTGAGCATATGTTTTACACTAGATATTATATAATCTATATACATTATTGCTGATCATCACCACCTCACAACCTCCACAAGCTTTCCATTCTACCTGCTGCCTTTTTTTTTTTTTTTTTTTTTTTTTTTTTGAGACAGAGTCTTGTTCTGTAGCCCAGGCTGGAGTGCAGTGGCGAGATCTCAGCTCACCACAACCTCTGCCTCCCAGGTTCAAATGATTCTTGTGCCTCAGCCTCCCTAGTAGCTGAGATTATAGGCATGCACCACTATGCTCGGCTAATTTTTGTATTTTTTAGAAGAGATGGAGTTTTGCCATTTTGGCCAGGCTGATCTTGAACTCATGACCTCAGGTGATCCGACTGCCTCGGCTTGCCAAAGTGCTGGGATTACAGGTGTGAGCCACCAAGCCCAGCCCCAGCTGCCTTGAAATGGGATAATATATGTGGCAGTGCTTTGGAAATCTTAGTCATTAAATAAAAGTAAGTATATAAGAAACCTAATAGTAAATATTTCAAAAATAATATTTTATTTAGTTTGCAAGGAGCATGAGTTCAAATATGATTTTTGCCCCTTTATATCTATAGGACTACTGCTCAGTTTCTTCCCATGTGAAATGGGTACAATAACAACTACCTCCTGGGATATTATTGAAAACTTCTGTACTCCATGTTTGACAGGTAGAAGATGCACCACCAGTATGAGCTCCCTTCTTTTTTAGATTTTTCCTAGAGATAATAGAACCTAATCTAGAAACATAAATTAGGTGTTTGATCATTTTTCATAACAAAAAATTTTTTTTTGGAGACAGAGTCTCACTCTGTCACACAAGCTGGAGTGCAGTAGTGTGATTTCGGCTCAATGCAACCTCCACTTCCAGGGCTCAAGCAACCCTCCCGCCTCAGCCTCATGAGTAGCTGAGACTACAGGTGCCTGCCACCATGCCTGGCTAATTTTGGTATTTTTAGTAGGGACGGGTTTTCACTATGTTAGCCAGGCTGGTCTCAAACTCCTGACCTCAGGTGATCCACCAGCCTCGGCCTCCCAAAGTGTTGGGATTACAGGCATGAGCCGCTGCACCTGGCCAGGTGTTTGATCATTTTTCAGAGTGCCTGACGAAATATTGAGAAGAAGGGAGGACAGGTTGAAGAATCAGAAGTAACGGAACACTACAGATGAAGCAATCTGCTGCCCAAGAGGAAAATTGTCTGATTGATTGTTCCTATAAAGTGCATTTGAGAGTAACTGGATTTGAGACTTGAAAATCATGCTATAGAGTTGTAATAGAAGAGAAATTATTAAAAATTCATGTTCTTTAACACTCTTGGACCACAACAATATAAAAATGATTCTAGGGCTTTGGTAGGGAAGTTGTGATGAATTCACTTGTGATATTAGTGAATTTAAATTGCTAGTCATTAAGTGGCTACCTCAGAAAACCAGAAACACGAACTCTCATAGTGTGCATTTATTAGAGAAGAGATGGTAAGTTGTAAAATAGTCACTGCCATGACCATTTATAGACATTATAAATTAAATTTTTAAAAATATTTTTATTTTGTTCACATAATTAGGTTTTTAAAAATTTTATTCATGAAAGTTGGGTCAGCTCTTAAAACAGTAATTATTTTATTAAGCAACCAGCTCTTCTCAGTTGTTCCCTAACTTTACACCTCAGAATAGAAAAAATAGTAGTAACTTTTTAATATCAGTACAGGTTACCTTCAATATGTTTTGCAACATTCTCTACTTTTCATGAGAAATTTTATGAACGTGGAGTTTGTTGGCACATTTAAAAGACCACTTGGGCTGAAAAAAATGCCTTGAGAACTGGCCGAGCATGGTGGCTCACGCCTGTAATTCTGGCACTTTGGGAGGCTGAGGTGGGCGGATCACGAGGTCAGGAGATCGAGACCATTCTAGCTAACACAGTGAAACCCCATCTCTACTAAAAATACAAAAAAAAAAAAAAATATATATATATATATATATTAGCTGGGCATGGTGGCGGGTGCCTGTAGCTCCAGCTACTCGGGAGGCTGAGGCAGGAGAATGGCATGAACCCGGGAGGCAGAGCTTGCAGTGAGCTGAGATCATGCTACTGCACTCCAGCCTGGGCGACAGAGCAAGACTCTGTCTCAAAAACAAACAAAAATTCTTGAGAACTATCTCAGCAAACACTTTGACACCACCCTGGTTCCTGAAGCGTCACAGTTTTCTGTTCAGGCAAACTTTTTATAGACTTGAGGACCACATTGTTGTGTTAGGCCTAGAGACTTAGTAAATAATTAGCATTCTTTTCCACAGTCTTGGGAACATAAAATCCTGGGTTTCTAATTACGTTTGCACAACTAAAAATAAAGTATGCTTTGCAAAACAAAAAATAACAAGAAAAAACAAACCCCAAACCACACAAAGAGCAGGATAAACATTCTTAAATAATAATAAACTTTTACTGCAAGTTCTTCATTTTCTTTCAGAGTATCTCCTAGTAACATGTTTATTCTATCTGTACCTACATCCCCCACTGTTGGGATGGCTCTAGTTATGGGTGATGTCTTAGTATTTCATGTTTCTATAAAGAATACCTGAGACTGGGTAATTTGTAAAGAAAAGAGGTTTATTTAACTCACAATTCTGCAGGCTGTGAAGTTCAAAGATTGGGTGACTGCATCAGGTGGCTCCTGGTGAGGGCCTCATACTGTATCAAAATGAGGTGGAAGTGGAATCAAGTACATGAAATAACTGTCAAAACATGAGAGGTAACCTGTCTTTATAACAACTGGCTCTCTTGGGAATTACCCCACTCCAACAAGAACAAACCCAGTTTCATGAGAAAAATATTAATCCATTTCATGCACGTCGTGTGAAGAGACCACCAAACAGGCTTTGTGTGAGCAACAAAGATTTTAATCACCTGGGTGCAGGCGGGCTGAGTCTGAAAAGAAAGTCAGCAAAGGGACACATGGGTGGGGCCGTTTTATAAGATTTGGGTAGGTAAAGGAAAGTTATAGTCAAAGGGGGGTTGTTCTCTGGTGGGCAGGTGTGGGGGTCACAAGGTGCTCAGTAGGGGAGCTTTTGAGCCAGGATGAGCCAGGAGAAGGAGTTTCACAAGACATTGTCATCAGTTAAGGCAGGAACAGGCCATTTCCACATTTTTTGTGGTGGAATGTCATCAGTTAAGGCAGGAACTGGCCATCTGGATGTGTACATGCAGGTCACAGGGGATATGATGGCTTAGCTTGGGCTCAGAGGCCTGACATTCCTGTCTTCTTATATTAATAAGAAAAATAAAATTAAATATTGGTAAAATGTTGGGATGGCGAAAATTTTTGGGGGTGGTATGGAGAGATATTGGGCGATGTTTCTCAGGGCTGCTTCGAGCGGATTGGGGCAGCGTGGGAACCTAGAGTGGGAGGGATTAAGCTGAAGGAAGATTTTGTGGTAAGGGGTGATGTTGTGGGGTTGTTAGAAGAGACATTTGTCATTTAGAATTATTCGTGATGGCCTGGATACAGTTTTGTATGAATTGAAAAACTAAACAGAATAAGAGAAGGAGAAAAACAGGTATTAAAGGTCTAAGAATTGGGAGTACCTAGGACATCTGATTAGAGAGTGCCTAAGGAGATTCAGCATAGTCCTGCCAGCAAAGATTATTTGTTTACTTTAAGAGTTAAGAGTGGCGGTTTGGGGATAGCACCAGGAGGTATCAGCTGTGATGGCTTGGAGAAACAGTGTAAACCAGCGGTGTAAACAAGAGCAGGGCATGTATGAGTAGTTGAGAGTGGTGAATAGGAGTATGACTAGACAGAAGATAGTAGGGATGACAAGTTTTTTGGGGCACAGTCCAAGTTGGTCTGGTGTCTGGAATGAGACTGCGGCCTAATAAAAAGGAGCATCTATACAGGAGCTCAAATGGGCTGTACCCTGTAGCATTCTGAGGACAGGCCTGAATTCTGAGAAGGGAAAGTGGTGAAAGTATTGTCCAGTCCTTTTTAAGTTGGTGGCTGAGCTTGGTGAGGTGTGTTTTTAAAAGACTATTAGTCTGTTCTACCTTTCCTGAAGACTGAGGACCGTAAGGGATATAAAGGTTTCACTGAATACTGAGTCTGAAAAAATGCTTGGCTGATGTGAGTAATAAAGGCCAGTCTGCTATCGGACTGTATAGAGGTGGGAAGGCTAAACTGAGGAATTATGTCTGACAGAAGGGAAGAAATGACCGTGGTGGCCTTCTCAGACCCTGTAGGAAAGGCCTGTACCCATCCAGTGAAAGTGTCTACCTAGACTAGGAGGTATTTTGGTTTTCTGACTCGGGGCATGTGAGTAAAGTCAATTTGCCAGTCCTGGGCAGGGGCAAATCCCCGAGCTTGATGTGCAGGAAAGGGAGAAGGCCTGAACAATCCCTGGGGGTAGTAGAATAGCAGATGGAACATTGAGAATTGATTTCCTTGAGGATAGATTTCCATGATGGAAAGGAAATGAGAGGTTCTAAGAGACGGGCTAGCGGCTTGTAACCTACATGGAAGAGGTTATGAAATGACGACAGAATAGAATGGGCCCGTGAGGCTGGAAGGAGATTTTCCTTGGTCTGAGAATTATTTGCCTTGTGTGGGAAGTGATTGATAGGTGGAAGTTTCAGTGGGGGAATAGGTGGGAGTGACCGATGTGAAGGAGAAAAACTGGCCATGAGGGACAGAAGTTGGAAAGCTAGCTGCTTGTCTAGCCACTTTATCAGCATAAGCGTTGCCTAGAGCAGTGGGATCTGATGCCTTTTGATGGCCTTTGCAGTGAATTGACTCCAGCTTCGTTTGGAAGTAAAGCGGCCTTGAGCAGAGTTTTTATTAAAGAGGCATTAATGATGGAGGACCTTTGCGTAGTGAGGAAACCTCTTTCAGCCTATATAACAGCATGGTGGTGCAGAATATGGAAGGCACATTTAGAGTCAGTATAAATATTGATGCGTAGTCCTTTCGCAAGAGTGAGGGCTTGAGTTAAGGCAACTAGTTCGGCTTGCTGAGAGGTAGTGGAGGGCGGCAGAGCGGTAGCCTCAATGATAGATGTGGAAGATACTATAGCATAGCCTGCCTTTGCTGGTGAGTGGCGATTAGGCCTGGTAGAACTGCCATCAATAAACCAAATGTGATCAGGGTGAGGAATAGGAAATAAGGAAATATGGAGAAATGGGGTGAATGTCAGGTGGATCAGAGAGATGCAGTCATGAGGGTCAGGTGTGGTATCCAGAATAATGTGGGAGGCCGGATTGAAGTCCGTGCTAGGAACAGTGGTAATTGTGGGATACTCAACGAAGAGTGAGTATAGCTGAAGGAGCTGGGAAGCAGAAAGTATATGCATCATGTATGAGGAAGAAAATAGATTTTGGAAGTTAAGAGAACTGTAGAGAGTGAGTTGAGCATAGTTTGTGATTTTTAGGGCCTCTAAAAGTATTAATGCAGCAGCAGCCACTGCACGCAGACATGAGGGCTAGGCTAAAACAGTAAGGTCAAGTTGTTTGGACACAAAGGCTACAGGGTGCGGTCCCGGCTCTTGTGTAAGAATTCTGATTGCACTAACCATGCCTAGGAAGGAAAGGAGTTATTGTTTTGTAGAAGGGATTGAGGTTTGGGAGATTAGTCAAACACGATCAGCAGGGAGAGCACCTGTGTTTTTATAACAATTATGCCGAGATAGGTAACAGATGAGGATGAAATTTGGGCTTGGGCTGAAGTAATGGGGGCTATCTGTGAAGCCTTGTGGCAGTACAGCCCAGAAAATTTGCTGAGCCTGATGGGTGTCAGGGTCAGTCCAAGTGAAAGTGAAGAGAGGCTGGGATGAAGGGTGCAAAGGAATAGTAAAGAAAGCATGTTTGAGATCCAGAACAGAATAATGGGTTGTGGAGGGAGGTATTGAGGACAGGAGAGTATATGGGTTTGGCACCATGTGGATAGGCAAAACAATTTGGTTGATAAGGTACAGATCCTGAACTAACTTGCAAGGCTTGTCTGGTTTTAGGACAGGTAAAATGGGGGAATTGTAAGGAGAGTTTATAGGTTTTAAATGGCCATGCTCTAGCAGGCGAGTGATAACAGGCTTTAATCTTTTTAAAGCGTGCTGCGGGATTGGATATTGGCGTTGAGCGAGGTAAGGCTGATTAGGTTTTAATGAGATAGTAAGGGGTGCATGATCGGTCGCCAAGGAGGGAGTAGAGGTATCCTATACTTGTGGGTTAAGGTGGGGGGATACAAGAGGAGGACACAAAGGAGGCTTTGGATTGGGAAGAAGGGTGGCAATGAGACGTGGCTGTAGTCTAGGAATAGTCAGGGAAGCAGATAATTTCGTTAAAGTGTCTCAGCCTAGTAAGGGAACTGGGCAGGTGGGGATAATTAAAAAAGAGTGCTTAAAAAAGTGTTGTCTAAATTGGCACCAGAGTTGGGGAGTTTTAAGAGGTTTAGAAGCCCGATCGTCAATATGCACAACAGTTATGGAGGCAAGGGAAATGGGCCCTTGAAAAGAAGGTAATGTGGAGTGGGTAGCCTCCGTATTGATTAAGAAGGGGACGGACTTACCCTCCACTGTGAGAGGTACTCGAAGCTCGGCGTCCGGCATCCGTGATGGTCTAGGGGCCTTCCGAGGTGATCGGGCAGTGTCAGTCTTCAGCCACTAAGCTGAGAAGATCTGGGAAGGAGTCAGTCAGAGAGCCTTGGGCCAGAGTTCCAGGGTCTCTGGGAGTGGCTGCCAGGTGAGTTGAACAGTCTGATTTTCAGTGGGGTCCCGCACAGATGGGACGTGGTTTAGGAGGAACCCCGGGAAGCGGGCATTCCTTGCCCTGGTGGCCAGATTTCTGGCACTTGTAGCAAGCTCCTGGGGGAGGCGGGCCTGGAGGAACGCCTGGCCACTGTGGTTTAGGCGTTTGGAAGTTCTTGTGTGCTGGAGATGCGGCTGGGGGGTTTGTCTCACAGTGGAGGCAAGGAATTGCAACTCAGAAATATGTTGCTACTTGTCTGCCTCTACTCTATTATTGTACATCTTGAAGGCGAAGTTAATTAAGTCCTGTTGTGGGGTTTGAGGGCTGGAATTTAATTTTTGGAGTTTTATTTAATGTCGGGAGTGGATTGGGTAATAAAATGTATATTGAGAATAAGATGGCCTTTTGACCTTTTAGGGTCTAGGGCTGTAAAGCATCTCAGGGTTGCTGCCAAAGGAGCCATGAACTGGGGTGTGTTTTTATATTTGATGAAAAAGAGCTTAAACGCTATCTGATTTGGGAGAGGTCGGATAAAGAAAAACGAGCATTAACCTTGACTATCCTTTAGCTCCAGCCACCTTTTTAAGAGGAAATTGCTGGGCAGGTGGGGGAGGGCTAGTCACAGAATGAAACTGTAAGCTGGACCAGGTGTGAGGAGGGGAGGTGATAAAAGGATTATAGGGTGGAGAAGCGGAGGCTGAGGAAGAATTGGGACCTAGCTCGGCCTGGTGAGGAGCAGCCTGGGGAGGAGGGGAAAGGTCAGATGGGTCTGTAGAAAAGGAAGACTGGAAAGATTCAGTGACACTTAGGGTTGGGACTGAGGGGACAGGCGGGAGGGAAAGAAGGAGGATTTGGGAGGAATCGCATCGGGAACAGAGACTAGGGAGAGAATGAAGTGTGAAAAATGCCTGGATGTAAGGTACCTCAGACCGTTTGCCCATTTTTCAACAAAAATTATTTAGGTCTTGTAGGATGGAAAAATCAAAAGTGCCATTTTCTGGCCATTTAGAGCCATTGTCAAGTTTGTATTGGGGCCAAGCAGTGTTGCAGAAGAAGATAAGGCATTTAGGTTTTAGGTGTGAGTTGAAGAGGTTTTAAGTTCTTGAGAACACAGGATAAGGGAGAAGAAGGAGGAATGGAGGGTGGAAGGTTGCCTATAGTGAAGGAGGCAAGCCCAGAGAAAAGACAGAGTAGAGACACGGAGGGAAGGGGTTCGGGGGTTCTTACCCTCCAGAAAAGCGGGAAAGGGGTTGGGGCATGGAAATAAGGGGTTGGGGCACAGAGATAAGAGGTTGGGACATGGAAATAAGGGATCGGAGCGCAGAGATAAGAGGAAAATAAGGGACGGAGCGCAGAGATAAGAGGTCAGGGCATGGAAATAAGGGATCGGGGTGCAGAGATAAGGGGTCAGGGTGCAGAAATAAGGGTTCGGGGGTTCTTGCCCCCAGAAAAGCAGAGAAGGGGTAGAGACAGGGAGAGAAGGGTTCTTGCCCCTACCCCAGAAAAGCAGGACTTGCTGCTAAGGGTGAAGGACCAAGGCAGGCGTCCCTGTGTGGTCAGACACCTCTGAAATGTGGGTGAATAATCAGAGAGATGTCCCTGCAATGATTAAACACCAAGGGAAGGCTGCCTTCCTCAGTCCGTGACCGGCACCGGAGTTTTGCGTCCACGGATAAAACGTGTGTCCTTTGTCTCTACCAGAAAATGAAAGGAATTGAAATTAAGAGAAGGGAGAGATTGAAGGCTGGTGCCAAGATTGAAAGGAGAAAGTGGTTGAGGGATAGTGAGAGAGGTTGGAGAAGAGAGAAGAGGCCGCTTGCCTGATTTAAAATTGGTGAGATGTTCCTTGGGCTGGTGGGTCTGAGGACCCGAGGTCGTAGGTGGATCTTTTTCATGGAGCAAAGAGCAGGAGGACAGGGGATTGATTTCCCAAGGGAGGTTCCCCGATCCGAGTCACGGCACCAAATTTCATGTGTGTCCATGTGAAGAGACCACCAAACAGGCTTTGTGTGAGCAATAAAGCTTTTAATCACCTGGGTGCAGGTGGGCTGAGTCCGAAAAGAAAGTCAGCAAAGGGAGACATGGGTGGGGCCATTTTATAAGATTTGGGTAGGTGAAGGAAAGTTATAGTCAAAGGGGGGTTGTTCTCTGGCGGGCGGAGTCGGGGTCACAAGGTGCTCAGTAGGGGAGCTTTTGAGCCAGATTGAGCCAGGAGAAGGAATTTCACAAGATAATGTCATCAGTTAAGGCAGGAACAGGCCATTTTCACTTCTTTCCTGGAGGAATGTCATCAGTTAAGGCAGGAACTGGCCATCTGGATGTGTACGTGCAGGTCACAGGGGATATGATGGCTTAGCTTGGGCTCAGAGGCCTGACAATCCATCTTAATGACCTAATCACTTCTTAAAGGCACTACCTCTCAACAAAGCCACACTGGGGAACAGGCTTCAACATGAGTTTTGGTGGGAACAAACTATTTTTAAACCATAGTAGGTGGTAAATAGAAAATTATTTAACAAATTGAGTAAATGGCTCTCTGATAATTATCTTGAACATTATGGTTTCAGGGACTGAGAGAGAGTTGTACTTCTCCCGTGATAGCTAAATTTTATTAAGTAAATATTTGATTAAGAGTTTAAAAGGCATTATCTTGAAATATGAGTCCATGGCTTTAGAAAAGATAGAGAGAGATAAAAGGAAATGAGTGAAATTTAGTGCATCTCTCTTTTCTTTTAAGAGCAAGACTTTGTTTACAAGATCTTTGCATGAGCCAAGTTTAACTAATGGCAACGGTGTTTGTTGTAGCTTTTATTATTCGTGGATGTCCTGAGGATATAACTTAAAAGTATTTTAATGCTACTAATACTGCTAAGCTTAACATGAGTTTTTCAATCATGAAAGAATTTTCTACTTGTTTGGTTCCTTATGATAGAGTTATTCTTGGACTAAAATGTAAACTGCATTAAAAAAACATTTAGTTATTTGATATTTCTGACCCACACAATGTAGGATCCACATCTAAAGAACAGAACTTTGGTGATGAGTCATATGGAAAATAAATCTGAGTGTTTTTCAGGGCAAAGGAATTTAGCAGTGATGATGTAAAAATAGGCAAACTTAACTGTGCCTCGTCTGCAAGAAATTTCTTCTTCTTTTTTTTTTTTTTTTTTGAGATGGAGTCTTGCTCTGTAGCCCAGGCTGGAGTGCAGTGGCGCAATCTCGGCTCACTGCACGCTCTGCCTCCCAGGTTCAGGCCATTCTCCTGCCTCAGCCTCCCGAGTAGCTGGGACTACAGGCATCCACCACCATGCCCAGCTCATTTTTTGTACTTTTAGTAGAAACGGGGTTTCACCGTGTTAGCCAGGATGGTCTCGATCTCCTGACCTCATGATCCGCCCGCCTCGGCCTCCCAAAGTGCTAGGATTACAGGTGTGAGCCACCGCGCCCGGCCATGTTTTCTTCTTTCTTCCACTTAATCTTCCACAGATTATATACTAAATCTAGGAAGGTTTGCTATTTTTAAAATAATTATATTTAACGCAAGAAGCAACAAAGGCCAATCTGGAAAATAATTATCATTATTATTATTATTTTTGAGACAGAGTCTTGCTCTGTTGCCTAGGCTGGAGTGCAGTGGTGCCATCTCAGCTCACTGCAACCTCTGCTTCCTGGGCTTAAGGGATCCTCCCAAGTCAGCCTCCCAAGTAGCTGGGACTACACAATGCTTGGCTGATTTTTGTGTTTTTGTAGACATGAGGTTTCTCTATGTTGCCCAGGCTGGTCTCGAACTTCCGGGCTCAAGCAATCCATCCGCCTCAGCATCCCAAAGTGCTGGGATTACAGGTGTGAACCACCACGACCAGCCCACTTTTTTTTTCCTTCTACTGGTTTTCATTATACAATTGGAAATTATCCCTTCAAGTCCTCAAATGTGCAGTTGAAACTTTTATTGGAAGAGATAAGAAGACAGAAAAGTCTGGGCCACAACAGACCTGGTGGTACTTAGAGGATTGTAGTTTCCACTTACATCCTAAACTCATAATGTCCCTTCTCTGATTAGCTACTTTTTTTTTTTTTTTTTTTGAGACGGAGTCTCGCTCTGTCGCCCAGGCTGGAGTGCAGTGGCGCGATCTCGGCTCACTGCAAGCTCCGCCTCCCGGGTTCACGCCATTCTCCTGCCTCAGCCTCTCAAAGTAGCTGGGACTACAGGCACCCGCCACCACGCCCGGCTAATTTTTTGTATTTTTAGTAGAGACAGGGTTTCACCGTGGTCTCGATCTCCTGACCTCGTGATCCGCCCGCCTCGGCCTCCCAAAGTGCTGGGATTACAAGCGTGAGCCACCGCGCCCGGCCTCTGATTAGCTACTTTAACCCACAAGTCAGTCTCGTTAGTCAGAGGGAATCCCTATTCCACTCACAAATGCTCCAGCTCATGCTTGGCTTTCTGACTGCACAGGTGCAATCTCGATGCAAATAGGCCTCCTTAATACTTTAATGTGCATTAGAACTGCCTGGAGGACTTGTTAAAACACAGCTTGCTGAGGCCTCACTCTTGGAGCTCCTGATTCATTGGGTCTGGAGCAGCACCTGAAAAGTAGCATTGCTAGCAAATTCTTAGATAACATTCATGCTGCCATTCTGGAAACTCCACTTGAGAACCAGTAGTGTGATGCCAAGAGACCAGAAGTAGAGAGTTAAGAAATTTTGTCTTCATTTGCTTTCATAACTTCCTGCCACTGAAAGTGCCTGTGCCTGGTTTACTCATTTGTAAAACAAAAGGAATTGAGCTGGTAAATCCTTGCTCAGTACAGGCATTTTGCACTTTACAGGTATTGTGTTTTGCCCAAAATGAAGGTTTGTGGCAACCCTGTGTATCCACATCTATTGGCACCATTTTTCGAAAAGCATGACTGCACACTCTGTATCTCTGTCACATTTTGGTAATTCTTGCAATATTTCAGAATTTTCGTGATTATCATATCTGTTATGTTGATCTGTGGTTGGTAATCTTTGATGCTAATGATTATTTTGGGGTGCCATGAGCCTCACCCATATAAGACAGCAGACTTCATTGATAAATATTATGTGTATTCTGACTGCTGTACTCACTGGGCGTTCCTTCATCTTTCTTTTCCTCAGTCCCCCCTATTGAAATTAAGCCAGCCAGGCACAGTGGCTCACGCTTGTAATCCCAGCACTTTAGGAGGCCGAGGTGGGTGGATCACCTGAGGTCGGGAGTTCGAGACCAGCCTGACCGACATGGAGAAACTCCATCTCTACTAAAAATACAAAATTAGCCAGGTGTGGTGGTGCATGCCTGTAATCCCAGCTACTCAGGAGGCTGAGGCAGGAGAATTACTTGAACCTGGGAGGCGGAGTTTGCAATGAGCCGAGATCGTGCCATTGCACTACAGCCTGAGCAACAAGAGTGAAACTCTGTCTCCAGAAAAAAAAAAAAAAAGCCAGTTGGCTGGGCATGGTGGCTCACATCTGTAATCCCAGCACTTAGGGTGGCCAAGGTGGGCAGATCACCTGAGGCCAGAGTTCAAGACCAGCCTGACAAACATGGTGAAACCCCATCTCTACTAAAAATACAAAATTAGCCAGTCGTGGTGGCACATGCCTGTAATCTCAGCTACTCGGGAGACTGAGGCAGGAGAATTGCTTGAACCCAGGAGGTGGTGGTTGCAGTGAGCTGAGATTGTGCTATTGCACTCCAGCCTGGGCAACGAGAACAAAACTCTGTCTCAAAAAAAAAAAAAAAAAAGAAAGAAATGAAGCCAATTAACCCTACAATGGCCTCTCAGTGTTCAAATGAGAGTCACATGCCTCCCACTTTAAATCAAAAGCTAGAAATAATTTAGTGTGAGGAAGGCATGTCTAAAGCCAAGACAGGCTGAAAGCTAGGCCTCTTGTGAAGAACAGTTTGTCAAGTTCTGAATGTAAAGGAAAAGTTCTTGAAGGGAGTTAAAAATGCTACTCCAGTGAACACAAGAATAACAAGAAAGCAAAAGAGACATTGCTGATATGAAGAAAGGTAGAGTGGTCTAGATAGAAGAAAAAACCAGCTACAACCCTCCCTTCAGCTAAAGCCTAATCCAGAGCAAGGCTCTAACTCTTTTTAATTCTGTGAAGGCTGAGAGAGGTGGAGAAGCTGCAGAAAAAAGGTTTGAAGCTAGTAGAGATTGGTTATTGAGGCTTGCGGAGAGAAGCCATCTCCATAACGTAAAAGTTCAAGATGACGCAGCAAGTACAATGTAAAGGCTACAGCATTATCCAAAAGATCTAGCTAAGGTCATTAATGAAGGTGGCTACACTGAATGACAGATTTTCAATGTAGATGAAACAGCCTTCTATTGGAAGAAGATGCCATCTAGGACTTTCATAGCTAGAAAGGAGAAGTCATTGCCTGGCTTCAAAGAACAGGCTGACTCTTGTTAGTGGCTAATGCAGCTGGTAACTTTAAGTTGAAGCCAATGCTCGTTTACTATTCTGAAAGTCCTAGGGCCCTTAGGAAGTATGCAATATCTACTCTGCTCATGCTCTGTAAATGGAAGAACGAAGCTGGATGACCACACATTTGTTTACAGCATGATTTACTGATATTTTAAGCTTGTTGTTGAGACCTACTCTCAGAAAAAAGATTGTTTTCAAAAGATTACTGCTGATTGACAAATTCACCTGGTCACTCAAGAACTCTGATGTGAATGTTGTTTTTATGCCTGCAGATACAACATCCATTCTGCAACCCATGAATCAAGGAATGATTTTAAGTTTCAAGTCTTATTATTTAAGAATTAAATTTTGTAAGGCTGTGGGTGCCATAGATATTGTTTCCTCTGATAGTTCTGGGCAAAATAAATTGAAAACTTCTAGAAAGGATTCAGCATTCTAGATTTGTGGTTTATGGGAGGAGGTCCAAATATTGACCTTAACAGGAGTTTGGAAGAAGTAGGTTTTAACATTTATGGTTGACTTTGAGGAGTTTAAAACTTCAGTGGAGAAAGTCACTGCAGATGTGGTGAAAATAGCAGAACAAGAATTAAAAATGGAGCCCGAAAATGTGATTGAATTGCTACAATCTCATAATAAAATCAGAATGGACAAAGGATTTCTTCTAGTGGATGAGCAAAGAAACTCATTTCCTGAGATGGAAAGTACTCCTGGTGAGGATGCTGTGAACATTGTTGAAAAGACAACCAAGGATTGAGAGAATTACATGAACTTAGTTGATGAAGTAGCAGCAGGGTTTGAGAGGACCGACTCCAATTTTGAAAGAAATGCTACTGTGGGTAAAATGCTATCAAACAGCATCTCATGCTATAGAGAAATCTTTCATGAAAGAGAGTCAATCAAGTTGGCAAATTTCCTTGCTGTCTTAACTTAAGAAATTGCCACAGCCTTTAGCAGCTACCACGCTGATTAGTCAGCAGCCAACCACATTGAGGCAAGACCCTTCAACCAGCGAAAAGATTGCGACTCATTGAAGGCTCAGGTGATTGTTAGCATTTTATAGCAATAAAGTACTTTAAAATTAAGATATATACATTATTTTTTAAACACAATGCTATTGTACATTTAATAGACTACAGTATAGTGTAAATATACTTTTATATATGCTGGGAAACCATAACATTTGTGTGACTTGCTTTATTGCAATATTTGCTTTATTGTGATGGTCAGGAACTGAACCTGCAATACCTCTGAGCTATGCTTGTGTTTATCGATGATTTTTCTCTCTATGTAATCTATGCCATTGATTCATGGCACCCTTCTAGGAGTAAAAAAGGTGTATTACAACAGTCCTTTCAAATTGTGAACCTCTCCTTTGGGGGAACATCCCAGTCTCCTTGAAAGTATTAGAGGGACTAATTAGAAAAAGCATTTCATGGTGCCTGTAGTCCCAGCTACTGGGGAGGCTGAGGCAGGAGGATGGCGTGAACCTGGGAGGCAGAGCTTGCAGTGAGCCGAGATCGTGCCACTGCCCTCCAGCCTGGCCAACAGTGTGAGACTGTGTCTCAAAAACAAAAAAAAAAACAAAAAAAAAACAAAGCAGCTCACTTATTTCATGAAATAAAATACTTTACAAGCAAAGTTTTAGATCAGAGCTTCCCACAAAAATCCCACAAAAAATAAGTATGACGAGATATGGGTCTTTTCTAGGCGGTCCATCTTTAGAAGAGTCTTTTCACCCTAATATGCCATAAATACATTGCGATTTTCTTTCTTTTCTTTCTTTTTTTTTTTTTTTTGAGTTGGAGTTTCCCTCTATTGCCCAGACAGGAGCCCAGTGGCATGATCTTGGCTCACTGCAACCTCTGCCTCCCAGGTTCAAGCAGTTCTCTGTCTCAGCCTCCCAAGTAGCTCGGATTCCAGGTGCATGCCACCATACCCAGCTAATTTTTGTATTTTTATAGAGATGGGGTTTCGTCATGTTGGCCAGACTGGTCTTGAACTCCTGGCCTCAAGTGATCCTCCTGCCCTGGACTCCCAAAGTGCTGGGGTTACAGTCATGATCCACCATGCCTGGCCATATTTTCTTTTTACCATGCTGTAACAGAGCTTGGGAAGCACCATTAGGTGAAATAAAACAACTTTGTAGTTTCATCTGTTCTGTAGTTCTGATATCTTTTACATATAATTTATTTAGGAAAGAGTCTGCTATATTAAAAAGACTGACTGTGGTACATTAACTTAGTTTTTAAAATGTTAGCTGGCATCATTCTTGATTCATTTTACTTTGAAGCAGGGGTTTAGTAGAGTATGGAAGAGATAATTTCACTACTCTGAATCTGCCTGAGAGAGAGCTCCCCCTTCTAGCACTGCAATTTTTTTGTGTGTATCCATCAGCCACACTCTGTGTACAGTACATAATAACAAATGGAAGGCTGGTGATTAAAAGGAAGTGGGGTTCCTGTATGTGTGTGCACATGTACAGTGGCTGGAGTTTGGGAATGGAGAATAGAGAAGAATGGTGCTGAGGTCCTTGGGTTGGACTTTCAAATTTCCTGAAGGCATGGAAAATGCTACCAGCCAGATCTGTCTCTTCACTGGAAATCCCATAGGATTCTGGATAGGGGCTGGATATATTGTTCTGTCTCCTCAGGGACTAGAACGGTGCTTGGAACGAGATGGATGCTTAGAAGATGTCTTCAAATAGCTTCATAAAGGCTTGGCAAAGATCAGTAGGATCCAACCTATTGTCTGGGAACATGTATTATTTACAGTTCATATAAGAGAAGCCACAACATGAGAAATGGTGTGGTACAGAATGGAATATTTTACTGTACAAAATAAGCAGACTTATTCTACCAGTTCTCCTTCCTCTATCAACTCATTTCAACTTATTTTGTAGATGATCTAATTCCAGTTTGTTTTTAGAAAAACAGTGTTCTGTTATCTTGACATAGAATTCGTCTTCAAATGTATGTCACCCCACCCTTTTGTATAGTAAATTTAAAGAGGCTTTTTACTTGAAAAAGTGTTGTGTAATGTATTACTTATGAAATAGTTTAAACTGACTCAAAATCTTCTCAGAGAGCTGTTCACCACCAATGACGTTGTCTGCCATGAAAAACTTGTATTAAAACTGTATCATTTTATAAAACCAAATATCTACAGCCAACTGATCTTATTGACACAGTTGACAAAAATACACACTGGGAAAAAGACACCCTTTTCAATAAATGGTGCTGGGAAAATTGAATCACCATATGCAGAAGAATGAAACTGGACCCCTATCTCTCACTATCTACAAAAATCAACCAAGAGGGATCAAAGACTTAAAAGTAACACCTGAATCTATAAAAATGTTAGGAGAAAATCTAGGGAAAACTCTTCTGGACATTGGTCTAGGCAAAGAATTCATGACTAAGACCTCAAAAGCATGGGCAACAAAACCAAAATAGACAAATGGGACTTAATTAACTGAAAAGCTTCTGCACAGCAAAGGAAATAATCAACAGAGTGAACAGACAATCTGCAGAATGGGAGAAAATATTTGCAAACTATTAATACGAAAGGAGACTGACATTTAGAATACACAATGAACTCAAACAACTCAACGAGAAAAACACATATCATCCCATTACAAAGTGGGTAAAGGACATGAATATAAATTTTGCAAAGAAGACATACAAATGACCAAGAAGCACATGAAAAATGCTGAACATCACGAACCATCAGAGAAATGCAAAATAAAACCACAATGAGATACCATCTTACACCAGTCAGAATGGCTATAATAAAAAGTCAAAAAATAGCAGATGTTGGTGAGGATGCAGAGAATAGGGAATGCTTATACACTGTTGGTGGGAGTGCAAATCAGTACAGACCCTGTGGAAAACAGTATAGAGATTTCTCAAAAAACTAAAATTAGACCTACCGTGAAACCTAGCAATCTCTCTACTGAAATGCCCAGAGGAAAAACACTCATTACATAAAAAGATACCTATTGTGTAAAAAAAAAAGATACCTGCACTTGTATGTTATAGTAGCATTATTCACAATAACAAAGATATGGAATCAGCCTAGGTGTCCATCAATGGTTGGGTGGTTAAAGCAAATGTGATTTATATATACATACGTATATACATGTATATATACACATATATATATGTATGCATATATATATGTATATATACACAATGGAATATTACTCAGTCATAAAAAAATAAAATTTCTTTTGACTGGAGGTGATTATCTTGAGTGGAGCAATTCAGAAACAGAAAGTCAAATACATGTTCTCACTTATAAGTGGGAGCGAAATAATATATACATATGGACATAGAATGTAGAATAATAGTCATTGGAGAGTTGGAAAAGTGGAAGGGGATAAGGGAAGAGAAATTACTTAATGGGTGCAATGTACACTATTTGGTTGATGGTTACACTAAAAATCCAGACTTCACCGTTATGCAATATATCCATGTAACAAAACTTCCCTTGTACCATTTAAATTTATACACACACACACACACACACACACACACACACATAAAGCTTTGTAGCATTTTATATTGGAACAGAAATTATTTTCACACACTGTGGACAAAACTAATTGATAAAAATCTTCATATTTGTGGTAGTAACTAAAAAAAAATAAAGCAGTGTAATTCATAGAATACCAAACTGATGTTTAATCATTTTTAGTAGGGGGAAAGCAGGTTACAACATTGTGGTTAGTCCTTGCAAAAGATAGACAAAGTCTAGAGTGGGTATGAGGCTACCTTAGCTTCCAGTTGGAAAAAGAAAAAAATCACTTTCCTGGAACTCAATTCCACTTTTTGCTTCTCCTCCAAACTTCACTTCTCAGTTTATATTACTTATTACTGGTAATTCTGTGTTTGAGTCTGGTTGGGCATGCTTTTGAAATGGCCAACCATGTATTATTTTTATTTAACATTGCTTCAGGCTTAAAAAAGTCTGAGGATCACTGTTGGTTGACAGGAGAATCTTCCAGATGTACATTCCAACAGATATGGAATTCAATTTTTTAATAGCCACATCTGCTTAATATGAGCCAGTCTTCCTATCAAGAGAGAAATATCAATTACTATTTTATACATTTCTATGCTTTTCTGCTTTTCTTAAGACTATTTCTACTATTATTATCTTAAATATTAAAAACAAGTATACTGCTACATAACATTTTACTGAGGCATACCACCACCATCAACACCATCATCCCCAAAAGCTTCACTTGCCATCTTATAGTTCTTCATCTAATTCTTGTCTATTTTATCTTCCAGTAGGATTTCCAGCTCCTAGAAGACAGAAATCATGTTCATCTTTTGCATCCTTCCCAGAGTCTAGTGGAGCACTGAGCATCATGTGAGTAGTCAATAAACAATTGTTGAGTCATGTTGAATTGAATTAAAAATCTCCACATTCCTGGTGTTAATTGAAAAAGTAATGAAAAATACCCCTGCTTCTGTAGTCTGAGACTATTATCAAAAGTAATTATTATCAGATGAACTAACATTACAGAGAAGGAAAAGCCAAAAACCAAATTAAATAGCACAAAGAAACGTTAGAAGAAAAACAATTTCCCTTTAACCAGTTCTGTCTGAGCTGCAGAAAGGGGATGTTTGATGAATGTTTGGTAAATGTTACAACACCCGTGATCTCTTGTGATTGTCACATGTGCCAGCAGCATAGAGCAGAGAGATTTTTTAAATATATATAAATATATATATTTATTTAAAGTCTGAAGTTCTAATAAAAAGTTCCATGTTTATTTTATACCATTTCTTTGAAGTTTTAGTAAGCTGGTGTGTGAAAGTAATTTTCCACGTCTATGACTAATTTCTAAATACTAATTCAGTGCTTTAGACATTGGATTTCAGTACGCATTCTCCTCCCTATTGTAAACCTTGTGAGTGTCATGTGCAGGAAGAAAGACAGGGAGAACAGTTTCTTCTGTGCACTTTAGCAGTATCACATGGGCTTCCTTGACCCAGCAGGCTTGGGCTCCCTATTCTAAAACTGCGCCCTCATATTTTTCTAGACGATGCATTTACTAGCTTCTGGTTTTTAAAATCAACTTGTTAATTTTTTTGTTTTTATAGTTAAATTATTAAATCTTTCACTTTATACATTTTCTTGTGTCTTTCCCAGTATCTAGTGGAGTCATAAGCATCCTATTTATATTCAGTACGCAATTGTTAAATTATGTTGACTCGAATTTAAAATTGAAAAGGAATTTTAAAATACTATTTTTTGTGTCCAGGGTGAAAGTTTTGCACAGGATCTATTAAATAATATTATAAAATGGTTAAGCAAAATAGCAGTTTTACCAAAACTGGGCATTGCATATATATACAGTCAGGCCTTGCTATTTCCTGTAACATTTGCCTTATATCTTTTATATAAAGTTGTCTCTGGAAATACACCGAGCACATTTAAAACAGTGTTTGGAATTTTTTGTTGGGTAAAAATGTTTAGGTAGTACTATCTGGACTCTTTTTTTTTTTTTTTTTCTGTTACCTTAGCTTTTTAAAAAACATTTTTTTTTTTAAGTCCTGGGGTACATGTGCATGATGTGCAGGTTTGTCACATAGGTAAACATGTGCCATGGTGGTTTGCTGCACCTATCAACCCACAACCTAGGCATTAAGACTGGCATGCATTAGCTATTTTTCTTAATGCTCCCTCTCCCCCGACCCCATCTCCCAACAGGCCCCAATGTGTGGCGTTCCCCTCCCTGTGTCCATGTGTTCTCATTGTTTGGCTCCTACTTATAAGTGAGAACGTGCAGTGTTTGGTTTTCTGTTCCTACGTTAGTTTGCTAAGGATAACAGCTTCCAGGTCCATCCATATCCCTGCAAAGAACATGATCTCATTCCTTTTTATGGCTGTATAGTATTCCATAGTGTATGTGTACCACATTTTCTTTTTTTTTTTCTTTTATTGAGACGGAGTCTCGCTTTGTCACCCAGGCTGGAGAGCAGTGGCGCGATCTGGGCTCACTGCAACATCCGCCTCCCAGGTTCAAGCGATTCTCCTGCCTCAGCCTGCTGAGGAGCTAGGACTACAGGCACGTGCCACCACACCCAGCTATTTTTTTATATTTTTAGTAGAGATAGGATTTCACCATGTTAGCTAGGATGGTCTCAATCTCCTGACCTCGTGATCTGCCCGCCTCGGCCTCCCAAAGTGTTGGGATTACAGGCATGAGCCACTGTGCCCGGCCCACATTTTCTTTATCCAGTCTGTCATTGATGGCCATTTGGGTTGATTCCATGTCTTTGCTATTGTGAATAGTACTACCTTAGCTTTTAAAAAAGTAAACTAAATTTTTCAAATGTTTGTGAACATTACATGGTATGTCATATATATCTGTCCTAGAGATAACCTTACCTGCAGAATTGGTCTAGTAACATAATATCTCGACAACACCCCACTTTCATTTTAAGGGATAAACTGTAATCATGAATTCTCAGTCCTTATGAGAGTGATCTCATGCAGATGATGGTATTTTGAATGAGCACAAGTGTATACAAAAGACCAACAGGGAATAAAATTTTACTCATATGAAAACTGCTTTTATCTAAATTACAAAAGTTGGATTATAAAATAAAGATAGTGGTCTTAGTTTTCTAATGCTAAATATTCCCTTTTGTAATCTCATTGGCTCTTGCTCAATGAAATAAAAATTTGAAACTAGTCTTTGTTTTTTCTTTATATGTAAATATCTCTTATGATTCACTTAATAGATCACCGCTGTCATTGGCAAAGCCAGAACATTTTATAAAACAGTTATTGTACTAGAACTTTGGCACTATTTAGCAAAATAGCAGGGAGAAGGCAGATTTTGCTGTGCTCATAGATCTGATTAGTTGACATTTTTTTGTTGTTGTTGTATATAGCAGGACTGAAAGCAGTGTTTCCCAAAGCATGATCTGAGGATAATCTGGGAAGTTTATAAATTATGCAGATTCCCAGGCATACACAGCCCTATCTAATCAGAACCTCTGGGAGCAGGGCATGGAAATCTACATTAAACCTGTTTCCTCCTCTTGAATTTAAATAAGCATCCTAACTGATTATTATGCTCACTAAATAAGAAATCCCTGCCCATAGACTCACATTTAATTTAAGAATACACAATTCATCTTTGGGTAAAAAATATTTCATTTTAATATTCCTCTCCACTCAGCATACTTCTGTGTTATTTATTACTTTCTCTTCCTCTTCTTGCTCCTCTTGCTAAGTTTCATAAAATCTTAGAACTATGTATCACTAGAATTCTTTGGTTAGAAGCAATAGAACCTAATTCTGGATAAGCTAAAGCAAAAAGTATTACAATTTATGGGATACAGTGTAGATTTTAAAAACCCCCAAAGAACCAGTGTTAGGAAAAGACAAAAACTAGAGTCATTTCAGGTATGTTAAAAGTAGGAAGTACTAACGATACTCAGTGCCTGTGTTGCTTTATTCAGATTTCAAATTGCATTTAAAAAGCACTAGCTTTGCCTAGTTGGTCATGTGTCAATATTCTGACCAGGAAGCAAAACTAAAGGAAACTCTCTAGAACTGTATCCATGCAGTTTTCCAAAGCAAAATAGCAGTACGGTTTTAAGAAGAATGGAGGATTTCTGTGCAGTCAAAAGCAAGTTCACCGCCCTGCAGAAAACTTTAGAGCCATTGGGGGAAAAAGTACTCATTTTATTCAGAAGTCAACTAATTCCTGACACTTAGTCAACAAGTATTTATTACACACTTAGTATTCTGAGGCAGGTCCTATATTAGGTGTAAGGACTAAGTAGGAAGAGCTTGTTAAAATAAATAGAAACACTGAATAAGGATACTTCTTTATTTACTTGGACTATTGTTTTCATTAACTAAGGACAATGTGGTAAACATTGCTTTTGCCTGCTGTGTGTTCTTATGGTTCCTGCCTTAAATAGATATGAGGGCTTACAATTTGGTAGTAGTTGAATTAAATAATCATTGAGTGAATAAACTTATGTGATTACAAGTTTTTCTCTAAAGTACTTGAATATTCTCTCTGAAATTATATTATGTCATATTATATTACATTAGTTTACATTATTTACTTAAACAGACCCTATTACTTCAACCAACTTTTTGAACACCCAATATGTGCTAGCTACTGGGGATAAAGATGTTTCCAGCAATCAGGGAGCTCACATTTATTCTCAGGGAATGCCTTTCTTCAGAGATAATGAAAAGGCAAACTTTAGCCTGGTTTTATATTAATTTAGCCCAAGTTTCATATTTTGCCCCTTTATATGTCTTTGTCTTCACACAGGTTATCCTTTTGCCAAGAATGCTCTATCCCTTCATTTATCCACCTAATGGATACCAACTTCTTCTTCTTCTTTAACATCAAAAGACTCTCTGGTGATAGTTTTCTCTAGCTTCTCCTGGAAACTTGAGTCTCCCCGTGGCATTTCTTGCCAATATTTCCATTGTGTCATTGCTTACCTGCCTTCTTCTTCATTAGACTCTTAACAGCTTCTCTTCTTCATCTTCTAGAAGCCCAGACCCTCTTTAGCACATGGCTCCAGCCACCATTTCTATACTGAGAATACTCAGAGATATGTCGCCAGATCAGAGATGTTTGGCAACTTCTGGATGTGTGAGTCTGTTCTTGCGTTGCTATAAAGAACTACCTGAGACTGGGTAATTTATAAAGAAAAGAGGTTTAATTGGTTCACGGTTCTGCAGGGGGTACAGGTATGGCACCAGCATCTGCTCAGCTATTGGTGAGGCCTCCGGAAGCTTACAATCATGACACAAGGTCAAGGGAAGCCAGCCTGTCACATAGCAAGAGAGGGAGCAAGAGAGAGAAGGCAAAGTTCTCAGCCTCTTTTCAATGACCAGATCTCACGTGAACTAACAGAGCGAGAACTCACTGATCACCAAGGGGATGGTACTAAACCATTCATGAGGAATGCACACCCATGATTCAACCCCTGCCACTAGACTCCACCTCCAACACTGGGGATCACATTTCAACATAAGATTGGTGGGAGCACATATTTAAACCATATCACTGGACTTATACAGCAGGCTGCACAATCGGAATTTCCAATCTTATCTCATTGATCTTTCCCTTGAAACCTGTTTCCTCCCCTTGAATTCTCAATCTGGCTGAACAGTTCTGCCTTCTTCCTAGTTTCCCAAGGCAGAAATATGAAATATCCTGTGACTGCTCTCTTTCTCCTTCCACGCAGCATGCAAATCTGTAGTTCAGACCCACATGATTTTTGGTCAGGAGAACTTCAGCAGCTTCTAAATTAGAGCTGCCTACCCTAGTCTAGCCCCTTCTAATCCATCTTCCAAAGAGATAGCAGGAGTAGACCTTATAAAACCAAACCTGTTTTTCTTATCCCTTTGAAAAACATTTCAAAAGCTCCCTGTAATACCTAAGATAAAATTCAAGTTTCTTTACTTAACATAAAATCCTCTTCATTATCTACTCCTTCCCATCAGAGTCTAGGTGTGCTTCTAGGTGTGCCCAATGTGGCAAGTACTGTTGATGCTCTCAAAGTCTCCCCCAACCATCTCCATTCTAGGATCTTACCTTTGTAGTGAAACTGACTTTCAACTGCCTGAAGTCTTTCTCCCCCAGCAATCCTTAACCAATGAATGAAAAAATTTGGTGCATAAATAAGTATAGTCATGCATCACTTAAAGAGGGGGATATGTTCTGAGAAATGTGTTGTTAGGCGACATTGTCATCATGCACACATCATAGAGGGTACTCACACAAACCTAGATGGTATGGCCTACTACACACCTAGGCTACATGTTATAGCCCATTGCTCCTGGTTTACAAATCTGTACAGCATGTTACTTTACTGATTATTGTAGGCATTTGTAACACAGTGGTATTTGTGTATCTAAACATAGAAGAGGTACAGTAAAATACTATAAAAGATAAAAAATGGCATACCTGTACATGACACTTACCATTAATGGAGCTTGCAGAACTGGAAATTGATTTGGGTGAGTCAGTGAGTGAGTGGTGAGTGAATGTGAAGGCCTAAGGCATTACTGTGCACTACTGTGGACTTCATAAGTACTGTACACTTAGGCTACATTACATTTATAAAAATTTTTTTTCTTCAATAAAAATCCTTAGCTGACTGTATATTTATTTATGCACTTTTAAACTTTTGGGCTCATTTGTGCACTTTATGCACTTTTAAACTTTTGGGCTCATTTGTAGTAACAGCTTAAAACACAAGCACATTGTTACAGCTGTGTAAAAATATTTTATTTCTTTATATCCTTATTCTATAAGCTTTTTCCTATTTAATCTTTTTTGCTTAAAAAAGTTTTATATTAAAAATGTAGACACAAACACACACATTAGCCTAGGCCTACACGAGGTCAGGACTATCAATATCATTGTAGTCCACCGCTTCATCTTGTCCCACTGGAAGGTCTTCAGGGACAGTGACATGCATGGACCTGTCATCTCCTATGATAACAATGCCTTCTCCTGGAATACCTCTGGAAGGACCTGCCTGAGGCTGTTTTATAGGTAACTTATTTTTATAAGTAGAAGCGTACACTCTAAAATAACAACAAAAAGTATAGTAAAGTATAGTATACTAAATACATAAACCAGTAACATTTATTATTATTATCAAACATTATGTACATAATTGTATGTATTATACTTTTATGTGACTGGCAGCAGAGCAGATTTGCTTACATCAGCATCACCACAAATACTTGAATAATGCATTGTACTACAATGATTACAACAGCTATGATGTCACTAGGTGACAGGAATTTTTCAGCTTTATTATAATCTTTTAGGACCACCACCATGTATGTGGTCCATCACTGACACAAAGTGGTTATGTGGCACACCGAAAGTTATGTGGCATGTAACTGTGCTCCGACTCTCTCACATTTGGCTTAAACAACTCTGAGGCCTGTGTTCTGCATCAACTCCTGGAACTTTCCCGTGTAGATAATTTCCACTTACTTGTAGTCTTTTTTTCTTTTTCTTTTTCTTTTCTTTTTTTTTTTTGAGACTCACTCTGTCACCCAGGCTGGACTGCAGTGGTGCAATCTCGACTCACTGCAACTTCTGCCTCGTGGATTCAAGGCAATTCTCCTGCCTCAGCCTCCTGAGTAGCTGGGATTACAGGCGCCTGCCACCACGCCCAGCTAATTTTTGTATTTTTAGTAGAGACAGGGTTTCACCATGTTGGCCAGGCTGGTCTTGAACTCCTGACTTCAGGAGATTCACCCGCCTTGGCCTCCCGAAGAGCTAGGATCACAGGCGTGAGCTACAGTGCTCGGCCACTCATAGGCTTAAGAGGCTTAATAAAATACCTTTTGTTGGCTGCCTTTCCTTTCCCAGCTTACTTTTCCTACGCCTACCAGTGTTTCCTGGGATCACCTCATCAATAAACAGTTTGCACTTGAATCCTTAGCACTTCATCTGATTTTGAAGAAGCCAGCTAGGCCACCCAACATGTTTCCTTTGTTTCAGCCAAACAAACACAAAAAAAAGTTCTTTTTTTTTTTTTTTTTTTTTTAAATGTCATGTTTTCCCATAGTTCTTCTGCCCAGAATGATTCTGGCTCCCACCTCCCTTACCTAGCCAAATTGTATTTCTCAAAATTATGTCCATGCATCATCTCTTTAAGGGAAGCTTTTCTAAGTATTGAATTGTGGACTGGAAGCTCTATCCCACTGCACTTGAACATCTCTGTATCGTGGCAGACACCTTAATCCTTGATTTATTTGACTCCCCAAATAGACTGATCTCCTTGAAAGCAGGGACTAAGATATATTTGGACTTTCAGTCCACCCCACCCCCACAAAATAGGGGAAGATAGCATTGATTAAACTACTAAATGTTTGCTTGAATGAATTGTTTTTATTGAACACATTTATGAATGAATGAGTAAACAAAAAACAAAGCCAACAAGAGCAAATTTTATTAGAGGAAAGAAAATCTATTGTGAAATGAATGTTTATGCAACTAATTTCAAAGTTCAGAAGAAAAAGTTTTGGCTTATTTGCATGACTGTCCTTCCCAGTAAGTGTGGATAACAGTAACAATACAATTAACACACCCAAAACAATCATTGTCTTAGAGACTGTAGGCACTTTAAAAAATTACACACTTAATCTTCCTATTGTATATACCATTATTATATTACATAGTATTACATTGCACCTATTGTATTATGTAGAATTTATTATTATTACTATTGTTATTGTTAGTTCCATTTTACAAAGAATACATAACGCTCATGTTAAATATTTTAAAGCAGTTTTTTTCACAAGGCCAAGAGTCTCAGAAAGTTCCGTTATGCTTATTAGGGCAGTGAAGAATAATAAATTCAAATAATGGATGAGGTTTAGGAACTTCCCTTCTTTCGTTCTGCTCAATACAGAGGGTTAACAACTACTGGGGCAAGCTTCCTGCCTCAGACTGTTGTGACTTAATGTAGCCAAAATAACACCCTTTGACTATGAGATAGAATTTCCTAAAACCAGTTTCAGAGTTATCCACACAATCAAAATTTGGGCTCAAAAAAAAGTTGACATTTCATGTATTTGATAAATACATATTGGATCTTTTTTGTTTCTATTGCATGGTGTTAACCTCTGGGGATATATAAACTTAACTAAGTCAAGAATCTGACCATTGGCATGCAGTAGCTTATCCTGAATAACAATTGCCTTTGCAACTTTAGGATCAATGGCCAAAATGTACCATCTAAGTCTTTTCTTTTGTATCTGGAATTAAAAATGGAGATTTTCTTAGTCTTTGATGATGTTGCATTCATTTAGAGCCCTTCTGGAAGGAAGTTCCAGATGCTTTATAAACACATTTATGTTGAAATGACCACTCCCTTTGTTTCATAACTGAACTAACCAATATTTTCCTTTTTTCCTATGAATTCCTTATTGCCTCTTTATTTTTATTTTTTGGTTTACTTACATGTTTCCTCTCTATAAGAGTGCATTATTTAAGGAAAAGGACCATGTCTTATCGATTTTTGTATCCCCAGGACCTGATATAGAACCTGGTACTTCATCAGCACTGTTTCTGAAATGGATGAAGAAAAAATCGTATATAGCATTTAGTATAATGCTTTAAGCATGAAAAAGTAGAAATGCTTTTACAAAGTGGTTCCATATGAGTTTATCAATAAATACATTTTAGTTTAAGTCCTATGAATTAATCTACACCCTCTTGAATTCCCCACTCTGATCTTTTCTTCCAGACATAATTGGAAGTCAGTGATAAATTCCAATTCATAAAACTAATCTCTAGTGTTACATCCTGTCTGCCCCATTCACTAGCTTTCCAACAATAATCTGAGGTAGTCACTGAGTAGTAATCAGGAAATCTTAATGGCATGTTTCCAAGCCCTGGTCATCTTTTGAGCCCTAACATGGCCAAGTCACATTGACTTAGCCTCAACCACATGAATTTAAATTCCTCCATGTCTTTAGTCACTCTATGCAGGTCCATAATGTACAAAAAGGCTGCTGGTTTTTTTTTTTTTTTTTTTTGAGACGGAGTCTCGCTCTGTCGCCCAGGCTGGAGTGCAGTGGCAAGATCTCGGCTTTCTTGTTTCTAGACTCATAGGTTTCTTTGAATATTCCTGCAAACGTTTTGACAAAGGGCCAGATAGTAAATGTTTTATTAGGCTTTTCAAGCCCTACAATCCCTGTCACAAGAACTCAGCTCTGCTAGAGATGATGCATAATCAGATGAACATGGCTGAGTTAGAATAAAACTTTATTTATGGACACTGAAATTTGAATTTTATATTATTGTCATGTTCCACTAGTATTATTCTTTGGATTTTTTTTCCAAACACTTAAAAGTGCAGAAACAGGCTGGGTGCGGTACTCATGCCTGTAATTCCAACACTTTGGGAGACAGAGGCAGGCAGATCACTTGAGGGGAGGAGTTGGAGACCAGCCTGGCCAATGTGGTGAAATCCTGTTTCTATTAAAAATACAAAAAAATTAGCTGGGTATGGTGGTGTGTGTTTGTTGTCCCAGCTGCTTGGGAGGCTGAGGCCCAAGAATCACGAACCCAGGAAGCGGAGGTTGCAGCAAGTCAAAATGGCACCAGTGCACTCCAGCCTGGGTGACAGAGTGAAACTCTGTTTCAAGAAAAAAAAAAAAAAAAATACAGAAACATTCTTAGCTCATGTGCTGTACAAAAACTATGTATAGGCCATAGTTTGCCACCTCTGCTTTAAAGCAATATATGTTTAACTTCAAATTTACTAATATCACCTCTCGCCTCCTAGTTTATCTCCCTCATGAACCCTGCACTCCCGTTTTGCTCTCAATCCCCTTTATAGTATCCCTTGCAGGACTACTCTACCCCAAAGTATCCCCTGATCTAATATTTCTAATCTTTCCTTCCCTTATTTCCCACTTTTTGAATATAACTTTCCAGCTAGTTCTTTACAAAAAGCAAATGTGATTCACTAAGAAATGCTGCTACCAGAATTCAGATCTGGACCTGTCACCCCAGTGCCAGCATTTTTACACCTATCCTTTGACTAAAAGATGCAGCTTAATATCTTAAACAGAGCCCATTAGGTCTTTTACAATCTGGCTGTCATATACCCACCAGATCCTTGATCTTTATTAGCTCTGTGACTCTCCATGTTTACTATACATCCTGTGGCCAGACCAAATATTTCTTCCTTACCATGCAGGGCTCTTTCCTGTCTGTTTGCCTTGTGCACGCCACTGTCTTTGCATAGAACAGTTTGACTGTGGAACTTTAGTTGATCCTCTAAGGTCCACTTTAAAGTCACGTTCACAGTGAAGCCTTTGCAAATATCCCGAAAAGATCACTTTTGAAAAACATAATAACATTTAAAAAATCATGCCATATTACACATTTTCATGTCACGTTTTGTTTATATACCATTCTTTCCTACCAGATTCTGGTTTCAGGTGGACACACATTGTGTCTTCTTCATCTTCATTAACATCTTCCTCCTCTGCTTAGCACAGGGCCTAGCACAGAGTCAGCAACATAGTATATTCCTATAAAAGATATTACACTGAATCTACCCAGAGGTATTTTCACTTTTAGAAGCATAGATTTGTTAATTCAAGTGACCTTCTAACTGATAGAGTTTTAAGCGATAGTAAAAGGAAATGAAGGAATTTGGGCAGAAAAACAAACAAACAAAAAAAACAGATGCTACTTTGGAGCAGATGGGGCCATGCCCAGAGCAGGGCGGCTGCCCTCCTTCTCTCAATCCCATCTCTCCTTGGGGTCAGCTTCCCAAAAGGTCCCATGTTTCATGGGTCTGATTTCTTTCAAGCTCAATGTCATATTCAGTGTTCTTAAGGCCACCATGGGTAAGGCTTTAGATTTGAGAAGGGAAGTGGGGACAAGAAAAACTGCCAGTTGAACTACAAGTCAATTGTGAGTTGTTTGAAAGTTGGTACCTGGTTCTACCACGTTTCTTTATCTGAGTAGCAGAGAAATGTTTAAATGACACCGACATGGACTCTAAAATATGTCACTTAGAATTAAATAATTTCATCAAAGGCAAAGGTGTTAGAGAGATAGAGAAACAGCTTTTTTTTTATTTTTTATTTTTGTGAGATGGAGTCTTGTTCTGTCACCCAGGCTGGAATGTAGTGGCACAATCTTGGCTCACTGCAACCTCTGCCTCCTGGATTGAAGCAACGCTCCTGTCTCAACCTCCAGAGTAGCTGCGATTACAGGTGCCCACCACCATGCCCGGCTAATTTTTGTATTTTTAGTAGAGATGGGGTTTTACCATGTTGGCCAGGCTGGTCTCAAACTCCTGACCTCGGGTGATCCCCCTCGCCTCGGCGTCCCAAAGCGTTGGGATTAGTGGTGTGAGCCACTGTGCCCAGCCAAGAAACAGCTTTTATACCAAAGTAAATGCCAGTGATTCAAATGAAGGCCTTGTCAGGAAGATAAAATTTTTAAAGTTCTCTGATTTCTCCTTGGAAACCTCTCAACCCATTAAACCCTCTCAATCTAATTTTCAAGGCAAAGATAAAACTACAAGCAACAGAAAGGATATTTCTCATTAGATATTTTTAAATGGTTATTCACTTGTTAATTATAATTAATTTTTTTTTTCCGGTTTGCAAAGTAGTTTTATTTCTATTGTCATTTTGATTTTGTCAGAAACTTTTGAAATTGAGAAGTAGAGATTTGATTATTTATGGATTACAGCAACTTTCCAAACCTGGTTTTATTTCAGTTTATTAAGTAAGACATCATGGACTCATTTCATCTTTCCATTATAGGAATTACAAACTAATTTTAAAGTGGGGGCTGGGCATGGTGGCTCTTGCCTGTAATCTCAGCACTTTGGGAGGCTGAGTTGGGCGAATTACCTGAGGTCAGGAATTCAAGACCAGCCTGGCCAACATGGCAAAACTCCGTCTCTACCAAAAATACAAAAAATTAGTCGACGTGGTGGTGCATGCCTGTAACCCCAGCTAATCGGCAGGTTGAGGCAGAAGAATCGCTTGAACCTGGGAGATGGAGGCTGCAGTGAGCTGAGATCATGCCACTGCACTCCAGTCTGGGCAACAGAGTGAGACTCTGTCTCAAAAAAAAATGGTAAATAAATAAAATAATAAAATAAAAGAAGACAAAATGGGTCTAAAGCAGGTGTCCTTAACTTGAAACTAGCACCCCTATGATTCCAAAAAGAAAATCAGATGTGGTCCTTGCCTTCATGAAATATTCCCACTTCCTTCCCTGAATTATTTATATTCCAGTCTCTTTGTATATCAGTTCTGTATTTACGCAGCCTTCAACATTTTGCATTGTGCTTGGTTCTCAGTAAAACTTGGGTGAATATTAATAGAAGAAGAAGACCAAGGATTTTGAGATGCTGGGAAAAAAAAGAACTACTAAATATAGGTGGTCACCAGGATAAACATGAATGACTCATGGACCACCAATATGGGGACATTTAGATCTGAGAAAACAGGTGGACAAACTAGCACAGAGGAGAAGCATCAAGTTTAGAAAGATCCCTGTTGAATCATCTTTCTTAGAAAGATCCCTGTTGAATCACATTTCTTGTGACTCCTCTGATATGATTTTACTTATTAGTAGATTAGTTTGATCTTTCAAGCCAAGGGAGCTCAGATATGGTGAATGGGGAAAAGAGGGAGAGGCAAGCAAAAGAGCAAAATTTGGAGAAGAATAATTACTGGAAATAATTCCCCACTCAGTAAGGTTACCTAACAGGATAAAACACTCTAAAATTTGGGATTTGGGGGTCTTTGAGGTATGAAAATGAAAGCTTTCTTTTTCTCTGTCTCTTTTTAAAGGAAATGAATGCTAGCAGCTATTAAACTAATAGTTTTTGGGAAAACATTTCTTGTGATATGAAGTGAATTTTAAAAACTTGGGGGAACACTTTTGATTAATTTAAGAATGTCAAGTTTAACTTTAGATTCTGTCTTGGGTCCCCCTTGAATTAACTTCTCAAAAGCAAAATCTACTTTGTGTCATGTTGGCTTAGAAACTGTGTTAACACATAGGGATTTTAAAAGAATACAGAGGCTGAATGCAGTTAGAACTGTAATGGGATCTGGGCATAATCAGTAACATTTAAATAGCTTTTCTTCAGCAGACCTGCCACATAGCTTAAATACATTCCTGCAGAAGGTACTGCAGGATATTTCTGGTTAAGTGCACTGAAATTCAGTTAAGTATTCTGTGTTGCTGACTTTTTGTTGTTAAACAAATAAAACCAGAGAGGTCAGATTCCAGCAGTGGCTGCCATGGCCCACTTTCCGAATTCCTGGCAACTGAAGATTGTGCGATAAGTATCTTCTACCCAAGTTACAAATTCAAAGGTTTTCTTCAATGAGGGTGGAAAACAGGCACAAAAGTTTATCTTCTATCAGATGGTACAGCTGCTATCTTCAGGGCTGGTGGACTCAGTGGAGATCAGAAGAAAGGCAGGTATTTAGATTAAAAAAAAATTTATCAGAATAGGAGTCTCGCTATTGGATACTTAATTCTGCTTTTAAAAGTCCAAAAAAAAAAAAAAAAAAAAACCCAACAGCAAAAAAGCCGCACCCAGTTAAGTTGGCCTTTTCCAGTATTTACGTGGTCTTTTTAGAGCACTGCGTATGGTAATGATGTATTGCAATGTTCTGTAGGTCAAGATCATGTGGAAGACTAATTCATTAAGATAGTGAAATTTCAATACACTTTGATGAATAGTCTTTATTTATTTATAAGGTATTTGCTTCCCTTGTAATGTAACTCTATATAGCATTTTCAAAAGTGACAAACTCACTTTCAGTTACAGTATTTTAAAGTGAATATCTAAGGAATATTACAAAAAACTGTAGATTCCCCTATACCTAAAAACCATAGATGAATTATTTCTTTAGCTCTTACTTGATAATATAATTTGTCAGATTTATTTTATTTTATTGAGACGGAGTCTCACTCTGTCGCCCAGGCTGGAGTGCAGTGGCGAGATTTTGGCTCGCTGCAAGCTCCGCCTCCTGGGTTCACGCCATTCTCCTGCCTCAGCCTCCTGAGTAGCTGCGACTACAGGTGACCGCCACCACGCCCGGCTGATTTTCTTTTGTATTTTTAGTAGAGACGGGGTTTCACTGTGTTAGCCAGGATGGTCTTGATCTCCTGGCCTCGTGATATGCCCGCCTCAGTCTCCCAAAGTGCTGGGATTACAGGCCTGAGCCACCATGCCTGGCCAACTCATATTTTAAGTTTTAAGAACATACAATGAAAACACAGGAAGGTATAATTCATCACAGATCTTTAATTTGTTAACAATTGTATATAGGTCACAACAAATTATAGAAGACAAATTATAATAGACCATCACCTCATCTTTCTCAAGAAATTATGTTTGGTAGGCTGCTCTGACCCTATGCCCATTGTCAACATTTTTCTTAATGACCAACTAGTTATTCTGCAACCTTGTTTATTTGCTCTGTATCTTAAGCACTGATATCTTCTTCTCTCTTTTTTTTTTTTGGGACGGAGTCTCGCTCTGTTGCCCAGGCGGGAGTGCAGTGGCACCATCTCAGCTCACTGCAAGCTCCGCCTCCTGGGTTCATGCCATTCTCCTGCCTCAGCCTCCCGAGTAGCTGGGACTACAGGCACTTGCCACCACGCCAAGCTACTTTTTTGTATTTTTCGTACAGACGGGGTTTCACCATGTTAGCCAGGATGGTCTCGATCTACTGACCTTGTGATCCACCCATCTCGGCCTCCCAAAGTGCTGGGATTACAGGCGTGAGCCACAGCGCTCAGCCAATATCTTCTAACTAACACTCTAAGGGTCATATGTATTAGGTTAAAAAAATTATCTCATATAAAAACTAATTATTTACATTTGTTGTATGGGGGAAGGAAAATAGAGATGTTCCATGGCAACTAATAGAGTGAGATTTCTGAAGTCTTCATTTTTGACTTTCCTCTGAGTATTCAATAGTAATGATTTCCCCCAGGGCTTTGAGTGTGCTACATCCTCATCCCTGTCCATCTGTACTAACAAACAGTTAAACTGCAAGTTCTACAGGAAAGTGCTATTCTAGGCTTTTTGCTTATATAAATTATTTAATCCTTCCAAAAAACACTGTAAGACAAGTCTACTACTAATAGCTCCATTTTACAGTGAAGAAAATAAAATATAGTGAGGTTAAGTAACTCACTCAAGGTCACAGCTAGTAGCACCATTCCCACCGGGATAGTCTTACTTCAGATACCATGATTTTCACGCCTGAGCTTTGTCCACATGTCCAGCCTCTTACAGACCAGAGCAGAAAATGGTAATGCACAAAACAGCCATGCTGTCTTCTAGTATTAAATATGGAAGAGAAGATTAACAAGAGATTAACATTCACCATCTTGAAATGGAAAAGTGGACAAAAAATTCAGGGGAGAAATTAGTCTCAGGTAGTTATTTATTCAAATAAGTCAATATCTGTATCTTCTTTCCTCTTGAAATTACAGCTTACATTGCTACTACATGGAATCTCATTATATCATCCTTAAAAATTTCTCTGAAAATATGTTTGTCTTCATCATATTATGTTTTCCTTGTACTCAGAAACTTGCATACTTGCTAATGGAACTGTATTTGTTGTTAGGCAACTTCTTAAGCCATTTTCAGCCTTTTGAGAAGGGGAATTGTTAGTCTTAAGACTACAATTAAGGTCAGTTGAAAAGCAGCTATCTGTCAAATCTTTGGATATGAGGGCATATGGGTCGGTTATCTACAGCATTGCAGGGAAGATACAGAGAAATAGGGATCTGGAGCTGGAGGGCCCCATGGGGTTAACATAGGCTAAAAGGAAGTTCTGCCTGACTAGTGGATTCCAAGAAAACAGGAGCATGCAATGTTGTGAAGTGAAAAAGAGCACTGGATTTGGAGTGAGGAGGTCTAGAATTAAATGTTAGGGCTACAAATGCTACTTACACAAGCCGATGTGAGTTATTTAACCTCTTGGATTCTTGGCTTTCTTTGAAGCTCTTCGGATTAAATAAGAAGAGAGATATAAATATGCTGTGAATTATTAAATATATTTGAGCATTTAAAAAAAAAGATGGACAGTGGGCACTAAATTAGACAAGCATGCTGGTATGAGTCCCTGATGTGACAGAATAGTAGTTTCCTAGTAGTGGTCAAATGCCTTGATGGGTAATCCAGATCAGAACAGGAGTTGGAATTTTAGACCTCAGGGACATCTGTGAAGAGTTACCAGAACGCTAGCCACTGGGCTGGGGTTCGGATAGAAAGCTCCAGTTTTGAATATATTAAGATGCTAGGCAAACCTTTGGTTATTCAAAAAGGAGAAGACCAGATCTTGTGTATCAGCTGGAGTAGTAGCAAGAGTTCCATGTTCTGTGCTCCATAATGTGGGCTAAAAAGTGCCTTCAATCTTTTCGACTAGTAGGTAGAGTTCAGTCTGAAGATGGAGCTCTGGCCGTGGGTTTCAAAGGGACCCTGCCAAGTCTGGGAACCTGATCCTAGCCTTCCAAAGTAATGGATTGGCTGGGCGCGGTGGCTCACGCCTGTAATCCCAGCACTTTGGGAGGCCGAGGTGGGCGGATCACAAGATCAGGAGTTCTAAACCAGCCTGGCCCATATGGTGAAACCCTGTCTCTACTAAAAATACAAAAATTAGCCAGGCGTGGTGGCACGCTCTTGTAGTCCCAACTACTCGGGAGGCTGAGGCAGGAGAATTGCTTGAACCCGGGAGGGAGAAGTTGCAGTAAGCCTAGATCATGCCACTGCACTCCAGCCTGGTCAATTCCATCTCAAAAACAAACAAACAAACAAACAAAAACAAAGTATAGATCACACATGATTCTTGGGTTACAGAAATGGAGACAGCTTCAAGTGGGTGGAAAATGAGGACTCAAAGGTGACTTTGTGGTTTCTAACCAGAGTGTCTGGGGCCACATATCTAATTTACAAAGGTTGCAGTGTGGGGAGTCAAAGGTGAGAAAGAAGAGAGATGGGAAGAGAGTAATATTCTAGAAAGGCAGATTAGGATGATGGTTGGGCAGTCATGAGATGCTGTGGAATTGTAGGCTTAGCACTCAGAAGCAAAATTAGAACTAGGGGTATGAGTTTTAGAAATTCTCCATAGATACTGGTACAGAAACAGATACATAGACCAATGGAACACAATGGAGATCTCAGACCACACATCTACAACTACGTGATCTTCAACAAACCTGACAAAAACAAGCAATGGAGAAAGGATTTAATAAATGGTGCTGGGAAAACTGGCTAAGAATTTGTGGAAAAATTGAAACTGGACCCCTTCCTTAAACCTTATACAAAAATTAACACAAGATAAATTAAAGACTTAAATGTAAAACCGAAAACTATAAAAATCCTAGAAGAAAATATGGTAATACCATTCAGGACATAGGAACAGCCAAACATTTCATGATAAAAATGTCAAAAGCAATTGCAACAAAAGCAAAAATTGACAAATGGGATCTAATTAAACTAAAGAACTTCTGCACTGCAAATTAAACCATATTATTAGAGTGAACAGACAACCTACAGAATGGGAGAAAATTTTTGCAATCTATCCATCCGGAAAAGATCCAGAATCTACAAGGAACTTAAACAAATTTACAAGAAGACAAACCACTCATTAAAAAGTGGGCAAAGGATATGAAGAGACACTTCTCAAAAGAAAACATTTATGCAGCCAACAAACATTTGAGAAAAAGCTCAACATCACTGATCATTACAGAAATGCAAATCAAAATCACAATGAAATACCATCTCACACTAGTCAGAGTGGTGATTATTAAAAAGTAAAGAAACAGCCGGTTGTGGTGGCTCAGCCTCCCAAAGGCTGGCCTATAATCCCAGCACTTTGGGAGGCTGAGGTGGGTGGATCACTTGAGGTCAGGAGTTCCAGACAGCTTGGTTAACATGGTGAAACCCTGTCTCTACTAAAAATACAAAAATCAGCCAGGCATGGTGATGCGCACCTGTAGTCCCTGCTACTTGGGAGGCTGAGGTAGGAGAATTACTTGAACCTTGAAGGCAGAGGTTGCAGTGAGCTGAGATCATGCCATTGCATTCCAGGCTGGGGAACAGAGTAAGACTTCATCTCAAAAAAAAAAAAGAAAAGTCAAACAACAGATGGTGGTGAGGCTGTAGAGAAATAGGAATACTTTTACACTGTTGGTAGGAATGTAAATTAGTTTAACCATTGTGGAAGATGGTGTCACAATTCCTCAAAGATCTGGAACCAGAAATACCATTTGACTCAGCAATCCCATTACTGAGTATATACCCAAAAGAATAGAAATCATTCTATTACAACGATATGTGGACTCATATGTTCATTGTAGCACTATTCACAATAGCAAAGACCTGGAATCAACCCAAAGCCCATCAATGATAGACTGGATAAAAAAACGTGGTACATATGTACCATGGAATACTATGCAGCCATAAAAAGGAATGAGATCATGTTCCTTGCAGGGACATGGATGGAGCTGGAAGCCATTATCGTCAGCAAACTGACACAGGAACAGAAAACCAAACACCGCATGTTCTCACTAATAAGTGGGAGCTGAACAATGAGAACACGTGGACACAGGGAGGGGAACAACACACACTGGGGCCTGACAAGTAGTGGAGTTGGGGGAGGGAGACATCAGGATAAATAGCTAATTCATGTGGGGCTTAACAGCTAGGTGATTGGTTGATAGGTGCAGCAAACCACCATGGCACATGTTTTTACCTATGTAACAAACCTGCATGTCCTGCACATGTATCCCAGAACTTAAATTTTAAAAAAGGACAGAAAAAAAGAAATTCTTCATAAAACAGTTACCTCCAAGCCCTTGGAGAGTGTATTAGTTTCCTGGGGATGTTGTAACACAGTAAAACCAACAGGATGGCTTAAATAACAGAAATTTATTGTCGTATAGTTCTGAAGGCTAGAAGTTCAAAATCAAGATGTCAGCAGGGTTAGTTCCTTCTGAGGACTGTGAGAGACAATCTATTTCATGTCTGTCTCTTAGCTTCTGCTAGCCTCAGGCATTCCCTGCCTTGCAGATGGCATTCTCCATGCAACTTCAGATCATCTTTTCTCTATGCATGTCTGTCTCTATATCTAAATTTCCCCCTTTTGTAAGGACATAGTCATATTGGATTAGGATCCACCCAAATGACCTCACCTTAATTTTTTTTTTTTTTTTTTGAGACAGAGTCTCACCCTGTTTCCCAGGCTGTAGTGCAGTGGCACAATCTTGGCTCACTGCAACCTCCGCCTCCCAGGTACTAGTGATTCTCCTGCCTCAGGCTGCTGAGTAGCTGGGATTATAGGAGCCTGCCACCACGCCTGGCTAATTTTTGTATTTTTAGTAGAGACAGGTTTCACCATGTTGCCCAGGCTCATCTCAAAGTCCTGACCTCAAGTGATCCACCCGCCTTGGCCTCCCAGAGTGCTGGGATTACAGGCGTGAGCCACCACACCCAGCCATCGTCTTAATTTGATTATTGACAAAACCTGATTTCCAAATAAGGTCATATTCACAGGTACTAAAATTAGGACTTTATCATCTTTTTTTGTGGGACACAATTCAACCCATGACAAAGAGGATGAGATGGTTTCTGGAGAGTTTAGAATAAGCAAAGAGCTCTAGAGGCTGAAGCAAGGCCTTTGAAGTTTTAATTCAAAAGACTGAAGAAATAGATGGACATAGAGGATAATCTGAAAAACATAGTAGCCAAGGAGAATTTCACATAGAAAGGAGGCATATTTTTAAATGATAGAAAAAAAGTCAGGCAGTAGGATGAAGTATAAGAAAAGGTAATTGAGGCCAGGCACAGTGGCTCATGCCTGTAATCCCAGCACTTTGGGAGGCCAAGGTGGGAAGATCACGAGGTCAAGAGATTGAGACCATCCTGGCCAACATGGTGAAACCTGGTCTCTACTAAAAATACAAAAATTAGCTGGGCTTGGTGGCGTGTGCCTGTAGTCCCAGCTACTTGGGAGGCTGAGGCAGGAGAATCGCTTGAACCCAGAAGGTGGAGGTTGCAGTGAGCCAAGATCGTGCCACTGTACTCCAGCCTGGTGACAGAGTGAGACTCCGTCTCAAAAAAAAAAAAAAGCATCTATGACATAATGTTTCTGGAGACAAACTCTATGGCCTAAAATGTAGTTTAAGGCCATTACCATAGGATATTAGTACACTACTTAAAACTTCTTTTTATTGTTTTTTTTTTTTTTTTTTTTTTTTTGAGATGGAGTCTCGTCCTGCTGCCCAGGCTGGAGTGCAATGGTGCCATCTTGGCTTACGGCAATCTCCGCCTCTCGGATTCAAAAAATTCTCCTGCCTTAGCCTCTCTAGGAGCTGGGATTACAGGCACCCGCCACCAAGCCTAGCTGTTTTTTGTATTTTTAGTAGAGACGGGGTTTCACCATGTTGGCCAGGCTGGTCTTGAACTCCTGACCTCGTGATCCACCTGCCTCAGCCTCCCAAAGTGCTGGAATCACAGGCGTGAACCACTGCACCCGGCCACATTACTTAAATCTTCTAGGTCTAAGTGGCCTCATATGTAAAATGGAAATGATAATAATAGTACCCACTTAATAGAGTTGTAGGTTGTGTTTAATAGTTGTCCTTTGATAGCGTGCATCAAAGGATACTACCAACATAATGAAAAGGAAATCTGGAATAGGAGAAAATATTTGCAAATCTTATGTATGACAAGGGATTGATATCCAGAATATATACAAAGAACATCTACAGCTCAACAACAGAAAAAGAACAACTCAACTAAAAAATGGTCAAAGTGAGAGGTGACAGCATGCTGGTGGCCCTTGCTCACTCTCAATGCATCCTCGGCCTCGGCGTCTGCTCTGGCCACGCTTGAGGAGCCCTTCAGCCCACTGCTGCACTGTGGGAGCCTCTCTCTGGGTTGGCTGAGGCTGGAGCTGGTGCCCTCTGCTTGTAGGGAGGTGTGGAGGGAGAGGCGCGGGTAGGAACTGGGGCTGCGCGCTGTGAGCCAGCGTGAGTTCCGAGTTCCGGGTAGGCGTGGGCTTGGCGGGGCCTGCACTGGGAGCCACCGGCCGGCGCCACCTGGGCAGTGAGGGGCTTAGCACCCAGGCCAGCAGCTGCGGAGGGTGCGCCAGGTCCCCCAGCACTGCCAGCCCTCCCGCGTGGCGCTCAAATTCTTGCTGGGCCTCAGCTGCCTCCCTGCAGGGCAGGGCTTGGGACCTGCAGCCCGCCATGCCTGAGCCCCGCCACGTGGCCACGGTGGGCTCCTGTGCAGCCCGAGCCTCCCTGATGGGCACTGGCGCCCGGTCCCATTGAGGGCCCAAGGGCTGAGGAGTACAGGCACCTGGGGCGGGACTGGCGGGTAGCTCCACCAATGGCCCTGGCACGGGATCCACTAGATGAAGCCAGCTGGGCTTCTCAGTTGGGTGGGGACTTGGAGAACTTTTATGTCTAGCGGGAGGATTGTAAGTACACCAATTAGCACTCTGTGTCTAGCTCAAGGTTTGTAAACACACCCTGTGTCTAGCTAGAGGATTGTAGATACAACAGTCAGCACTCTGTATCTAGCAAATCTGCTGGGGACTTGGAGAACTTTTACGTCTAGCTCAAGGTTTGTAAACGCACCAATCAGCACTCTGTGTCTAGCTCAAGGTTTGTAAATGCACCAGTCGGTGCTCTGTGTCTAGCTAATCTAGTGGGGACTTGGAGAACTTTTACGTCTAGCTAGAGGATTGTAAATACACCAATCAGCACTCTGTGTCTAGCTCATGGATTGTAAACTCACCAATCAGCACCCTGCCAAAACGGACCAATCAGTTCTCTGTAAAATGGGCCAATTAGGATGTGGGTGGGGTCCAATAAGGGAATAAAAGCAGGCTGCCCAAGCCAGCAGTGGCAACCGGTTCGGGTCCCCTTCCGCAGTGTGGAAGCTTTGTTCTTTTGCTCTTTGCAATAAATCTTGCTGCTGCTCACTCTTTGGGTGTGCATTGCCTTTATGAGCTGTAACACTCACCGTGAAGGCCTGCAGCTTTGCTCCTGAAGCCAGCGAGACCACGAACCCACTGGGAGGAATGAACAACTCCAGACATGCCACCTTAAGAGCTGTAACACTCACCACGAAGGTCTGCAGCTTCACTCCTGAAGCCAGTGAGACCACGAACCCATCAGAAGGAAGAAACTCTGAACATGTCTGAACATCAGAAGGAACAAACTCCAGACACACCATCTTTAAGAACTGTAACACTCACTGCGAGTGTCCGTGGCTTCATTCTTGAAGTCAGTGAGACCAAGAACCTACAAATTCCGGACACAAAAGGACATAAATCGTTAATTTCTCCAAAGAAGATATGAAAATGGTCAATAAGCATATGAACAGATGCTGAGCATCACTAAATCAAAGCCACTCCGAGACATCACTTTATACCCATTAGGATGGCTGTTACTTAGAAAGACAGATAATGACAAGGATTGATGAGGATGTGAAAAGTTCGAACACTGTGCCGTTGCTGGTGGAAATGTAAAATGGTGCAGCTGCTGCGGAAAATGTGCGATTTCTTAAAAAATTAACAATGGATAAATAAAATGTATATACATACAATGAAATTTTATTCAACTTTAAAAGAAAAGACAATTATAGTACATGTTACATCATAAACCTTGAAAACATAGTAAGTGAAAAAAGCCAGACACAAAAGAACAAATATTGCATGATTTCACTTATATGCAGTACCTAGAGTTGTTAAATTCATAGAGACAAAAAATAGAATACTGGCTGCCATGGACTAGGGTAGAGAGGAATGGGGACTGTTTGGTGGGTACAGAGTTTCAGTTGAACAAAATGAAAAAGTTCTGGTAATGGATGGTGGTGATAGTTTGTACAGCAATGTGTACTTAATGCCACAGAGCTGGACACTTAAAATGGTTAAAATGATAAATCTTATATTATTTGTATTTTACCACAACGAGACACTCTGAACTAAAAGGAAAAATAATGTCATGTAAATGTTACCATTATTTCATATAAGGTAGATTGCAGAAGGTTTAAGGAGGAAATGGGAGACAAGGAAATAGAGGTAGTGAGTGAAATTTACAACTCAGGGAAGTATATTGGGAAGGATTATAGGATCATAGTGAGAGACAGGACTAGCTGGATTTCCTAGGCTGACTAAGAATCCCTAAGCCTAGCTGGGAAGGTTTCCACATCCACCTTTAAACACGGGGCTTGCAACTTAGCTCACACCCGACTATTCAGGTAGTAAAGAGAGCTCACTAAAATGCTAATTAGGCAAAGACAGGCGGTAAAGAAATAGCCAATCATCTATCGCCCGAGAGCACAGGGGGAGGGACAATGATCAGGATATAAACCCAGACATTCGAGCCAGCAACGGCTACTTCCTTTGGGTCCCCTACCTTTGTATGGGAGCTCTGTTTTCACTCTATTAAATCTTGCAACTGCACACTCTTCTGGTCCGTGTTTGTTACGGCTCAAACTGAGCTTTCGCTCACTGCTCGCCATCCACCACTGCTGTTTGCCGCGATCACAGACCCACCACTGACTTCCACCCCTCCAGATCCAGCAGGGTGTCCGCTGCACTCCTGATCCGGTGAGGCGCCCATTGCTGCTCCCAGTCGGGCTAAAGGCTCGCCATTGTTCCTGCATGGCTAAGTGCCCAGGTTCCTCCTAATCAAGCTGAACACTAGTCGCTGGGTTCTACGGTTCTCTTCTGTGACCTACAGCTTCTAATAGAGCTATAACACTCACCACATGGCCCAAGGTTCCATTCCTTGGAATCCGTGAGGCCAAAAACGCCAAGTCACCGAACAAGAGGCTTGCCGCCATCTTGGGAGTGGCCCACCACCATCTTGGGAGCTCTACGAACAAGGACCCCCTGGTAACAATAGCACAAAAAAGCAGAGAGGGATGAGGGACTTCTTTTCTTTCAAGTCAGGAGAGGATGAGCTTGTTTATAGATGAGGAGGGGCCAGTTAAGAAGAAGAAATTCAGGCCACGAAAGAAAGGGATGGACAGATGGACTTAGATTTCAGAGAAAGAAATCAGAGCAAGAACCCTTGTGAGAAGTTATACTTGGAGATGAGGGGAGAAGGAGTTTGAGTATAGAGACATGTCAGGATTTATAGTCTACTACCATTTAACAGATTGAAAAGATTATTTTTGACACTTCTGATTCTTATCCCTTTTTTTCTTCATGGAGAGCAAATACTAAGTATCTTTTTTTTTCCCCCTTAAAATACATCATTTAACCTATTTGTCTTTTCCTGCAAGAGAGAAAACAAAATGAGTTTCACAGTAAGGTTATCTTGTGCAAAAGGCATGGTTTTTGCTTTGTTTTTGTTTTTGTTTCTTTTTCTGTTGGGTGGCATAAGGCACTGATAGTCTTAAGTGTAATAAAGTTGGATCATGACTTGCCTAGGTTAGGAGATAATTCTATTGATTTTGTTAAAGTTCAAGGGGTAGCTTCCTTAATACTGGCTTTGGAAATAATTGGAGTAGGTTTTATTGATTAATTGTATCTTAACGAGTAGTATTAAAGGCTCTTAAACTCTGAGGTCAAGAATATTTCCGGTAATATGTTCATGCTTAGATTTAGAAATATTCCTGACCAAAACAGAATGTAAAAGCAGTTGTCATATGTAACTACCCTCAAATCTAAGCCTTTGACAGTGTTATTCTGAACTAAAATATGAAGAATTAAACTAACCAAGTGAGGAAAAGAAATAAAAGCTTTAGGACTTCAATTATTTGTGTACTCTCATAATTTTGGTAAAATATCTTTTAACTTGAGAGTTAAGATATTTTCATCTTCTTAGTCAAGGTAAGTAAAATAAGTACAGACCGACAGGTACTGTCTTTTCAGTAATTTCACAGGTTTATGTTTATGGAACTGTGCTGTTAAGGTTAAATTCTCAAACCAGTTTTCAGAACACTTTTTAGTTGTTGAAATATGGTAAAACAATGCTCAGTTTTCTATTTTTAGATATAAGGAATCATTATATATTCAAATTTTGATGTCAGTAAAACAAACTTTGTTGTTTAATTTACAATTTAAAAATATTTCACATTATTGTGTTTTTAAAAAGTTAGTTTCCCCAAAGGTTAGCATTTTGTGCTTCTTTCATTTAGTGGAAGTAAGAAGAGGTTCTCTCATCTCATTCTACTTTCTTAGGATTGAGATCCTGGATTATCCCACCAGATTTTGACATACCTATGTATGAATAGAAATTAATATTTTTAGATTATATTAGTAATTAGATTTACATTTTATTCATATAATATTGTAGTAGGTTGAATAATGGCCTCCAAAGATATCAGGTTCTAATCTTTGGAACTTTTTCTTAACCTAATTTGGAAAAAGGGTCTTTGCACATGTGACTAAAAGCCAAGAATTTTGAGATGGGGAGTGTTTTAGTCAGGGTTCTCCAGAGAGACAGAACTGATAGGATGTATATAGAGATATATATGAGAAGGGATTTATTAGGGAAATTGATTCACTCAATTATGGAGGCTGAGAAATCCCCTAATAGGCTATCTGCAAGCTGGAGAATCAGGGCAACTGTTAGCTTGGCTTAGTCCAAGTGCAAAGGCCTCACAATCAGGAAGCTGATTCTGTAACTGATGGTGTAACTCTCAGTCCAAGTCGAAAGGCCTGAGAACTCAGGGGGCTGCTGGTGCAAGTTCTAGAGTCCAAAGGCCAGAGAACTTATAATTCTGATGTCCAAGGGCAGGAGAAAAGGGTATCTGAGCTCCAGAAGATGTGGGGGTGGGGGTGGGGGACACAGAGAGAGATAGAAGTTGGGGGGAGAGAGAAAAAGAGAGAGAAAATGAATATTTACTCTTTCTCCACCTTCTTGTTCCATGCTGGCCCCCACCTACCTGATTGGGTGGTTCCCGCCCACCCTGAGGGTTGTTCTTCCTCACTCAGTCCATTGACTCATGTCCCAGTCTTCCCTCACAGACACACCTGGGGCAGCCCAATTTTTCTAATTAAGTGCCAGACCATCTGGGTTTTCGTTTCAGCAGAAGAGGGATGGGCTCAGTGCCTACTAAAGCATTGAGAATAAATAATACTTTGTCAGCTATCTGGGTATTCCTTAAATTAGTTGACACTCAAAATCAACCATCATAGGATTATCCTCGATTATGTGTGTGTGGGCTATAAATACCATCACATGTTATCTTTATATGAGGAAGGCAGAGGGAGCTTGACAAACGCATAGCAGAGAAAGCCCTCTGAAAGCAGAGGCAGAGATTGGAGTGAAGGGGCCACAAGCCAAAGAATGCCCATAGCCACCTAATGCTGGAAGAGGCAAGAAACAGACTTTCCCTCGAGCCTCTGGAGGGAATACATCCTTGCTCACACCTTGAATTTGGGCCGGTGATGCTGACTTTGAACTCCTGGCCTCTGGAACTGTCAGAGAATAAATTTACATTTTTAAAAGCTATCTGGTGTGGTAATTTGACACAGCAGACACAGGAATCTAAAATAAATATAAACTTTTATGGTGAAGAATCTTCACACAATCATTGTAATATTGCAGGTAATTCTGATGTTTCATAGAAACTCTGGAGGAGAATAGTCCTGTGAGTTGAATTCCAAGAATTCCACATTTATGGAAGTATAAACCCTCAAAAAAGAATGTTGCTGACATGAAGAATCAATACAAATGGCATTCAATTGCATAAAATGTTTAATTATAGTGGGCTATATGGTATTTTTGTAAGGCTAAGAAGAAATTTCATAAATGTCAGAGAAGTAAATACTGATGAGTATTTTAATCTTACTTTCCATTCATTACTTAAAAAATTATTTCCTAAATTATAAAAATAGCATAGTCACATGACTAATCTGTGCAAATTACAGAGGAACAAACTCACATGAAATCCGCATTACAACTACTACTGTCACTTTTGTATAATCACTTAACATTCGCTTTCTTTTCAAAATGGCGGTATTCATTTAGTGCCTACACTTCTGTATATTGATTTTTTAAAATATGAAACTTTTGCTATTGTTACTTTGTCTTTATAAATATCATTTAAGACTGCACTCCAGCCTGGGGGACAGAGAAAGACTCCGTCTCAAAAAAAAAAAAAATAAATAAATATCATTTAAGAAATAGTTTAAATTCTATCAAGTGGGTATTCTATAACTGAAGGATTTTCTTGTGAGAAACATTCAGACTACTTTCTATTTTTGTAAAGAACCATAAATGTCATCTCTGAAACATTAATGAAGATGAAACCCATAGATTATAGTTTCTGAAGCTCAGCGTCATTGACATTTTGGGCTGAATATTTCTTTGTTGTGGGGAGCTGTCTTGTTCATTGTAGGATGTTTAGTAGCATCTCTGGTCCCTACTCACTTGATGCCAGCAGCCCCCGACCCCTACCCAGTTGTGACAACAAAAAACATATCCAGTCAAATGTCACTTGGGAGGCAAAATTGCCCCTTGTTGATAATCTCTGCTATAGAAGCCAAGTTCAACTTCAATCATTGGAAGATCCAATATTAAAACTTAGCTTCCTGAATCCAAGCCCAGAGCTTTTTATTCCACCTTCAATGCTCTTACTCCATCATTTTTATGAAAACTTTTGAACCCCTAGTTGCAAAGTGGCTTCTGCCCCCAGGAATCATAAAGACATTCCTGGCAAAAAGGTGGGATATCGGCAAGTAGTAAGAGTCAAGGACACTCTTCTTAAAGAGGTAGTCTTTTTATTGAGAAGTGATGCCTTCCATGGTGCCTCTGCTTCTGTATTATTAACCAGAATTGTGTCATATCCCCTTGACCCACCCCCGCCTGTGATGAAAGAAGCTAGGAGTTCACATTTTTAGCTTTAACAGCTTCTATACTAGAGTCAGGCATGGGAGATGGGTGGTCATAAATGCTTTTGGAATCAACAATACTTACTAAATTTCCTATCCTAGTATAGTCACTTTTTTATGGTAGATGGAAGGGGCAGGAATTGAAGCTACTAAAAATGTTTCATCATATATATGTGAAGCCTCAGTGTGCTGTGATTTATTATCTCGAGTGCTTCATGATATCCTTTTTGGCTGATTGGTAGTTTCTTTATTCTGTTTTCTTTGAATCAGAAAATCGTATTCATGTACAAGTAGTATCATTGAAGAGACCCAATTAATTTCAGCTAGAAAGGTCACTCCTTCAAACCAGCAGTGCTTTTACCAGTGGTAATAAATATGCCTATCAATTCATATCATCCACAGCCAACATTTAGAAGATTCAAATTGGTTTCATGTCATATCCATCCAGCAATATTCAGCAGTGACCCAAAGTCCTAAATGCCAGCTGCATCTGAAGATATACAGGATGTGGACTTACCAGACATACAACAAAAATACAATACAAACAGCAACACAGTTCACTGGCTAAAAGTGTAACTTTGTTTCCTTATCTACCAAATCACTGAGAAATTTTGTTTAATTATGAAGTTTCCCAATTTGCTTTCAAAGAAACAAGCCTCTACCCAAGTGTTGTGGGTTGTACTGTATCTCCCCTAAAAGATTCTACCTCCTGGTAATTGCATATGATCTTATTTGGAAATAGGGTTTTTGCAGAAGTAATCGAGTTACTACAATGTCATTAAGGTGGGCCCTAATCTATTATGACTAGTGTCCTTATAAGAAGAGAGAGAGAGAGAGACACTATTCCAGGAGAACACCATGTAACCACAGAGGCAGGAATTGAACGAATGTATTAATAAGACAAAACACCGAGGCTTGGCAAAGAACACCACAGGCCAAGAGAAAGGCACGGAGCAGGTTCCCCCCTAGAGCCTTCAGAGAGAGCATGGCCCTGCTGACAACTTGATTTCAGGCTTTTAGCCTCCAGAACTGTGAGAGAATAAATGTCTGTTGTCTAAAGCTATTCAGTTTGTGGTACTTTGTTTTGCAGCCCTAGGAGTACAATACACCAAGTATAGAAAAATAGTAACTGCTTGCTGATTGAAAAAGCAGTAGTACCCTCTATAGGCTCTTTAAGATACAATTTTATACAATACTGTCCTGTGCTGAATGTACATTTTCTATCTTTTTATTTGGATGGTACATTTCCCAGTGTTAATTTTCATTTATCACATGATAAAATCCTTTCCAAATTGAATCTCATTTAGAAGGAAGGGTTGATTTGGGCCTGGCATTCAATACCAAGGGAATGGTGGCACTGAGAGATGGCTCTTTCCCTCTTGGTAATATTATTGCTGAGGGCTGGGATGCTTGGGTGAGAGATAGACGTCACCCAAAAGCTCAACATGATGGAAGCTCAGAATGGATTGTGCCATAGTTGGGGCCCTCTGAGAAGCAGACACTGATGTGGTTTGAACTTGTGTCATCATCCAAATCTCGTATTCAGTTGTAATCCCCGGTGTTGGAGGTGGGGCCCGATGGGAGGTGATTGGATCATGGGGGGCGGTTTCAAATGCTTTAGCACCATCTCTTTGGTGCCGTTCTCATGATAGAATTCTCATGAGATCTGGTTGTTTTAAAGTGTGTGGCGCTGCCCCTCCGCCCCCTCCTGCTCTGGCCATGTGAAGATGCCTGCTCCACATCATGAATAAAAGTTTCCCGAGGCCTGCCTAGAAGCCAAGCAGATGCCAGAATCATGCTTCCCATACAGCATGAGGAACCATGAGCCAATTAAATCTGTTTTCCTTATAAATTGCCCACCCTCAGGTATTTATTTATAGCAGTGTGAGAACAGGCTAATACAGTCAGCAAGCTAGAATTAGATATGCAAAAAATATATCCAGGTAAATTCCTGAGAAGGATACCGCGGAAGGAGCTGGAGAAGGCAGCAGGAGCCTTGAGACCACAGTGCTCGTCTGACATCCATGAAGGAGGCAGAAAAGGAAGTAAATCTGGATAGAAAGAGTGTTGGGTTGCAGCATGGTTCCAAGAAATGTTCAGCTAGGTCAATGGAAAAGTTGCTGATTATATGAGTTCTGCATCTCAGGAATAGGCTTTCGTTAGTACCCTCACCAGGTTCATGGTCAGGAAGAAGCACTCACGGAAGCAAAGCTTGAGCTGCAATGTGGTGGTGGATCCAGAGGGACAGCACCTGGGCGATCAGGCCATCCTCCAGGAGAATGACATCTGAGCAATGTATTTTTATAGCCACCACTGCATTCAACACCAGAACAAATTTTGGATATTACCAGGAGATCACAAAAGGACCAGTATCTTGAATAATAAGGCAGCTTTGGTCTAATTCACTCACTAGTCCTTGTAGTGATAGTTCCTTTTTGATAATGGCTGGTTAGAGGCAGTTTTCTTGTTAGGCTTTCCTGGTGGCACCAAGTTCCTGTCAGTGGCTCCCTGCTGTGCTTCTTGGTGGCAGCTCTTGCTAACAGCATCTCCCATTGAGAAGAAATGGAGTCAGGTCCGTGGTGAGCCCCAAGCTGGGCTACACAATGCTTAACAGTGGTGATCTCTGACTGTAGTGGCTCCAGTTGTTCCAGCAACAGGTTCTAGTGCCTACCACCCCTCCTTTGCTCTCATGGCCCTCTTTCCCAGGACACTCCTTCCTTTTCTGTCCATAAAAATGTGGCCCAAGGCCGGGCATGGTGGCTCACGCCTGTAATCCCAGCACTTTGGGAGGCTGAGGCTGGCGGATTACCTAAGGTCAAGAGCTCAAGACCAGCCTGGCCAACATGGTGAAAGCCCATCTCTACTAAAAAGTACAAAAATTAGCCAGGTGTGGTGGTGGGCACTTGTAATCCCAGCTACTCAGGAGGCTGAGGCAGGAGAATTGCTTGAACCAGGGAGGTGGAGGTTGCAGTGAGCTGAGATCGTGCTACTGCACTCCAGCCTGGGTGACAAGAGTGAGACTCTGTCTCAAAAAAAGAAAAAAAAAATGCTGCCCAGACTTTAAAGCTGAGCTCAATTCTGCTGACTACTTATTTTCAGAATTCAAAGACACATTGTCCATATAACCTACTCATCATTCAATCAAGTATTTCCTTGTTCATTAACTTTTCATGTGGAGCCTATCTTATTTCTCTAACAATGGATATGATAAATTCTTAAACGTATGAGCCAGTATATATACTTCTCTATGGAGCTAAAAAAATGAGAGAAACACTGACACTATTGGTATTATTCAGTAATTATTAGTCCAATGAATCCCTGTAATGACAAAGAAACCAGCCAGTCAGTAACTATTCCTGGCTCCCTAGCTGCTCATCACGTTGTTCATGTTTCCAGAGTCTGATGATTCATTGTGAGTTGATATTGCAGTATTCTCGATGCTAAAGAATATTTCAAATTATGATTTCGGAATCATAGAAACATTTTGCAAACACTCAGTTAAACAATATGAATTATAAAAAAGCTTTTTTTCTGCAATATATCTCAGAGCTTTTAAAAATATATTGTCACTGTGAATCTTAAGGAGTAATAAAGTATGCAGCATTTACCAAATTTCTTTGGCCACAGCATTTTGTGTCGTTTTGTTTTGTTTCCCTGCATCATCCTGAGGGACTGAAAGTATATATATTTTTAGAAATGCTCGGTTAAATATCTAACCTTCTCGGGGTGATTTTCATTTTTATGAGAAATGCTAGAGGACATAAGAGATTTCATGATCTAAAAGAGTGATGCTACAATGGCAGAATTTGAGGCATGGAGAAAGTCAGGAAGGTTATGAAGAGGAGGAGAGATTATTTTGGCATGTGTCTCCTGCTTGATAATGTTGATCCTTCCAGCGACCTCATGGAAGCTCATATTAAGAGCTTCAGTTTTGCAGCATGCTGTCCTGATTTGGATTCAAACTGGATTGTTGTATTATTCACAGACTTCATGTTATCATTCGTTACTCCTCTCCCTCACTTCAGTGCTGAGGCCTTTCCCAGAGAAACTTCTTGTTGAGCCTAGAAATGCAGTCTGAGAAATTGCATGATTTCTCCATGCTTAGAAATAATGTTGTGTTTTTAGTCTAAATTCAGGACCCTATATCAAGAGATGTGACACTGCCTGTTGGGTTGGGGATACTTCAAGCTTACCAAATCAACAAATAGCCATTAAGTAACCAAAATGTGTAAAGTCCTATGCTTATGTTTATCTAAGGTCATAATTTTCTCTGTTTCTTGAGGCAATCTAGATTAATGGAGCAAACCTAAACTTGGTAGCCTGATTATCTAATACTAAATTTAATATCATGGTCTTATTTTGAATGCTAACAGAGAACAAAGTAAGATCTTTGTTAAGGTCTTGACTTAAATGATTTTCTTTTTAAGTTGAATGTATAATTGTGTCATGATCTGTCCCTAAAAATTTCTGCTTCAGATGATTGCTATGTAGTCCATTATTCAAAACTGTCTTCCAAAGATGTGTGTCTCTTGTGGAACCTACAAACTCAACTATTAGACTGTGTTTGTTTGTCCTTTTATGGATTTCTCACAGCTAGTGAATGGGAATAAATGTGGCTGATATATTCATTTTAAATAATCATATTAAAGGAAATTCCATGAATGCTTTTTAGGTAGAAATGTGTTATTTCCCATTTAAACTTCTTTATTGTACATAACATTATTATTACTACTAATGCAATTTCCTTTTCCCAAAGAGCAATAATACTTTATAGACATGATTTCCCTAATATTGCTTTGTTATATATATTTCCAGATATGGTGATGATGCAATTATCAATAATGACAAGGAGAAGGGCAATATTCAAGCTGGATTTATATACATTCATAACAAGCAAACCTATTAATTGGCTGTGGCAAAGGGAAAGTTATTTTTTCCCTGCTTTTATTTATTTGTTTTTTTCCCAGTTGGGGTGGTATGTTGATTACTAAGCTAAGACTGGCTCGCTACTCTGTGGTGCCTTATTTTCGGATGTATTTTGGACATCTGGGCCTGGTTGTGTCTTGGGGGAAGGAGGGCCAGTAAAGTGGAGGTGGATGTGTGAGCAGCTGGGGTGAAGTAGGTGGGCAATGGAAAAGATAATATGTGCCTACTCCCCAGCCCCACTCTGTGGACTAACACTGAGGTCTGTGAAGAAAAGGAAGATGCTGAAGAAAGTCTTTTAATCTAAGAACCAACAAGGAACCAGAAGGCAGGCCCACTGCCCAAGGGAACAGGAGCCATACGCAGGTTGACCATATTCCCTGGTTTGCTTGGGACAGCCCAGTTTATCCTTCTGTCTTCGAGTAGCTATTAATTAGAGCCCCCTTTCACTCTTATATCTGCTCGAGTTAAGAAAATATATAGGCCAGGCGCAGTGGCTCACGCCTGTAATCTCAGCACTTTGGGAGGCCGAGGCAGGCAGATCACAAGGACAGGAGATTGAGACCATCTTGGCCAACATGGTGAACCCCTATCTCTACTAAAATACAAAAAAATTAGCCTGGCCTGGTGGCGCTTGCCTGTAATCCCAGCTACTTGGGAGGCTGAGGCAGGCAGGGGAATCACTTGAACCCAGAAGGTAGAGGTTGCAGTGAGCTGAGATTATGCCACAGCACTGCAGCCTGGCGACAGAGCAAGACTCCATCTCAAAAAAAAAAAAAAAGAAAATATATATTTACCTTAGACACAGAATGAGGCAAAAGAGAGATTCACTCCGCTGTGCACAAGAAAGGCACTGTATGCCCCTGAGACTCAGAAGGCCGAAAGGAAGGCAGAGACATTTTGTCAACTCCCGGGTTTGTGACTTTAGGAGCACAAGGGGAATCCCCTCCCTGATTATTCTCATGGAGAACCAGGGCAGTAATGACAAATGTCCCTCAAATGGCTTCATGGGTGGTGGGCATCACTAAGAGGCTGCACTGCAAGCACTTGGGCTGATTTGTTGGGGAACACATGGAGAAATCCCTTCAAAATGCCCCAAATACTGGAGAAGGCCCTCTGTCAGGAGAGTAATTTTTGTTGTTACTTCCCTTGGTCTCCCAGGCTGCAGAAGGCCCAAAGAAATTAACACATGGGCTCTGGCAGTAACTGTAGGTAGAAAACGAGGGCATATTTTCATTCTAAGAGTTATTTGTTTATTTGAATACATTCAGCAACATTTTGAAATGAGTGACATTGAATAACCGTGAATCCTGTTTTCCTAAGGTAAATGGATCTAAATAATGCAGAACCCTTTATCAAATTGTAGAACTTAGCAATTTATCAGTCTGAATCTTGGTCTTTTGAAATCCTCTGGCTCCTGTCTTAGGCAGTTACTCAAAAATTCCTGTAGTGATGACAAGATGAGGATGATGACTAGGTTTGCTTCTAGGTGTGGAACTAGTTTGAAAATAACTATAGCACATTTTTGACTGATTATCTCATGCTCTCACATTAACATGATCATGTCTGTCTGATTTATTTTTATTATGTTATATAACCAAAACCTTTCCCAACACAGGAGTAAAGACAGAGAGGATTGCCATAGGTGGACATTATTTGTTCTAGGGGTGGCTTTATTTTTTGTTGGTTCTCAGAGAACTACTTTAAATTTACTTGTGCTTCATCAAAATAAGATTAAAGATAAATTACCCTGCTCATTTTGGTTTTGGTGACTTAACTTTTGCAGTGAAAAGGGCCTTTGAACTAGTGCCCTGAATAAGTTAATTTGAATAAAGACTCAACTGACCTCAAAGAACTGAAGTACTTTTCCCAGTGAATAATTCTTTTCTTCCCTCATCTTCTCTCCTCCTACTTTTTTATTAGTATGTATAGGCTATTTCCTTATAATAGATTAATAAAAAGTATTTTTTTCCTTTTCTACATTTTTTTTTGGTGAATAGAATTCACTCTCCTAAAGAAAAGCTAAGTTCTTTTAAGATTTTGTTCCACAAAGCATAGTAACTAACAATATGGATATTCATAGATATACTTTGTATTAATGTACTTTAATTTTATATTGTATTTTTGTTTCTTGGGGCATTGGCTGTATATATTCTGAATTATTTATTTTTGAATAATCTCGTTACTTTACTTTCTTAATATTTTAATATATTTAATTCATATTTGTGTATTTGATATTTATATTACCCTTTTCATTGTATGATGTTATAAGTAGAACATTTTAGTTATTGGATATTTCCATTGTAACTTGAATCTTTCTTTTTAATAATAAGAAAAACGAATCAGTGAAAAATAGTTGTTTTGACTGAAATGAAATTGGGTAGGAAATTATCTATTGCATCTTTAAAAAATAATAGTTATCTAATTACAAAAGAAATACATACCTGAAGTTTTTGGCTTTTCTTACCTAAAGTAACCTGGTCAGCCTGTGCTCCTTAACACATCTCCTTCACCTTCCCCAGGACCTTCCTCCATGAAGTAGCTCCTTCTCCAGAAATAATCAACTCTCTCTTGATTGTCCCCTTCCCTTCTACCTACAAACACCATCAACCTTTCCTTATTTATATAAACAAATAAACAAAACACCACCACTCTTTCTACAGTCCTGCAACTTCCTTTACTACTCTTTCACTACCAAATAACTTGAAAAAATCACTTTGCCTACTTTGCTTCAATCACGTCTCTCTTTTTGTTACATGACTGTCATAGTTTCTTTGTGCTGCTATGAAGTACCACAGACTGAGTAATTTATAAACAATGGAAATGTATCTCTCATAGTTCTAAAGGCTGAAAAGTCCAAGATCCAGGTGCCAGCATTGGTGTCTGGTGAGGGCTGCTCTCTGCTTCCAAGATGGCACGTGGTGGTTGTGTCCTCACACGGCAGAAGGCTGAAGGGCAAGAGAGTACTCCCTTCAAACTCAAACCCTTCTATATGGGCGTTAATTCTATTCATGAAGACAGAACCCTCATGACTAAGTTATCTCTCAAAGGCCACACCTTTTAATAACTCCACAAGGGGCTTAAAGTTTCAACAAGAACTTTGGAAGGGACACACATCCAAACCGTAGCAGACTTGCTGAGGTCTCAACAGACAATCCTCAACAGACATGTTGGCACGGCCTCTCAAACTCTCTGAGCACATGATAGTATTAACCACACCCTCCTCCCTCTCTTGAAACTGTTTTTTTCTCTGCACTCATGGCACGATCCTGTTCATGATCCCTGAGCCACTTTGTTTTGTTTTGTTTTGCATTGTTTTTTGAGATGGAGTCTTGTTCTGTCACCTAGGCTGGAGTGCAGTGGTGTCATCTTGGCTCACTGCAACCTCCACCTCCCTGGTTCAGGAGATTCTCATACCTCAGCCTCCCGAGTAGCTGGGACTACAGGCATGTGCCACCATGCCCGGCTAATTTTTGTATTTTTAAAATAGAGATGGGGTTTCACCATGTTGGCCAGGCTGGTCTCGAACTCTTGACCTCAAGTGATCTACCTGCCTTGGCCTCCCAAAGTGCTGGAATTACAGGCATGAGCCACTTTGAATCATTGAGTCTGTCCTTCAACTTAACATGATATATTTATCCAGACTCTAGCTCATCATTTAGGAAAAATAATACTCCAGTTACTAACTACTTAGCACCAGTGTATAAAACATGGCATAAGACTTTCTGCTTTTTGAATACTTTCACCATCGAAGTTTGGGAAGGTTAAGTAGAAGTCAGCAAAGTTTCTGGCTTTGCTACCAGAAACCCTGTGAGCCTCAGATTCCTAATGTATCACAGACTAGACCTTCCAGTGATTCATTAGTAGAGTTAGCATAAAACTATAAAGATGTGGCACAGTTTTAAACATTCCCTAAGCATTCTTATCTGTTATTAAAAGAGAGTGATCAAGATTTAAATGAAGCTTCTCTGTGACTGATACCAGCTGAGGGGGCAGTGTAGTGTCTTTGGAACGTTTTCAAAGTGCTTTAAAGGTTAAGAGCTACTTACTCTTAATGCTTCTGTTCCTCTTCACATTGTCCACTGTGGGCAGTCCCTGCACTCATACATGCTGATGTGCTTCAGGACTCATGGCAGCACAGTCTCTTCACTTTCTCTCCTCTCCCTAGATGGTCATTTACATTCTTTTACATCATATTTATTCAATCAATATTTACTAAACACCTCCTATGGGTGAGGTCCTGTATTCCACACTGAGTATAGGCAAATTAATAAGATACAACTCTTATTCTAGCTTATGGTCCATTGGGGAAACAGACAAATAATAAAATATTTTCAATATGCTTAAAGTGACACTTTTGTCTGCTTGGTAAATGTGCCTTTGACAAACAGCTCCTCATTCCTCCACGTTTACTTCATTGAACTCAGAGATTGGTCCAAGAGTAAGAACATGAGCCGAGGCTGGGCATGGTGGCTCATGGCTGTAATCCCAGCAGTTTGGGAGGCTGAGGTGGGCGGATCACTTGAGCCTCAGCAGTTTGAGACCAGCCTGGGCAACATGGTGAAACCTTGTCTCTACCAAAAACACAAAAAATTAGCTGGGCAGGGTGGCTTGTGCCTGTGGTCCCAGCTACTTGGGAGGCTGAGGCAGAAGGATCACTTGACCCTGGGAGGCAGAGGTTGCAGTGAGCCAAGATTGCACCACTGCACTCCAATGTGGGCAACAGAGCAAGACTCTGTCTCAAAAAAAAAAAGAAAAGAAAAGAAAAAGAACATAGGCTGAGTAAATCAGGACCCTTTCATAAAATGTGAATACCAGGAGACACAAGTTGTCTCTTTTTTTAAGATTATAAATTTGAGATAACCAGCAGCCTCTCACATAAAGACAGCCAGCTTGAGGGTGAGAATATTAGGTACAGAAAAATATAAGTAACACATGGAGAGAGACCAGGTCATCATGACACCATTTGATTATTTACATCCAGCCATTCCTAGTCTTGTTTCTTTGAGCTGACAAGAGTTTGAAGTAGCATACTGTAATAAGTGCATTGAGAGATCACATATGAACATTATGGGATCACAGATGCAGAGACCCAACTTAGAAGGACAAGGCTTGGCTGGATGGAGTCAATAAAGATTTCCTTACAGGCATAAATAGCATTTTTGGATAGAACCTGAGACTGTACCAACATCCCCAAAATATCAGTTCACATTGCTTTACACTCAAATATTGAATTTATTCATTTTAATTGTCAATTGAAATAACTTGATTAGTGGATCATCTGAAAATTTTACTTCATTAGAAATAGTGCAACTTGAAGTTTAATGTGTCACAGATGGAATTGTTTACAAAGCGTGTCAAACTGAGATTTATCAGGGGATTTGTTGGGTCCAACTGACTCTTTGCAGCCCAACACAGGGCAGGGGCTAAATTTTGGTATTGGCTCTTCATGAGAGGTGACAACGTGCTAGCAGCCCTCGCTCGCTCTCTGCGCCTCCTCGGCCTCAGAGTCTGCTCTGGCACCACTCAAGGTGCCTTTCAGCCCGCCGCTCCGCTATGGGGGCCCCTCTCTGGGGCTGGCCGAGGCCGGAGCTGGCTCCCTCTGCTCACTGGGAGGCTGGAGGGAGAGGGCCAGCGGGAGCTGGGGCTGTGCGTGGCACTCGTGGGCCGGTGCCGGTTCTGGGTGGGCGCACGCTCAGCGGGCCCTGCACTCACACTGGCATGGCTGGCAGGCGCCTGCTGGCCTTGATTGGGGTATGAGCTCCCTCTGGGCTGCTGGAGTGCCCCGGCTAGGTGCCGCAAAGTCCCGTGGCCAGTGCCATTGAGAGGTGAAGCTGCTGGGCTTCTGGGTCTGGTGGGGACCTGGAGAACTTTTCTGTCTAGCTAAAGGTTTGTAAATGCACCAATCAGCCCTCTGTGTCTAGCCAGAGGTTTGTAAACCCACCAATCAGCACTCTGTGTCTAGCTAAATGTTTGTAAATGCACCAATCAGCGCTCTGTGTCTAGCTAATCTGGTGGGGACTTGGAGAACTTTTGTGTCTAGCTAAAGGTTTGTAAACCCACCAATCAGCACTCTGTGTCTAGCTAAAGGTTTGTAAACGCACCAATCAGCGCTCTGTGTCTAGCTAATCGGGTAGGGGACTTGGAGAACTTTTGTGTCTAGCTAAAGGATTGTAAATGAACCAATCAGCACTCTGTGTCTAGCTAAAGGTTTGTAAACGCACCAATCAGCGCTCTGTCAAAACGGACCAATCAGCTCTCTGTAAAACGGACCAATCAGCTCTCTGTAAAACAGACGAATCAGCTCTCTGTAAAATGGACCAATCAGTAGGAGGTGGGTGGGACCAGATAAGGGAATAAAAGCAGGCCGCCTGAACCTGCAGCGGCAACCGGGTTGGGTCTGCCTCTATTTGTGGTGGCTTTGTTGTTTTGTTCTTTGCAATAAATCTTGCTGTTGCTCACTCTTTCGGTCTGTGCTGCGTTTATGAGCTGTAACACTCATGGCGAAGGTCTGCAGCTTCACTCCTGAGGCCAGCGAGACCACGAACAACTCCGGATGGAATGAATGAACAACTCCAGATGAGCCACCTTAAGAGCTGTAACACTCACCTTGAAGGTATGCAACTTCACTCCTGAAGCCAGCGAGAGCACGAACCCATCAGAAGGAAGAAACTACGGACGTGTCTGAACATCAGGAGGACACACCATTTTTAAGAACTGTAACACTCACCACGAGGGTGCATGGCTTCATTTTTGAAGTCAGCAAGACCAAGAACCCACCAATTTTGGTCACATTCATACCTCCCTGCATGTCATCTTCCTAAGACTTAGCATCTTAAAAATGATTTTCCCGAGAGAGAATGTAACTTTGAGGGCTTCTGTATTGTGTTCACATCCCATGCTTCTGGCACCGTGCCTGACAAGCCGTGGCTCCTCACCATAGTTGCCATGTGGAATGGTCTTAAAAGTGGCAACATCGCATGTGATCTACAGTCAGGAATCTTTTTGTATTCTGAGGTAGTTCATAGCATTAAAATATGGAAAGAAAGAATAAATGTCTTTGGTGGCTGACAGAAAAGATAGCAGTTTTGCTGGACTTATTAGGCAATACCTTCCTACTTTTTCTCCCATATACAGTGTATACCATGGGTAAGGCTAGTCCAGAAGGAGGTGTCAGTTTCCCAAGTAGAGGTATAACTAATATAAGTCTTTCTAGAAGTCAAAATAAATGTGTTCCAGAGAACTACAAAATGCTGGATAACCTAAGGCCTGGGTTGAAAAAGCCATCCTAGTGAAAGGCTGTAGTCAAGAAAAGGTGAGGTCACTCCAGAATAATCAGTGTCATGAAGGCTACCTGTTTATTCCTCTCCTCTCTCTCTCCATATGTAGATATGCATACATATATATAGCTAATTTGTTATAACACTATTGTAAGATTATTGCCAGATTTTTCATCCTGTGTAAAGTTATCTGTGATGCTAATTACCTGGGAATGTGCCTGTAAAATTTTACTTAAATCATTCACATATGCAAAAATATACACATATAAACTTTGCCATTTCAAATTTGAAGAAATGTGATCCCTAGATATGTATCACATTTTTTAAATTTAGAAATTTGCATAAATAAATGTGCAGAGCATAAACTCCTGTGCTTCAACAATTAACTGATGGCCAATTTTGTTTTATTTATATTCTCACCTATTTACTCCCTTCCCCATATTTGTATGGAAAGCCTAGACTTTATATTATTTTTCATAAATATTTATGTATTTTGAAGGATGAAAACTTTTTAGTCTGGGCGCGATGGCTCAGGCCTGTAATCTCAGCACTTACACTTGAGGCTGAGGCGGGTGGATCACGAGATCAGGAGATCACGACCATCCTGGCCAACATGGTGAAACCCCGTCTCTTACTAGAAATACAAAAATTAGCTGAGTGTGGTGGTGCGTGCTTATAATCCCAGCTACTCGGGAGGCTGAGACAGGAGAATGGCTTGAACCAGGGAGTCGGAGCTTGCAGTGAGCTGAGATCGCGCCACTGCACTCCAGCCTGGAGACAGAGTGAGACTCCGTCTCAAAAAAACAACAACAACAAAAAAACTTTTTAAAACATGACTACAGTAAAAGTATAACTTTAAAAAATTACCTTTATGACTGAACAGTTATATTCAGAAACTAGAATTAGCTAATAAAGTTAATTTTTCATTTAGAATGGTAGATATTGGTTTGGCCTGTTTTCATAAAAAAGATGACACTTAAAATTGGTAATCTGTTTCATCATTCAAAAGCAAATAATAAATTTCTTCTTAAAACAGAGTAAGCCTTCTAGGGTCTCATTACTTGTGTTAATTTGTTCAGTACACCCATATCACTTATTAATGGAAAAAATGGCAATCTGTATTTCTTGTCTGATGGGAGGAAAATTCACATCAACAGTGCCATCTAATAATATCTATTCACTCCATGACTTCTGAGGTGTTTTGTGTTTTGTAGCATAAAATGCAATTAAAATAGTTATTTTATTCTGCAAAAGAATCCTGTAAGTTGGTCATTATCAGATTTATATTCATTTAAAGAAGAGGAGCTACAGCTCAGAGAGGTGAAGTGACGTGGGTAAGCCCCAAGTCAAGCTCCAAAACAAAAATTCTGTGTCGAACTCCGGAATTTTTTCACCTAATCATACTGTTTTTCTATGAAGTCTTCTATTAGCACCCTCTGGCAAATTTTTACACAATCCACATTTCACATGATCAAACTTTCAAGTTCCTAAGTAAAGGGGAAAGGTAAAATTGAGAATGTGTCCCGCCTTTCTAATCTGACGAGGCTGCTGATGCTCAACACGTGTTTTTAGCTTGCATCATCCACACACACATCTTCTGACACAGCGTGCAGAGTCAGGCTGGTAATACTATCAGAATCAGGAAGTGAAATCAAACAAACATCTCTTCCTCCCTGGAGAAAAATGACCTCTTGTTGGAGGGATTCCTCTTCCAACATAAAATTCTCTTCTGCCAGTGTTAGTTACACCCACATTGTTAAGGATCTGCAGGATATATGCTTTGCTAAAACAAATATGTAACATGATTTAAAAAAAATTTATAAACCTCTCTGCTACTCTTTTTTTTCTTTTCACCACATCAAAAAAGCTCATGCCTGACAGAATTTATTTTCATCATTTCTGTTGTCATGGCTTTTATATTTTATTATTGTGGTTAGATATAAGAAGACTTGATTCATATTACAAATCCAGAATTGATTAGTGGAACACTCAGAAACAAGACAAATTGAAATTTTAACAGTCCTCAAACGTATTACTGCTCTTAATCAAGTAATCACTTGGAACACAATTGTTTTATGAAGAAGAGAAAATAATTTTTGAGGTTTGGAATAGAAACAATTCAATTGACCAGTGGAAAACATTTTAAAAATACTATGTTAAATTAATATGTAATTATTATAATTTAGCTATCGTTATCAGTTATTTTGTTGCCTTTCTTCATCCCCCCCCCCCCCGCCACCCCATGTAATTACAGTGACAGCCTCCTCATGATCTGTGATCCTGACTGCTACAGTCATTGTTGGGGTGGGTGCCTGTCTCAGGCTGGTCTAATCATAGTACCCAGCACTCCTGGACACAGTGACTGGTCGAGGTGTAGAACTGTGACCCAATTCAGCTTGGAAAAATCCCTCCACAGGGTTTTTGTAGCTGGGGCTGTGAGTGTTTGTTTCCTCTTTGGTCACAAGTAAATAAGGTTTACATCAGGAGCTTCTGGAAGCCAGATCTCCTACTCCTCAGAAAGCCTGTCTGAGAGAATGTAGCCTGCCTGCAGAGGGAGGCAGAGAAGAAACCTGGAGAGGGAGAGTCCTGAGAATGCTAAAGCCCATGTTGCTGCTGACCATCCAGCCAGCCCTTCCCCTTCCTTGATCATATTTTGAAAGGTAGCCAGAAATTACTTCCCTGTCACTGTTTTTGTTTCTGTTTTGCCTATACTGGTTTAAGTTTTGGTCATTTGCAAATAAAAAAAACTTATGTCTAGTGTATATACACAATATTTTATTTCTAACACAGAAGTAGATATAGGTTAGAATTCCTGTTCCATTCTTGTGTATCCTTGGAAAAGTAACTTAAACTCTAATATTTATTCGTTGTCATCTACTTATGAAATGGTTGTGTGGATTAAAGGAGATGCTGTGTGTAAAATGCATTACTCTAAGCTTCTAAAAAATGCATAACTCTAAGCTTCTAAGTTGTACCTGCTCTTATTATTTTGTTTCCTCAGTGAGTTAAAAAAAAATGTGGTAGATTGAAATATTGGGCCCAATACTCCATCTCTTCCTATGCCTGTCTCCTTTGTCTGTAACTTTGCAGTTTCTCCCTCTAAAGGCGGATATACTTCCTCATCCCATTGACTTTGAACTTGGTCTCATGACTTATTTTGGCCCATGGGTTGTTAGCTGACTTAACACAAGTACAGGCTTGAACTATATACAAGCATAGAAGCTTGTATTATAGGGTTTGCTCTCTTATACTCTGCCATTGCCCAGAGAAAAACATATCCCGGCTGGTTCCAGGAGAATGTGAGACATGTGGAGCAGAGCTGCTTCAGGGGACTTACAGACCCTTGAGTCAAACACATTCTTCCTTTGAGATTTTGTGGTTACTATACAATAATGGCTGAGTGATAAAGCAGTTAGCCACACCCCAGTAGGTAGACTTTAACTCAAACTGATTCATATAATAGAAAATCATTCAGTACAAGGGCATGTATTCTACCAATGGTAAAAACAAAACAAAACAAAACAAACAAACAAAAAACTCTATTCACTACAAATACCAGAAAAGAAAGGTTTTGTCTGATGGGAGGAAAATTCACATCAGCAGTGCCATCTAATAATATCTATTCACTCCATGACTTTTGGAGTATTTTGTGCTTTGCAGCCTAAAATGCAATTAAAATAGTTATTTTATTCTTCAAAAGAATCCTGTAAGATATAGCAGAAAATGACCAAGGATACTGGTTCCTAACCTACTGGGGTCATAGACTCTTGAGAATATGATCAGATCTCTGAATTCTCATGAGTATGTTACAAACACAATATTGTGTATACAATTACATGGAGCTTACAGATGTCTTAATGCCCACTGAATCTGTAATCCTCAAATTCAGATTCTTTGGTCTACTGAGTCACAGTACAGAAACACTGAGATAGCTGTGTAGCATTCAAAGTCTGCAGCTTTGACAAAAATTCTGATTCTGGGAAACTATATAGAAGCATAGTTTGCAAGGGCTATGAGTTAAACAGGCATTTTGGCCTCATCCTACCTGATATCCTCAGGATCATTCAATGTGAAAAATGCACACATAGTAATGTTTAAATGTAATATGTATATTCAGTTGATATTTAGCATAGGTCATCTTATATGATTTTTTCTTTTTTATATTAATGTACTATATGTGTCTACATATGAATGCTAGCTACAAGAGTTCAGCAGAAAAAAGAATGACAGGGGGTTGGGTGTAGTTGAGAAGTCATTTGTGAAATACGTAGTCATAGGCTTTACCTTGAGGGAAGCATGACTCTTAAGTTAGTAGAAAATATGAGAAACACCTCGTGTTGTGGGTATGAATTTCAGCAAATGTATATAGAGAAAAACAGACATGTCATGTATTATTATGGCTAACTTTATGTATCAACTTGACTGGGCCATGGGTGTCTAGATATTTGGTTAAACATAATTCTGGGTGTGTCTGTGGTGGTGTTTCTGGATGAGAATGATGAGTGGATTGGGTAAAGCAGACTGTCCTCCCCAATGGGGGAGGTGAGCTTCATCCAATCTGTGGATATACTGAAGAGAACATGTAGGCTGAGTAAGGGGGAATTGCTCTCTCTGCCTGTCTTTGAGGTGGGTTATCAGTCTTCTCCTGCTTTCAGATTTGGACATGGTTTGGAGCTTGGAACATTAACTTTCCTGCTTCTCAGACCTTTGAACTTGCCATCAGAACTATACCATTGGCTCCTGGGTCTCTGGCTTACTGACTGTAGATTTTGAGACTTAGCTTTCATAGCTGCCTCATGAGCCAATTTCCTTTAATCAATTAATCTCTTCTTCTCTCTCTCTCTGTTTCTGTCTTTTTCTCTGTCTCCTCCTTTATCTATGTCTGCCTGCCTGTCTGCCTGTATCTATCTATCTATCTATCTATCTATCTATCTATCTATCTATCTATCTATCATCTATCTATCCATCCATCCAATAGCTAGTCATCTATCTAGATACTGGTTTTGGTTTTGTTTCTTGAAGAACCCAGACTATTACATGTGTTGAGTGGCATATTTTTATGAGAATGTCAATCTATTGCATAAGGTGAGATGAAGGACATTGTTTAGGTGGTAGAAATAAATAGAAGTTAGGCTAATAAATTTAGAAACGACTGCCTAGAGGTCAGCCAGCCTTTGTGGGAAGGAAGAGATAATAGGGTAACAGTGCAGAACTCTGGTTTGGTGTGCTTCCTTTTAACCATAAGACCGAGTCTAGCCTGGAAATAGTGGGATTTTTGACTAGGCCTAGTTAAGTCTTTGTCAAAATTGTTTTGCACATTCTCTTCTTTGCCCTACCAATAGAACCTCTGCCTTACGGTAATTGCATTAAATGAAAATAAAGTAAACAAGACTTAGGTTTAACTAGGTTACTTTTTATATTTATTTGTTTATTTTTTGAGATGAAGTCTCACTCTTGTCCCCCAGGCTGGAGTGTAATGGCACGATCTCGGCTCACTGCAACCTCTGCCTCCCGGGTTCGAGCGATTCTCCTGCCTCAGCCTCCCAAGTAGTTGGGATTACAGGTGCCTGCCACCATGCCTGGCTAATTTTTGTATTTTTAGTGGAGACGGGGTTTCAACATGTTGGCCAGGCTGGTCTCGAACTCCTGACCTCAGGTGATCTGCCTGTCTTGGCCTCCCAAAGTGCTGGGATTACAGGTGTGAGCCACCGTGCCCAGCCGGTTTAATTAGTTTTAAAGCTTCCCTTGGAGAGAGTTTGTGCCAAAGACAGAGAGGAAAGAATTTCCAGTAACTGATGACTTGTTACTTCTTTTGCTGACTTTGGCTGGTGTCATTTTTGAGTAAAGAATCTTGGAGTATTTTATTTACATTGTCTTGCTTATGATCCTCTGTATTGCTGTTTATAAGGAAGTCCTAAAATTCTGAAACCCAGAAATTGGGAAAAGTGAAAAGCAACTGTTCCTGTGCCGACTACTGGGAGTGCTGATTTGGGTAGAGAGGTAGATAGAGAGAGATGAGGTCGGCCAAATAAACAAGGAACTAGTTGTGCAAGGTCTTGAATGTAAGGTTAAAAATTATCAAAAATTGTATGTATGCGTGTTGCCTTGGATTCAAGGAGTTAGGTGAAAATATTGATTTAATGATAATCACATGAGACCATGGATTGATAAATTAGAGATAAAAAACCACATGAAATGGCAGGTGTACCCTACACCATCATTCAACATGAGTTTATTACATGCGGACTACTGTGCTGGGAGATTCAGAAGATGTAAGTCAACCGTTCTTTTCTTGCATGACAACACACAGAACAGCGCCTGTATTATAACAGCACCTGTATATTTAAAAGAGTACTAAAGTGCCCGTGATATATTCAGAAGAAAATGACAAAGATAGAGAAACAAATAAGTAAGCACTTACATTGCCAAATTGTGTTCCCAAAAAGTAAGGGACAATAAGTGGTTTGAAATTAAATGAATGATAAAAGTGGTGGAGAGAATGAGTGTGTGGGTAAAGACTTTCAAATTGGGGAACTTGTATGCAATAGATTGCAAGGTAAGAGAGCAGCAAAGATGTTAGCAAAGTAATAGAGTGGCAGTGGTTATGAGATTACAGGGAAATGAAGCACTAGTTATAACCACCGCTTAAGAGTTACATCTTAAAAAGCTGAGTCACTTCAGGGACTAAAATAACATATCATGTGCTGATGACTGTGATGACTGCACATAGGAAGGGTGACCAGCAGCAGTGGGAAATGCAGTGAATTCATTTTGTTTGAATAGAATTTGTGGTGGGAGAAGAGTTAGCAGCAGTTTGTTACAATGTTTTAACATATCTGAAGAGCAGCAGAAAGGAAGAGGGATATAAGAAAGGTGGGGAAATACAGTTTGAATTGTAAAGATGAAAGGATTGTTTCTTTTGCAGTGGAGTAAAATAGAGTTTGAGGCACTTAATTGGTATAAGACTTTTCAGATGTAGACATAACAAGGCATGTTTCCTACACTAATGGCAAATACAGAGAAAGTAGCAAACAAAATTATTTTCTTCTGTTCTTGATTATTTAAAACTTGAAAAGAAAGGCTTAATTATGCTATAAATATCAGGTGCTGAGTAATCCCTTTCTATAACAATTTTAAAAAATAAAACATTATTTCTACAATGTCTAAAAGGTTTTGAAGATGTATTGCCAGTATTGACAATATAACGAATGTATTTAAAGGGTGCAATTTTTTTGGCTCAATATTTAAAGCCTCAGCCTGTATCACTCTTAATGTGATATAATATGACAGTGTTTTAAATTAATAAATAATTTACAATATTGATGTACAAGTAAAAAACCATGATGCATAACCGAGTTACTTTTTCATATGTAAAATCACTGAGTTTATAGAATCTACATCTTTGAGTAATGAATGTGTTTTTATCCTTAGCATATTGCTGTAAATCAAGTTAATTTGTGAGCAGGATAGAAGTTACAGAAAATTTAAAATCTTCATTTAGCTTCTCTTCTTAAGGGTTAAGACATCTAGAAAAGCATAAAGAGGTATTCTGTCACATGAAACACCTTTTGCTAAAGAAAACCTTCATGTAGGAGTCAACTCCCCCTGCTGTGATGTCTGGGAACATGGGAATCAAAATCTGTGGTTGAGAGATGGCAAATGTGGGGGTTTTCATAGAATTAATAGTGCTGAAATTATTTTCTTTTTATATCCAGGATCAGATGAGGAAACATTTTCATTGTCAATATTGTGTTGCCAAAAAGAAAATAGAAGCAATCTTCAATATTTGCATACGCAGCTCCTTCTGTCCCTTTCAAGAATTCTTTAAGTAGAATTTTGTTTTTTGATTTATTCTACCACATAGTGCATATTTGTTCTGCTTCAGCTTCAGTCTCATTTAATTGTATTAAAACTTTTCCATTGGACTGGCAGAACTTCAGGATAAACCACAGTTTCAAAGGAACAGCTGCTTTTGAGTACTCAAGAGATTTAATTGTTTCAAAATTTCATCTTTTATTGTAGGAAGCAAGTGCACATAGTTTAATGATTTAAAAAGGCATTTTTTATGGACTGTATAAACACTCGGCGACAGACCTGTAATATATTCAGAGTAAGATGACAGAGGTAGAGAAACAACAGCCCATGCAGCACAGAATGAGCTTTGTAGCTATGCTTATTCAATTTATGAGAATGTTCAGTCTTTAAGCAATAGGCAATGCAGTCATCTTATTTCTTCAAAAGCCTGAAACGTTTTTATGTTGGATAACATCACACGTGGTGGCATAGAGAAATAAATGTGTTCTTTTGATTTATCTCGTAGTTATATGGGGCTGATGAATCTGGTTTCTCCTTGACCCTCTGAGGAAGTCAGTAGAGGGAGCCAGAGTTACCTTGCCAGTGGCCCTGACCCAGGACGCTTCAAACAGGCAAGAAAAAGGGATGTAGCAGGGAGCCTCCTTCCTGTTTCAAACAATCGGAATAGGTTCAGTGAGGGTAGCAGAAGTTTTCTAAATGAGATATGGCAAGATTTTTATTAAGTGTTTTGATGTTTCATAAAGAAAAGACTTACCATTTACAACTGAGGCCTTTATGATTTCCCATGATAAACAGCAACATTTGTAATTTATGCAAATTAGGTATTGCATAATCTACTTATAAGCAGTTCTCCTTGGAAATGTGAGTTTGTAGATTTTGTAATTGTTATCTGAGGCACCGATGTGCAAGTTAGAGTACAGAAGTAGTGCACTGCTAGGTTTTGTCTTAGTTCTCAAGTTTTCTGTCCATCACTACTTTCTCTCTTCTTGATGCTTGCAAAAGAAGAGCCTCCTGACAGATCTCTCTGCTTCCACTCTTACTCTCTTATACTCTGTTTTCAACATGGGAGCCGGGGTGATCCTTTACAAGTATGTTATATGTCAACAGCTCTCTTCAAAAACCTTCCAGTGGTTTCCTACTCAGAGAAAAAGCCAAAGTCCTTACAATGGCCTCCAAGATCTTCCAGCATTTGCGGACTTGCAGCTCTCTACGAGTTACCTGCTGCTTTCCTCTGTTCCAGCCATTTGGCCCCCATAACTCCTCAAACACTCACGCTCATTTCTGCCTTAGAGGTTTTGCAGTGGCTGTTCCCTCTGCTGAATGCTTTTCCCACAGGTAAACACTGATTTCCTAAATCTTTGCCCAAATGTCACCTTCATAACAGACATAGGCTACTCCTGGTTCTCCTTACAATGCCTTATTTTTTTTCTATAGTATGTAATCACTTTCTATCCTACTATATAATTTTCTTATTTACTATGTTTATTACTTTTTGTCTGTTTCCAGCCACTAGAATTTAAGTTCCAAAGGTAAGGAATTTGTAAAAAACAAAAAACAAAACTTTCATTTTCACATAACTGTTGATTCACATATAGTTGTAAGAAATAATACAAAGTGATCCTTTGTGTTAGATCCAGTGTCCCCCAATGGTAAGGTTGCAAAACTGCATTATAATATCACAAACAGAAAGTTGAGATTGGTAGAATCCACTCTTTTTTCAGATTTCACTAGTTTTACATGTATATATTTGTGTGTGTATTTAGTATGATGCAATTTTATTACATGTAGATTACATGAATGTAGATTTGTGTAGCTAACACCGGAGTGAAGATATAGCACAGCTCCCTCAGAAGGATCAACAGTAATAATTTTTTTTATTTTCGTTATTGATGTATTCCAAAGCCTCGGCACACAGTGTATGCTCATTAAATGGTCAGTAAATAAACCAAGTTATTTTTTGAAATGGAACTTGTATAAAATATTATAAGCATTGTGTTCCTAAATAATTTGAAACCATACTCATGTTTTTTTTAAGGTTATTGTTAATTTAAAATATATTTTTAGGGGAGGCTGAGGCGGGCAGATCATGAGATCAGGAGACCGAGACCATCCTGGCTAACACGGTGAAACCCCGTCTGTATTAAAAATACAAAAAATTAGCCGGGCGTGGTGGCGGGCGCCTATAGTCCTAGCTACTTGGGAGGCTGAGGCAGGAGAATGGCGTGAACCTGGGAGGCGGAGCTTGCAGTGAGCCGAGATCGTGCCACTGCGCTCCAGTCTGGGCAACAGAACGAGGCTCCGTCTCCAAAACAAGAAAAAGAAAACACATGTATTAGTCTGTTGTTTCTTAAAGTGCTGATTAATTATGCTGTGGTTAATGAAAATGTGATTTCACATAGATTCTAAAAACATTATTGCTTAAGGGCATAGAAAAGTTATTAAATATCCTTGATATTTTAACTGTATTTAAATGTAATTTTTTTTAGAAGTAAAAGACAAGTGTTTTACTGACAAGCTAACCCCATTTCATACAGAAAAATAGTATGAGAGTGAGTGTGGCAAGACTGGCAAGGCATTTTGTGATGTTACTATCGTTTCTGGAGAGGACTCATTAATATAGCAAAACTGGAATCACACCAAGTCTTCTCCCACCAGGACAATATTTTATTATTATCCACCTACGTTTTCTTGTCGTTATGCTGATTCACTCTGTAACAACAGTGATGGTTGCTCAACTTTATTTGTCAGTTTATGAAATAGCTGAGTTGGTTGCTTAGTCTGGAAATGAGGAGAGCTTTCCTTTTTTTGTAAAGTTCTTGGCATGTTCAGGCATTGCACTCAAAGTTTTAAGCATATTAACACTACAACTTCATAACAGGCGGTGGCTAGGGTAGATAACTGTGGGAAGCCTTCTAAGTTCAACAACTTCTGTCAAGATAATTCTCCAACCAATGGAATACATGAAACTTAAGGCTTATCAAATTTTTTAGAAAACAGAAAACCCCTTCCCTCTCATTGCCTACATGCAAACTTAAAGGTTAAAAATCTAAAAGCAACCTGACTTCCTCCTATTTTTCCTTGGGTTTTGTATCTCTTATAGCCTTGGATGACATTGCTTAGTCCTGCAAGAAAAAGAAACAAAGCAAAGAAAAACTGAGAGCTCAAATAACCTTGAAATGTAGCTCTCCCTACGTAGTTATGTCTTGAGCATTTTTTTGTTTTGAACCAGGCACATCCAATTTTGATGAAGCCTGACTAATTTTGATAACTTCAGTTTTACACCTAGATTATAAATCTTATTAGCATAAGTAGAATGCTAAAGAAAAAGTAGCTAAATTATATGAGATTAAAGATTTTCTAAGGCCTATGGTGTGTAAATATTAAATAAGGAAATATAAGAAAATATTAGCTATCTAGCTGGGGAATGATTTCATTAGTGAAGAATATTAAAATAAATTATAAACAAAAGGATCAACAGATATGATTAACATGAAACACTTTGTATTTTTAAAATTCATATTATATATATTAAAAACAAACTATGATGGAGAAGTATTTAAAACAAAGAGATAGTTAATATATTTACTACATAAAGCATTTTAAAAACGTTCTATGCCTTAGGCATTATTTTAAGTTCTGTACATAGTTTAGCTCATGGCAACTCAGCAAAATATAGAAATCTTAAAAATATTAATCCTTTTTGACCAAGTAATTCCATCTCTTGGGTTCTACTCTAGGTAAATAATTACAAATGCAGAAAGTGATTTATTTTATTTATTTATTTATTTTTTTATTTATTTATTTATTTATTGAGACGGAGTCTTGCTCTGTTGCCCACGCTGGAGTGCAGTGGCATGATCTCGGCTCACTGCGAGCTCCGCCTCCCGGATTCCTGCCATTCTCCTGCCTCAGCCTCCCGAGCAGCTGGGACTATAAGCGCCTGCCATCACGCTCGGCTAATTTTTTGTATTTTTAGTACAGACGGGGTTTCATCGTTTTAGCCAGGGTGGTCTCCATCTCCTGATCTCGTGATCCGCCCATCTTGGCCTCCCAAAGTGCAGGGATTATATAGGCGTGAGCCACCACGCCCGGCCAAAAGTGATTTATTTTTAAAGGTATTCCTCACATCAAAAGAACAGTTAGACATAGCATATTTACATAAAGGGCTTCTATGCAGCTATTAAAATCATATTTAAGAGTGATTTTGAATAATGCAAAAAATGCATATATGCTGTAGTATAAAATGTGGTATAGTGTAATCACAACTATGGAAAAATAAAGCATAGAAAGATTTTGGAAAGAAAAATACCAAATGGTTAAAAATAGTTGCCACTAGGTGATTTTTTTTGGGAGCCTACTTAGAAAATAATATAATTTAGATAATTACGTAAGCTATAATTATATAATTTCCCAAAATTATACAGTAAGTTTGCATTGATTTTATAATAAAAATCCATGAAAAATACTTTAGTAGCACAATAACTTAGCATAAAGCCTTCAATTCAAAGTTTTCATAGAGATAGATGAACTCAGAACTCTCAAGTTTTTCAAAATTGTTATAATAAAAGCAGCAGCAGCAACAACAAAAACACCACAACGTTGGTACTTTTGTGATCCTCATTTTATAGATGAATAGATGGTGCAACTAAGAGGTTCCACAGAGAGGTAAAGTAACTTTTCCAAGGTAGCACAGAAAGCCATTGGTAGTGCTGGGGCCTGTACTCTTAACCACCATGCCATTTATTGCCGCTGTTGGTTTGAAAGAGAGTTCCAGAAAATAAACAGTACTTGGCATTCATAGAACTTGTTTTCATATACTAGCTCATACCACCGATTCGCTGTTTGGCTCTAATTAATTTAATAATGTAAAGATCAGTTTCCCAGTCTGAATAGGTATGATGATGTCCATCAGGGAACCTCATACTGTATGTCAAAGCTAACAATTATAGAAGTCTAATATATGTTAGCTCAATATGAGTATAAATTGAATACAAATATTTATCTGTATTTGACTTGGCCATTTTACTAAAGAATATATAAACATCTTTTTAAATTTAAATATTTGACACATATTTGAACTGGAAATAAATGCCTATCATATTATCTTATCTTTAAATAGTATTAGTAGGTGAGAGAATCAATATACTTTTACCCTATCTCCACTCTTTTTCTTTTTAATTCCAGCTATAGTTATTTTTTAAAAATAATTTCTACATTGTGTTTAGTAACCATAATACACATGTTTATATTTGTTTTAGTTACCACAAATAAAAGGAATTAATAGTCATTGCTAGTCAGTTTGCATGGTATTTCCAGACAACTCTTGGTCAGCTGAAGTTTGTCCTCTAACAGTTTATGTAAAGAAGTGATGGAAAATATATTCTCTGGGTTCTCACATATTCAGAAAAATTTTTCAATGGCCTTTATACTTGCACAATAGTTTGGCTAAGAATACAATGTTTGGGTTATACTTTCTTTGTGGCTTTTGAGAATACTGCTGCAATGTTATTGAGTTGAATGTTTCTTTGTAGACATACAAGGCCAGCCTGCTTATTTTCTCATTATGATGATGTGATTATTATACCCAGAGATCCAAGAAAGTCTTTATTTTAGAATCCCAAGATCTTACTAGGATATATCTCAAAGCTTACCATTCTGTGCCTTTTATATTTTTGGTCTGAGATACAGTACTTCCTTTCAATCAGAAAGAAACTTCTTTCTGAAAAGTTTTCTTAAAGTAAACCATTATTTATTGTCTTCATTATTTTTCTTTATTGTGAACGTCAATTATGTACATATTGTACATCTTTTGTCCATTCCCCATATTTATTATTTTCCCTCAAAAATATTTTTGAATATTTTGTTCATTTATATTTTATGTTATTCTCTTTCCTTTGCCCTGTTCTTTATATGGCTTTCCTGGCTCACTAAAATCCCTAACACCTAGGGGGTGAAGCAGAATAAGTATTTACAGCACAAATAAATTATAGTGTACGGTTAAAAAAAACTCCTTAACTTTCTAGAGGCATAATCAAGAGGCAATATAGAGTAATGTTTAAGAACAGTGCTCCCCAACCTTTTTAGCACCAGGGGCGGGTTCCATGGAAGACAATTTTTCCACGGGAAGTTCGGGATGGTTTCAGGATGAAACTGTTCCACCTCAGATCATCAGGCATTATTTGGATTCTAATAAGGATCACACATCCTAGATCCCTGGCATGCGCAGTCCACAATAGGGTTCAGGCTCCAACAAGAATCTAATACCACTGCTGATCTGACAGGAGGTGGAGCTCAGGTGGTAATGCTTGCTCACCTGCTGCTCACCTCCTGCTGTGTGGCCTGTTACAGGCCACTGGACAGGTACTGGTTCATGGCCTGGGGGTTGGGGAAACTGAGCACCACATATTCTCACTTATAAGTGGGAACTGAACAATGAGAACACATGGACACAAGGAGGGGAACAACACACGGAGGCCTGTCAGAGGTGGAGTTGGGGGAGAGAGAGCATTAGGAAAAATAGCTAATGCATGCTGGGCTCAATACCTTGGTGATGGGTTGATAGGTGCAGCAAACCACCATGGCATACGTTTACCTATGTAAAAACCTGCACATCTTGCACATGTACCCTAGGACTTAAAATAAAAATAAAAAATTAGGAAAAAAGTCCTAATCAAAAAATACAAAGAGGGTACAAGCTCTGAAGCTAGCTATGATCCTGGACAAATTTCTTACCTCTCTGTAACTCAGTTTTCTTATTTGCATAAAGAGGATGTTAACGTATTCACTTTATGAGTTTGATATGAGGATTAAATAAACTGAGTATGATATAATTAAAATAGCACTTGGATGATATGTGTTGTTGTTAATGTTATTGTAATAAGTGTTGTTAGTATTATTATTTTGACAAAATCAAACTGCAAGTTCAATGAGTCTTATGGAAATAAAATAAAAATCAATCTACTACTGGTTCCTACAAAATCAGAGACAGATGTCCACAGTACAAGGCATCCAATAACATCAAAGAACTAGTTGAATCATAGATAAGTGAAAATGTTTTATAAATAGATAAAAAGAACATTTAGATGAAAATAGCTTTTGAGGACAGATTATTTGATGAACTCTTTCCCAGTCATTCGTAATTAACAAAATGAGTCAAATACTGCAAAGACAGTTTGAAGCAGAATGTGGTTTTTAAACACCTTAATCTTACAATTAATCATCTCAGCTCCTTAAATCTATCTCATGAAATCTCTTTTTTAATCTTAAAGTTATTTTAATTATGAAATATTTCAAATGTATAGAAAAATGGGGAAAATACCTCCTCCTCCCTTTTTTTCTCTATTACTCACCTATTAACATTTTGCTGTATTGTCTTTAGGTTCCTTTCTATCTATGCTATTCTCTGTCTCATAAATTCTGCCACCTAAAGAAGTTGTCTTATTTTAGTGAGGCTGAATTTCTAAATATTCATAGAGATCTTCTTGATGCTCATTCCACTTTCTCGAGATTTTATGGTATCATTTTAATGATTCAGATTGCATATCATAGTTGTTTTTCTTCCCCACCTAGCCGGAAGTTTTAATTGACAAGTCATACCTCAAGTCTTGTTTATAACCCTTTTACTTTTGAATCGTTAGAGCTGTGCACTCCTTTATTTGGGGAAGGGAGAAGCCTCCTATGGGGTGTAGTGGTAGTTGAATGTACTTCTGCCTTATATATCTTCACCTCACTTGAAAGCTAATACCTGCTTTTTACCTCTGTGATAAACTCTGATATAATAATGTAAGGAAAAGAAATAATCACCTTTGGTCACTTAAAAGATAAAAAGAAATTTTTGTTGCTATGGATACTTGAGTCTTCCTGGCTTTTTCTCATCATTAAAACCCCAATATTGTAACATTCTAGTCTTAACTTCCCCTGTTACAATAATGAATTAGCTAAAGAAATAATTATTTCAAAGCTTCAAGGCAGGAAAATGCCATGGTTTCTGCAAATCATCACATATTTTATATAAAAGCTCCACAACCAAAGTGAAAATATTAACTGTGGATTCAATAATCGCAAATATGCTTAGGGCTGCCTTGAAGATAAACACAAAGCATTTGCTAATTTATCCTTTTGAAAGTTAACCTCCTCTAAAGTATATGAGCTTTTTACAGTGGAAGAAAAGGGATATGTATTCACAGGTTGAGTCAATGGAATTCGGTGTGAATTATGAGCACATATACTTCATTTATTCATTCAACAAATATTTATCAAGCAGTTATTGTATGACAGGTACTGTTCGAGGTGCTAGGACTACACTGGTGAATGAAATAGAAAAAAAAACCAAGGGGAGATTGCTAATTAATATATTAGATATTTATACATTTTTCCTGTAACCGTCTTCACCTGTATGAAAGAGTTATGAGTCAGGCAAAGAGTTGGATTTAACCAGAGTAGGGGTTTTGCCAAGTGAGTACAAAGATGAGAAGTCAAGGTAAGGAAGTTGAGGGTGTACTCAAGGGAATACCACAGGCTCCGCCAGGAAATGGAATCTTGTTAGGTGAGAAGTAAGTAAATAAGTGTGCGGTGGGGGGCTGGTGGGAGGAGGGGAATCGAATGCTAGAGAAGTATTTGGATCAATGGGTTGTAGGTCCCAGTGTAGTTGAAGGACAGAAGGACTAAGATGCTTAAATGGGTGCTTAGAATTTATATTTTAGGATTGCTTTATTTGTTGTGACGAGGTCTAGCATTCAACTGTGGGAGTGAGTGGCTGAGGTAATATAGAGTTCATGACAATTTGAGCACAGGAATTCAGAGAGTTACATGACAAGGATGTTGGAAGGGTAATCCAAACATTTAACCATTAAAGGATAGTGTTGGATAGAGTACCAATAAGATAGAAGCTAACATCTTCCAAGACTAAAGGGAAATAATATAGTCACTAAAGACTGCAACAAAGAAGTACAGGATTATCTAATATCTTATATACAGGGAACTGAGATCCAAAATTTTGAACTGACTTACCCAGGATTATATAACTGTAAATTATTAACTCAGCTGTACAACTTACACTCAACTAATCTATCTCCACGCCAAGTGTTTTTCCCACTATATGATACTATCAACCATGATAATTTCTGTGAATTCAACACTGAATGAGGATAAGACATACCAGGAATTAGGAACTTTCTTTAGCTGTGTGTAGGAAGATGATGAATTAATTTTATTGCAGCCCAAATTTGAGGTACCTGTGAACACTCTAGTGAAGAGGGTGACAATTAATTGCAGGTTATACATTCAAGTGGAGAGGTTTTGTAGGCATTTGGAGGTCACAGAGATCTCAGTTAAAGGTATAGCTTTGTGAACCGTCAATTTCTAATGATAGGTGAAGCAATAAATACAGATAAAAGAGGGAAAGAATGTAGGGGGAGAAGAGAAGGCTAGCAAAACATTGAAGAGCAAAATATAAAGAGTGAACAGAGAAAAAGGAATTCTGAAGGAAACAGAAAAGAGAGCCAAAGAGGTAGAAGAACCAAGAATGTAAAGATTTCAAGTAATATTGAATGATCAGTGGTATCAGACGCCCCAAAGAAATTAAATGGAGGAAGGTGTGGAAACAGTCCCTTGGGTCTAAGAAGGTCATGGGACTAGAGAGTTGAGTTACTGCTTAATAACATAGATCATTGAACAATGAATAGTAAACATGAAGCCCTGGAATTTCAGAGGTCCAGAAGAAGGCAAAAGAGATTATGCAGTTTCGACCACTGTAGTTCTGCTGGACTCATTGTCCACTAAGTCTATGGGAAAGCTCCAGCCCTTTCATCAGACAAGTGTCCCAACAATGTCAAAGGTTTTCACATGATGAATGACAGAAGCATTTTCCAGAACACTTCTCCAAAGATATTCCTTAAGATAATGGTTCAGTGGTCAAATAATTTGGGAAACTGGTATTTAATTACTCTTTGAGGTTTACAGTTTATTTTAGTATATCCAAGGCCTTAAGAAGTCCTACAGCAAAGAAACTAGCTAAATTTTTATTAGCAAGATCTTTCCCAAGCTTATTGACCAAAGAACCTTAGTATTGTTATTGTTATTATTATTAACAAATTACCTTTTAACATTCTGAGATTTATGTTCTGCAGAACACATTTGGGGAAACGCTGGTTTATATTATTAGCCCAGAAAACACTGGTAAAAAGAAAATACTTCCAGCCATGAGGGTATACCTGGTCATAAATGTAGTAGGGGGTAAAAAATATGATTGGCCGGGCGCGGTGGCTCATGCCTGTAATTCCAGCACGTTGGGAGGCCGAGACCATCCTAGCTAACACAGTGAACCCTATCTCTAATAAAAATACAAAAAATTAGCCCGGTGTGGTGGCAGGCGCCTGTAGTCCCAGCTACTCGGGAGGCTGAGGCAGGAGAATGGCATGAACCCGGGAGGCGGAGCAGCCTGGATGACAGAGCAAGACTCTGTCTCAAAAAAAAAAAAATATATATATATATATATATATATGATTAAGGGAGCACGAAGCACTAGAGCAACCCCTAAATGTAGCATGATTGCTTCCTAATCATGCCCAAAAAGTAAACCTACTACTATTTTCATTGATTGCTACTATTATTATCACAATTTAAATTCTCAATAAACCAGAGTTTTTGGTCAATAGGGTTATAATACTTTAGTTATTAAGTCACCTCAAACCATTTTTTCTGTATATTAAATTTTCAATAATGATTGTGTTGAAAACCTCATTAAAAGTGCCTTGATTTAAGTTCACAATAACAGACTGATTGATTCAGATGAAAGAAAAATAAACCTCAATCTGCCTAGAATTTTGATCCTTTTTTTTTTTTTTTTGCCATCAGAGGGAAAGTATGCTATTTATCTGAGGCTGTCTGGGACTTTCTTTAGGATTTATAGATGGTCCCTGCTAAGTATATTAAAGGAAAATGACATCAGAATTATTTGTGACTGACATTCATCAATTTTATGATTGGCAATAGTAACAAAGTAGCTAGTTAAGAACATTCTCGGTGATGACAAATTACATTATTATTGAATTTAAACTGTCAAAAAGAGAAATGGCCTTAAAGCCAATAAAAAAAGAGATGTTTTTAAACACTTACCATTCAGTGGGTAATGAGATTAAGACTTATTTGAACAATGGAAATTAACCTATTACATAAGAAATTTTGTGATTTTTAAGGTTAAATTTATGATCGTACATTACTTTGTTACACACTACAGATTAAGTAGGTTTTTCTGAATGCTGTTATTATTCTCTTCTTACCAATGCAAACATTGGTAAGCACTGGTCAGTTTCAAGCAGAAGAAAAGCATCATCTGAGTTGCATTTTCTTTTTTTTTTTTTTTTTTTTTTTTGAGACGGAGTCTCACCCAGGCTGGACTGCAGTGGTGCAATCTTGGCTCATTGCAACCTCCGCCTCCCGGGTTCAAGCGATGCTTCAGCTTCAGCCTCCTGAGTAGCTGGCACTACAAGTGTACATCACTACACCTGGATAAGTTTTGAATTTTTAGTAGAGACAAGGTTTCACCATATTGGCCAGGCTGGTCTGGACCTTGTGATCCACCCACCTCGGCTGGGATTACAGGCGTGAGCCACCGCGCCTGGCCCTGATTTGCATTTTTAGGACCCTTCGAGGGCTGCGTGAAGAATGAACTGTAAGAAAACTTGCTAAAGCACACCAGCCCCGGGGCAGAGAGGATGCAGGTACGGACCAAGAAGGTAAGAGCGAAGGTGGTGAGAAGCGAACACATTCAGTGGGGCTATTTTGAAGGCACAGGTGAAAGCTATTGGATTTGATAGGGGGCCTGTGAGAAGAAGAGCCAGAAAGAATCATGGCTCTGTGTGGGCCTGAGCATCTCAGTTAATTATGTGAGATGGAGAAGACTAGGATAAAAGCACATTTACACTGCATGTTAAAAAAAAAAAAAAAAACCTCATTAACAAAATCAGAAGAGTCTCTAAAAATTCTTAAGGCTGTTTTTGTAAAGTCAGTTTACTTTGATAAAAGAAACTCCACTAGAATTTCAATCTTTTTTTTTTTTTTGAGATGGAGTCTCGCTGTGTCGCCCAGGCTGGAATGCAGTGGCGCAATCTTGGCTTGCTGCAAGCTCCACTTCCTGGGTTCACGCCGTTCTCCTGCCTCAGCCTCCCCAGCAGCTGGGACTACAGGTGCCCACCACCACACCCGGCTAATTTTTTGTATTTTTAGTAGAGATGAGATGGGGTTTCACCATGTTAGCTAGGATGGTCTCTATCTCCTGACCTCGTGATCCGCCCACCTTGGCCTCCCAAAGTGCTGGGATTACAAGTGTGAGCCACCACTCCCAGCCTAGAATTTCAATCTTAATTACAAAAATGCCTTTGCTGGAGTAATGGGTGGCAAAAACCTGTATTTGGGTTAGAAGCTGCTATTTGCAAGCATTTTTATTACTTCAGGAATGTAAGTGAGGACAAAAATAGTTCATAATGAGATATAGATTTATATATCTCTTTGTGTGTGTCCTTCTCAACAAACTGTCTAGGCTAAATTAGATAGTGTTTTCAGTAAATACAAGTTTACTTGTACTTTTTCTTTTTTCTTCTTAAAATCTATTTTCTTCCATGGAAGCACAAGAAAAAAACAAATCAGCAGCCAGAGAGTCTTACTTGCCTTTAAAAATAAAAGCAGCTATATTCATGCTGAGTTATAGATGAGGAAGGATAACCTGCTAACCTTTCCTTTCACTGAAAACATAACAAGAACAAATTATGGAAGTAGTGACTCCAGTTAGGCACAGAGTAGGAGTTTTTGGCAGTAAATCAGTCTTATAAACAAGTATGTGTTAGTCTAGAGACACCTAGACTTTAGATTATAACAAAACATTTTTCTATAACAGACTTATAAAGAAACAATAAACTTTTTTTAAATCTCCACAGGAATCTGTTCTTGTAATTACTATTACATAATAAGAGAAATGAGGAATAATTATATTTACCTAAAAATACAACCAAATTTTTTTCAGTAATACTGAACAGCTTCAAGACACTGAGGGCTGTTATATTTGTTGAAATGATCTGTAAGGTATTATATGAGGATTCCTTACTGTATAAGCAATTTTAAGCAAGGTTTTCTCATGGTATGCTTTGAATGCCCCTTCCATGGCTTGAGCCAGTAAATTGAAGTGTTTTAAGGTAACAGACGGACAGAACTATACTTTATGAAATTTTCCAGATCAATGTCAATGTTTAATTTTTTTCTCAGTTTCATGAATTTTTGATATATGACTACCTCTCAGATCTGGACACAATAAAACAAAATTATCTAACTGTTCAGGGCTTATATATTTAAAAACAAGTGAGCAGATCCTGTATGATCATACTTTTTGTCAAATTAATTGTATTTTAGTTGCTTTCAAGTTGTCTTTATGAGTGCAACTGAATTGTGAAGTGTTCAATTCTTTAAAGATTAAGAAATTGTGGAAAAACAGAATTGCAAGATTTTCCAGAATGACCACCTCAGGGACTGAAAAAATAAGGTCTAAAGTCTTTTCTCTAAATTTACTGCAGGCAGTAAACATTGATTAGCTCACCTTTGCTTAGGTCAAAATGTGTAGTGTACAGATATTTTGAAGGGAGAGAATTATAAAAAAAAAGAGAGAAACTAGTTTTTCACTATGACATGCTTCCAAAAACAAGAAATATTGCCACAAATGGTGATGTCTATTTTCCTGTCTGCCTATCGAGTAGGTCAGTGTGGGACCTTAAATTTATTTCATGATATGTGAATTTCAACTCTTACTAGACTTGCAGAGGGGATCTCAGCTCTAATAGTGTATGAGTTCAAGAATAGCCATAGCAAATTTAATCAATACTCAAGAAAACATTCCCATTCATTACACTATAGATATGATTTGTTACTTTATAACAATTTTGTGTTTTTTCCTCACTTTTATATCCATTGCAAATGTATAATAACAAACTATTGGCTTAATTCACCATAAATTACTCAGTAGAAATCGAACGTAATTTGCTTATATAAGGGAGTTAAGCCAGTTAAAAATTGTGTGTCTTTACCTTTAGCAATCTGTAGTGTGATGTTAAAATGCTTAATTACTTCATACATTGAATGCAACAAATTACAGTAAAAAGACCCCTTAGTTGTTCCTGTACCTTATCAGGTTATATGTATTAAATAACCAGAACTAGATTTGCAAGAGAGAACTGTCAAAATTCTAAAGACAAAAATTTGCTCTATTTAATTTTTTTCAAAGTGAGGATAACTTTCTTCAGGTCTGAAGAGCCAGGCAATCCATCTGGGAAGCTCTCCTGAGCAGGCTTGATGAAGAATTTAGGTTGACCTTGTTTGGCAGGCAGTGCCGTCCGTTCTATGGTAGCAATACTTGGCTGAAAATGTGGGCCACAGGTGATTTTCTCCTCTTAAAATATAAACAAAGCATGACTTATCTCTGTGTGCTTTGCAAACATCATATGCTGTGCATTGTTTTGCTTATAACATGAACGTTTTGAGGACCTGAAGTGGAAAATTTGAAAACATGGTGATTATTGCCAACTAAGGAACCCTGCCAAGCTTTAGAGGATACCAATGTTCCAGGCCAGGCAGAAGACACTGTACAAAAGTAAATCTTCAAGATAAAGTTCACAGATAGTGGAGAGAAACATGAAGATGGGTTGAATAATAATCTAGTCCTGCTTTCCGGCATTAGAGAAAGGGATTTTGGCAGAAGAGAGCCCTGGGGATACACATAAAAAATCACCTGTGGGGATCTCTAAACATAATTTAGGGTGAGCCAATTCCTGATTATACTTCTAAGGAATACTTGTTCATAAAAGGTTTAACTTAACTAATTGAGGGATGTGATGGAATTAGACTGGGAAGCTGTGAGCTATCCTATCTTTGAGAGTTGCCAAGGCAACTCAGAAGGATTGAATTGGGTATCTATGGGGTAGGTTTTTAAAATGAGACCTCGAGGAGGGAGAGAAGAGGGAGGACCAGAAAGAACAAACAGCTGGTATTAAACAGTAGCTGGAGGCAAAAGAACTGGTAGGCTCCCCTTGTAAACCGAGCTGATGGGGCCCTGTTGCTCATGCTGAGCCTTTGGGATTTATACATGAGAGAAACTCAGCAAGTCGCTGGTTGGTCTTGTGTATATTCTGGACCACATAATATGCAAAAGCAGGGCTGCATATCCAGTGAGATAAGGCATTTGGACTCTATTTTATTATTGTTATTGTTGATTGTACATGTCCCCATTTGTTTACAACCATTTTCCGTGTGTGTTCATGAGAATACTGAATTTGGAATAGACAAAATGAGAATTCTAGAAGCTGATCCATATGTAAACCAAGCAAGGTGATAAAAGATAATTTGATAAATGTATTGTGCTTTACCTAGCCCCAAAAAGTTAAAACCAAAATGTTTTACTGTGACAGACTAAATCTTTAGCTTCTAAGAATTTTCTTTCTTCAAATTTGCACTGCCAAGTACAAACATGCTTTACCAAAACTGCCATCTTCTCCCTGATACCCTCAGGGCCATGGTGCTTTTTGTATGGAAGTTGTATATGTTGAGCATTTTTTTTCCGAAGTTTGAGCCTAAGTCAATTAAAAATAAAGTTCACTTCTTTTTTCTTTTTTTTTTTTTTTTTTTTTTATTATACTTTAGGGTTTTAGGGTACATGTGCACAATGTGCAGGTTTGTTACATATGTATCCATGTGCCATGTTGATTTCCTGCACCCATTAACTCGTCATTTAGCATTAGGTGTATCTCCTAATGCTGTCCCTCCCCCTCCCCCCACCCCACAACAGTCCCCGGAGTGTGATGTTCCCCTTCCTGTGTCCATGAGTTCTCATTGTTCAATTCCCACCTATGAGTGAGAACATGCGGTGTTTGGTTTTTTGTCCTTGCGATAGTTTACTGAGAATGATGTTTTCCAGTTTCATCCATGTCCCTACAAAGGACACGAACTCATCATTTTTTATGGCTGCATAGTATTCCATGGTGTATATGTGCCACATTTTCTTAATCCAGTCTATTGTTGTTGGACATTTGGGTTGGTTCCAACTCTTTGCTATTGTGAATAGTGCCGCAATAAACATACGTGTGCATGTGTCTTTATAGCAGCATGATTTATAGTCCTTTGGGTATATACCCAGTAATGGGATGGCTGGGTCAAATGGTATTTCTAGTTCTAGATCCCTGAGGAATCGCCACACTGACTTCCACAATGGTTGAACTAGTTTACAGTCCCACCAACAGTGTAAAAGTGTTCCTATTTCTCCACATCCTCTCCAGCACCTGTTGTTTCCTGATTTTTTAATGATGGCCATTCTAACTGGTGTGAGATGGTATCTCACTGTGGTTTTGATTTGCATTTCTCTGATGGCCAGTGATGATGAGCATTTCTTCATGTGTTTTCTGGCTGCATAAATGTCTTCTTTTGAGAAGTGTCTGTTCATGTCCTCTGCCCACTTTTTGATGGGGTTGTTTGTTTTTTTCTTGTAAATTTGTTTGAGTTCATTATAGATTCTGGATATTAGCCCTTTGTCAGATGAGTAGGTTGCAAAAATTTTCTCCCATTCTGTAGGTTGCCTGTTAATTCTGATGATAGTTTCTTTTGCTGTGCAGAAGCTCTTTAGTTTAATGAGATCCCATTTGTCGATTTTGGCTTTTGTCGCCATTGCTTTTGGTGTTTTAGACATGAAGTCCTTGCCCACGCCTATGTCCTGAATGGTATTGCCTAGGTTTTCTTGTAGGATTTTAATGGTTTTAGGTCTAACATATAAGTCTTTAATCCATCTTGAATTAATTTTTGTATAAGGTGTAAGGAAGGGATCCAGTTGCAGCTTTCTACATATGGCTAGCCAGTTTTCCCAGCACCATTTATTAAATAGGGAATCCTTTCCCCATTTCTTGTTTTTGTCAGGTTTGTCAAAGATCAGATAGTTGTAGCTATGCGGCATCATTTCTGAGGGCTCTGTTCTGTTCCATTGATCTATGTCTCTGTTGTGGTACCAGTACCATGCTGTTTTGGTTACTGTAGCCTTGTAGTATAGTTTAAAGTCTGGTAGCGTGATGCCTCCAGCTTTGTTCTTTTGGCTTAGGATTGACTTGGCGATGCGGGCTCTTTTTTGGTTCCATATGAACTTTAAAGTAGTTTTTTCCAATTCTGTGAAGAAAGTCATTGGTAGCTTGATGGGGATGGCATTGAATCTATAAATTACCTTGGGCAGTATGGCCATTTTCACGATATTGATTCTTCCAACCCATGAGCATGGAATGTTCTTCCATTTGTTTGTATCCTCTTTTATTTCATTGAGCAGTGGTTTGTAGTTCTCCTTGAAGAGGTCCTTCACATCCCTTGTAAGTTGGATTCCTAGGTATTTTATTCTCTTTGAAGCAATTGTGAATGGGAGTTCACTCATGATTTGGCTCTCTGTTTGTCTGTGATTGGTGTACAAGAATGCTTGTGATTTTTGTACATTAATTTTGTATCCTGAGACTTCACTGAAGTTGCTAATCAGCTTAAGGAGATTTTGGGCTGAGACAGTGGGGCTTTCTAGATATACAATCATGTCATCTGCAAACAGGGACAATTTGACTTCCTCTTTTCCTAATTGAATACCTTTTATTTCCTTCTCCTGCCTGATTGCTCTGGCCAGAACTTCCAGCACTATGTTGAACAGGAGCGGTGAGAGAGGGCATCCCTGTCTTGTGCCAGTTTTCAGAGGGAATGCTTCCAGTTTTTGCCCATTCAGTATGATATTGGCTGTGGGTTTGTCGTAGATAGCTCTTATTATTTTGAGATACGTCCCATCAATACCTAATTTATTGAGAGTTTTTAGCATGAAGGGTTGTTGAATTTTGTCAAAGGCCTTTTCTGCATCTATTGAGATAATCATGTGGTTTTTGTCTTTGGTTCTGTTTATATGTTGGATTACATTTATTGATTTGCGTATGTTGAACCAGCCTTGCATCCCAGGGATGAAGCCCACTTGATCATGGTGGATAAGCTTTTTGATGTGCTGCTGGATTCGGTTTGCCAGTATTTTATTGAGGATTTTTGCATCAATGTTCATCAAGGATATTGGTCTGAAATTCTCTTTTTTGGTTATGTCTCTGCCAGGCTTTGGTATCAGGACGATGCTGGCTTCATAAAATGTGTTAGGGAGGATTCCCTCTTTTTCTATCGATTGGAATAGTTTCAGAAGGAATGGTACCAGTTCCTCCTTGTACCTCTGGTAGAATTTGGCTGTGAATCCATCAGGTCCTGGACTCTTTTTGGTTGGTAAGCTATTGATTATTGCCACAATTTCAGAACCTGTTATTGGTCTATTCAGAGATTCAACTTCTTCCTGGTTTAGTCTTGGGAGGGTGTATTTGTCGAGGAATTTATCCATTTCTTCTAGATTTTCTAGTTTATTTGCATAGAGGTGTTTGTAGTATTCTCTGATGGTAGATTGTATTTCTGTGGGATCAGTGGTGATATCCCCTTTTTCGTTTTTTATTGCATCTATTTGATTCTTCTCTCTTTTCTTCTTTATTAGTCTTGCTAGCGGTCCATCAATTTTGTTGATCTTTTCAAAAAACCAGCTCCTGGATTCATTAATTTTTTGAAGGGTTTTTTGTGTCTCTATTTCCTTCAGTTCTGCTCTGATTTTAGTTATTTCTAGCCTTCTGCTAGCTTTTGAATGTGTTTGCTCTTGCTTTTCTAGTTCTTTTAATTGTGATGTTAGGGAGTCAATTTTGGATCTTTCCTGCTTTCTCTTGTGGGCATTTAGTGCTATAAATTTCCCTCTACACACTGCTTTGAATGTGTCCCAGAGATTCTGGTATGTTGTGTCTTTGTTCTCGTTGGTTTCAAAGAACATCTTTATTTCTGCCTTCATTTCATTATGTACCCAATAGTCATTCAGGAGCAGGTTGTTCAGTTTCCATGTAGTAGAGCGGTTTTGAGTGAGTATCTTAATCCTGAGTTCTAGTTTGATTGCACTGTGGTCTGAGAGACAGTTTGTTATAATTTCTGTTCTTTTACATTTGCTGAGGAGAGCTTTACTTCCAACTATGTGGTCAATTTTGGAATAGGTGTGGTGTGGTGCTGAAAAAAATGTATATTCTGTTGACTTGCGGTGGAGAGGTCTGTAGATGTCTATTAGGTCCACTTTATGTAGAGCTGAGTTCAATTCCTGGATATCCTTGTTAACTTTTTGTCTCGTTGATCTGTCTAATGCTGACAGTGGGGTGTTAAAATCTCCCATTATTATTGTGTGGGAGTTTAAGTCCCTTAGTAGGTCACTCAGGACTTGCTTTATGAATCTGGGTGCTCCTGTGTTGGGTGCATATATATTTAGGATAGTTAGCTCTTCTTGATGAATTGATCCCTTTACCATTATGTAATGGCCTTCTTTGTCTCTTTTGATCTTTGTTGGTTTAAAGTCTATTTTATCAGAGACTAGGATTGCAACCCCTGCCTTTTTTTGTTTTCCAGTTGCTTGATAGATCTTCCTCCATCCCTTTATTTTGAGTCTATGTGTGTCTCTGCATGTGAGATGGGTTTCCTGAATACAGCACACTGATGGGTCCTGATGACTCCTTATCCAGTTTGCCAGTCTGTGTCTTTTGAGTGGAGCATTTAGCCCATTTACATTTAACGTTAATATTGTTATGTGTGAATCTGATCCTGTCATTATGATGTTAGTTGGTTATTTTGCTCGTTAGTTGCTATAGTTTCTTCCTAGTCTCGATGGTCTTTACAATTTGGCATGTTTTTGCAGTGGCTGGTACCGGTTGTTCCTTTCCATGTTTAGTGCTTCCTTCAGGAGCTCTTTTAGGGCAGGCCTGGTGGTGACAAAGTCACTCAGCGTTTGCTTGTCTGTAAAGTGTTTTATTTCTCCTTCACTTATGAAGCTTAGTTTGGCGGGATAGGAGATTCTGGGTTGAAAATTCTTTTCTTTAAGAATGTTGAATATCGGCCCCCACTCTCTCCTGGCTTGTAGAGTTTCTGCTGAGAGATCAGCTGTTAGTCTGATGGGCTTCCCTTTGTGGGTAACCCGACCTTTCTCTCTGGCTGCCCTTAACATTTTTTCTTTCATTTCAACTTTGGTGAATCTGACAATAATGTGTCTTGGAGTTGCCCTTCTCGAGGAGTATCTTTGTGGCGTTCTCTGTATTTCCTGAATCTGAATGCTGGCCTGCCTTGCTAGATTGGGGAAGTTCTCCTGGATAATATCTTGCAGAGTGTTTTCCAACTTGGTTCCATTCTCCCCATCATTTTCAGGTACACCAATCAGACGTAGGTTTGGTCTTTTCACATAGTCCCAAATTTCTTGGAGGCTTTGTTCATTTCTTTTTATTCTTTTTTCTCTAAACTTCCCTTCTCTTTTCATTTCATTCATTTCATCTTCCATCAGCGATACCCTTTCTTCCAGTTGATCGCATCTGCTACTGAGGCTTCTGCAATCTTCGCGTAGTTCTCGAAACTTGGCTTTCAGCTCCATCGGCTCCTTGAAGCCCTTCTCTCCATTGGTTATTCTAGTTATCCATTCTTCTAATTTTTTTTCAAAGTTTTTAACTTCTTTGCTGTTGTTTTGAATTTCCTCTCGTAGCTCAGAGTAGTTTGATCGTCTGAAGCCTTCTTCTCTCAACTCATCAAAGTCATCCTCCATCCAGCTTTGTTCCGTTGCTGGTGAGGAACTGCGTTCCTTTGGAGGAGGAGAGGTGCTCTGTTTTTTAGAGTTTCCAGTTTTTTTGGTCTGTTTTTTCCCCATCTTTGTGGTTTTATCTACTTTTTGTCTTTGATGATGGTGATGTACAGATGGGTTTTTGGTGTGGATGTCCTTTCTGTTTGTTAGTTTTCCTTCTACCAGACAGGACCCTCAGCTGCAGGTCTGTTGGAGTTTACTAGAGGTGCACTCCAGACCCTGTTTGGCTGGGTGTCAGCAGCGGTGGCTGCAGAACAGCAGATTTTCGTGAGACCACAAATTCAGCTGTCTGATAGTTCCTCTGAAAGTTTTGTCTCAGAGAAGTACCGGGTTGAATGAGGTGTCAGTCTGTCCCTACTGGGGGGGTGCCTCCCAGTTAGGCTGCTCAGGGGTGAGGGACCCACTTTAGGAGGCAGTCTGACTGTTCTCAGATCTCCAGCTGCGTGCTGGGAGAACCACTACTCTCTTCAAAGCTGTCAGTCAGACAGGGACATTTAAGTCTGTGGAAGTTCTTGCAGAGTTTTTGTTTGTCTGTGCCCTGCCCCCAGAGGTGGAGCCTACAGAGGCAGGGAGGCCTCCTTGAGCTGTGGTGGGCTCCACCCAGTTCGAGCTTCCTGGCTGCTTTGTTTACCTAAGCAAGCCTGGGCAATGGTGGGCGCCCCTCCCCCAGCCTCGCTGCCGCCTCACAGCTTGATCTCAGACTGCTGTGCTAGCAATTAGCGAGACTCCATGGGCATAGGACCCTCCGAGCCAGGTGCGGGACACAATCTCCTAGTGTGCCGTTTTCCAGGCCCGTTGGAAAAGCGCAGTTAGGGTGGGACTGACCCGATATTCCAGTGCCGTCTGCTTCCCTTTCTTTGACTAGGAAAGGGAACTCCCTGATCCCTTGCGCTTCCGGAGTGAGTCAATGCCTCGCCCTGCTTCGGCTCGCACACAGTGCGCTTCACCGACTGTCCTGCACCCACTGTTAGGCACTCCCTAGTGAGATGAAACCAGTACCTCAAGCAGAAATGCAGAAATCACCCATCTTCTGTGTCGCTGGGGCTGGGAGCTGGAGACCGGAGCTGTTCCTATTCGGCCATCTTGGCTCCACCCCAAGTTCACTTCTTTTAACATAGAACACTATTTGTGATTATTTTAAAAATCCAATCAATTTTCTTCAGGCTTGTTTTCAAAACAGCCTTTTTAAAAGTGTGTATAAAATTTTAATTAACTGCTGTCCAAGGATGCCTATTCATAGCCTTTGTAAAATAATTAGATTTTTTTTTTTTTTGTTTTTTGAGGCGGAGTCTCTCTCTGTCGCCCAGGCTGGAGTGCAGTGGCGCAATCTTGGCTCACTGCAAGCTCCGCTTCCCGGGTTCACGCCATTCTCCTGCCTCAGCCTCTCCGAGTAGCTAGGACTACAGGCGCCCACCACCACGCCTGGCTAATTTTTTGTATTTTTAGTAGAGACGGGGTTTCACCGTGGTCTCGATCTCCTGACCTCGTGATCCACCCGCCTCGGCCTCCCAAAGTGCTGGGATTACAAGCATGAGCCACCGCACAGATTTTAAACAGCTGGTCCTAAAAAGCACATAGCCAAACACAGAAAAATTGATGCTGGACTTAAAATGTGACACGACCACACCCACCTAATTTTTATTGATTTTAGTAGAGACGGGGTTTCACCATGTTGGTCAGGCTAGTCTTGAACTCCTGACCTTATGATCCACCTGCCTCGGCCTCCCAAAGTGCTGGGATTACAGGCATGAGCCACCGCGCCTGGCTCAATTTTTTTATTCTTTTTTTTTTTTTTTTTTGTGACGGAGTCTTGCTGTGTCTCCCAGGCTGGAGTGCAGTGGCGCAATCTCACTGCAAGCTCCGCCTCCTGGGTTCACGCCATTCTCCTGCTTCAGCTCTCCGAGTAGCTGGGACTACAGGCGTCCACCACCACGCCCGGCTAATTTTTTTTTGTATTTTTAGTAGAGACGGGGTTTCACCATGGTCTCGATCTCCTGACCTCGTGATCCGCCCGCCTTGGTCTCCCAAAGTGCTGGGATTACAAGCGTAAGCTCAATTTTTTATTCTTAAAAGGATACGTTTATAAATATTATTCTGCAACATTTTTTTCGATACTTAATATATTCTTGGTCAGTACATATCACTCTACTTCATATTTTGTAAGAGTTGCAAAGCATTCTATAGCAAGAATTTACCACACGTTGTAATCATTCCCATACTAAGAGAAGTTTAGAGTTTTTTCAAGTTTTTCACCGTTTTATATACTTTTTTATTTTTCAATGAAAATAGCAGTAAATATCCTTGCACATATATCTTTGTACAGCATATGAATTTCTATAGGAGATAGAATCCTAGAAACAAAATTTGCGGGCTTCTTCAATCATTGATCATATATTCATTTATTTTGCAGTTACTGAAATCATTCTGGCTTTAATTCTAGTTCTGTATACAAATATTTGCCAATACACCATCCCCACCTAGTTACCAGATAAACTTCAAGGTTTCTCCATCTTTTGAGGTCATAGAGTTCTGCATTATTTTGCTGTTTCATATTCTGTGGTTCAAAAGTTTTTGTTCTGGAATTAACATTTGCTACAAATGCTTTTATTAAAGAGTTATCTGACGATTCATTTTAAGCAACAAGTTGTTTTACTTATCATGTTTATTGTTAACAAATGAGAGTGGATGGGAATTCTTATATTTTGGGTCTATTAACACAACTCCAGAATGAGACTGTCAATGTCTCACTTATTTGAGTAAAAGAGTGTATGTCCTTAAGGTACACTCGCTATTAAAGTGAGACAAACATTTAAAATTGTTCAAGTAGCAGAGATTGTTGTCCACAGGTTAGAATCTGTAAAAGTGACTAGCTGAGCTATGATAGGTATACTATTTTGGTGGCAACTTTCAGAGCTGTAACACAATAGGGGATTATTAAGCCATTCAAAATCGAAGCTACTGCTGGAATCTGGGACAGGCAGATTCTTGAGTCAAGCGAATTTTAAAAGGCCTAAATGCATGGAGGTCTTGTCAGTTTGCTCTTATAAAACATTTATATCACATATATAATATACTTCTTTCTGTTAGGTATATCAGTGTTGTATCTGCAATTGGGCTAAGTGATTTGCAACATAAACTTGCTTCACATATATTCATTGGTGTTATTCAATGAGCTTAATTATCTGTTTTAATTTGTTTTGATGCATTTGAGCCTTTCTTTTCTGCCACCTTGAAATACTCAGATTATTTAAATGCACTTATGTAGAACATGCAATCTGTATTGGGTGAGCAAGGTGTGGTGTGTGTGTGTGTGTGTGTGTATGTGTGTGTGAAGCTATTGTGTATCTACTCAAATTGGTGACTTAAAAATATGAAGATGTTATGATCTCTAAGAAAAAATAAAACCCTTTAAGTACGCTCTCTTGAGAAATGGGCTGGAGTGTGAGCACCCAGCACTGTATGAAATATTCACTGAGGAGAGAGCCTGATAAGGATAAACAGAAATAACTTAAAGAATTCTAGAAATAAAAATTCCAGGATCCTTCAATCACTGATCATTTGTTTTTTATTTTGAAATCATCCTAGTTTTAATTCTTGGTAAAAATTTCTCAAGTTTTCATTAGAGGACAAAGCATTGGTTACAGTATCTGAATGGGGCCTTACCAACCTTATAAATTTTTTCTGTCACTTTTTGGCTTGAGAGGAACAAAGCGCTAAATTCATTAGCAGCTTCTCTTTCCACAGCTGGGTGAGCTCAAACTTCTGATCTGTAGGCCTTTACACTGTATTGTCAGTACAGAAATTAAAGCAAATCACCTGGGCTGTCACTGAGCTAGAAAGTCTATAGATCCAAACAATGGGTTATCACAGAATTATGATGTGGGAAGATCAGGGTAATTTTTCATCTTTACTGAAAAATCATCAGTATTTGATTTACTAGAGCAACAGTTTAGAAAAAGCAGTAAGACAGAAAGTTCCTAAAGTAAGTTTTCTTGCTGTTTAAAACACTTTATCCTTTGTGATAAAAATCATTTTGGTGTTTAATTTTAAGGACAATAGACTGGAGGTTTTATAAAGACCATGAGAATATCTGCTTTGCTCCCAAGATCTTCAGGGAGGGCCTAGCACAAAGTAGGTGCAAGATAAATACTGCTGAATGAATGAATGGTGGAATAACTAACTGCATTTTCCAGGCGTAAAGCGTTGTAAAATTGTTTGGCATTGAGGTTGGCGTCTCTAGAATGGCTCTAATGATCCCCGCCTCCAGGTGTTCATGCCCTTTTGTAATCTCTCTTTAAGTATGGGCTGGATCTAATGACTTGCTTCTAGTGCACAGAGTACAGCAAATGTGATGGAATGTCTCTTCTGATATTAGGTTACAGAAAAGATTGTGATTTCTGTCTTCTTTGCCCATCCTTATCCCCCAAGCCCTCATTCTGGAGGAAGCGAGCTGGCACGTCATGAGTCCTGTGAAGACGCCCATGCAGAAAAGAGCTGATGTCTCTGGCCAACAGCCATATGATTGGGCTTAGAAATGGAGGCTTCCCCAGGCGAGCCCTGAGATGGCTGCAGACCTGGCCAACACCTTAATGCATGATATTGTGGCCTCATGGGAGACACTGAGTCGCAGGCACCAAGCTGAGCTACATGTGGTCTCCTGACCCACAATAAATTATGGGATAATAAATGTTGGTGGTTTTCACCCACCATGTTTTGGGGGGTATTTTGCTACACAGCAATAGATAACCAATGTAGTTGAATTACTTCTTGGACTAAATTCATTAGTTATAAAAGTTCCTTCTAACTGCATAACCCCTGAGTAACACTGATAGTTTGCTGAGACATATAATCCTTCCATTTCAACCTTATTTCAAATGGCCATATCTTCTAAAACTAAGTTACTTTACTCAAATAAATATTTATTTTGAGTTAGTTAGTCGTTAAGAAGTAGAAATATGTTGAGAGTCTTTTTACTGTTATATGGGTGAACATTACATTCAGATCAGTGAGTACTATACTTACGTAGACATTTATTATCTTCAAGGAACTATGCCCACACATTCAGATATAGTCCCATGCAGAGCACTGTGGTGAAACTTGTGGTCGGTGGTGTCAGACAGCCTGGATTTGATGCCAGCTTAGTTATTTATTATAAATAACTTAATACATTTGGGCAAGCCACTTGTCTGGCATTAGTTTTGTCATTTACAAGGGAAAAGGAATAGATTGTAAAAATAAATGAGATATATAAAGAGTAGTCCATACAGGAGATGAGATCCATGTTCAGATAATATACAAATAATCTACAATTTTACTTTTCATAGAGTTTGCTCCGGGAAGTTCCTTTTTCCCGGTCTTTTCAGTTATATAATGTCCTCTGTTTGAATGATATTAGTGCATTTCTGTATTCATGGAATAAGTGGACAATCTATCAACACCAGTGCTCCTTTACAATTTTTTTTTGTTTTTTTGAGACGGAGTCTCGCTCTGTCGCCCAGGCTGGAGTGCAGTGGCGTGATCTCGGCTCACTGCAAGCTCCACCTCTCGGGTTCCTGCCATTCTCCTGCCTCAGCCTCCCGACTTCTTTACAATTTTTTAAAAAAAGTTATCACAGTTATACATGCACATAGTTTAGAGTTGTCCTGTTGAATAAGGTAGCCTTAGAGTTATGTAGCTACTGAGTGCTTGAAATGTGGCTAATCCTAATTGAGATGTGCTGCAAGTATAAAATACACCCTGGATTTCAGACTTAGAATGAAAAGAATATGAAATATCTCTTTAATAATGATTACTTTTGAAAATGACGGTGTATTTGGTTAAATAAACTATATTAAATAAAATACATGGATAGACCGGGGGCGGTGGCTCATGCCTGTAACCCCAGCACTTTGGGAGAACGAGGTGGGCGGATCACGAGGTCAGGAATTTGAAATCAGCCTGGCCAACATAGTGAAACCCCATCTCTACTAAAAATACAAAAAATTAGCCAGACGTGATGGCGGGTGCCTGTAGTCCCAGCTACTCAGGAGGCTGAGGCAGGAGAATCACTTGAACCCAGGAGGCAGAGGTTGCAGCGAGCCGAGATTGTGCCATTGCACTCCAGCCCGGGCAACAGTGCAAGACTCCTTCTCAAAAAAAAAAAAAAAGATATATTTGGTTAAATAAGATGCATTAAAGTTAATTTCACAGCTGGGCAAAGTGGCTCATGCCTGTAATCCCAGCACTTTGGGAGGCAAAGTGGCTCATGCCCTCAAACACCTGAGGGCGGGAGTTTGAGACTAACCTGGCCACCATGGTGAATCCCTGTCTCCACTAAAAATACAAAAATTAGCTAGGCATGGTTGCAGGCACCTGTAATCCCAGCTACTCAGGAGGCTGAGGCAGGAGAATCACTTGAACCCGGGAGGTGGAGGTTGCGGTGAGCCAAGATGTTGCCATTGCACTCCAGCCTGGGCGACAAGAGTGAAACTAAAAAAAAAAAAAATGAATTTCACTAGCTTTTTTTTTTTTTTTTTTTTTTTTTAACTTTTCCTTAAATGTGGGTAATAGAAAATTTACACTTACAAATGTGGTACTCATTTTACTTCTTTGGAAAGCATTCTTATAACTCTCTGAAGTTTGTTAAGAAAAACAGCAGTACATCTCTTCTCCATCGCCTCTGCATCTTCAGTCTTTGCATGCATTTTCACCTCTTTTAAGTGATTTATTTGGTAATTATAGCGTTTTCTCTAAATAACATACTTCTTTCATAACTTTTTGATTTTTCAGCCTCAGGCATTATCTTTTGACTGCACATTCAGTCACTCCTCTGTCATCTCTCAGTCCCCAAGGATTATTTTCTATCCCATCATAGCAGTTGCATCATTATGACTTACGGGAGCCCCATTCACAATTGAGGCCAGTGGGGAAACATGATTGATTCCTTTTTCTGTACAACTTTTTGTTTCCTTGCCTTCTTTCTTTTCATTTGCTGTGTTTTCATTTGCTTTCTTTTCATTTGCTGTGTACTTATAATCAATACAGTCCCAAATGCTTTGCCAGTTTTCTACCTCTCTTCTTAAGATGTCAGATGTGTCTGGCATTCTTCTGGTTTCATCTTTCACAGAAGTCCCTCCCAGAGCCATCAAACCTACTGAAAACCACACTGGGTGCTCTTTTTATCAGGTGTACAGTTACCATCTGGGAATCTTTCTCTGCACCATCCCTGGGCTTCCCCTTCTCAGGCTCCTCTGTAGGATCATTTCAACTTTATACCAGGACTTCTTCTTTCTTGGCTTATTTCTTCTTTTCAGTGGAGTACATTTTCCAAAAGTTGTCAAGAAAAGTGAGCATAGGAGGTACATTTTTTGAGATGCGCGTGTCTGAGCATGTTTTCCTACTGGCTGGGTTGGTTTGGTTGTGTAGAAGTCTGTAGAATTTTCCTTTTGAATTTTGAAAACCTTCCTTAAAATTTCTTAGCATTCATGCTGCTACTGAGAAGCCTGAAGTTATTATGATTTTTTTTTGTACTTTGTGGCTATTTTTTTCCTTTCTCTGGAAGCTTTTGTGATTGTCTTTTTGTCCCAGTGTTTAGTAATTTCACTATGATGTATGTTGGTTTAGGTCTGTCTGAATCTAATGACTCCAGGATCTGAAGTCTTTGTCTGTTTTTGTTGTTTGCTGTGATTGCTGACTCTTATTTCTCTCTCTCTCTCTCTCTGTTTGTGTGTGTGTGTGAACATGTGTGTTAGTAATTATGTAATCTTAAGTTTTAAACTTCTAAATAGGAATTTTGTGATGACTGGTTTGAGAGGGAATCAACATTTACTGCTGCTATGGTGCTGGTGACAGTCCATCATCATCCACTCCTTAATAAGGTTTCTTCTTGGGGAATTTTGGGACAACACATGTGTGAATTCAGGCTTGAATAGGCTAGTTTGTCCTTGCTAAATTCCAGGGGTATTTTCTGCTGGCTAAAACATAGAGATTAGACAGTTTTCTTTTTAATCTACCATTGCTAAAAGGATTTTCTTGTAGGCCATCCTGTTTTATATGCATAGAGCCAGCAAAGTCCTAGTTTTATTTGGGGTGGTTCAGATCTTTTATCTTGCCCTGCACAGGTGCCTGAGGCTTCATGCCATCTGCATGAATCTCATACATGCCCTCATGCTATGCTACATACTATTTTCTCATTCTCATACCTTCTGAGGTTTTCTGCTTTTTTTTGCTCTTGACAATAGGGGATACCCTGAAGTTTAAAAACTACTAGTGTTGCAGTCTTTCTGCTCCTTAGCTCAGCTAGGTCCAAGTTCTTGTCTCACAACCAGGAAGAATTAGGCACGCAGACACCAGAGAGTGAGTGGAACAGAATTTATTAAGTGAAAGGAAAGCTCTCAGCAAAGAGGGGATGCGGGGGTCGAGAGTGGTTCCCCTACCTGAAGGTGGGAAATTTCTCCTGGATGGCTGGGTCAGGGCCTCTTATGGACTCAAAATGAGGAGTACATGCTGATTGGTTGGGGAATATGTAAAAAAGGTTAAGGCAAAGACACCACTCAAAGATGGGCAGGACAGTATAGAAAACCAATTAGGAAAGGGTAGGTATATGTAAAATAGGTGAAGGGTGGGGTTCAATCAGAGGAAAGCAAGCCAAATGGGAAGAGAAGTTCTCAATCCAGTCAAGGATTTAACTTGCAGCTTGTCTTTCAGGCTTTAAACGGCCCTGGGCTTGGAGGTAGGGTTTCACTAGGGACCCACCCCTATCTGCCTAGGCATTTGGCTGCTTCCTGCCACTCTCACGAGTTCGTCGATTTAAATCTATATTACGTGGCATTTCTAACTTTATAGATGAGAAATTTTAGGATTTAAAATCTATTATGATAACACTAGAAACAGAAATATAAGGCACTTTAAAAACTATGAGTTATTTTATCATATAGTGTGTATAATATAAAGCATAATATACATAAAATTCATCCCCCCACCAATTAGCTTAAGAAACAACACTTTCAATATGTTTGATGCTCCATATTTGCCTTCCATAATTATACTGCCCTTTCTACCCAGATCTCAGTTATTCTGAATTTTGTGATATCATTTTCTTGTTTTTCTTAGTAATTTTACCAAGTGTGTGAGTATTCCTTAAAAATAATGTTTACTTTGCATGTCTTCATATTTTACATAAAATCATATGCTGCAATTTATCTTCAACTTGCTTTCTTTTATTTGCTGAAGATTGTTAAGATCCTATAAAAAGCTTTTTAGTTTCTCAAACAACCCTATTATTCATGAAATTGTCATGTCACTGAATAAACACATAAAACAAATAATTACTAGAGGGCTTCGGAATTTCTATGCCTTCTTTTTATTGGAAATGAAAATTTACTAGAAAAGCTGAATACTGACTATCTTCCAAATTAGAAAAAAAGTCATGATTACATGGGAAGAAATGCATGTTCTTCTGTTGTGGCAGCAGTTTTCCATTGTATTTGTTATTCTTCTCTCTACAAATCCAATGCCAACCACACCATTCCAGATGAGTTAAGAATGTTTAACTCAGTTTTTAAGGATTATAAAACTAAGCAGGAATGTAAGTAACTTAAGCTTTCCCTTTGTTTTTATACACATGCACACACAAAATTTTAACTTAAGAACTTCGAATTGGATGACATTTGTTGACTTTTTATTGATCCATTCAGCTTCAAACAGACTTATCAATCTAACATTTTCTCCCTTTTTGTTTACTTCTGTTTTGTAGGGAAGGCTGGAAATACTTCTTAAAGAATTAAACATCTATCAAGTTTCCCCTTTTCTCCCCAGTCTGTTTTCAGATATCTGTGAGTTAATTTCTGGGGTGGTAAGAGCCAAAAGCAGAGAATAAAATAACAACTGAGATAAAAATAAGAGAAAGGAAAAGGGCATGCTAAATCCTTCCCCCCACCCCCACCGTAGGGAAACTACCATGCCTTTTTCAAGTATATAAATGCTTTTTTCAGGCTAATATCTACCTGCCACTCATCAGGCTAGGCGAAGGGAGTTTTATGAAAAACAGACTAGATGTCATAAACTATCATAATACACAGTCTGCCTTAAACAATGGGTGAACTCAACAAGTGTTTCACTTTAAGTAAATTTCAAGTTTCTCTTCAGATTTTCACTTAAATTGCCTCTTAAACACACCATAATATAAATTCTGTAACATATATATTGAAACATAGCTGATACTGCTAACATTTAATAGAGGTTCTATCACTGTAGAACTTCTTTTATTATCAAATTTAGCCATAAATAATTCTGGTGGAGTCATATTTCAACATTTAGAAGTTACAGTATTTTCCTATGGAAGGTAGCATCTTGACAGTTCTCTAAAACACTCAGTATGTATATTATTACTTCTAAAACAATTAGTGTGTCTATCATTCAGCACTACTATATATTACCATCTATTTTTCTATGTTTTCTTCATTCATGCATGCTTTCTCTTCTCAACCAAATACTCAGTTTCCACTGCTTTCTAATTTTTATGCATTCTCCCCTCTCACTAAAACATTATTGGGCACCCTATCATCCAACAAACCTTTCTTGAGCATCTACCATATGCCAGGAATTGTTTTGAGGGCTCAGGATACAGGATAAGAAAGACAAATACTCTGCTCTTGGATAACTCATAGTGGAGAGGCAGGCAATAAAGAATAAATTAAACAAAAAAGAATGAGATGATTTCTTATAGTAATTGGTGCAATAACAAAGAAATAAAAGAAGATGATATGAAGCACAGTGTCCAGGATGTAAGAGCCTTCTTTACCTTTTCTTAAGAAAAATTATACAAATTTTACTGCATGTCTCTTTAATACCATACTGGTATACTGTCTATCAGCCACTAAGAGTTATTCTTTAGGGATGTATCAATGTATCATTGCTTGTCTTAGTATTTACTGGTGATTAGGGTCCAAACTCTGAAAAGTTACATGTTAACATAAGGATTATTGTCCAGTAGAAATACCAGTGGGTTCTATCTGGCAGAAAATATTGTGTTAATTTTATGGCTTTACTGTCTTATAGGATGTAACTAATTTTATCCCTAATATAGCAAATTTATTTCAGTATACCTTTCCGGAATGATACATAAACATCTGTTTCTTAATTTTTCCTTGGAGAATGGAAAACTATCTTTCTGTTTCCCTTATCGATGAGTGAAATAAATCTAATATTCATTCAGCCATTAGTATGATAGTCATGATTTTAACTTTTTGAAAATTATAACTTGACCAGAGGAGGAAAGATAAAATTTTTCTAAGAGAATATTTAAGCCCAAATATAAATGACAAGAAGGAGACAGCCATGTGAACAACTGGGAACTGAGTGCTCTAGGCAGACAGAATAGGATCTTTAAAAACCTAAACCAGAAGTGAGGATGGAGTGTTGACCTATATAGAGCATAAGAGTAGAGGGAAGTGGCCAGGCGCGATAGCTCACGCCTGTAATCCCAGCACTTTGGGAGGCCGAGCCGGCGGATCACGAGGTCAGGAGATCGAGATCATCCTGACTAACACAGTGAAACCCGGTCTCTACTAAAAAAAATACAAAAAATTAGCCAGACGTGGTGGCGGGCGCCTGTAGTCCCAGCTACTTGAGAGGCTGAGGCAGGAGAATGGTGGGAACCCGGGAGGCGGAGCTTGCAGTGAGCCGAGATTGCGCCACTGCACTCCAGCCTGGGCAACAGAGCGAGACTCTGTCTCAAAAAAAAAAAAAAAAAAAAATAGTACAGGGAAGTGAGTTTGAAGAAATAAGCAGGGGGTAGGTTTTGTAGGGCTTTGGTGACTGTGAATAATGACTTTATTATTTTGTTTTTAGAGAGAGAGAGAGGAGTGAGACTGAGCGGAAAGAGAGAGAGAGGAGAGAGAGAGAGATGAGAGAGAGGGAGAGATCTAGAGAGAGGGAGACAGAGAGACACGGAAAGAGGAGAGAAAGACACATACACAGAGACTGAGAGAGAGGGAGAGAGAGAAGGAGAGGGGAGGAGAGGGGAGGGAAAGGAGAGAGAAACAGGGAGAGAAGACAGAGGGAGACAGAGAAGAGAGAGAGGAGAGAGAGAAACAGGGAGAAAGAGAGACAGGGAGAGAGAGGACAGAGACAGACAGAGGAGAGAAAGACACAGAGAGAGAGAGGAACCCAAAGAGAGGGAGACAGAGAGAGAAGAGAGACAGAGGAGAGAGAAAGCAGAGAAAGAGACACACACAGAGAGGAGAGAGAGAGACAGGGAGAGAGAGGCAGGGATAGAGAGGAGAGACACAGATGGAGAGTGGAGAGACACACACACACACACGCAGACCAAGGAAAGGGAGACAGAGAGGAGAGAGAGAGCAGAGAGAGACACGGAGAGAGAGAGAGAGAAAAGAGGAGAGAGAGAGGGGAGTATGAATAATGACTTTAATATATTTTTTAAATTATATATTTTCTAAGAACTCTCAACTCATATGTGTTTATTTCCATACCTAATGTGTATCCTTCAATTCTCTTAAAAAAAAAAGTTTTAGTGGAGAAAAACATAAGGATTAGCACAAGCAACAGAAGGAGAAAACTAGAAAAGGTATTTACAATTAAGAAAATATATTGAATCACACACTGAGATTGTGGCTTCATTTAAGTTAAAAACTGTAGGTGGGGGTGCAAATATTCCTACAGGTCCTCTTTCCTTTCTTAGTTTTCTCTGCAAGGAAGAGAAACTCCAGACTCCAAAATTATCAGAGATCTGGGATGGAGAAAATAAAAGTGGAGTTCTGTGACCAATTCTGCCTCTGACTGACTGTGATTTTAATAGTGTTTTAGCTTCTCCATCTCCACCACGAGGCTGTAATTGCCTAGAGATCTGGGTGGGTCCTCTGCGGAAAGGTTTTAAGACAGCTACAATTAGCTGTAAGTTATCTTGACTTTTAAGAGAAAGATTCCAGACTCTGTGGCTTAAGGGTTGTCTTTTTCCACCTTGCTTTGCCTCCATGTTTCCTCATACGGCAGGAAGAATAACAAATACAAAAAGGACAGCTCTAGTTCCCTAATCTTTTCTGCAAAAAGGACAGCTCTAGTTCCCTAATCTTTTCTGCTTGTGACCAGAATACTCTGTGCTGTTAACATTTCACTTCTCAATTTATAAAAGGTCATAATATTGTGTTGGTTCTGTGTGGTCTTATTTTAGTAATTTGTCTTATTTTATTGGGAAAAAATGCAAAGAATTAGCATAGCAGATTATGGGGAATTTTATCTTTATTAATTTTTGAACTTGCCCTCTTCTCCTAGTTTCTTTATCGTTGTGTACTGACGTTCTTGCAAAGTTCATTTTCAGTTTCTATTTTAGTTTTCCAGTGTTGGGGAAAGGTCTCAAGTGAGACAGAGAGGGCAGAAATTCACCAGCAAATCCAAACTGGGGAAATCCCAGAGTTGAAGAGAAGAAACTTAAAGAAAGAAAACCTTACAAAAAGAAACATGCTTGGGGATATTCTCGTTTGCTGGTAAAATGATCTGTAGAAAATTCTGAGATAAGGGGTGTTAAAAGTAAGAAAATGCAGGCATAATTATGATCAGACTGTCAACTTTCCCCTTGTCTAATGGGAGCCAAAGAATGATGTTTTAATGCTCAGCTTCTAGATGAAATATGTATTAGCAAACTATTCTAGGCCTTTATAATCCTTTATTTTTGTTTTCAAAAATTCCCATGACAATATTCTGGCATCTATGCCACATGAGGATACATTTCGTGCCAAAACCAGCTTAGGAAATCTGCAGATTAAAGGAGGAAGGTTTGCTGCTGCTGAGAGCAGACACTTCTAAGGCATCTTAGAAGGGTAAGTTCAGAACGGCATATTCTTTGAATACTGTCAGAGTATTGACAAGAAGATTCAAATAGACGCTGCAAACAATGGAGCGTTGTGAATTGTGTACATCTTGAGAAGTAATTTGAGTGGCATATATTTAAGACAATCCATCCATATTTGAGCAAACCCAAGCAATTTATATTTCCTGGATGTCAGCTTGAATAGGAAGTTAGAAGAATGGTGATGCTTCAGTCTCATTTTAGAAAAAAATAATGGATAATCATGTATTTATACATTAATTTATGTCACAGAAGTATGTCAAGTATGAAAATAGGACCTTTATACACTACTGTTGAGAGCATAAATTGTTACTAACTTCCATGAAGGGCAATTTGTGAATGTAGATACAAAAGCTTAGAAATACTCATGATCTTTGAATCATCAATTTTTCAATAAAATAAAAAGATAAATGTTCAGGATTATATAACTTATTTATTATGTTATCACTGTGTTTGTAATAGTGAAAATCTGGAAACAGCCTATAATACAGAAATAGAGGAATTTTTAATATGGTTTATTCACACAATAGAATATTTTGCAGCATCTATAATGATAAAAATTTATCATTATTGACATGGAAATATGTTTTTAATTATAAAATAAGACTACAAAATAATATTTAAAGCATGATCTCATTCTGTAACAAGATATTGTTCATTTGCTGGTAGGTATGAATAAAACGTCTTTCAAATCATTGAATTACATCTTAAGCTTTGTCATTGACTTAAACTTATGTGTTTCCTATTTTTTCCCATCACAAAAATTTTTGACTACAATGTCATATAAGACTCTATTATTCTATTATTTAAAAAAGACTTCTATGCATATCTAACTTTACAATTAGGAGTTTGATTTTCACTACCACCTTCTCAAGAGAATTCAAAGTTCTCAAAGAGACAATTCAAAGTTCATAATTTACTGTTATATATTTCTCTTAGGAAACACATTTTTTCCACGTTAAATTGGATAAAATGGTTAACCCGTGGGGTTCATGGACTTCTGCTTCTCCTTTTGCCTGATTAGTTTTTTCTTCTCTCTTTCATCCTGAGAAAAAAAGGACAAAATTTCATGAATGGATGCAAAAAGTAGAGAGAGATTCAGAATAAATAATTTTTCTCCCTAATTCCAAGCACCGGGAAGTCAGGAAGTGTCCTGAGTGTATTACGAGAAACTGTGCACTTTGGAGTAGCAGTTGAGAAGGAGGACCAAGGTATAAGAACAGGTGAGATGAGTGAGAAAATTCTTCCTAGATGAGAAGGAGACACCTGAGAGTTTGTGGTGCCATACATTAAGAACATTTGCTGTAGTCTAAGTAGTTGCAGCTCCTTAAAAGTAAAGAAGGGCATGACTGAAGATTGTATGTATTCCTTTTTGGGTCTAGAGTCTGTATGTGAGACACTGCTCCTGGATTGGATTTAGGGGTGATAGCTTTATAAACATGACTTGTGTATCTAGGGAATTCTGTCCACATGCTCTCATCAGACCAATTCTTGCTTTTGTGCCTTTTATCACTTCTTGAAACCCTATTCTGTGTCAAAAGAGGAACAACAGTATGTCTATTCTAAATCAGTCCCCCCAAAAAAACAGACGTAGGGCTTTATAATCAAATGTGAAATACATTTTTTCTTCCCATGGTCATACCAAAGATTTGTTTGTGGTTCTTTAATTGCAGTTTTTAGTGACCATGAAATGCTTCACTAAAATAAACATTAAGAAGTAAAATAGTGGAGTTTACAAAGGAACTCTCTGGAAGAATATGTGGGTGTTCTCCACACATGAAATTTAGGAAAACAGGATGGATTAAAAGAGGTGAAAGGAATGACATATTGTCTTTTTTGCTAACGCAGATTCTTCATTACCCTATAGATTGCATCTGCAGTCTCAAGAAATATTAAAACCTATTTTAATGTAGATAAGTCATCATAGAGCCTTTGTAAATATAAAGCCCAAATATCACAATGCTTTGTTCCAGCTGAATCCTAATATGTATGAAAATTAAACTCTGCTACAGCACATGAAGATTTCATAAAATATTTATGACCAGATCAGCCTTCGCTGAGAATAACAAAACATGTGAAGTGTGCAAATTAGCTATCATATGGTTAAAAAATATGTGTATGCCTTTAAATTTATTGGAGTATTTAGACCGTGAAGAACTGTAGGTTTTCAACAAATTGGATAGGGTTCACTACTTTTAGTCTGTCCAATAGGTCACTGTGTTTAAGGTATGATGCAAATATTTAACAAATTATGAAATATAATTATTGACTGTGACATGGTTTCAAACTATATTTATTTATTTTTTCAGAAGATACATGTTTCATTTTATTAACCCAACATATCCCAAACATATTTGACCATTTTTTTTAATGTGAAGGTAATACTCATACTAATAACAATAACAATACTAATAATTCAATACCATTATTGAATGCTTACTACATGCTTACTATTCATTATTCAATACTACTATGTATTAATGTATTCATACATTAATCCTGTGATGTAAATGCCATTTTTATTCCTATTTCACAGATTAGAAAACTGAAGCATAAGGCAATTAAGAAATTTACTCAAGATCACATAAGTGGTGGGGGTATGATTTGAACTCAACTTCTCTGAACTGCTATTTTAAAGTCTCCCACATTTAATGCCTACATCTGTAGAAATTCTGTGGAATTAATGTTTCCAGGAAATCACTTGGGGAAACAACTGGATTAGAATGGTTTGTATGAATGACAGATAAATTGCTTTTACTTTTAATATTCACAAGGTCCTGAGGCTGTTACAGTACATTTTCTAGAATGATTTGCAGTAATGTTGAATATAAAAATTTCATCTTTTAAGGTACTGGACTTCTCCAGAGTATGACCCTTTATATAAATGTTTATTCTCTTGAGTTTTTCTGAATTAAATCTCTTACTATGATAATTTTTTAAATTTTATTATTATTATACTTTAAGTTTTAGGGTACATGTGCACAATGTGCAGGTTTGTTACATATGTATACATGTGCGATGTTGGTGTGCTGCACCCATTAACTCATCATTTAGCATTAGGTATATCTCCTAATGCTGTCCCTCCCCGCTCCCCCCACCCCATAACAGTCCCTGGAGTGTGATGTTCCCCTTCCTGTGTCCATGTGTTCTCATTGTTCAATTCCCACCTATGAGTGAGAACATGCAGTGTTTGGTTTTTTGTCCTTGCGATAGTTTGCTGAGAATGATGTTTTCCAGTTTCATCTATGTCCCTACAAAGGACATGAACTCATCATTTTTTATGTCTGCATAGTATTCCATGGTGTATATGTGCCACATTTTCTTAATCCAGTCTATCGTTGTTGGACATTTAGGTTGGTTCCAAGTCTTTGCTATTGTGAATAGTGCTGCAATAAACATACGTGTGCATGTGTCTTTATAGCAGCATGATTTATAGTCCTTTGGGTATATACCCAGTAATGGGATTGCTGGATCAAATGGTATTTCTAGTTCTAGATCTCTGAGGAATCGCCACACTGACTTCCACAATGCTTGAACTAGTTTACAGTCCCACCAACAGTATAAAAGTGTTCCTATTTCTCCACATCCTCTCCAGCACCTGTTGTTTCCTGACTTTTTAATGATCGCCATTCTAACTGGTGTGAGATGATATCTCATTGTGAATTTTAGACCAATATCCTTGATGAACATTGATGCAAAAATCCTCAATAAAATACTGGCAAACCGAATCCAGCAGCACATCAAAAAGCTTATCCACCATGATCAAGTGGGCTTCATCCCTGGGATGCAAGGCTGGTTCAACATATGCAAATCAATAAATGTAATCCAGCATATAAACAGAACCAAAGACAAAAACCACATGATTATCTCAATAGATGCAGAAAAGGCCTTTGACAAAATTCAACAACGCTTCATGCTAAAAACTCTTAATAAATTAGGTGTTGATGGGACATATCTCAAAATAATAAGAGCTATCTATGAAACCCACAGCCAATATCATAGTGAATGGGCAAAAAGTGGAAGCATTCCCTTTGAAAACTGGCACAAGACAGGGATGCCCTCTCTCACCACTCCTATTCAACATAGTGTTGGAAGTTCTGGCCAGGGCAATTAGGCAGGAGAAGGAAATAAAGGGTATTCAATTAGGAAAAGAGGAAGTCAAATTGTCCCTGTTTGCAGATGACATGATTGTATGTCTAGAAAACCCCATCATCTCAGCCCAAAATCTCCTTAAGCTGATAACCAACTTCAGCAAAGTCTCAGGATACAAAATCAATGTGAAAAAATCACAAGCATTCTTATACTATGATAATTTTAAAAACTATTTTATTTTTTATGATTTCAACTTTTATTTTAGATTCGATGGCACATGTGCATTTTTGTTACACGGGTATATCACATGATTCTAAGGTTTGGGTACAAATGATCCCATCTCCCTGGTAGTGGGCATAGTACCCAATAGCTAATTGTTCAATGCTTACTGCCCTTCCCCACTCTCCCATCCAGTAGTCCCCAGTGTCTACTATTGTCATCTTTATGTCAATGAGTACCTGAGGTTTAGCCCCCGCTTATAAGTGAAAATATGCAGTATTTGGTTTTCTTCTCTTTTTTTTAACTTTTATTTTAGGTTTAGGGGTACATGAGCAGGTTTATTATATAGGTAAACTACATGTCATGGGGATTTGGTGTGCAGATTATTTCATCTCCCAGGTAATAAACATGCTATACAATAGGTAGTTTTTTTGATCTTCTCCCTCCTCCCTCCTCCCACCCACCACCCTCAAGTAGGCCCCCAGTGTCTGTTGTTCCCCTCTTTGTGTCCATGTGTTGCATTGTTTAGGTGCATTTATAAGCAAGAACATATGGCATTTGTTTGTTTGTTTTGTTCCTTCTTAGTTTGCTTAGGTTAATGGCCTGTAGTTCCATCTATGTTGCTGCAAAGGACATGGTCTTGTTCTTTTTTATGACTGTGTAGTATTCCATGGTATATATGTACCACATTTTCTTTATCCAGTCTACCACTGATGGACAGTTATGTTGATTCCATGTCTTTGCTATTGTGAATAGTGCTGCAATGAATATACATGTGCATGTGTCTTTGTGGTAGAACGATTTATATTCCTTCGAGTATATACCCAATAATGGACTTGCTAGGTTGAATGCTAATTCTAAGTCTTTTGAGGAATCACTACACTGTTTTCCACAAAGGCTGAACTAGTTTACATTCCTATCAGCAGCGTATAAGTGTTCCCTTTTCTCTGCAATCTTGCCAGCATCTGTTATCTTTTGACATTTTTAATAGTCATTCTGACTGGTGTGAGATGGTATCTCATTGTGGTTTTAATGTGCATTTCTCTAACTATTAGTGATGTGGAGCATCTTTTCACAGGCTCGTGGGTCATGTGTATGTCTTCTTTTGAAACGTGTGTTCATGTGCTTTGCACACTTTTGTGGATATTAGACCTTTGTTGGGTGCATAATTTGCAAATATTTTCTCCCATTCTGTAGGTTGTCTGTTTGCTCTGTTGATAGTTTCTTTTGCTGTGCAGAAGCTCTTCAGTTTAATTAGTTCCCATTTGTCCATTTTTGTTTTTGTTGCAATTGCTTTTGGCATCTTTGTCATGAAATCTTTGTCAGGGCCTATGTCCAGAATGGTATTTCCTAGGTTATCTTCCAGGATTTTTATGGTTTTAGGTTTTACATTTAAGTGTTTAATTCATATTGAGTTGATTTTTGTATATGGTGTAAGGAAGGGGTCCAGTTTCACTCTTCTGCATATAGCTAACCAGTTATCCCAACACCGTTTATTGAATAGGGAGTCCTGTCCTCATTGCTTGTTCTTGTTAACTTTATTGAATATTAGATAGTTGCAGGGGTGTGTCATTATTTCTGGGCTCTCTCTTCTGTTCCACTGGTTTATGTGTCTGTTTCTGTACCAGTACCATGCTGTTTTGGTTACTGTAGCCTTGTAGGATAGTTTGAAGTCAGGTAACATGATGATTCCTTCTTTGTTCATTTTGCTTAGGATTGCCTTGGCTATTTAGGCTCTTTTTTGGTTCCTTATGAAATTTGAAATATATTTTTCTAATTCTCTGAAGAATGCCATTGGTAGTTTGATAGAAATAGCATTGAAGCTATAAGTTGCTTTGGGCAGTATGGCCATTTTAACAATATTAATTATTCCTGCCCATGAGTATGGAATATTTTGCCATTTGTTTGTGTCATCTCTGATTTCTTTGAGCAGTGTTTTATAATTCTCATTTTAGGGATCTTTCACCTCCCTGGTTAGCTTTATTTATAGGTATTTTATTCTTTTTGTGGCTATTGTGAATGGGATTGCGTTCTTGATTTGGCTCTCAGCTTGGATGTTTTTGGTGTCAGACAATGCTTCTGATTTTTTTTTTTGTTTGTTTGTTTTTGAGATGGGGTATCACTCTTGTCGCCCAGGCTGGAGTACAACGGCACGATCTTGCTCACTGCAACCTCCGCCTCCCAGGTTCAAGCAGTTCTCCTGCCTTGGCCTCCCGAGTAGCTTGGATTACAGGCAATCGCCACCACACCTGTCTAATTTTTGTATTTTTAATAGAGAAGGGGTTTTGCCATGTTGGCCAGGCTGGTTTGAACTCCTTACTTCAGGTGATCCACCTGCCTCAGCTTCCCAAAGTGCTGGGATTACAGGCGTGAGCCACTACACCTGGCCAGCTGATTTTTGTACATTGATTTTGTATCTTGAAACTTTGCTGAAGTTGTTTATCAGATCAAGAAACTTTTGGCCAGACCCTATGTATGGGATTTTTCTAGGAGTAAAGTCATATTGTCTGCAAACAGGGATAGTTTGACTTCCTCTCTTGGTATCTGTTTTTTTGTTCCTGTGTTAATTCCCTTAGGATAATGACCTCCAGCTGCATTTGCTGCAAAGGACGTGTTTTTTTTAATGGCTGTATAGTGCTTCATGATGTATGTATACCCCATTTTCGTGATTCAGTCCACCATTGATGGGTGGCTAGGTTGATTTCATGTCTTTGCCATTGTGGTGATGAACACACTCAAACTGTATTTAGTTTGATGTAGAACTGTGGTGTATTTTACAGCTAAACAAACTCAAATTCCTGACTAATTACAAACCAGGTATTTTGTGCTCTCTTACAAATACAAAGGTGTTATGATACCTCCATTTTAGGGTTACCGTTGGGATTAAATTATTTAACAAAGGCAGTGTGTCTAATACAGTGTTTGACACTCACAGACACTGAGTTAATGCTAGTACCATTTTATATTTTGCCTTATTTTTACTGTCAACTTTAATTATTCCAATAAAAATATGATCACCTAAAATATATGCAAGGGAAAAAACTCATCTGGGTGGAGCTTGAAAGTTCAAGCCTCAAGTATAACAATAAATAAAAGCTTGAGATGGTTATTCAGGAAAGTAGCAATTTCATGGATCTCTGGATGCAACAGATTCTAGAACAGAGAGTCCATATGAAGTGTGTACTTTCCCTCCAGGGCCCCATGCACTGTGAGGACAGTTGTGTATATATAGGAGGTAGAGCACTTTTTTGGTGCTATCCTCACAATTTTTTTTTTTTTCTTTTTGAGACAGTCTTGCTCTGTGCCAGGCTGGAGTGCAGTGACACAATCTCGGCTCACTGCAACCTGCAACTCCCTGGTTCAAGCGATTCTCCTGCCTGAGCCTCCCAAGTAGCTGGGATTACAGGCACCTGCCACCACATCCAGCTAACTTTTGTGTTTTTAGTAGAGACGGGTTTCACCATGTTGGCCAGGATGGTCTCGATCTCCTGACCTCGTGATCTGCCCTCCTCAGCCTCCCAAAATGCTAGGATTACAGTTGTGAGCCACCACGCCTGGCCCCTCACAATTTTTCTATATACCTAAATCTATTCTAAAATAAAATGTTTATTTAAAAAATACACTCTGAGAAAACAACCCAAAATGAAAATACACATACATACAAATACATATACTGTTTTTCTTTTTATTCTTTTTGTGTTTTCTTGCATGCATATACTTTTGAAAGTGGGAAACCTTCATAGCAAAAATTTTGGGTTGGTCACTGTGGCTCACACCTGTAATCCTAGCATTTTAGGAGGCCGAGGAGGGCAGATCACCTGAGGTCAGGAGTTTGAGACCAGCCTGGCCACCACGGCGAAACCCCATCTCTACTAAAAATACAAAAATTAGCTGGGCGTGGTGGTGGGCACCTGTAACCCCAGCTACTCGGGATGCTGAGGGATGAGAATCCCTCAAACCCAGGAGGCTGAGGTTGCAGTGAGTCAAGATCACACCGCTGCACTCCAGCCTGGGGGATAGAGCAAGACTCTGTCTCAAAAAAAAAAAAAAAAAAATGGAAATAACATCTAAAAAACTGGTTATATAAACTGCGTGGTTCACAAATAATAGTAGATACTATATCGTTATTAAAGAGTCACAAAATTTAGAATATGTTAATATGTGGGAAATCATACATGGGATATGAAAAAGCAAAACACATAGCATGTTTACTCTGGTTATAAAAATTTCAAAAGCTAGGAATATTCACATTAAAAATAATTTGAAAAGGATATGTTACAATGAGGTAGTTGGCATTTCAAGTTTGTCTATGTTTTCTGTGGATATTTTAGATAAAATATTCATAAGAAATATTCCTTTATTCAGATATAAAAAATGCTCTCCTCACTCAGACTAGTTATTCTGAACATGTTTTGTTTTTCTCAAGCTAATTGTTGGACTTTTGAGAGATAGTGCCCTTTCTATTCCATAATTTAGTGATACAAATAGTGCTTACTAGCTTGATGCCTGGTGTAAAGAACTCAAGAAAAGTTTATTAAACAAAAATTTAATATAATCTACTTGCTAAACTTTTTAAAGCTTTATGTTCAATACTATAAAAATTTAAACATTTTTGTAATATATATATATATTTTTGAGACACAGTTGCACTCTGTCACCTAGGCTGGAGTGCAGTGGCACGATTTCAGCTCACCCCAACCTCCGCCACCAGGGTTCAAGTGATTCCCGTGGGATTTCTATTGATTCTTATACTTTATAGATTATTTAGAATTTTCTATGTATGATTATGTTATCTGTAAATAATGACTGCTTTATTCCATCCTTTTTTTTTTTTTTTTTTTTTGAGACAGAGTCTTGCCCTGTCACCCAGGCTGGAGTGCTGGAGTGCAGTGGCATGATCTTGGCTCACTACAACCTCCACCTTGCCCAACTTGCAAGCTCACAAGCATGTTTTCTTTTTCTTGTCACTTTGCATTGACTAAGACCTCAGCAGAATGTTTAGTAGCAGCAAAGACAGTGGGTATTCTTTATTTATTCATAATCTGTCATGGGTTGGATACCCTGGGAAGCAGATTGTGAGACTGCAATTAGCATGCAAGAAGTTTGCTAGCAATACTTTTGGGATCCACCCATGTGGATTGAATGGAAGGGGAGCAGTCTTTATGCCTCTGTAGCTATCAGTAAGTGGTAGTGTGACCTGGGGATGAGGGTGGCTCAGGATGAGGTGACTGTCTTCAGTCAACCCAGTTCCTAAAAGGGATAGACAACTAAAGGGCTCTGACAAAAGTACCCCTAGAGGCTGGTAAATAGTTCTTCAGTTCTGAAGAGTCAGCATCTTCTACACAAGTTTTCATGGGGAAAGATGTTAAATTTCACAATGATATTTGTGTCTCAGTGTTCTCTAACCAACAAATATAACAATAGTTTTAATAAAAACAATTACAATGATAATAAGACAACAAACAAAAATACAGTAACTAACATTTGTGTAATGGGATATTAAATGGTACTTTTCTTATCATCTCAGGATTTCAGCTGAAGTCCCCAATTGAGCCTGGTGGATGATAGAACCCTGTCACATTTTGCAGAGAGACATTTCTAAGCAGGACATACTAAAAGATATGTGGCTTTGTGTACATTACTTCAAATAGCTTAGATAAAAGAAAAATTTGAAAAGAAAAAGTTGTCTATATCACAGTCTTCGCTCCCTTAAGGCAAAATGAGTTGTTTTCTAGAGATTTTTGTGGTTGATAATGTCATTGTTTTTTTTTTATTTTTTTGCAAGAGACTGGAATTTTATTCCTCAGCTGGATATTTATTGAACTGCAGAAATGCATAGTCTTGCCTTATACTTCCCTTACTGATCTTGAGGGCATTTGGGAATGTCTTTAACACAGACACCGATGCCTGTATCTGAGGGATCTGAAATTCAAGGCAAGGTAGAGTTGTCTATGACAGCAGGAAGAGCAGAGAAGCTAGTTTTGATATCAACAGCATGGATACAAATTTCCCCGGGCCAAGTGAATCTCGTGAAAAATAGCCACTTGTGCCATCTTGACAGGACCCTGTCAAAGAAGATTGTTTATGGAGCGTGATGACCTCGGCTGCGCCTGTGCGATCATCACTGGAATGAGAGTGGAGGATGCAGAGATGAGAGGGTTCATGAAAGGTCCATTACCTTGTCAGAGAATGGTGCCATGTAGCGGTCATAGAGGGAGTCTCCAGAAAACCCTCCAACACTCTAAGAAAGTGTGAAAGAACGTGCATTCTGCACCTGCCATCACTGAGAACTCATATAGATTATAACAGCACCAGACAAGAAAGACAATGGTGTTTTCCTTTAACTTCTTCTCTGACAATTACCTCCCACCCCCATGACCCTGGACGTGTGAGTACCAGGTCAAATAGGGGAAAAAGGAGAAAAGATCAGCAAACTCCCTCACAGGCCACAGATCTGGCCTGAGCAGATGGGAGTGGGGCATAAGTGGGCGGTGGTAGTGGTGCCGGGCAGATACGGAATTAGATGGGATATTAACGTTTTGATTTACACTGGAGTTTTAGAGGTGTGGCTAGTCTTAAAAACTGTAACTTTTTAAACATCTATAATATTTGCTCATGATGTTGCCAGGAAGTAGAGAAGGGTGATCCAACATCCTTCTTAAGGGCAGTAGTAAGAGAAAAACAAAGCCATGAAAACCACTAAACTCAGAGAATAACAGTAATAGTGACAACCAGTCAAAGCAATCACTAACTTTCAGTCAAAGTTTTGCTATTTGTGAAGCACTCCCACGGAGTCTAACTTATAATCATCTATCTAGTTGGTCCTCCTCAATACAATCATCAGTATGGTTTTTCTTTCCACTTCAGAACCTTGGAGCAAACTGTAACTGTTCCTGGAATGCTCTTCCTCCTGTTTTAGCCTAGATAATTTTTGCTGCTATTATGGAGCGTAGATCAATGTCTTTGCCTCACAGAAGTTATGTCTGACCCTCCAGATAGATCTACCCATTTTATGCTTTCATAGCACCCACTATTCCCACCTCAGAATACTTTTCCCCAATTTTACTTAAATAATTACTTGTGGAATTAATTGGTTAATACCTATGTCTCCAGCTAGAATCTAAGCCTCAAGGGGGCATGGCCCTAGTGGATCTTGCTCAGAATTGATTTTCTGGCATCCACCACAAAGCCTTACACACAGTATAAAAGTTCAATAGGGATATCAGTTGAATAAATGAAGAAATGGTGAAAGAACTAATATGACTCAAGGTTCCTAATCCCTAAGAAGAGTTTCTCTGGATTCCATGGTCTGTAAAGCTATAGGCCAAAATGACTTCCTGATAGTGGACATTTGTAACTGGATTTAGTATTTCACTGTGGTTTGTTAGGAGATACTGAACTGGGTGGGGAAGGCCATCACTTACCAGGACATGGGTGTGGGAAGAAGGGAGTGCGCAGATAGCTCCTGGGGTGGGGCCCAGGTGAACTTCTTTTATTTTAGACAGCCACTATTCATTAGAAAGAATGCAAGTCCTTTTCACCTTTATCTTTGTAGAGATAATGGGAGATGCAGAATTTTTTTAAGGCACGTTCTTTGGTCCTTTTGAACGAAAGTGCTGTATAAGTCCATGATGTTATTTTTGACTAATCAAAGGGAAAAATGTCAGGCTAACATCAAGGACAGACTTTTGATAATTTTTTAAAAAGGTTATGCATGCTACCTTTTATTCAGCAGTCAATTAAATGCCTTCACTTTTAAACATAAAACTGAGCAGCTGATTTTTTTTCTTTTCAATGGTATTTTTTATCCATAAAAAATTAAGCATATTTTTTCAATGCATTATTGGAAAAGATCAACCACCCATCCATAAAATCTTCTAAAACCACTATATTCCCTCTTTGACATTTTAAGACATTTTAGCTAATGTGGTAATATATTTGGATTCTACTCAGTTTAGAGTGTTTCTAAAAATACATAAATAGAGGTTTACCCTGAAGCTTCCTAATAAAACTAAAACAAGTTTCATTTCATTGAAATGTTGTTTCTTCTTTGACTTTTGAATAGGATGATTGTTAAGGGTGCTTCCCAGGAATAGAATATCATCCACTCACTTTCTTACTAAGAAAGCTGGCTTTTTAATCTTCATTTGTTGATGGCTTTGGCCTGAACAACTAGAAAGTATCACATCAAACAAGAAGGAAAGAAATTAAATAAACTTCAGGAAACTCTTACAAGAAAGGCCATCTATTTAAAAAATATTAAGTGTGTTTGTTCAATAACCATGTGTGTAAACTAAATGCAGCAGCTTAATGAAATAATTCAATGAAATACTTTAGCTTTATTGATAATGACAGAGTTCTATAGTGGCTGGTAATGACATAACAGATAATTATAATAGTATGATATGATTTTTCTCTATATAATCATAAACAAGCTTAAGAACCAAAGCTTGTAAGAAATTTGTGAATAAAGAGAACATTTCCCCTCCATTATTCTGGCTTAATTATAACCATAGGCCATATCTTTCTTGGGAAGATAAACAAAGCACATGTAATAATAAATGTTTCATCTCAACCATGAATTTTCATGATGAACAGAATAGAGATCAAAGTCATATTAATCTAAATATTAGAAGTTCTGTGACTTTATTTTGTGCCTCCCAAGTTGGTGAAGCTTGACAGATTGGCTAAAGCTATTATGTAATTTAGAAAAAAATTGATCTTGTAAATACATGTAGTTTCTCACTCCGGAATATGGTATTGTTCTTTATTTATTCAAGTCATTTTTTTATATCTCTAGTGGAGTTTTCAGGTTAAGCCCGAGCCAAGTACGCCCTTGGAATACTGACAGGTATGATAGTGTCTGGGAAATTGACAGGGTGGTCCCCTGAGGCTTAATTGCATGAGAGAATGAGGCATCTACTGGAAGAGAATTTGATTCTCAGGGAAGAGGATGTTAGGCAACAAATCAAATCTTAACAAATCTGTGGTCATAGGTAGGGAATAAATAGGACTGAGAGGCCTGAAGAGAGCACAGTATTTATCTCCTATTGCAGCCACATTCCCCTTGCTCTATTCTTTATTTATATCTAAATTTCCTAGAGAAGAAATTTTGTAACTAAAAAAGAGAAAATACCATGTTCCTATAAACTGCTTAAGATATCAGGTCACAAAGGTATTTCTTTGGTATTCTTCATACAGAATATAATCCAAAATGACAGAGGGGTCCTGTCTAGTCTTCTCCACAGAACGCAAGGCAGCACTGTATACGGAAGGCTCAGAGGGCAAGCAAGACTTGAACCAATGGTCACAGGAAAGTAGCTGCTAACACAATGGAGGTGGCAGCTGTGCCTGGTGGGGCAGAGGGGCAGGGGGGACTTTCTTAGAGGAAGTGGTATACCCACTAAAGGAAGCTGTAGTGCCTATGAGGATGGTGGAGTTCAACAGAAGTACAATAACAGAAAAATCACTGGTGGAAATGGAAATGGAAGCAGCAATGTAAAGGGCTCATCTAACAAAGCAGTTCCTGGAGGAACAGAGCTCAGCTGTAGGTACTGGGGAGAGCAAAATCACACTGAGATATGGTGGCGTGGTGGGGTATGGAGGGAGGATTTCGCAGGAGAAATTCTGAAAGAGGAAGTGAGACTAGTGATTGTAAATGTAGGTTATTGATACTGGTGAAATACAATTTTAAGTTTTGAGTTGAAATCCTCAGGGGAAACAGACCACAGAACTCTGAGCAACTTTCTTAATAAAAGCCCTAAATATTATACGGGTTGGTTGGATTCATTTTCGATAGCTATGGTAAGTTTGCGCTTTTTTTTTCTGGTTTTGTGTTTTAATTTTAATTATTTTCTATTTTATCTATTTTTCAAAACCAACAAAAATCTGAAAAAATTGTAATAAAATAGTAAATGTAAGAAGAGTCAAAACTTGATTTAAAGGTGACAGCTGAGTAGGAAATGAAAAGAGAAGTTATATTTAATTTTTTTTAACTATGAGTTTTGAGTTTATGTTAACTAATACAGTTAGATGTAATAAGTTTTGGATATTCCAGTAATCAAAACAAAGAGAAAAACTATGATAGGATGTATAATACTTTTATGTTTTTAGATAATATTACACTCATTTTTTATTATGACCTTTTAAAAATATTTTCCTTCATAAGCAATATGCAAATGCATCTCATTTAAATATTTCCAGCAATACTATATATATATATATATGTACTTGCATATATATATATATATGTGTGTGTGTGTGTGTACTTGCTTCTGAGAGGGAGAGTAGACTATTGTGTATGTGTATATATATATATATACACACACACAATGTTGTATTGTGTGTAAATATATACACACACACATACACAATAAAATTAAGAGTCTACTCTCCCTCTCATAAGCAAGTACTTTCGACATATATGTGTCTTTGCATTCTTTTCTCTATATGTTCTTGTCTGTTCATTCACATATAATGTTGAGCCCTTAGTGAGATCTGTATGAGAAGGCTTCCACGGAGGAGTTCTGATTTTATCTGTGAGGATTGTGGTTTCTATGTATTAAAATATATTGGAAGATGATAACTAAAATGTTAATATTTTCCTTGACTAGAAGAATAAAAATGATTTAGAATTTTTTCACAGATTCCTATATTTTCTAAATTTTTTACGTTGACTATTTATTATATTTTAAATTTAAAAAACCCCTCAGTGTCAATTTAAATAAATAATACCAGTGAGTTTCTAAGGGTGCAGATGCAAATAGAAGACTGTAAGGCAGAGGTTTACATTTTAGGCCATTTGGTAATGCTTGGATGGTCAAAATCTGTTAGAAGTTTACATAAAATTGTTTAGTAGTACTAACTAATATATTGCACGCAGCTTGCTTTTTGTTTCCTCAGTTCTATGAATAACTTATTATTTCTTAATAGTCAGCAGACAGGCCCAGCTTGAGGTTTTTTTTTTCATATTTAGATTTAGCTCCTGCCTAAATAGCTTATGCAAGCATTGAAGGTCCACAAGCCAACTCAGAGGTCATGGCATTGGGAATATTGCTTATAAACCTCTGCTAATTCTCTGTAGATCATATAGTGCCATCTATACCCATTTGCTGAAGTTCTTATTATTATACTTTAAGTTTTAGGGTACATGTGCACAATGTGCAGGTTTGTTACATATATATACATGTGCCATGTTGGTGTGCTGCACCCATTAACTCGTCATTTAGCATTAGGTATATCTCCTAATGCTATCCCTCACCCCTTACCCCACCCCACAACAGTCACTGGAGTGTGATGTTCCCCTTCCTGTGTCCGTGTGTTCTCATTGTTTAATTCCCACCTATGAGTGAGAACATGTGGTGTTTGGTTTTTTGTCCTTGCGATAGTTTACTGAGAATGATGGTTTCCAGTTTCATCCATGCCCGTACAAAGGACATGAACTCATCATTTTTTATGGCTGCATAGTATTCCATAGTGTATATGTGCCACATTTTCTTAATCCAGTCTATCATTCTTGGACATTTGGGTTGGTTCCAACTCTTTGCTATTGTGAATAGTGCCGCAATAAACATACGTTTGCATGTGTCTTTATAGCAGCATGATTTATAGTCCTTTGGGTATATACCCAGTAATGGGATGGCTGGGTCAAATGGTATTTCTAGTTCTAGATCCCTGAGGAATCGCCACACTGACTTCCACAATGGTTGAACTAGTTTACAGTCCCACCAACAGTGTAAAAGTGTTCCTATTTCTCCACATCCTCTCCAGCACCTGTTGTTTCCTGACTTTTTAATGATGGCCATTCTGACTGGTGTGAGATGGTATCTCATTGTGGTTTTGATTTGCATTTCTCTGATGGCCAGTGATGATGAGCATTTTTTCATGTGTTTTTTGGCTGCGTAAATGTCTTCTTTTGAGAAGTGTCTGTTCATGTCCTTCGCCCGCTTTTTGGTGGGGTTGTTTTTTTCTTGTAAATTTGTTTGAGTTCATTGTAGATTCTGGATATTAGCCCTTTGTCAGATGAGTAGGTTGCAAAAATTTTCTCCCATTTTGTAGGTTGCCTGTTCACTCTGATGGTAGTTTCCTTTGCTGTGCAGAAGCTCTTTAGTTTAATTAGATCCCATTTGTCAATTTTGGCTTTTGTTGCCATTGCTTTTGGTGTTTTAGATATGAAGTCTTTGCCCATGCCTATGTCCTGAATGGTATTGCCTAGGTTTTCTTCTAGGGTTTCTATGGTTTTAGGTCTAACATGTAAGTCTTTAATCCATCTTGAATTAATTTTTGTATAAGGTGTAAGGAAGGGATCCAGTTTCAGCTTTCCACATATGGCTAGCCAGTTTTCCCAGCACCATTTATTAAATAGGGAATCCTTATCCCATTGCTTGTTTATGTCAGGTTTGTCAAAGATCAGATAGTTGTAGATATGCGGCATTGTTTCTGAGGGCTCTGTTCTGTTCCATTGATCTATGTCTCTGTTTTGGTACCAGTACCATGCTGTTTTGATTACTGTAGCCTTGTAGTATAGTTCGAAGTCAGGTAGTGTGATGCCTCCAGCTTTGTTCTTTTGGCTTAGGATTGACTTGGTGATGCGGGCTCTTTTTTGGTTCCATACGAACTTTAAAGTAGTTTTCTCCAATTCTGTGAAGAAAGTCATTGGTAGCTTGATGGGGATGGCATTGAATCTGTAAATTACCTTGGGCAGTATGGCCATTTTCATGATATTGATTCTTCCAACCCATGAGCATGGAATGTTCTTCCATTTGTTTGTATCCTCTTTTATTTCATTGAGCAGTGGTTTGTAGTTCTCCTTGAAGAGGTCCTTCACATCCCTTGTAGGTTGGATTCCTAGGTATTTTTTCTCTTTGATGCAATTGTGAATGGGAGTTCACTCATGATTTGGCTCTCTGTTTGTCTGTGATTGGTGTACAAGAACGCTTGTGATATTTGTACATTGATTTTGTATCCTGAGACTTTGCTGAAGTTGGTTATCAGCTTAAGGAGATTTTGGGCTGAGACAGTGGGATTTTCTGGATATACAATCATGTCATCTGCAAACAGGGACAATTTGACTTCCTCTTTTCCTAATTGAATACCCTTTATTTCCTTCTCCTGCCTGATTGCCCTGGCCAGAACTTCCAACACTATGTTGAATAGGAGTGGTGAGAGAGGGCATCCCTGTCTTGTGCCAGTTTTCAAAGGGAATGCTTCCAGTTTTTGCCCATTCAGTATGATATTGGCTGTGGGTTTGTCATAGATCTTATTATTTTGAGATAACGTCCCATCAATACCTAATTTATTGAGAGTTTTTAGGATGAAGGGTTGTTGAATTTTGTCAAAGGCCTTTTCTGCATCTATTGAGATAATCATGTGGTTTTTGTCTTTGGTTCTGTTTATATGCTGGATTACATTTATTGATTTGTGTATGTTGAACCAGCCTTGCATCCCAGGGATGAAGCCCACTTGATCATGGTGGATAAGCTTTTTGATGTGCTGCTGGATTCAGTTTGCCAGTATTTTATTGAGGATTTTTGCATCAATGTTCATCAAGGATATTGGCCTGAAATTCTCTTTTTTGGTTGTGTCTCTGCCAGGCTTTGGTATCAGTATGATGCTGGCCTCATAAAATGTGTTAGGGAGGATTCCCTCTTTTTCTATTGATTGGAATAGTTTCAGAAGGAATGGTAACAGTTCCTCCTTGTATCTCTGGTAGAATTTGGCTGTGAATCCATCAGGTCCTGGACTCTTTTTGGTTGGTAAGCTATTGATTATTGCCACAATTTCAAGCCTGTTATTGGTCTATTCAGAGATTCAACTTCTTCCTCGTTTAGTCTTGGGAGGGTGTATTTGTTGAGGAATTTATCCATTTCTTCTAGATATTCTAGTTTATTTGTGTAGAGGTGTTTGTAGTATTCTCTGATGGTAGATTGTATTTCTGTGGGATCGGTGGTGGTATCCCCTTTTTCATGTTTTATTGAGTCTCTTTGATTCTTCTCTCTTTTCTTCTTTATTAGTCTTGCTAGCAGTCTATCAATTTTGTTGATCTTTTCAGAAAGCCAGCTCCTGGATTCATTAATTTTTTGAAGGGTTTTTTGTGTCTCTATTTCCTTCAGTTCTGCTCTGATTTTAGTTATTTCTTGCCTTCTGCTAGCTTTTGAATGTGTTTGCTCTTGCTTTTCTAGTTCTTTTAATTGTGATGTTAGGGTGTCAATTTTGGATCTTTCCTGCTTTCTCTTGTGGGCATTTAGTGCTATAAATTTCCCTCTACACACTGCTTTGAATGTGTCCCAGAGATTCTGGTATGTTGTGTCTTTGTTCTCGCTGGTTTCAAAGAACATCTTTATTTCTGTCTTCATTTCGTTATGTACCCAGTAGTCATTCAGGAGCAGGTTGTTCAGTTTCCATGTAGTTGAGCGGTTTTGAGTGAGTTTCTTAATCCTGATTTCTAGTTTGATTGCACTGTGGTCTGAGAGACAGTTTGTTATAATTTCTGTTCTTTTACATTTGCTGAGGAGAGCTTTACTTCCAACTATGTGGTCAATTTTGGAATAGGTGTGGTGTGGTGCTGAAAAAAATGTATATTCTGTTGATTTGGGGTGGAGAGTTCTGTAGATGTCTATTAGGTCTGCTTGGTGCAGAGCTGAGTTCAATTCCTGGGTATCCTTGTTAACTTTCTGTCTCGTTGATCTGTCTAATGTTGACAGTGGGGTGTTAAAATCTCCCATTATTATTGTGTGGGAGTTTAAGTCTCTTTGTAGGTCACTCAGGACTTGCTTTATGAATCTAGGTGGTCCTGTGTTGGGTGCATATATATTTAGGATAGTTAGCTCTTCTTGTTGAATTGATCCCTTTACCATTATGTAATGGCCTTCTTTGTCTCTTTTGATCTTTGTTGGTTTAAAGTCTATTTTATGAGAGACTAGGATTGCAACCCCTGCCTTTTTTGGTTTTCCATTTGCTTGGTAGATCTTCCTCCATCCCTTTATTTTGAGTCTATGTGTGTCTCTGCACGTGAGATGGGTTTCCTGAATACAGCACACTGATGGGTCTTGACTCTTTATCCAGTTTGCCAGTCTGTGTCTCTTAATTGGAGCATTTAGCCCATTTACATTTAAAGTTAATATTGTTATGTGTGAATTTGATCCTGTCATTATGATGTTAGTTGGTTATTTTGCTTGTTAGTTGATGCAGTTTCTTCCTGGCCTCGATGGTCTTTACAATTTGGCGTGTTTTTGCAGCGGCTGGTACTGGTTGTTCCTTTCCATGTTTAGTGCTTCCTTCAGGAGCTCTTGTAGGGCAGGCCTGGTGGTGACAAAATCACTCAGCATTTGCTTGTCTGTAAAGTATTTTATTTCTCCTTCACTTAAGAAGCTTAGTTTGGCTGGATATGAAATTCTGGGTTGACAATTCTTTTCTTCAAGAATGTTGAATATCGGCCCCCACTCTCTTCTGGCTTGTAGAGTTTCTGCCAAGAGATCAGCTGTTAGTCTGATGGGCTTCCCTTTGTGGGTAACCCGACCTTTCTCTCTGGCCGCCCTTAACATTTTTTCCTTCATTTCAACTTTGGTGAATCTGACAATTATGTGTCTTGGAGTTGCTCTTCTCGAGGAGTATCTTTATGGCATCCTCTGTATTTCCTGAATCTGAATGTTGGCCTGCCTTGCTAGATTGGGGAAGTTCTCCTGGATAATATCTTGCAGAGTGTTTTCCAACTTGGTTCCATTCTCCCTGTCACTTTCAGGTACACGTAGGTTTGGTCTTTTCACATAGTCCCATATTTCTTGGAGGCTTTGTTCATTTCTTTTTATTCTTTTTTTCTTTAAACTTCCCTTCTCACTTCATTTCATTCATTTCATCTTCTATCACTGATACCCTTTCTTCCAGTTGATCGCATTGGCTACTGAGGCTTCTGCAATCTTCACGTAGTTCTCAAAACTTGGCTTTCCGCTCCATCAGCTCCTTTAAGCTCTTCTCTGCATTGGTTATCTTAGTTATACATTCATCTATTTGTTTTTTCAAAGTTTTTATCTTCTTTGCCATTGGTTTGTATTTCCTCCTGTAGCTCGGAGTAGTTTGATCATCTGAAGCCTTCCTCTCTCAACTCGTCAAAGTCATTCTCCGTCCAGCTTTGTTCCATTGCTGGTGAGGAACTGCATTCCTTTGGAGGAGGAGAGGGGCTGTGCTTTTTAGAGTTTCCAGTTTTTCTGCTCTGTTTTCTCCCCATCTTTGTAGGTTTTTCTACTTTTGGTCTTTGATGATGGGGATGTACAGATGAGTTTTTGGTGTGGGTGTCCTTTCTGTTTGTTTTCCTTCTACCAGAAAGGACCCTCAGCTGCAGGTCTGTTGGAGTTTGCTAGAGGTCCACTCCAGACCCTGTTTGGCTGGGTGTCAGCAGCAGTGTCTGCATAACAGCGGATTTTCGTGAGCCTGCAAATTCAGCTGTCTGATTGTTTCTCTGGAAGTTTTGTGTCAGAGGAGTACCTGGCCGAGTGAGGTGTCAGTCTGTCCCTACTGGGGGGTGCCTCCCAGTTAGGCTGCTCTGGGGTCAGGGACCCACTTTAGGAGGCAGTCTGCCCGTTCTCAGATTTCCAGCTGTGTGCTGGGAGAACCACTACTCTCTTCAAAGCTGTCAGACAGGGACATTTAAGTCTGCAGAGGTTCCTGCTGACTTTTTATTTGTCTGTGCCCTGCCCCGAGAGGTGGAGCCTACAGAGGCAGACAGGCCTCCTTGAGCTGTGGTGGGCTCCACCTAGTTTGAGCTTCCTGGCTGCTTTGTTTACCTAAGCAAGCCTGGGCAATGGCGGGCACCCCTCCCCCAGCCTTGCTGCCACCTTGCAGTTTGATCTCAGACTGCTGTCCTAGCAATCAGTGAGACTCTGTGGGAGTAGGTCCCTCCAAGCCAGGTGTGGGACACAATCTCCTGGTGTGCCGTTTTCCAGGCCTGTTGGATAAGCGCAGTATTAGGGTGGGACTGACCCGATTCTCCATGTGCCGTCTATTACCCCTCTCTTTGACTAGGAAAGGGAACTCCCTGACCCCTTGCGCTTCCCGAGTGAGGCAATGCCTCGCCCTGCTTTGGCTTGTGCACGGTGTGCTGCACTGACTGTCCTGCACCTACTGTTTGGCACTCCCTAGTGAGATGAACCCGGTACCTCAGATGGAAATGCAGAAATCACCCGTCTTCTGCATCGCTCATGCTGGGAGCTGTAGACCGGAGCTGTTCCTATTCAGCCATCTTGGCTCCACCCACTCTGAAGTTAAGTTCTTTACAACAGATGTTTACTAAAAATCTACTCTGTGCTAGACATTTTGATAGATACCAACAATAAAAAAAAAGAAATAATATACTGATCTTGCTTTCAAGACTAGTAATAAAAATCAGTTACTCAATGACTGAAGGTTAATACTTAGTGTGGCTCTTGGGTTTATTGAAGTACAAAACCAAAAAAAAGAGAGCTGACATGAATCCTAGTAAGAAAAAATTATACTGTATCCTGACTTATTTTTTTATCCGTTGTTTATACAATAGATTCTTCATCGTAGAATTGTTAAAATTATTTGAAAATTAACAAGATGTTCTTTATAATTTTCCTTGTGTTTAGAGTCTTAAATGTTAAATGTTTGAGTTAGGCTTCTGATGTAGAGTTTTCCTCTGTAACGGGTCTCTAGACTTTGAATCAAAATTGCTCTAATAGTTTGTTTCCCTTTTTTTTACACCAGCTCAAATTTGAAGGATAATTTACCAGTGTGGTTCCACCAAAGCCCCCTAGGCTCCATTCCGCACTGCCATATAAGTTAAGGTCTTTCTGATAGCACCATATTGTGGAGTGATATTTGTAAAGCTTAATTTTGCTGCGTAGGTTCCCAAACAAGCTGTGATCTGCATGAGATCCAAGTAGGGAGCTAGTTCATTTGAAAAAGAGTTAAGATCCAATTGAGAATTAGCTGATAAATTAAAGAAAATTGCTTAACCAAGTGAAGTGCTTACAGGGCAGCGATTACTTGTAAGATTTTTATCCTTTATATTTAATATTCATGAGTGCTGATCCACACAGGAAGTCTTAGGAGCCTCAAAAAAATACTAATTAAATGAGAGTTGGGGTATTGTATCTGCTGTAGCTATTTTCCAACAGATTACATTGTAAAGAAGTTTACCCAGAATGAATGTTCCAACGCCTACTCAGCATAATAGCAGGAGCAATTCTTCTTTAGAAATCCAAGCTCTGATGAATGCATTTTCCAAGCTTGCAAATCACAGCAGCTTGAATATATCCAATAAGGTTCACCTTGTTTTGGGAAATATTTGCTGAGTTTCACTGTGCAAAGACCCTAAGACTGATTTGAGTGATAGCAAGGCTTGAACATCTGAAGAAGTCCTTAGAGTAGATGCTGACTCCTGTCCTATTCACAGTTCCAAGAAATGTTTTTTTAATCCCTTTAGTTTCATTAATTTCACAAGGTAAATGTTCTGAATCATTTCTGCCTTGAAAAGGTTTGATGAACCATTAATATTAGCATCATTAAAAATAGTGAAGTCATTCATCAATTGTGTATTTTAAGTTTTAAATCTAAATAACTTTTAACTTTCCTTTGGAAAGTTAGAGTGACAATGAAAATTAGTATTTCATGGTCTCTTGATTGAATCTGAGATTCAGTCATTAAGGAAGGATCATAATTTTCTTTTTATAATACAGCAATTGACTGTTTTCAATCACCATCAAAACTATATATATATAAATATATATATATATAGTCTCTGTCTCAAGTTCCTGACACAGAGCTACTAAAATCCTTGTAATTTTCTGAGCAAAAGGGGTGCTAGAAACATTTTTTTGTTACAATATTTTGTCTTAGTCCCTGGTTCCTGGCAGAAGAGCTTCCAAGATCCTTGAAATCTCCTGAGTGGTAAGAGTATTTTTTGTATGCTAATGAGATTACTGGTGGCAGGGACCCCTGGATAACTTCAGATTGGAGGCTGGTCACCAGAAAGATCACAGCATGATTAGAGAGCTATAACTTTCAGCCCTACTCCTGACCTCCAGGGAGTGAAAAGAGGATGAAAATTGAGCCAATCACCAATAGCCAATGATTTAATCAATCATGTTTCTAAAAGTGGCATGATAAACGGAACCTCAGTAGAAACCCTAAACAATGAGGTTTAGAGAGCTCTGAGGTTGATGAATGCATCCACATGCTGGGAGGGTAGTGGGCCCCAACTCCATGGGACAGAAGCTCCTATTCTCAGGACTCTTTTGGACCTCACCCTATGTGCCTCTTCATCTAGCTGTTTGTTTGAATCCTTATAGTATCTCTTATCATAAACTAGTATATGTAAGTAAACAATTTCCCTGGGTTCTGTGAGCCATTATGACAAATTATCAAGTATGAGGAGAGGGTCGCAGGAACTCCCAATTTATAGCCAAATCAGACAGAGGTGTGAGTAATTTGATGGCACACTACTTGCAATTGGCATCTGAAGTGGAGGGGGGCAGTCTTGTATGGTTGAACCCATAAACTGTGGGGTCTGCACTAACTCCAGGTAGTTAGTTTCAGTTGAATTAAATTTTAGGACATGCATTTGGTGTCCAAAGAGTTGGAGAATTGGTTGCTGGTGTGGAAAAACACAGTTGGTGTCAGAAGTGTAGTGAGTAGAGAAGTAGTTTTTGTTGTTGTTGTTATGTTGTTAGTAGGACATGTAGAACTAGATGGAGGACTCTCAAATAAGAGCAAATGAAAACTATGGAGATTAGTAAGATCCAGACTGTTTAACCAAGGTAATCTAGTTTCAAAAATAATTCCCTTCCCAAGAAATCAAAAGTGATTGTGAGTTTATGGATAAACAACAATACAGCATGGAGATTTCCTGGACAAGGATGATGACATTCTGTAGCCTGTTGATCATAGATCTGGGAGTGCAATTATTTTGGGAAAAAAGGATCTCTGGCCCAGAGCAAGACTTGAGCCAGCAATTTCAGGGGGCATGTTGTAAAAAGAAAGACTCTTCAGAATTAAAATTTAGGCTCAAGAATGCAATTTAATTGCCAATCTGGTTTAGCAATTTGTTAATGGGCTCAGTGGGAATGTTTTAAGACTATAGATCAGTAAAAAGAGATGTCAAGAGAACAGAAAGAAAATACCAGATGGAGAACAAGGAACCTAGGATGTAGTAAAGGTAATGACAGCTTAGTGTAAAAACTTGTTAAGAATCTTATCAATGTTCTTATTAACATTAACAGGCTTTGGAGGCTGTCCAAACTCTTACATTGAATGGAATCAGCCTGAAACAAGGAGAAAAGACGGGTATAAATTACAGTGACATGAAATAACGTTTTAAATATGTGTTGACTGATACCTGCAGTTGCCACGTCAGCTATTTTCTGTTGGTTACTGTTGGCATAGTGAGTTCAGTTCCATATATGAGGTGGTGTGGAGAGGACCTATGCTACCAGGAGTTTTATTTATTTATTTTATTATTTATTTATTTTTGAGAGGGGGTCTCGCTCTGTCGCCCAGGCTGGAGTGTAGTGGCACGATCTCAGCTCCCTGCAAGCTCCACCTCCCAGGTTCATGCCATTCTCCTGCCTCAGCCTCCCGAATAGCTGGGATTACAGATGCCCACCACCATGCCCGGCTAATTTTTTGTATTTTTAGTAGAGATGGGGTTTCACCGTGTTTAGCCAGGATGGTCTCCATCTCCTGACCTTGTGATCCGCCCACCTCGGCCTCCCAAAGTGCTGGGATTACAGGCGTGAGCCACTGCACCCAGCCCAGGAGTTTTATTTATTATTGTGGCTTTTCTCTATTATTTTTATGTGACCTACATTATGTGACATGTTGGCAGAATTCATCTCTGCTCTTACAGAGTATATGCCTATGGTGTTTGATAGATAATGTGGTTAAAGGTCTTGAAATCTTCATTTTCCTTATGAACTTATGCTTGTCAGCCACCCACACATATCTCTATTTTTAGTCATCCCAGAACTGGGACTGTTTCTCCATGAACAGCTGACCTTTGTTGGCATTGTTCACAGTTTTAGCTGACTTAATGTGTATTTGAGAACTCATTTCCCCAGAGTTTCAACCTGAAACCAGAGGCTCAGACATGGAGATTCTACTTCCTAGAGACCAGGAGTCTTGAAGAGAAGACCACGTCTGGTCTAAAAAAAAAAGACCGAAAAAGTTTAGGAGCAAGAGAAGTGGACACAAATAGGGGACAAATAACAGGAGAGGACCGCCCCCCTTTGAGATCAGGCCTAACAAATTGAATCAAATATAACCTCCATCATTCACACAATGTGTGCATCTAACTCCATTTTTAGTGCTTTTCCTCCTCACTGCTTTTCTGCTACCTTTCTTATAGGGCCTTTTTAGGCATTTCCATTTGTGTTCAGTATTTTCTGGCTCTATGCCAAACTAAACAAATACCACAGTTTGCCCACTGGAACACAGTTCATCCCCTTTATTCCATCACTTTGTAGAATAGTCATGTAATTGGACTGAGAGTAACGCTGTCATTTCCCGCTCCTTCCATTGCCCCACGTCATTTCTTCAAGCACTTGAATGATTTTAAACCTTTCTCTAACCATTTCCTGCTGTAGGTTATTATTTCACCAGCGCAAGCAACTCAAGCAAGTCAAAATATTGCTTTCATCTTATATCATTGCTCTGTTTAAAAATTACCTACAAAATTTAGTTTTTGTTTTTTTTTTAACTTCCATTTTCTATTAAAGCATCTTTCTAGTTTTTTTTTTTCCTACCTCTGTGGTTCTCTGATCTGGCTGGTAAAAAATCTCCTGGACGAATTTTAAAAAGTAGCAAGGCCAGGGCCCCATCTCTAAAGTTTTTGGTTTAAGTGGCCCAGGGTATGGCCAGGAGATTAGAAAATTTTTCCTTGCTTTTAACTCCTCAGGTATTTCTAACACACAGAGCCAGGCTTGAAAGCCACTTATCTATACTAGTGGTTCCCTAAGTATAGTTCTCAACCATAATCTGCATCACCTGGGAACTTGTTAGAAATGCAAATTATTGAATCCCCCCCCCAGATTTACTAACTCTGAGAAACTCTGGGGGTGGGGCCCAGCAATCTGTGGTTTAACAAGCTCTCCACGTGATTCTCATGTACTTCAAAGTTGTGCTGCCCAATATGGTAGCCACTAGTTATGTGTGGCTATTGAAAGCTTCAAATGTGGCTAGTCCAAATTGAAATGTGCTGTAATGTAAAGTACACACTGGATTTCAAAGGCCTCACACAAAACTAGAGTATAAAAATCACATGAATAATATTTAATTACATATTAAGATAATATATTGGGTAGTTTAAATCAAAATATATTACTAAAATGAATGTCATCTATTTCTTTTTACTTTTTAAATATATCTGCTAGAAAATTTGAAATTATATATTTGGCTTGCATTACATTTCTGTTGGAGAGCACTAAAGTCTGATTGCACTGATCTATGCAATCACTATTTTCTATACTGTTGGGAACAGGCCCCCAAAATCTGGCCATAAACTGGCCCCAAAACTGGCCATAAACAAAATCTCCGCAGCACCGTGACATGTTTGTGATGGCCATGATGCCCAAGCTGAAGGTTGTGGGTTTACTGGAATCAGGGCAAGGAACACCTGGCCCACCCAAGGTGGAAAACTGCTTAAAGGCATTCCTAAACCACAAACAATAGCATGAGCAATCTGTGCCTTAAGGACATGTTCCTGCTGCAGGTAACTAGCCAGAGCCCATCCCTTTATTTCGGCCCATCCCTTTGTTTCCTGTAAGGAATACTTTTAGTAAATCTATAATCTATAGAAACAATGCTTATCTCTGATTTGCTGTCAATAAATATGTGGGTAAATTTCTGTTCAAGGCTCTCAGCTCTGAAGGCTGTGAGACCCCTGATTTCCTACTCCACATGCTATATTTCTGTGTGTGTGCCTTTAATTCCTCTAGCGCTGCTGGGTTAAGTTCTCCATGACCGAGCTGGTCTTGGCACTATACAAACTTTTTTTCCACAGTTGCTGAAGCAGAACACATTCAGCATTTCTGATTCCATACCTCTGGACCTTTCATGTATCATCTTCTTCACTAGATGGTCCTTCCTACCTCTCCACACTTGTCCCACTATGGCTGGTTCTTTTAGGCTCAACCTTTATATCTTCTTATTTCAGAAGTATTTCTTAGCCACTCCAGCCTCTGGTGACACCCTCTCCCCCGCTTTTTTTGTAGTTCCTGATTCCAGAAAGTAAGAGACATTCAGAAAGGAAACTATTGTGATTAGAGAACTCATGGAAAGGAGCATGTGTGCGCAATCTTCCAGAATGCTAGAATCATTGAAGGGTAGAAGAGGAGAAGAACAGACAGAGCTAGAGAGATCAGTAGCTCCTGGACATGAGAGGCCATTTTCTCTCCCTTAGGCATCCCTCATAGTATAGTATGATGTATGTCCCACAAGGTGGGTGCCCAATACACATGTGTGGCTGATGAAAATGATGGTCTTTAAAGGCTAGAGTGAAAGAGGACAACTCTGAGAAAAGTGGACATATGCCACAGGATCTAGAGTCTCTTTTAGAAAAATCTCCCCATGTCTCTATCTTACTGAGATGGTCACCATAAAAGTGGCCAGATTAATTGTCTTTAGTCACTTATAGAGATCAAATTATCTACTTGGCACTTTTGTATTGATGAGAATTGACATGGCAGCAAGGAGAGCTTTTCATTATAGCTCATGTGATATTTTATGGATTTTTTCCTGTTTCCTATGTTTTATCTTGTATCTGGCATAATTTTGCTTAAAGGATGGGAGATAGAGTAGATGACCTCAAGACACTACTTTCTGCTGGGGAGTCTACTGCCTACATCATAGAAGGCAGACTGGTAGCATTGGAATGAGAGGCAATCCCCTTTCTAATCTATTTAAAACATAACCATACTTTCCCTTCCCAATATTCTTCCTCTACTTTTCCAGTACTCTTTCTTGTAATTTCCCACCATGATAAAACATTATTATGAAAGAGGAGTTTGTAAAGTGAAAAAATAAAAAACACACTATGTTTCTCCCTATATGTGACTTACTTGCTACCTGATATAGTTTGGATATTTGCCCTGCCCAGATCTTATGTTGAATTGTAATCCCCAGTGCTGGAGGTGGAACCTGGTGGGAAGTGTTGGGATCATGGGGCAGACCCTCATGGCTTGGTGCTGTCTTTGCAATGGTGAGTGAGTTCTCAGGAGATCTGGTCGTTTAAATGTGTGTGGCACCTCCCCACTACTTTCTGTCTCTTGCACCTGCTCTGCCATGTAAGATACCTATTCTCGCTTCACCTTCCTCCCTGAGTAAAAGCTTCCTAAGGCCCCCCTAGAAGCAGATGCCAATACTGTGTATCCTGGACAGCCTGCAGAGCCAGTGGCCAATTAAACCTCTTTTCTTATAAATTATCCAGTCTCAGGCATTTTTTTTTTTTTGAGATGGAGTCTTGCTCTGTTGCCCAGGCTGGAGTGCAGTGGCACGATCTTGGCTCACTGCAACCTCTGCCTCCTGGGTTCAAGCTGTTCTCCTGCCTCAGCCTCCCAAGTAGCTGGGACTACAGGCATGTGCCACCATGCCCGGCTAATTTTTTGTATTTTTAATAGAGACAGAGTTTCACTGTGTTAGCCAGGACGGTCTGGATCTCCTGGCCTTGTGATCCGCCCAGTCTCGGCTATTTTTTAAAACAATGCAAGAATGGCCAAACACACTACCCTTCATACCACTCTTGTACGTGAATTCATTCTATTCCTTCTCTAATCATGCATTTTCAGAAAGTTAATGTTTAACATTTCCCAGAAAAGACCATTTAAACCACTAGACATTCCAGACACTTTAGCAGTTGCTTCAAGCACTTCAGAAAGTTCTCATATAAAAACATGGATTTGATCTTTGCAGGCTCCTCTGGGGGACAAGCAGTACCTCCTGAATTGATCAGAACTTTCTGCCCCAGATCCTTTAAGCCTCATTATAGGAAAAGAAATATCTGCTTATAAATACTTTTTGAGGCTTAAATGGTGATGTTCTAAATTCAATTAAGATATATGAATCCCAAGACAACGAAGTACCTGAGTATGGTATTATGAAGTTATAAATTACCAATTTCTCATCACCACCTTGAAAAGCAAGTTTAAAAAAATGAACCTACTTGCAAATGAACCTGTAAAATACCACCAGCCAAGCATGAGATTGGAATAAAGCATTTCATCAAAATGTCCATAGATCATTCCTTCTAGATGAGTATCTTGCAGATTGTCAGTGCACATTTTTATAGCCGCTTTGGAGAGAAAATGTTATATAGATATGTGATAAGAGTCAATGGGATCAATAAAAAAATACAGATCAGTAGATTTAAAATACAGAAATCAATTTTAAATGGGGAATGAAAGATAAAAAAGGTAAGTTATTTTGTTTCCAAAAACCTGTGTAGTCTGTTGGTCTATTTTACTTTTCATAATTTTTTTACTCAGCTGTCATTTTGGTTTCCATTTCCTAGGAATCATGTAATCTAACACTGTTGCCAAAGTTGTGTTGCTGATGCAGGTTTTCAAGGGCAAGAGTGGCATTGTCAAATTTCTTATTCCTGAAGACGATTGAATATTATTAGTCCCACCCCCCCACTCACAATTTGCTGTGTGAAGGAAAATTAAAAGCTTGGGACCCCAATTCACTGTGCCAAAAGGAAAAAAAATTAAGATGAAAGCTGAGTCATGCAAGAAGCTGCCTTTCCTTTTGTTCCTAAGCAGATAGCTTCAGATAAAAGGTTAAAAAATCTCCACGGGTAGCTGCTCTAGGTTCACCTTATCTTCTATAGAGCACTAATTTACTGAATGCCAGAGGAATACATGACTATTACTCTACCTGCTCCTTTTCTCTTGCAATGTAGATTTAGTAATGTATCCATACCCTCCCGTTTACCCTTTTTTTCCCAGCCTGCTTTTCCCCTTTAAATATTAAAGCCCTCAAAATCATCTTTGGAGAAAGGCACAGACCACATACTGTTTCTATGATTCTGTGTTTGTTTGTTTGTTTTTCTCCTCCCAGGCATTGTCCTTAACATTGGCAAAACAAACTTCTAAATTGACTGAGACCTGTCTCAGATACTTTCTGGTTGACAGCTGTAAACAGAATTTTACTTCTTTAGAAAGTAGAAGAGGTAAAGAGTTACAGGAGACATCTATATATCCTCAGGATGCCCATCAGGCATTAATAAGAACTGTACATTATGTATTTTAAAATGTGAACAAGATCTACTCCCTATACATAGCAACTGTTGGGATTGCAAACTGTCCAGCAAGCCAAGAATTGGACTTGATTTGGGGAGCTGTCACTTCAGAGACTCAGCATCCTAATCAGCTTTTCTTCCCCCGATTTTGAGTCACTACATGCAGACAGTCTGATTATCTGAATTCTCTGGTTTCAGACAGGGGAGTTACAGGTTGACCCTTCTAGTAGGAGCTGCCCTCAGTTCCTCTAGTGGGCACTCACTTAACTTCCTGTTGGCCCTGAGATCTGTTCCCCAAGCTTCCCCTACTCTGCTCTGAGTGACGGAAAAGTGTCTTCTAGAGGCTCTTGTGCTCACTGGTAGGTTTATCCAATAGGAGGCAAGATTAGGGTCAGGCGATGGAAAGACGGCAGTCATATATATTTTTTTCCTCCCACCCCCCCCCATTTTCATGGCATTTTCAGCAGCATCTCTTCCACAGTACCAATTTCTGCAAAAAAGCACCTCTTCTTGTGGGTCCCAGCTCCCCGGGTAAGGGCCTGCCGTGTCTCAATCCCACAGGTTGGCCTGGCTTCTGGGTTCTTGTAGTACCACCTGTTCTGCTGGTCTTGCCAGGCGTCGGAATGATAGCTATTTCCTGCTATTGCCAAACTCGGAGTGGCCTCACCTTTCCCTCTTGAGCTTCTCTGTTCTCCCATCAGCTGTTTCAGGAGGTACTCTAGTTTCTGTCTAGATCTTCCTAGTGGGTTGGTGCACTTATTACCCTGCTATAAGCTTTGATTGCTAAGGCCTCAAAACTGTCCCTTTGTTAAGACTTGCCGGGCAGGAGCTCACAGAGCAGGTGCAGCCAATGATGATAAAGGTTATAAAATGTCAATTTCCTTTTGTCAAGGAGGGGATGATTTTGTGACATGTTTTATGTTCCAGGTTCCTCCCTCTGTGGATCAGGCCAAGGAATGGGGTTTGCTTAAACCACATCTTTGCTTTGCTCTTTTCTCTATCCTGCTTTAGTCCTCCTCCACAAGCTCTTCCTAAAGAAAGTCACGTGCACACAAATCCTTGTCTCACGCTGTCCTTTCTAAGGAATCTGAACTCAGGAAGCTGTGTAACCACATCCATCTTTTTGAAAGTCTTAGAGTGGTTAGTGTTTTCCTGGCTGTATCCTGAATGATACAGAAATCTAAAGTGACTCTTAGCACCTTGATTCCCAGAGAAAAACTACAATGATAATATCTGGCAGGGTGTCCTGGTACAAATGCAATTTTTTTTTATCAGAAAAATAATTGTGTTAATTTATAGTCTTTTTTATTATACTTTAAGTTCTTGGGTACATGTGCACAACGTGCCGGTTTGTTACATATGTATACATGTGCCATGGTGGTTTGCTGCACCCATCAAATCATCATTTACATTGGGTATTTCTCCTAATGCTATCCTTCCACCAGCCCCCCACCCCCCAACAGGCCCTGGTGTGTGATGTTCCCCTCCCTGTGTCCACGTGTTCTTATTGTTCAACTTCCACTTATGAGTGAGAACATGCGGTGTTTGGTTTTCTGTACTTGCGATAGTTTGCTGAGAATGATGGTTTCCAGCTTCATCCATGTCTCTTCAAAGGACATGAACTCATCCTTTTTTATGGCTGCATAGTTCTCCATGGTGTATATGTGCCACATTTTCCTTATCCAGTCTATTATTGATGGGCATTTGGGTTGGTTCCAAGTCTTTGCTCTTGTGAATAGTGCTGCAATAAACATATGTGTGCATGTGTCTTTATAGTAGCATGATTTATAATCCTTTGGGTATATACCCAGTAATGGGATTGCTGGGTCAAATGGTATTTCTAGTTCTAGATCCTTAAGGAATCGCCACACTGTCTTCCACAATGGTTGAAGTAATTTACACTCCCACCAACAGTGTAAAAGCATTCCTGTTTCTCCACATCCTCTGCAGCATCTGTTGTTTCCTGACTTTTTAATGATTGCCATTGTAACTGGTGTGAGATGGCATCTCATTGTGGTTCTGATTTGCATTTCTCTAGTGACCAGTGATGATGAGCATTTTTTCATATGTCTGTTGGTTGCATAAATGTATTTTTTTGAGAAGTGTCTGTTCATATGCTTTTCCCACTTTTTGATGGGGTTGTTTGATTTTTTCTTGTAAATTTGTTTTTCTTTGTAGATTCTTGATATTAGCCCTTTTTCAGATGAATAGATTGCAAAAATTTTCTCCCATTCCGTAGGTTGCCTGTTCACTCTGATGATAGTTTCTTTTGCTATGCAGAAGCTCTTTAGTTTAATTAGATCCCATTTGTCTATTTCGGCTTTTGTTGTCATTGCTTTTGGTGTTTTAGTCATGAAGTCTTTGCCCATGCCTATGTCCTGAATGGTATTGCCTAGGTTTTCTTCTAGGGTTTTTATGGTTTTAGGTCTTACATTTAAGTCTTTAATCCATCCTGAGTTAATTTTTGTATAAGGTATAAGGAAGGGATCCAGTTTCAGCTTTCTACATATGGCTAATCAGTTTTCCCAGCACCATTTATTAAATAGGAAATCCTTTCCCCATTTCTTGTTTTTGTCAGGTTTGTCAAAGATCAGATGGTTGTGTATATGTGGTGTTATTTCTGAGGCCTCTGTTCTGTTCCATTGGTCTATATATCTGTTTTGGTACCAGTACCATGCTGTTTTGGTTACTGTAGCCTTGTAGTTTAGTTTGAAATCAACTTTGAAGTTATTTTAAGTTCTGGGATACATGTGCAGAACGTGCATGTTTGTATGTTTGTTACGTAGGTATACATATGCCATGGTGGTTTGCTGCACCCATCAACCCATCACATGCAGTAGGTATTTGTCCTAATACAGGTACAGAAAACCAAACACTGCATGTTCTCACTCATAAGTGGGAGTTGAACAATGAGAACACATGGACACAGGGAGGGGAACATCACACATTGGGGCCTCTTGGGGGGTGGGGGCAAGGGATAGGGAGAGCATTAGTACAAATGCAATTTCTATCCATTATTCATTTGATTGTCTTCATCCCCCTCTGAGGTGCAGCTTCTCCTCATCGGTTTCTCCAACTTCAGTGGTTTTCTCTTAGTTTCTTGAGCATGATATATTTCTTTCTATCTCATATTAGCTCCCAAATGCTCTCTTGCTGGAGTGAAGGTAAGAGATATTAGGTGACTTGTGTACAAGGCAACTAATCCAGGATATAGAACTGGGCCAATAAAGACTTTCTGAGCCCCAGAACGGTTAAGTTTTCTGTTACCCCACATCCTTCTAATTAGAAGCAGCCAGACAGAAAATTCTTTTTAAGGAGGAAATTAACACAATAAAGTATACAGACCCTTAAGATTGTGTTTCTAATCCCTGTGCTTGTGTTGAGAGGTAAATTATCTCTGCTTGATGCCTATTTAGAGACCTTAGATCCTTCTGACAGGAACAGCTGGGATCATGATAAAACTGGGCCTCCTAGAGGTAATTCTCTTTGTCATCTTTACATTCTCCCCCAGGCAAGAGAAGATATCCACCAATTCAATTCTGGGGGCGTCCTAATAAGTGAGCTGCTGTGTGTAGTGAGCATTCTTGCACTGACGACACAGTTGGCCCCCTGTCTTCCTCTCCCCCACGTTCCTCCTTACTTTCAACTGCAAATGGATGACTCAATGCTCTTGCCCCTCAGAGTTCTTCAATTTCTGTAACTCCTTTGACTTTCATATGTGCTTACCTTTGTGATGATTTGAAAGTCTCTTGCTTTGAAATATCAAACTCTAATAATTTACCTCAAACCACAACTTATCATTCCAGCTTTTACTCCATCACCCTACCATACTTGTTAGCCTCATAAAAAGTTATATTTCAATGATTGCTTCATTCTCTTCCAATTTCTCAGCTATTTGTCACCACTTTTTTCCTTAGCTTGCTTAGACTCCATGATCTACAGTGTTTAAATATAGAGAACACCATAATCTATGGAGTTGAACAAGTGTCTTGCCAATAATTTCAATTCCCATACCCCTTTCTGCCTCTTTACCCTCAGGGCATTATTCTAACCTAAACCTATATATCTAGTTTCTCTTTTCAGCTTCTATATACAGCTGAATGCATATTGCTTGAGAACATCAGTACTCACTCTCTTATTTCACTTGGACCAGTTCAACTCTTAAATATGAACTTACCTAAAACATATACATCCTCATTCATTTCCAAACCAATCCAGATAAAATGTCTCCTCCCATGAGTTCATGTATCATGAACATGTACTTTTTATTCTATTTTATGAATATTAGAACGTGGGATATGATAGACAATAATTGTTCCATTTAATGACTCACCGTCTTTTGTATATTATTCTGTAGCTGGTATATTTATTTATATCTATCTACCTTACTAAATTGTGAATTTCTTGAAAACAAGAATTGTTTCTTAGTCATCTTTAATTCACTGTACCTGGCAATGTCTGAAATATAGTAGGTGTTTGTAAAAAAGGTGAGAGGAAAATGAATACCTTGGTGACATAGATCATTTTTATGCATTTAAATAATTTTTAATAAATGATTTTTTAGCTGCGATGATAAATGAATGTCTAAGTGAGAAAACCAGCAACATGACAAGTCCAAGTGTACATTATTTCAAATAAATGAACTCTGAATTATTTTACTACAGAAGTAATTTATGTAATTATTTTCAGCTCAAATTTAATTCATCAGAAAGCTAATTAGATGATTTCTAGCCTAGAGAATGGATAGTCTGAGAGCCCCACATTTTCTTTTGCCCAGGTTCCCTTTAACTTGATAGAATTAAAGGTAACTGATTATGCCCAGACACAAGTTCTCATTTTGAAATTGACTATCTTTTTCTCTTTGGCAGTTTAGTTTGGTACTTATATAGTTTCCTTTATAGTACCCTGCTCTCTTTCTCTCTTTTTCTTTCTCTCTCTCTCTCTCTCTCTCTCCCTGTGTGTGTGTGTGTGTGTGTGTGTGTGTATTTTCTAGTTATCATAACAGAAACCATCACAGAATCACAACTCCTACCTTCCTAATCCATTATGCCAGTCTACTTATTGCTGGCCATTTCCCACTCATGGTAACACACACACATGCACATACACATTAAAGTATGGTATAGATAATAAAATAAAGATTCTAAAGCATTTATAACTGTTTTCAATGCAAACTTTCCCAGTACTTTCTACATTTAAATAAACCGTATTGAAACATCCAAATACTACATTTGCTTACCTGAGGTTTCCAGGCCACTTAATACATGTTCTTTGGGATTCTGACTTTGATTGCAGCAAAAGAATCTCTCTGTAAAATCCTACTTTACCACAAGCCTCTAAAGAATGCCAGATGAAAGCATACCTCTCCTTTCGTCTTGTCATAAAAATCCACATTTCTGGTTACTCACAAATTAAGAAACCATGATCTTAGTACAAAGGCTCTTGCAAATTCCCTGACACAGTCAAACTGTGGTTCTTCAGATGTATAGGTTATATATGTCTGAGTTTTTTGTGGTTTGTTATTCTAGGTTGAATTTTCCCTGTTGCCCTGAATAGCTCTAGATCATCTCCTCTTTTGTTGTTTGGGTGTGGTAAGGGTTTACAAATGTTAAAAACATTAACCATAAAATAAGATATACCTAAATAAAACATATTTAGGGAGTTAACTATGTTGCCCCCAAATCATATAAGATAGCCAAGACCAAAAGTAATTGTTTGGTGCGTGGCCGAGATCCCCCTTCAGGATGCAGGCTGTAAGCATTCATTTTCTTAATTTCCTTTGGAGATGGCCTTGGGCCAAAGAGCTGTTTTGCCCAATATTATAAACCCTTCCTCATAGCAGCCCATATGCAATGACTCCAAAGTGGGATGTTACAAAATGCACCTCTCATCTTTTTTTGAAATGGGCGAGTTCCTTGGCTGCCCTTGAAGGAAGTGTGACAGGGATGTGGCTCTTTATTTGGCCACCATGAGCTCCAACCCCTTACAGGAGGGGGAGCATGCCGACAGGCAGGTGCAGAAACCAGGGCAAGCGCTGTTGGGCTGTGGCCCCACAGCAGCATCTAGGGGTGGGTGCTTGTGACTCCTGAAGCCCCAGTGTTACAGTGCTGTTTTAGCTCTACTGTCCACAGACAGCTTAAGTTTTAACCAGCTCAGTGCCCCCTTGGTACCTGGGCCCTTGTCTGGTGTCCAGGAAGAATCAGGTTACACACAGACTTGAAGAGTGGTAAATGCAAGGGTTTTATTGAATGTTGGAGGTGGCTTTCAGTGGGATAAATGGGGAGTTGGAAGGGGGATGGAGTGGGAAGATGATCTTCCCTGCAGTTCGGCTCTTCTGTGGCCAAACTCCTCTCTTACCATCCCCAGCTGGACTCCTCTTGATGTTCAGATGCTCCTTTTCTTCTCTCCTTCTCTGCCATGCAGTTCTTCTGCTCCTCGGTTCTTCTGCTCATCGGTTCTTCTGCTCATCACCTCATGGAGCCAGAGGTTTGGGGTTTATATGGGTACAGGATACAGGGTATGGTAGGCCAAAAGGCAACGTTTTGGGCACAAAACCAGGAATGCCTGTTCCCATTTAGGGCTGCAGGTTTCCAGGCTTTAGAGTGGGGCCTTTGCTGGGGAACCGCCCTCTTCTACTCAGTATTTCCCTGTCTCCTGTCTGTATCACTTTCTCCAATTTGGGAAAGTTATTCCAGCATTAGATCTGCCCAGGTAATCAGTTTAGACTTCGTTTGCAACTGTTTTTAGTTTAATTTATCCCAGTCTGCAATGTTATTTTCTTTACTCTCTTAGGCATTGTTCCTGAGAGTAGCTTCAATAAGCCACGTGGATGCAATTATCCAGCTCAGGGGCTGTTTCTTGTGGAATCCAACCTATGACTGTTGATGCCAGGAGTGGTCCTGGGAAGGAGACTCAGAATTTTGGAGCTGGCTGGGAATAAGAGTCCTGTCACTGTTGGTAGGTAGAATATGGTTAGCCACTGTCCTGCAATTATTAAAACTCTCATAGGTGATAGATTGAAGTGGGAATAGGCAGGTAAAATATCTCAGTCCTTGGAAAGGTAGAAGGAGCATAGCAATTACAAGAAAAGGTGAATCAAATGGCTCATTCCATCAAGGCATTGGAGGATAATAAACAGCTAAGGGAGACTAATGATCAATTTAAGGCAAAATATGAAAGTTAGTTTTGGTGGAAAAAAAAATCTTTTTCTACTATTGGAAAGGGGAGGAAAAATTTGAAGAGTTAATTATAAGAGTAGTGGATCTCTTGAAAAAGTTGAATTATCTACCCTTGCCAGTCAAGTGTGTTATGTTAAGGTCAGCACCTGGTTAGGAAGGAGTGAGACTTTGAGACTTGTCATGGTGACATCTGAGCTGAGGCACTAAAAACACCTTGAAACCCCAGGTTTTTCTGAACTCACTGCTACTGCATTAGTGACCCAATTTTCTCCACTAAAAATTAGCATTCCCTCTTTGTTGAAAACAATTCAGAAGGCTTTGTCTTATAAACCGACATGTACCTTCCTTCTCTCAAAATGTACTTCCTGCCGAGCACGGTGGCTCATGCCTGTAATCCCAGCACTTTGGGAGGCCGAGGTGGGCTGATCACGAGGTCAGGAGATCGAGACCATCCTGGCTAACACGGTGAAACCCCGTCTCTACTAAAAATACAAAAAATTAGCCGGGCGCGGTGGCTGGCGCCTGTAGTCCCAGCTACTCGGGAGGCTGAGGCAGGACAATGGCGTGAACCCAGGAGGCAGAGCTTGCAGTGAGCCGAGACAGCGCCACTGCACTCCGGCCTGGGCGAAAGAGCGAGACTCCGTCTAAAAAAAAAAAAAAAAAAATCTACTTCCACTTTCTCTCCTGGTCACAGGACAAGAAAAAAAAAACTGGAGTCAGGAGAACACAATCTGGTCTGGGAATCTCAGGGCCTACTAATGGAGGAAAGGGACTGTTGTAAAATCTAGAAAACACATACTATCAGGAGCTGGGAGAAGATGAGTACTGGATCTTGAGGATGCTGGATCAAGCGGGGAGAGAATAAAAGGCTGGATAAGGGAGAATTTGCTGATATAGGACCACCCTCCAGTGATACAGAATATAACACACTGGCAAGGACCCTGAAGATCGTTACCGATATGCTAGTCATTGACTTTCAGAAGCTTGGAAAAACGGATGTTAGAAATTCTAGAACTGTTATGCAAATAGTGGAAAGAGATCAAAGGCTTGGAGAAGTGGCTTGCTAGAGTGGATATGGTATATAAGGATCAAAATACCTACCAGCTGACTATGTTCTGTGGGAGCACCCAGAGAACACACCATTTAGCAATACAATAAGAAATGTGCAGGTGAGAAGGGTCCCAGCATCATTGAAAAACTCAGTAGTGTCTTTCAAGAGAAGACCAGTGCTAACTTCCTCATAGCAACGGGGATGATTAGATCCCCACATTAAAAACAAACAAGCAAGCAAACAAAAAACAGGTGGTGGCATTTAACGGTCAGAAATTGTGAGTGTAGTTATTTTAATGGACTGTCAGCCGGGGTATGGCCAGTGACGAGCTTTGAAGATGGTTAACAGAACATGTATCCTTAGGGCAGCCAACAGGCATCGCTCAATGTGCACAGTCAAAAGAAATCAAGGTAGGCCAAGGGCAGTGGCTAGCGCCTGTAATCTCAGAACTTTGGGAGTCTGAAGCAGGTGGATTATTTGAGGTCAAGAGTTTGAGACCAGCCTGGCCAATATGATGAAACCTTGTCTATACTAAAAATACAGGGCCAGGCACAGTGGCTCACGCCTGTAATCCCAGCACTTTGGGAGGCTGAGGCAGATGGATCATGAGGTCAAGAGATGGAGACCATCCTGGCCAACATGATGAAACCTCGTCTCTACTAAAAACACAAAAATTAGCTGGGTGTGGTGGTGCGCGCCTGTATTCCCAGTTACTCAGGAGACTGAGGCAGGAAAAATACTTGAACCAGGGAAGTGGAGGTTGCAGTGAGCCAAGATTGTATCACTGTACTCCAGCCTGGCGACAGAGCAAGACTCCGTCTCCAAAAAAATAAACACAAAAATAAAAACTGAAACAAAAACAGAAAAACAAAAATTAGCTGGGCATGGCGACAGCCACCTGTTATCCCAGCTACTCGGGAGGCTGAGGCAGGAGAATGGCTTGAACCTGGGAGGTGGAGGTTGTGATGAGCCGAGTGTCATGCACTCTAGCCTGCATGACAGAGTGAGACTTTGTCTCAAAATTAAAAAATAATAAAAAAAGAAATCAAGGTGGAATGATCAGGAGCTTGAGGAAGCTGTCACAATAAAAGGTCATGTTTCTTTGTTCTGTTTTCAAACTGAAGCCAATTTTCTGACCCAGAAGTCATTGACTGTGAGAGAGATTGGGTTCCCATAAAGAAAGGCCCTGAAATACCACCGCAAGTAAATATGGTAATAATTCCCTCAGTTCTTTCTCAAAGGGACCTATGACAATTAATTTGAGTAAACTTATATACCAGGGGAAAGAAAAAAACTCATTTGAATGATGCAAATATGGGATTTGAGTTAACATTCATAGCCAGGGGCCTAAAGTGTCATCATGGCCTCTGTGTTAGAGTAGGGGCATAGAGGAGCCAAGTAATAAATGGAGTCCTATTATAGGTCTGGTTCACACAGTGGAACCACATACCTACCCATTGGTAATTTCATCAGTCCCCAAGTGTACAGGTGGAGTGGACACACAATGTAATTGTAAGAACCCTAATATTGAGGCCTTGGACTCAGTATTGGGTAAGAAGTATTTAAGCTGGAAGACTAAGTAGAAGCCACTGGAACTGCCCATATTCAACAATATCATCTCAAAAACAACGTTGTGGTTCAAGAAGAAAGGCAGAGATTAGTGCCATCATAAAGACATAATGTTATCTGTGGTAGAAAGAGATACTACATGAAATTTCTGGCAAGCCCTACTAGGAAAATCACCATGATTTTCCCAGGGTTCTAGAACAAGGTCACGCCTCTTGCAGCAGAGTATTATACCTCTTTTCAAAACATTTCCTGATGTGCTACTTTGTTCTGATAGAGACAGAGCATCTGACTTTGGGATATCAAATGACTGTGTGGCCAGAGCCGTCCATCATCAGCTGAGTTTTAATCATCTCATAAATTCAGAAGAGTAGACGATCCAAGAAGCATTCCATCCTACAGTGAGAATGTACATCCAGGACTGGACCTGAGGAGGGCTGTACAGCACAATAAGCTGCAAGTGCAGGTGGCCACACCCTTTTGTTATTCATCACAGTTGCACTTGTACTTCTCCCTTAGCTCCCATCTATAGCTTTTTGACCAGCTTATGGAGAAGAAAAAAGGCTAAGCTTAGTTCATGGGTGGGTATTCTCCATGTTTAAGAACAAACTGAAAGTGAGCTGCTGCTTTATTACAATCCCACTCAGCAGGGCCATGAAAGAAAGCAATGAGTAAAGATTTTCTCATGGGCAGAGTTTCAGGCATTGTACCAGGACATACACTTTGCATGGAAAGAAAAATTGCCCAAGATAAGAATATACAGAAATTTCTGAGCAGTGGCAATTAGCTTGACTGCTTGATCAGAGATTGGAAATAAAAAAATGGAAAGCTTGGGGACAAGGAAGTCTGGGGAAGAGGCATGTGATGGAACTGTTGGAGTAAATACAAATTTGAAAAGTTTCTATGTAATTATTAATGCCTATCAGAAAGCATTTATCATGAAAACAGCACTGAACTCAAGTGGACAGAATGACTGTGTCTGCTGCTGGCTGACATGTGACAGCCAGCCTCTGTCATCAGCTACCACGGTGCTGGTACAACGAATGCAGGAAGAGACTATCAGGGATGAAAACTATTCATGGGTCTTACCAGCATCATAGACTGATAACCACTATGGCTAGCTACCACTGCTATCAGATATTCAACTAGCCTGCATCAGAGAATGATACTAAAGCTTGATAGGATGCCATGTTTCAAGGAGACTAACCAGTCACTTGGTGCTAAGTTGATTATATTCTCGAAGAGGCAGCTATTCATTTGGAATCAGCACATATTCTAGGTATGGGTTTTCATTTGTCACTTGTGGAACCTCGACCATCTCCAATATCTGAAGGTTTACGGAATGCTTGATCCATAGACATAGTATCCCACTTGACATTGTATCAGACTAAGGACCATTTTAAAGAAAGAAGAAAAAGGTATGGCCGTGGACATATCACAATGAAGAACATTGTTCCCATAACAGACCATACCACCAAAAAGCTGCCAGTCTTACACAGTGATGGAACTGCTTTTTGAAGGCATAGAGGCACAAGATTGAAGATAACACTCTGCAAAGATGGGGTGCCATTCGCCAGGATGCAGGATACATCCTAAATCAGTGATCATTATCTAGTGTTATGTCCCTAGTAGACAGAAGTAAAGTTTAAAAGTAAGAATGGCCCCTTTTGCTATTGCTCCTAGAGACCCACATGAAGAGTTTGTGCTTCTGACTCTGCAACAATGAACTCTGCACGTCTATCTAGCATTTCTGTTCACAGAAGATGAGTGCTTTTACTAGCAAGATTTTAAGCTCTATTTGCTTCTCAGTCAACCAGCACTTGAGATTTCATGTACAAAGACCAGGAAAAGATTCACCCTTCTGGCACAGATAATGGACCCTGATCATTACAAGTATGTATCGCTGCCATTACATATTGGGGCAGGCAAGAATTCATCTGCCAGCCAGGTGATCCACTGAGGTACTCCCTACCCAATATTCCACATAGTTCAAAAATTAGCAGTGAAAATTTTGTTTACACAATTAGCTGAGGACTTACTGCAATATTCAAAAATGTTTAAAAAGTAGCCCATCATAAGAAAAGGTGTTTTTTATGTGTTCATCATTCTTGCCTTTAAATCTGGAAGGTAGACAAGAAACTGAGAAGATAACGGATGGCAGAGACCCAGAGACTTAGTTCTTAAATACATTTGTGCTATAGTTTCACTGGCTTTCCTTTCTCTAGAGTGTGGATAAGCAGTAACCAAAACAAAGAACAAAAGTATAAGAAATCCATAAATAAGTAGAGAGTTTTCTGGCCTTTCCGTGTGGGAGAGATGAGAGTTGATGAAAAAACACACAAAACAAAGCAAGCTTTGTGGCTTATTTCCCACAGATATCTGAGAGCAAGCTTCTGCCAGGATTTGCCCTGCCCACAGGTGTTAGCATGGACTTGATGTGGCTTTCACTTTTTCAATTTTCGAGAGCTCATATTCCTCAAACTCCAGAGGAATAAGATGTAAGTTTAATTGGTGACTATAGAGCCCATGATTCAAGTTAGTCAGACCTAATTATTTGAAAATATAACTTTCTCTGCCTTTTTTTTTCTAAAATTATTTGAAACTTGGTCAAGCAAAGGGTACATGGTGTTTCCTGCCATGTCAGGAAAACAAAAATCAAATACAGTCCTGTTGAGAAATACTAATCATTCTACATAAGAGAAATTTAGCCTCTTTTTATTTTACCATTAAAATCTATGTTTCATGGAAATTCTGAAACTCATTTTATAAGACTGACTTAAATGGAGAATTTTGCTAGTCTCATTTATTGTTGAAGCCTCACGCTAGGAAAGACTGGAGGCTCTGAGGGAAAGTTCATGCTGTTTTTATATCCATGTTGCTAAGGTGATTTTGTGGGATGAAAACACACTGGCAACTCTCCATTAATTTGTTTACAAAAGAATATGAATGAGTTTCACCTCCTACAGTCAGGAGCACTCCAGCTTCTGCTTAACTCTAGCAAACCATGAACCAACTAGCAAATTAAATAAAAATTCCTTCAGTTATTGTTAAGGTACAATTACTCTCAGCAGAAACACATATAATCTGTTAAATAGTCCCAATTAACTAACTATTTAGAGCCCAAAGTGAAAAACAGAATATATGTGAAACTAAGTGAGGAAAAGATAATTTGATTCCAAAATGAAATTTATCTTGCTTTTCAGACTAAGTGTCTTATCTCTCAGTAAGTCAAAATGGCTTAGAAAAACAGGTGACTTGTTGCCTTTTGCAAGTGTGTGGATGTGTAGAATAATATATTTGTATTTAATCATTATTTATTTAATACAATGTGGCTTTTTGGACTGGGGAGTGAGGAATGGGGCAGAGAGAGTGACAGCTGACTTTGTATGAATAATACCAAGGAAACGCAGTAAAGGTCTAGATGTTTTCATGCTTAATGACACCATATTGCTTTGTACATCTCTTCTGAAACCCCAAGCATGATTTTTTGCCTTATTACATCAGAAGAGAGACTAATCATGGAGCACTGATTCTAGTTTATGGGACACCTGGCAAAAATAATCATACTACAGTGTATTGGCCTCCTAGGATGAGCAAGAAGTAAAATTCTTATCATGATATAAGAGAACATGATTACAACAGGCCATCAGTGAAGTTGTCCTGGATTCTGGTGCTCAATTGCCTAGGTCTACTCCTTTCTACTTCATGATATAGGAGCAAATAACTTAAACCTCTATGTCCTGTGTCATCCTCTGTAGAAGAAGAATAACAAAAGTAACATCAAAAATTAACAGATTTAACCTGTATTATGTCAGTATTTATTATTTTTAATATAGATATGGTTTGAATTCTTTAGTATATAGAGAATAAATTTAAATTTCAGGGCCAGAAAGTCTATTTTTTTCTTAATATGAGGAATATGTATTTTGTATAGATTTGACACAAATCTCTACCAAGATCTTCTGTTCTCTAACTCTTTAAATTCACTAAAAGAATCCCATAATTTGACTATAGGTTGACTTCTCAAATTATTTGGTTTGCTGGAAGCTGAACAGTATTGCCCACAGTAGATTAAAAACCTAGGAATAACCTAACATAGCATGGCCACTTTTCCTGTTCTTGCATCTAAAATCTCTCTCTCTCTCTCTCTCTCTCTCTCTGTTTTCTATATACATTTTTTGGTTTTTTTTTTTTGAGAAAGGGCCTCACCCTGTTACCCAGGCTGGAGTGCAGTGGTACGATCTCAGCTCAATGTAGCCTTGACTTCCCAGGCTCAGGTGATCCTTCCACCTCAGCCTTCCAAGTAACTGGGATTACAGGCATGCACCACCACGCCTGGCTAATTTTTTGTATTTCTTGTAGAAATGAGGTTTCAGCATGTTGTCCAGGTTGGTCCCGAACTCCTGGACTCAACTGATCCTCTCAAAGTGCTAGGATTACAGGCGTGAGCCACAGCTCCAGGATGCATCTAAGATATTTTAATTGAGGAAAAGAATATGGATTTATAGAATCTTAGGGTTGAAAGGACTCTTAAAAGGCAAAATTCCACCCAATACAGGTGCTCTCATTCCCTCATATATTTATTCTGCTGATTATTGAGCACTCCTTAAGGGCAAAAACTGTGTCTTATTTTAATTCTGGATCTTGCCATTGATATAGTGCCTGCACTGAGGCAATGCTTATTTTGAATGGAATTCATTTATTCTTCCATTAAGCATATATTGAGTATCTAATAAATGCCAACACTTGGATAAGCTATGGAATTATAAAGATAAGTAGTACAGAGTTTCTGCTCCTCAGGAGCTCACTATATTGGAGTGTTGTGCAAACTAAATATTATACAGTAGGGGCTAGATGAGATTGATCAACAGAATTTAGCAGGTTGTACGTGAACGGCAGTGCTCTCTTTAAACTTTTGGAAGGGGGAATTATGCCCTTGGTCTTACGCTTGTTCTCCAACAGCCTGACTTTTACCCTAGCAATGACCAGCCTTATAGAATATTAGTGGGTAATCTCTAAGTATGGCTTGGCATGTAATAAGGAAACTACTAGGCCTTTTGACATTTCCTTGTCTTTTGGAGACTTGAGATGTTCATCTTACAGTGATAACAAGTGTCAAAATGGGGTCTGGACCACAAAGACAAGGCTGTCTCATGAATGAGTGATTCATTGACATTTTAATTCATTGAAAGCCTGAGACATTGGGCCTCAGATAACTCTCCCTTACTCCATCTAAGTGGTCCTTCAGGAAGTGCCTTAACACCAGGAAGCTCACTCCTGGGTAAGGAAGCCCTGTATATTGTCAAAAGATTCTTATGTTGAATCTTATCTACCTCCTTGTAATTACCAATAATCAGTGCCAATTCTGCCATCTGGAACAAGATATAAAATTAAGCACTTTACCATATAACAGGCATTTGAACAAAAGAGGATCCCCGAAATTATTATGATACCACATCATCTTATCTTTTGGTTAAATATTTCCAGTTCCTTCAAGCATCCCTCTTATCACAATTCGTCAGACTTCTCTCTTTGAGGCACTCTAATTTGTCAGTGATCCTCTGAAAATATGGAGCTTGGGATTGGACACTGTCAAGATCCACACCACATTAAAATAGCTTCCCAGGAGGCCTAGGTTACATCTTGCAGAACAGAAAATAGATTAGAGAAACAGAGCATGGAATCACTTTGCTCACTGTAAAGCCCTTTTACAGATGTACAGTATACAATATATAATACTTTGTAGATTTTCTCGTTTTGTTTGTTTTGAGACGGAGTCTTGCTCTGTTTGTTGCCCAGGTTGGAGTGCAGTGGTGTGATCTCAGCTCACTGCAACCTCTGCCTCCTGGGTTCAAGCAATTCTCCTTGCCTTAGCCTCCTGAGTAGTTGGGACTACCATGCGTGCCACCATGCCCAGCTAATTTTTGTATTTTTAGTAGAGAAGGAGTTTCACCATGTTGGCCAGGATGATCTCGATCTCCTGACCTCGTGATCCGCCTGCCTCGGCCTCCCAACATGCTGGGATTACAGGCGTGAGCCACCGTGCCCAGCCTTTTTATTTTTGTTTTTTAATCTCATACATCAAAGGGGTTAAATGACTTTGTTCAGAGCCAATGGCTCAGCAGTACCTATAAGAAGAAAAGGCAACCTTAGTTGTTTCTTAATTAAGACCATTGTAGCATAAGGAGTGTTGAGAAATTAATTTGGCAGCCTAAATTAACATGCATGACTGTAACAATTATCTCTGATTTACTTTTTTGAGAAGCTAAGCAAGTATTGATTCATTTCTGCAGACTCCTATGAGTAATCACATTCAAAGTAGACAACATAAATTATTAAGAACCTGCTTTTGCTTGGTAACTAACTTCATGCTGAAAGAGCAAATGTCAAAATACATTAGAAGAAATAGTTTGAATCAATTTTTTGTTAACTTTAAGAAAATCTCACCAAAACTAACTTATAAGTGAATGTCTTAGTTTCTGTATTACTTTTCAGAAAATCACATTTTAGTGCTAGAAGGAAACTGAGGAGTCATCCAACCTAATCCAAACAGAAATATGTGGAGGTAGGAAAGATTTTATGATTGTGAAAGCTGGATATTTAGCAACCTAATTGATTTTTGTATCAACCAGCAATAATTTTTTAAGCTGGAGTAATTAAATCTCTTAATACTCAGAAATCACTCAATATAACTGTGACTAAGTTGTATTTAAGGACCAACTCTAACTGACTGTAACTAAGAAGACGATAAAGGGACACAATAATAGGTAATGGTTCATTCTTTCTATAGGTAATATCTTAGTATTTGCAGTTCAGTGTTAAATCTATTGACCCCTAACAACATGTTGAAAAGGCTTGTTGGTGGCAAGACACGTTGGCAGTATTTGGTGATAAGTTAGGGTTTTAAATTCTTTTTGTTTGTACTTTTTCACATCACTTATTTTTTTCAGTGGAACCTCTATTATTTGTAATTTGAAAAATTATATGCATTAATATTTTAGAGAAATATATTTTCTATTTCTGACTCTCTGCAATGAAGAGAAAAGTAGGAGGTCACAAAATGACTTTCTGTTAAAAGTCTAAGTAGATTATAGTTTATCTAATGCTACTTTCTTACTTGTATATTCAACCTCTGTTCCACCTCTGGCCTGGGGTACCAGGTGCCAGTGCCTATCATGCAACTAGAGCCTTTGTTTTGCCTTTTCCCACCCACATCCATGTCTCCTGCATGGTTCATCTCTACTTACACATCACAGAGCTGATGAAGGGGCAGCAGGCTGCACACAAGCCTGGTTGCAGTTACACAGGTTTCTGTTTCATGGTGGTGAGAGAGTAGCTGTAGTTGTAGAATTGTGGCTGATTTTACTATTGTTTCTTTTTCATATTTGTATATTCTAGCATTTCTGTATGGGAATATTATTTAATTTCAAGTCAGTAAAAATTCTATAAAAAAGTAGCAGTAGTTTATATTATTATTATTATTATTATTATTTTTTTTTTTGAGAGGGAGTCTCGCTCTGTCACCAGGCTGGAGTACAGTGGTGAGATCTTGGCTCACTCCAACCTCCGCCTCCTGGGTTCAAGTGATTCTTCTGCCCCAGCCTCCCAAGTAGCTGGGACTACAGGCACGCACCACCACGCCTAGCTAATTTTCATATTTTTAGTGGAGGCGGGGTTTCACCGTGTTGACCAAGATTGTCTCGATCTCTTGATCTTGTGATCCACCCACCTCAGCCTCCCAAAGTGCTGGGATTACACGTGTGAGCCACTGTGCCCGGCCAGTTTATATTACTTACAGATGACTTATAAAATAAGTTAAAATTAATTTTCTGCAATATAGGAAGGATGTAAACATTTTAGAAGAGATTGAGATTAGCAATTTACCTTTGACTACATAGCAAGGAAACAGAGACTCTAAAATAATTATCTTTCTGTGAAGTGTTCATTAATTTTTTTTTGTATTTAGTCTTAAAAAGCTGAGGCAAGTTAGTAAGAAATAAAAAGAGAAAGCCTGGAACCATTTAGCATATAAGAATAAAATGAATTATATGATGGATTTTCTTTTCTTTATTTTCCTCGATAGCCAACATTTGCTCATTTTTTCTCTACTTTAATAAACAACCAATGTAAAATTGCTTCTGAAGACCTGAATTTAGAACAGCAAGATTTGAGGGATAAAAACTTGTTTTGCAAATGTATGGTGTAAATGGAATAAAGCTGATATTGACAAATGCTCATTATAAGAAAATGCAGAAGAATGAGAGTGACTTTTAAAAGAAATCAATTGTCTTGTAGAATATTGCATTTTGACTTTTAAGTCAATCTGAATTTTTTAAAAACAGATAAGTTGAGACTATTCACATGTAGTAATTTGATGGATATTTGATTTTTTTATCTGCAGACAATAATTCATAACATATTTACTGGGTATCTTTCATTCAGTAGTGTTACTGAAACAACAGGGGTTCGGTCTAGGTCCTGGTGCTCACTACACCAATCACTGAGATGAGTACTGCCAGGGAAGAAGGCTTTAATGGGGTGCTACTGCCAAGGAGATGGGAGATCAGTCTCAAATCCATCTCCCTGACTGATTAAAAATAGGTGTTTATATAGCAGGGAATAATTGTAACTACATGAAGGAGGACAGGAATTAGGGAGGGGTAAAGAAGAGGAGTTGGTCAACAGGAAGCAGGTGGCCACTTAGGCAATCATGATGAGTGAGGGGTCTGAGGGCTCATTGTGCAGATAAGGTGATCCCGTAAGTGTGTCAGTTCCTTGATACTATCTGGGAGGCCTGATAGTTACTTTCCTGAGAAAGGAACTCAGATAAGACAAATGTAACTTTCTCAAGTTTTGAGACTGAGAGGGTTAAATTCTATGTTTATTCAAAAGAAACCATAAACATCAGTTCTATGGGACAATTGGGTTGGTTTCAGCAGTCTATTTTCTTTGCTTTTTTTTTTTTTTTTTTTTTTTTTTTGAGATGGAGTCTTGCTCTGTCCCCCAGGCTGGAGTGCAGTGGTGTGATCTCAGCTCACTGCAAGCTCTGCCTCCTGGGTTCATGCTATTCTCCTGCCTCAGCCTCCTGAGTAGCTGGGACTACAGGCACCCGCCACCACGCCTGGCTAATTTTTTGTATTTTTAGTAGAGATGGGGTTTCGCCGTGTTAGCCAGGATGGTCTCAATCTCCTGACCTCGTGATCCACCTGCCTTGGCCTCTGAAAGTGCTGGGATTACAGGTGTGAGCCATCACACCCAGCCTTCTTTGCTTTTTAAATTAAATGTTTTCTTTTATTTTGTAATACTTTTTTGTGTTTAGAGAGATTTGTATTTTTAAAAAGTACTATCTTATTTTAATATTTTCATTTAATATTCTTAGTCTTTAGTTAGATTTTAACTACTCTGTCACTCTTAAATAATTTCCTCTTATTTCTACCTATTATCTTTACAGCAGTCAATTAATATATTCTATTTTCACTGTTTTATTTCTTTTTGTGTTATTTTGATTTTGACAGAGCAAATAATATTTACATACAAATTTTTCTGTCTCATTCTCACCTATGTTATAGTCATAGATCTATAATTAAGCATATTTAATCATCATTACCAGTTATTTCACTGGTTTCTCTAATGATCTCTTTGTTAAATTAAATTCATCCTTTAGTAGATTACCAGGAAAGACTCCTGGGTGTCTTTAGTATCTGAAAAACAGTGTGGCTGGATATAAAATCTTTTCCTTACATTTCTCCCTTTAAGTTTATGGGCAGTGCTATTGCACTGTTTACTTGCTTTGACTGTTGCTGACAAGAATTGTGATGCCAATCTGATTTTCCTTCCTTTGTAAATGACTTTTTGATTTTGCTTGGAAACCCAGAGGGATCTTTTCTTTTAAATTTCAATAATTTTACTAGGATATGTCTCACAGTTGACCTTTCTGGATTGATTTTTTTTTTCTTTAGATAAAAGATAGATCCATTCAATATGTAGATCTAGGCCTTCCTCTATTTCAGAGAACTTTTATTGAATTATAGTTTTAAATATCAGTTCCTACCCATTGGGAACTGGGTCGCTAGAGAACAGGGTAAGGAGGAACTTTCATTCTACTTTTTGTGTTTTGTGCTATATGTGATTTATTCAAAAATAAATAATTAATGAAAAAGACTAAACCCTCATTTAATATCCTGAAAATACTTTTCTTTCTTCCTTTCTTTCTTCCTTTCTTTCTTTCTTTCTTTCTTTCTTTCTTTCTTTCTTTCTTTCTTTCTTCTCCTTCCTTTCTTCCTTCCCTTCCTTTCTTCTTTCTTTCTTTTCTTTTCTTTCTTCTTTCTTCCTTCCTTCCTTCCCCTTCCTTCCTTCTTTCCTTCCTTCTTCCTTCTTTTTTTTTTTTTTTTTTTTTGAGATGGAGTCTCACTGTATTGGTCAGGCTGGAGTGCAGTGGCATGATCTTGGCTCAACCTCTGCCTCCCGGGTTCAAGAGATTCTCCTGCCTCAGCCTCCCAACTAGTTGGGATTACAGGCACCCGCCACCATGCCTGGCTAATTTTTGTATTTTTAATAGAGACAGGGTTTCACCACGTTGGCCAGGCTGGTCTCGAACTCCTGACCTCAGATGATCCACCCACCTCGGCCTCCCAAAGTGCTGGGATTACAGGCGTGAGCTACCACACCCAGTCATTTTGCTATGTTTGCCACTTGTTAATAGAAATATATTGAAATACTAAAAATACCTGGATGTGCTATATGAAACAATTTAATGAAAGTAGGTGTTGGCCGGGCACGGTGGCTCATGCTTATAATCCCAGCACTTTGGGAGGCCGAGGTGGGCGGATCACGAGGTCAGGAGATCGAGACCACAGTGAAACCCCGTCTCTACTAAAAATACAAAAAAATTAGCCGGGCGTGGTGGTGGGTGCCTGTAGTCCCAGCTACTCAGAGAGGCTGAGGCAGGAGAATGGCGTGAACCCGGGAGGTGGAGCTTGCAGTGAGCTGAGATTGTGCCACTGCACTCCAGCCTGGGCGACAAAGCGAGACTCCATCTCAAAAAAAAAAAAAAAGAAAGAAAGTAGGTGTTATGTCCTCTATAAGGTAACTTTTAAAGCTATTACTCAATGCTGTGCTTCTGAATATTCAGAAAATAAATTGGATTATTGGTTTAGTATCAAAAAAAGTTCTACTGCTCTGATAATCTGATTTATTTTCAATGTGTATGTACTAAACTATGGTATCATCATTTTTCACTCCTTCCTTTGGCAATTAAAAGCTATAGTACTAAGTTAGTCTGAACTATTATTGTATTATTCAGAGTAACAATAAATCTTTGTTTCTTGTTTAACTTTTAAGTTCAGGCATATATGCGAAGGATGTGCAGGTTTGTTCAATAGGTAAACGTGTGTTTTGGGGGTTTGTTGCACACATTAGTTCATCACCTGTGTCTTAAGCCTAGTATCCATTAGCTATTTTTTTCTGATCCTTTTCCTCCTCCAAACCTCCACCTTCCAATAAGCCCCAGTGTGTATTGTTTGCCTTTATGTGTCCATGTGCTCTCATCATTTAGCTCCCACTTATAAGTGAGAAGATGCAGTATTTGGCTTTCTGTTCCTGTGTTAGGACATGATCTTGTTCTTTTTTTATAGCTGCATAGTATTCTGTGGAGTATATGTACCACGTTTGCTTTTTTTCTTTTTCTTCTTTTCGTGAGATGGAGTCTCTCTCTGTCACCAGGCTGGAGTGCAGTGGTGTGATCTTGGCTCACTGCAACCTTTGCCTCCTGGGTTCTAGCGATTCTCCTGCCTCAGCCTCCTGAGTAGCTGGGACTACAGGCGTGTGCCACCATACCCAGCTAATTTTTGTATTTTTAGTAGAGATGGGCTTTCACCATGTTGGTCAGGATGTTCTCGGTCTCCTGACCTCGTGATCCACCCACTTCAGCCTCTCAAAGTGCTGGGATTACAGGTGTGAGCCACTGCCCCCGACCCATACTTTCTTTATCTAGTCTATCATTGATGGGCTATTGTGAATAGTGCTGCAATGAAAGTAAGTGTGCATGTGTCTTTATAATGGAATGATTTTTTTTTTATATATACTCAGTAATGGCATCACTGGGTCGAATGATATTTCTGTCTTTAGGTCTTTGAGGAATTGCTACACTATCTTCCACAATGGTTAAACTAATTTACACTCCGACCAATAGTGTAAAAGCATTCCTTTTTCTCCACAACCTTGTCAGCATCTGTTATTATATTTTTTTACTTTTCAGTAATAGCCATTCTGACTGGTGTGAGATGGTATCTCTTTGTGGTTTTTATTTTCATTTCTCTAATGATTGGTGAGGTTGAGCTTTTTTCATTTGATTGTTGGCTGCATGAATGTCTTCTTTTGAGAAGTGTTTGTGCATGCCTTTTACCTGCTTTGTAGTGGGGTTGTTTTATTCTTGTGAATTTGTTTAAGTTCCTTATATTAGACCTATTTTGGATGCACAGTTTGCAAAAAATTTTCTCCCATTCTGTAGGTTGTTTATTCTGTTGATAGTTTCTTTTGCTGTGCAGAAGCTCTTTAGTTTAATTAGATGTCATTTGTCAATTTTTGCTTTTGTTGCAATTGCTTTTGGTGTCTTTGTCATGAAATCTTTGCCTGTGTCTATGTTCTGAAAGGTATTGTCTAGGTTGTATTCCAGAGTTTTTATGGTTTCGGGTTTTGCATTTAAGTCTTTAACCCATCTTGAGTTGATTTTTGTATGTGGCATAAGAAAGAGGTCCAGTTTCAATTTTCTGCATATGACTAGCCAGTTCTCCCAGCACCATTTGCTGAATAGGGAATCCTTTCCCCATTGCTTGTTTTTGTCAGGTTTGTTGAAGATCAGATAGTTGTAGGTGGGTGGTCTTATTTCTGCATTCTCTATTCTGTTCCATTGGTCTGTGTTTCTGTTGTACTGGTACCATGCTGTTTTGGTACTATAGCCCTGTAGTATAGTGTGAAGTCGGGCAGCGTGATGCCTTCAGCATTGTTCTTTTTGCTTAGGATTGCCTTGGCTGTATGGGCCCTTTTTTGGTTCCATATGAATTTTAAAATAGATTTCTCTGGTTTAGAATTTAAAATAACTGGAGTTAAATTTGTGATCTGTCCAAAGTTAGTAAATAAGACTTCAGGACATGCATTAAAAATTATTTTTATTATTATTATTATTGAGACAGAGTCTCACTCTGTTGCCCAGACTGGAGTGCAGTGGCACGATCTTGGCTCACTGCAACCTCTGACTCCCGGGCTCAAGCAATTCTCCTCCTTCACCCTCCGAAGTAGCTGGGATTACAGGCGTGTGCCACTACTGCCTGGCTAATGTTTATATTTTTAGTACAGACAGGGTTTCACGATGTGGGCCAAGATGGTCTTGAATTCCTGACCTCAAATGATCACCCACCTTGGCCTCCCACAGTGCTGGGATTACAGGCATGAGCCACTGTGCCCATCCTAAAAAAATTATTAACTCCATTCTTATAACCCATTCTTGTTTTAAGTGCTTACTACAGTAGTAAATATGACTCCTAGAAAACCTTAAAAAATGTAAGCTAGCTAGATTTGTTTTTCGTTTTTTGATGTAGTTTATAGAGCCTTGTAGGTTTATTTTGGTCATTTAAAAATACATGGTATAGATAGAATTATCGAGTCATATACTTATTTTTTATGTGAATCTGTTGAAGTAACTGGTTATAGATACCCACTAGAACCTAATTATACCACACTGCTTTGTAGTGTGACTTTTTGTACAGCAAACATGTCCCTGAGAATGGCAGGAACTGTTGAGATTGTGTAACTTTCTAATATGTAAGATTTGAATTTTTATTCTATAACTATAAGAACAATCAGTCAATGGGGAAGAGGTTCAGAAATATTATAGATTTGGCACAATTTCTTTTCCATGTCAGGAACACTGGTAGAGACTTTCCCAGCTTCCAGTGCTTGTTCTCGCCAGGCTGATTTCTTCAAAATGAAGGCATTCTTATTTTTCCTTAGGGCTGGGAGTATGATACAAAAGGGGAAAAAATTTTGGCTATGACCTCGGTTTGAATTCTAATTTTGTCACTTACTAGCTTTATGAGATTGAAACTCTTATTTAATTTCTTTAAGTTCTAATCTTTTCACATAAATGAACATAAGAACATCTACCTTATTTGGTGGTTTTGTGTCTGGAATTGGTGGGTTCTTGGTCTTGCTGACTTTAAGAATGAAGCCGCAGACCCTCGCGGTGAGTGTTACAGTTCTTAAAGATGGTGTGTCCGGAGTTTGACCCTTCAGATGTGTCCGGAGTTTCTTCCTCCTGGTGGGTTTGTGGTCTCGCTGGCGGGTTTGTGGTCTCACTGGCTTCAGGAGTGAAGCTGCAGAACTTCACAGTGAGCGTTACAGCTCTTAAAGGCGGCGCGTGTGGAGTTGTTCATTCCTCCTGTCTGGAGTTGGTCCCTCCCAGTGGGTTTGTGGTCTCGCTGGCTTCAGGAGTGAAACTGCACAAATTCGTGGTGAGTGTTACAGCTCATAAAGGTGACGCGGACCCAAAGAGTGAGCAGCAGCAAGATTTATTGTGAAGAGCGAAAGAACAAAGTTTCCACAGCATGGAAGTTGACCCCCAGCAAGTTGCCACTGCTTGCTCAGGCAGCCTGCTTTTATTCCCTTATCTGACCCCACCCACATCCTGCTGATTGGTCCATTTTACAGAGAGCAGATTGGCCCATTTTACAGAGAGCTGATTGATCCGTTTTGACAGGGTGCTGACTGGTGCGTTTACAAACCTTGAGCTAGACACAGAGTGCTGATTGGTGCATTTACAATCCTTTAGCTCGACATAAAAGTTCTACAAGTCCCCACCAGACTCAGGAGCCCAGCTGGCTTGCCTAATGGATCCTGCGCTGGGGCTGCGGGTAGAGCTGCCCGCCAGTGCCACGCCATGTGCCCACACTTCTCAGCTCTTGGGTGGTCGATGGGACCTGGTGCCACAGAGCAGGGGGCGGTGACCGTAGGGGAGGCTTGGACTGCGCAGGAGACCACAGGGGGCAGGGTGGGGGGGCTCGGGCATGGCGGGCTGCAGGTCCCAAGCCCTGCCCCGCAGGGAGGCGGCTGAGACCTGGTGAGAATTTGAGCAAGGCGCAGGTGGGCCGGCAGTGCTGGCAGACCTGGCACACCCTCTGCAGCTGCTAGCCCAGGTGCTAAGCCCCTCACTGCCTGGGGCCGGCGGCGTCGGCCTGCCGCTTTGACTGAGGGGCCAGCCGAGCCCGCACCCACCTGGAACTCATGCTGGCCGGTGAGTGCCACTGTGCAGGCCTAGTTCCTGCCTGTGCCTCTCCCTCCATACCTCCCCGCAAGTAGAGGGAGCAGGCTCCAGCTCAGAGAGGGGCTCCCACAGTGCAGTGGCGGGCTAAAGGGCTCCTCAAGTGTGGCCAGAGTGGATGCTGAGGCCTGAGGAGGTGCCAAGAGTGAGCAAGGGCTGCTAACACGTTGTTACGTCTCAGTTTTGGAAATTAATTGATAATATATGTAAGGTGATATATACACTGGTTAAATATCTGTCAGCTTGCTGATCTTTTCTGCTCTCTGTGCTTCATTTGAGACAAATTTCAAAGGAGCTTCCTCAGCAAACATGAATTCCTGTGTTATTGCTTTCAAGCATAATGTGACATTACTTAATAGACCTGAAATGGAAAAGCAGCCTTGTGGATAGCTCCCAATTTGGACAGTTCCTTGCATTAATATGTTTATTGGTTTATTCTTCCAAGCCAAAGGTAAACTTTGCAGAGGAGACTGTGTAACACCAAGCAGTGGCACTTGTGATATTCACGTTATTTTCCTTTTCCTGTATCTTATCAGTAAAAGTCAACCAATCAGTTATAGCCTTATACGATGGAAGTCAGCTTCCATAGCATGGATTTCTCAATGTGAGTCCACACTTAAGAAAGTGCACTCCATTCAGCTTTACTGAAATGAACACACTTCTAAGGCTGACAGGCATGGATCAATTTCACTTCTGTAACCATGAAAAATGCTCTTGTGTCCAACACAAAACATGTTTTTAAGACTGTCATCACCACAGCCTTGCCTCTGTCCAGCACATCTCTAAGCAAACTCTTGTCAAAAAAATCTATATAGTATTGTGATATTGTGAAATACGTATTTGGTATTTGGTATGTAAATGTTTTTTATTTTTATTTTTTGATTTTTTTTATTTTTTTATTTTTTTATTTATTATACTTTAGGTTTTAGGGTACATGTGCACAATGTGCAGGTTTGTTACATATGTATCCATGTGCCACGTTGATTTCCTGCACCTATTAACTCGTCATTTAGCATTAGGTATATCTCCTAATGCTGTCCCTCCCCCCTCCCCCAACCCCACAACAGTCCCCGGAGTGTGATGTTCCCCTTCCTGTGTCCATGAATTCTCATTGTTCAATTCCCACCTATGAGTGAGAACATGCGGTGTTTGGTTTTTTGTCCTTGCGATAGTTTACTGAGAATGATGTTTTCCAGTTTCATCCATGTCCCTACAAAGGATATGAACTCATCCTTTTTTATGGCTGCATAGTATTCCATGGTGTATATGTGCCACATTTTCTTAATCCACTCTATCGTTGTTGGACATTTGGGTTGGTTCCAACTCTTTGCTATTGTGAATAGTGCCGCAATAAACATACGTGTGCATGTGTCTTTATAGCAGCATGATTTATAGTCCTTTGGGTATATACCCAGTAATGGGATGGCTGGGTCAAATGGTATTTCTAGTTGGTATGTAAATGTTATGTATCCCATTTCCTGGCATTCAACTTTTAAAATCTTTAAAAATGCGTGAGTGACGTCTTTTTGTATGCTAATGAGTTGACGTAGGGCTGGCAGCCTCTCGGTAGCTTCAGAACGGGGGGCTGGTCACCAGAAAACCAGTGGAGAATTAGAGGTTTGGGGCTTTCAGTCCCACTTCCTAACCTCCAGGGAGGAGAGAGAGACTGAAGATTGAGTTGATCACCAATGGTCAATGGTTTAACCCATCATGCATACATAATGAAGCCTCCATGAAAGCCTGAAAGACAGGGTTCAGAGATTTGTAGATAGCTGAATACATGGAGGTTCCTGAAGACTGCCACCCAGGGAGGGCATGGAAGCTCTATATGCCCCTTTCCTCATACCTCACCCTGTGCATCTCTTCATCTGTATTCTTTGTAATGCCGTTTATAATAAACCAGTAAACAAGTTTCCTTGAATTTTGTGAGGTGCTCTGGCAAATTAATCAAACCCAAATAGAAGGTCTTGAGAACCCCACCTTGAAGCCGGTGGGTCAGAAGTTCTGGAGGCCCAAACTAGCAATTGTTGGTGTCTGGGGAAGGGGGCAGTCTTAGGGACTGAACCCTCAATCTGTGGGATGTGATGCTATCTCCAGCTACATAGTGTCAGAATTAAATTGGAGGACACCCATTTATCCACTGCAGAACTGATTGCTTGCTTAGTGATGGGTAGAACCCAGCCCCCTCCACCAAATTTGGTCACAGAATTTGTCTGTGTTGATTGTTGTTGTTCAGTGAGACAATATAAAAATCACTTTGCATGCTTTTGAATTGAATACACATAGACCAATAACAAAAGGTCTGCTCCATCAAAGTCTTAGATTTAGTGGCAGAAATAGATAACACACATAATTGTAGCAAAATATAAGGAGTGCTATAATTTGTATCTCAATAGCGTACTACGATAATAAAGAGGAGGGATTTGCCATCTTTGTCTATGGCAGCTGGTTTGGGGGTGGGGCTTCACTGGCAAACAACATTTCCATTGCACTTTGAAAACTGTGTAGATGTTGAAACAACAGAAATCGTTGAAGATGATGAAATTGCATCTGCAAAGACCCAGAGCCATGAACAAGGCATGGGATTTATGTAGTGAGTGGAAGGAAGTTTGGGATGATGGGCAAAAGAGAAGTATGATAGTAATAAGGCAGGTGAAGGTGAGAGTAAATATATGTAATGTTGGAATCAGAGAAGGACATTTGAATAAATTTAGTGCATAGAGTATTCATTTTGTTTTCTGGAAAGCGGTTAAGTAGTTTTTTTCTCCTGGATATGAAAGTGAAAGCTTGCGCAGGAGTGTGAAGTTATAAAATGGTCACCTTGGTGAATAGGAAAAATATCTGAATGAATACAGACGTAAGGATTGCCAAGCTGTACTGAGGACTAAGTTGAGTTTGGAAATGGTAAATATGCAATAAGTCCAAGCAGTACAGTTATGCAATTTTTCTCAAGCAGTGTTTGGCAGCTTATGAATTTCTGTTGCGCAAGCAGATGGTTGGATTAATCACAGGTTGGGGACTGGTAACTCCGGTGGGTTGAAAAGACAAGAGGTTTAGGCACTGGAGGGTATAGGCAAGAATAAGTGAATTGGTAGTCCAGGTTACATAGAGAAGGAAGAAATGGGGCCATGATTTTGGGAATTCAAAGTAATGCTATACATGATACACGAGACTCTGTGAATTTTATAGTTGCGAACAAGATGTGTAAATGTATTTTTCATGGAAAATAGTGGAATAAGACAAATTAAGTATATTCCGAGTATAATGGCAATGCCTGGGTACTAGGCTGAGTGGGACCATGGACTCAGTAATTAGCTCTCCTTAGTTCAAAGTTTATGCCTGCAATTTAGATAAACATGTGTTTATTAAAATGGCAAAGATAAAAGAATAAATGTTTAAAATCATAATGTATGCTGGACCAGTCAAAACAAACCTGCTCTTTCTTAGTCTCCTTCTTCATAGTAAATGACACTATATTTTTTAGGTGCTTAATCCCAAAAGATAGGGTCTTTCTTCTCTCTCTCACGCTACACATTTCACCATGGACAGATTTTGTTGGCTCTACCTTGAAAATATAACACACATTTTCAATACCTTATCACTTTTATACTGTAACCCTAGTCCAAGCCCCCATCATCTGTCATCGAGGTCACTGCAGTAGCCTCCTACCTGCTTTCCACTTTACAGCCTATTTTCCACTGAGGAGTCAGAGCTTTCCTCAATGTGAATCAAGTCATGCCATTCCTCTGCTCAAAAGTCTTACTGCATTCTGAGAAAAAGTCCCACACATTATCATGATCTACTGCATCCTGCACAATGTGGCTCTTCATGACATTTCTACCTCATCCCCTACTACCTTCCACCTCACCCATTGGCCTCCTTGGTGTTTCATTAGATATTTTTAATATTGTCTATGTGTTGAATTGATAACGTTTTAGGTATAATGGGTTATACTAAACATATTAAAATCGACTTCACTTGTTTGTTTTCTTCTGCCTTGTTAATGTGGCTGCTAGAAAATTTAAAATTATATACTGGGTTCACATTATACCTACGGGCAGCATTGGTTATTGAGTCTATGTTGTCTGTGTGTCTTCCCCCAAGTGTCTGGTGGTGGGCTGGGGGCTACTCTTGCACAACAGGGCCAGCAGTCTGGAAGGAGATTTGAATGTGGAGCACAGCAGAGTGAGCACGAGCTGAAACCCTCCAAGCATATTTTCATCACTGTATTGCCTGTGAACATCTTTAGAGAGTGATGACTGCTGTTTCCTCTGAATCTCATGTGAGTTCCTCTTTTGGCAGCTCTAACTCTAACCTTAAAGGAAAGGGGAATATAGAAAACATAGTTCCCAGAAAGAACTAGTTCCAACTAGTCGATTGAACCACTCAGCACAGCTTCTAAAAGAGGACTCCCTGGACTGTTAGGGTCTTGGAAACCATGTCATACAAAGATCGTCTCATGGAACTGAAGATAATCATTCTGGAGAGAGGAGGATTAAAAAGAGGCATGCCATTAAATATTAGAAACACTTCTGTGTTGAAGACAAAATTGACTTACACCTGTCAATTCTTCAGATTTTCTCTCCTAAACTCTATGGAAATGTATCAATATTTTCACTGATTAAAATTTTTTTCCCACCTGTTCAAACTCTTTGAGGCTTAATTAGGATAGATGAGTGGAAGTTACAGGGACTCCAATTTCAATGCCACATAAGAGGGAATGTTCTAACATCTAGAATTGTGACACAAGAGCAGACTATCTCCAAAGGTGATGAGTTACATGTCAACTGGAGGTATTCAAACAGCAATTGGATGACCGTTTATCAATTGTACTGAAGAATGGATTCTAGAACCTATCCAAAGGTTGGATTGGATGACCTCTGAACTCTGAACTAAATCTAAAATTTTGTGAGACCCTAAATTTCATTCACCAGTGCTCAATAATTAACAACTGCTCCTTAATTAAGCCTTGGCTTTTCATTCTAGACACAGGAAAATCTTCATTTTCTTTCATCTAGAAAGATGACTAGGACTTTAAAGCTTCATTCTTTGATCTTTTCATAGCCTTGGCCTCCTGGCAAAATGTTTGTAGTTTTTTCATTGAAAGTGCTTCTTGATCTTTTTTCAGCTTTCTTCATTAAGACATCTGATAAAGATGACTTCTTTATTGTTGCTTCATTAATGTAAATTAACATAAAATACATTTTTCTTCCTTTAAGGGTAATGTGTGCTCATTAAATATGAGGTATTTATGTATACCTCATGTTAATCAAAAAGATAGACACCATCCGGGGTCTTTTTTTTTTCTCACACACTACACATTTAACCATGGACAGATTTTGTTGGCTCTACCTTAAAAATATATCACATATTTTCCATATCTTACCACTTTTATACTGTAACGCTAGTCCAAACCCCCATCTTCTGTCATCTAGGTCATTGCAGTAGCCTCCTACCTGCTCTCCACATCTACAGCCTATTCTCCACTGGGGAGTCAGAGCTTTCCTCAGTGTAAATCAAGTCGTGCCATTCCTCTGCTCAAAAGTCTTATTGCATTCTGAGAGAAAGAATACCTCATATTTAATGAGCGCACAATACCCTTCAAGGAAGAAAAATAACAAGATATAAAAAAGAAATAAATACCCTAAAGCCCACAATCTAGAAATAAACACTTCTAAAATGTTAGTGTAATAACTTCCAGTTTGATAAGAAGTCAGATATGTATTTTACACAATTGAAATCATCCCATATATACATATGTATAACTGGTTTCACTTAACATTAGGTTGTGAGTTTTTCATTATATAAATAATCCATCTTTACAGACCCAACTATTATTAATAGTGTATAATATTCCATTATATTGACATCCCAAAGTTTATTTAAACTTTTCACTATCCTTGGATATTTAGATTGTCTCTAATATGTAATTTTTACTAATTATTTATTTTTAAATTTCTCATCTCTCACCTCTGGCTGAAATTTTTGCTGTTTAAATGCATAAATAAATAGCTAAATCCTTACTTCATTCCATAGTAGTCATCATTGATATCTACTCAGTTCCTCCAAATTACTACTACTTGTCCGCTGGATTCTTCATTTATAGTGTGTATTCCTTTTTAATTCCTCTGCAGCATGGCATAACATGATTTAATTTTTACAAGTCTCAGATAATTTTAGTTTTTAAATATCTTTTTTTTTGCTTTAAATAAATAACATTAAGAATCCTTAGAAGTATTGGTCAGAATAAGTGACACAATCATCAGATGTTCTCTTTCAAGACTGGCATGTCCTTTGTTAGGATAATGTTTTCTAAAATATGCCTTAGAAAAATTTGATTTAGGTAAGGGTCTTGGGAGATATTACTATATAATAGGTGGATTTCTTAGATAGTCTTGAAAAACGGAGGAAAAACACTCTTTTGGCTAAAAAGTCAGAAGATTTAAGAATTGCTCTACCTGGTGCTTTTCCCATTTCTGAATGTGGCTCAAGCGAGGAAATGTTTCTTAGTTTTGATGTCAAGAAGAGCACATAAAGAGAAATAAGAAACTGAAAGGATGGAATTATTATACCCAAAGTTCTTGGTATATCCAGGGACAACTGTTATTACCAGACTCTGAACTTCTGGGTTATGATATGTAAACTTCTCTTCCTTAATACCTAATAAAATGAGCAAAATTAATCAGTCAATCCTAACAAAAAAACAGGGAAAGGAGCCTAATATGGCAGCATAAGCTTCAATATTCACAACCAAAAAAATAAATGGAAGATTCTGGAGGGGAGTGGAAGGATCTGGAAAGGAAAGGCAACACAAGTGGGGTTCAAACTTCCCCTGAATCCAGAAGTCAATCTGGTGCATCTACTAACTCTGGATAGTCTCATGATATCTCCAGCTACGCAGAAAAGCAAACTATCATTACCCTCATATTTTTGTTTTAGATGGAACTGTGACAGAAATTGCTGCTGAAAATTATAGGAAAAATAGGGAAAATGAAAAATGAGGTTGGTGCTGTCAGAAATAAAGTCCATGCAGCTACATTCTGGATTTGGAAAATGCCCCAAAGTAGTATAGTACTCTCTTTTGTCAATCTTCCATCCCTCCGTGGGAATTAGTGTATCCCCAACCAACTTAGAAAAACCTAGCCTAGGACACTGAACCAAATCTTAAAACATGTCAAAACCCAGATACCCTCCCGCTTCAGCCCTTTTTCTTTCAGTTCTCTTTCTCTGGGAATGTCTACTGAATACAGAAATGAACACATGAAATATTTTCATGCATTGCCTCAGAGGAAGGATGACCGAAGGAGAGCTAGAGAAACAGAAAGAGAACGAGAACAGAGAGAGGTAAGTGACGTCACTGCTGCACAGTATCATGTAATGTCTCGACATAGCCCTCCAACCATGAAGAAAAGAAATATAACGACATGTCAACTTCATAATCTTGCTACTATCTGTAAAAAAAAGTCAATCAATCAATCAAAGGAAAGAAGGATAATAGCACATATAAGATATTTACAACGGCAATTTTGTGGTGGTGGAATACACAGTGATTTTCAAAATCCATTTTTGTGTGTGTATGTTTTCTTACATTGTTTGAATGTATTTAAATCCACAAGATACACATCAGAAATACATGTTTTTTTCAATGGAAGCAAATATTTAAAGATGTTAACTCTTTTTCTGATAAAGAAAAGCATACAAAATATTTATTGCTGCATTTCCATGCCTTCTCCACAATATTGAGGCCTGAATTAGGCAGGCAGTTGAAATCTCTCTAAAAGTGAGTCAGATATAAGCATCCTACAGTTTCCACACCAGGACAAATAAGCAGGAATCCCTTAACTCTAAGAGCTATGGTGGGGAGGAGGGCTACCATGTGTTTTTTCTCTGTTCTAAAAGCTGCATCCACATGAATAGGCTTCTGTTTTAAATGCTGGATATTAAGAACATGTTTTAATTAGTTCTACAAGTTAAGAATAGCTGAAAGCTCTATATTTGCATTTAAAAATTTGCACCTAGTCTGCCAGGTGCCGTGGCTCAAGCCTGTAATCCCAGCACTTTGGGAGGGCGAGGCGGGCGGATCATGAGGTCAGGAGATCGAGACCATACTGGCTAACACAGTGAAACCCCGTCTCTACTAAAAATACAGAAAAAAAAAAATTAGCTGGGCGTGGTGGCAGGCACCTGTAGTCCCAGCTACTCAGGAGGCTGAGGCAGGAGAATGACGTGAACCCAGGAGGCAGAGCTTGCAGTGAGCTGAGATCACGCCACTGCACTCCAGCCTGGGTGACAGAGCAAGACTTCGTCTCAAAAAAAAAAAAGAAAAAAAATTTGCACCTAGTCTTGAAGCATTTCTGAGTATACTGTCACCACTGTAATCTAAACTGCTTTTCTAAAGGTGATAGTCCAGGATCCTCCTATGAGAATGCAAAGCACATTTTTCATGCCACACCTTTGTTCTCCTTGTTTCTTTCATCAAGAATGTCCTCACTCTACACTCTACTTCACAACTAGTGAAATCCACCATACTTTCCAGGTTGAGTCCATGACTCCATTTCCTTCTAGACTACACAACTACAAAGGAATGTCTCCCTCTCTGAATATTGGAATGATGCATTCCCTATTGTCTGTGGTGGCATTCACAGGCTCTTAGCTGCATTGGTATTTAATTCTGCATTATGATTGAACATTTACCCACGTTTTCTCTTGGTTTTCTCTAGTAGACTGTGTTCTCCCCCAGGGCAAACATTTCCTGCATGTGAAGGAGCCATTCCTGGGCTGGGGCTAATCCCAGCAAAGACTGATCCATTTTAAAGATTTCAGGTCCCTGGAGCTCCAGGTGACTGGCACTGGCTCAGAAAAGAGGAGCAGCTTCACTGGCTGATACTAAAAAGACCTGAGGCTCAACTATATGCATCTAATTGGCCCATAAATCTTAACATCAAGACAAAGCTTTTGTCTCTTTATAGACTTAAACCCTCTCTTAGAGCTGAATGTATCCTTTTATGAATTATTTGGTCTAATTTCCACAGTATAAACCTGTAATGTGGTATTTAGTAGCACTGACTTTGGAGTTAGACTCCCTGGGCTTAAATTTCAGTAGTACCACTTTCTACACAATTTATTTACCATTTCTGTCTCTTACACGCCTCCTTTGTAGAATAAGGAAAATAATACTTACCCAGTTGATGACTGCTCTATTAAAGGTAGTCATGACAAGCTATGCATTTGCAAAATACAAGGTTACTGACTCAACTGGAGTTAAAGTAGCCCTAAAGAAAAAAAACCGATGCTCAAATTATTATTAGTAGTATTGATTATTGAGTTAATATTAACTTTAAAGTACTTAGCACATTACGAATGCAGTGTTAAATATTATTTTTATTACTATTAATATTGCTGTTTCCCCAGTGCTAGGAAGGACTAGAGATGGGGAGAGATATTAATGGCTGATTTGTGCAGGACCTGCACCACCTTATTACCAAGTCTGGATTCCAGAGCCCCACAGGACCTATTATGTAGAAAGTAGGAATAAAATGCACTTATTGTTTAAATTTATTATGGCCCAAAGCAATAAATACCAAGTATATTACATAGGTTTGGAACACTAAGAGCTCACCTATACACATATACACCTACCCACCCACAAACACTATGGACTTCATCAAGATCTGGAGATATACTTTCCTAAAGAGCTTACATTAATTAGATTTTCAAAGACATCTTGCCATGAGAAGAAAATAAAAATTGTCAACAGACTTGCCTTATCAAAACTCATGAATTTCTGCAAGCACATATTTTCACAGTTGATGAAAGCATTTGACCGAATATCTTGACTTTTTGACTTATATGAAACAGCTTGTTAAATGCTCAGTTATTAAAAGCATATAATTCTTATAGTTTATTGAGTATTTTTCTTCTGCAGCTTTGAAGTGGTACACTGAGGAATTGACAAAACTTGTGTTCAGACTCAAGTCTCATGACCTGAATTCCAATGTTCTCTCCTTAAAGTGATCTGAGTTTTGTGTGGAGAAATTAATATACCAGAAAATACTTGTATTCCAGCATAACACCTATTGTACTAGATGAGTGCATGACAGATTATGAAAGTGCAGAATCAAGGACTGTGTTGGGGTATGGGAATAAATGCGGTGGATCTTGTTTTGCTCACAGAAAAGTTGATGCTAACATTGTCCTTAGTGATTAGGGAGAGTCTGATGGGTAGATATTGGCAGGTGGGATGAGGGTGGGATGGTCAGAAGGACATTTTAGGCAAAGGAATAGAATGTTCCAAGGCTTGGAAGCATGAAAAAACAAGGCATAATGAAGGAAAGCAGGCCAGAGAGCATTTTATATGTGGAAGGAACATTTTGGTGATTAAATTGCAAAGGATGGCATCACTGTGACCAGACCATAATAGACCCCATATAACATTTTAAGCAGTTTGATTTTTGTCCTGTAGAGCAAAGTGAAAGATTTTTAAGAAAAAAAAACAAAACCAAAACTAACTTGGTTAGCTCGTGCTATAGAAAGAGTATTCTGCCTGCAGTGAATGAATTCTGAAAGGCAGTCGTGAAGTCTAGCCTGTACGTCAGGAGCTATTCAAATAATTCGGGAAAATGATGATGGGTGTGTGAATTAGGGCAGGAGTAAAGGGGCTGGAGAGGAGTGGCAAATTTGTCAGAGCATTGGGACATAACACTCATGGTACTTCAAAACTGGTGATTGAGCTGTGAGGTGGAGGCCATAGGCCCACTCCACACTCAGGTGCATGCCTTGGAGGAGGAATAGATTTTGAAGTAAGTTGCTGAGTTTAAGAGTAAAACATTTTTAGTAGAGATGGGGTTTCACCATGTTAGCCAGGATGGTCTCGATCTCCTGACCTCATGATCCGCCCGTCCCGGGCTTGTTGGCGGGTGCCTGTAGTCCCAGCTACTCAGGAGGCTGAGGCAGGAGAATGGCGTGAACCTGGGAGGCGGAGCTTGCAGTGAGCCGAGATCCCACCACTGCATTCTAGCCTGGGGACAGAGCAAGAGTCCATCTCCAAAAAAAAAAAAAAAAAAAAAAGAATAAAACATATTTGGTTCAAGATGCATATCCAGGCAGAACTCTTAAGTAAGCCATTAGATACTTTCATCAAAAATTTGGGTGAGAAGTCTGGGTATGAAATAGTGATTTGGAAGTCTCCATGGAGGATATAGATGTTTTAGTTGAACAGGTTGTGGTTAAAATCATTAGAATGGATAGATTGTTAAGTGGGGGGGAAGGGGGTGTAAAAGCAAGAAGATAGTCCATGATGATGAACTTTGGAAAATACTAATACTGAATGATGGGGAAGAGGAAGAAGATACAGGAATAGGATATTTTATATTACCAAAATAAATCATCATCAAGAATTAACTTTATAATACCTTAGGCCAGAAGTTTACATAATTTGATGCTGAATATAAATAAAGTACTGTAATAATCTGTGTGCAGTCTTAATGACATACTGGATACATATGAAATACCAATTATTTAAAGCAGCTTTTGAAAGGAGGCCCCTTTCTAGCAGCGCGCAATACCATAATAAAATACATTTCAGGAATCATCTTCTATAAACAGTATCCCTGGTAATCATTAAGATGTCATCTTGATTATGCCAAGGCCAAAACCAATGTTGGGGCTTAATATAGTTTGCATTTCTGTTTCTTCTCATCTTATGTAACCTGTATTTTTGACAGCCATTTATCTTACATTATAATAGTATAATGTACCATGACATTATATGTGTCATGACAATATTGCACTCAGTGAAAAAGCTGTTGCATCTATGGACTTGAAAACATAAATCATGAAAGCTTTGTTGCAAAAATTTATTATTTAATCAGTTTGGAAGTTGAGTGATATTTTAATTGCCTCTTTGTTTACCATTCTGATCATGATTTACACTTTACTGCTCTCCAGAGTCCATGTTAACTAGTAAAAACAGAACATATTTGAGAGTTCACTCTTAAATCTAAGATCAAATGATATTTCAGATTATTTATTTAAAAACGATTCTACAGGCCATGCTCACAATTTATAATTGCTTAGGTGTATGTCAGTGTAAAACAATAGTGCTACATTTAAAACATGTTGTTTAGAAAGAATTCGCTCATTAAAAGGTCACAGAACCTCATGAAGCTTCTCATAAAACTATATGGCTTAAAATTTAACCTAGCAGTTTCATGGTCTGAAATCGTGCATCTTTTTTGACATGTTTCTCAAAAAGATAAAAAGAAAACTTGCAGAAAATTTCATTTGGGTAGGATATCAAGTAATAAGATTCAATCAAAGGTATTTGAAATTTCTTCAAGATAAAATTAAAGATAAAACTGCTCCAAAAGCTATTTTAAGTAAAAGATAAACTTCTTTTATTCTAGCACTGGTAGTTGGTTAATTTAAACTGTCTAAGTGATGACCAAAAAAAAGACAGAAAAAAGATGCCTCATACAGATCTAGAAAGCAATAAACTCATTAAAAGTTGCTTACAAAACCTTCATAGATTTTTCAAGCTTTAATAAAATTCCAAGGCATTACTTGAATAGGCCAGATGATTGAAAAGGTTATTTAGATAGAACTATCTCATGACTTACAACATAACACACATGATATATATTATTTTATTCTGTTAGTAAGTCAAGACATAAAATGATTGGCAGGAGTTCCTTATCAGAACAGAATCTCTTAGAACTAGAAATGAATGCCTTTTTCCACACACGAACTCTTTGGCTGCATAAAAGTATCCATGGAAACCCTTACCTGTTAGTTCTAATATACATATACAAGGTTATTTTCTTTTCCATTTTATTTCAACAAAAACGTGAATGGAATAGAAAGCACTGAACTACTAGAAACTTCCAAGGCCTTACATAACAGTTTTTGACAAAAAGCTCATTATATTTTTATAGTTTCTATTTGGCACAAGACCAAATGACTTTACAGAATATGTTCATCAATAGATGTAACAAGGATTATTAAATGTCCTACTATGCTTATGGATACAAATTTATGTTTTTATTATTCAGCTTCGGAACCAAAGGTGGTGCCCATTCAATTTAAATGATATTTTATCATTTTTCAGTCAAATAAAATATATAGTGAAAAAAAAAGTACCTGCTAAAGCTTCCTAAAAGCTAGCTTGCATCTAGATAAGGTGTGGAATTGAAGGCAGAAGCTAGAGAGAGTTGATGATTGCAGAAAAGCCAAGACCACGGTGTTTATTCAAAACAGTTTTTAATTGGAAAGTTCATAGAATGAAAGAACTGTGGAAACAAATGAAGTGCACCCAGATGCGAACAAGAAAAGTATATTTAATAAGGATATTTATTCAGAGCTAGTATAGTAAGGAAGTTAACTGCCATTATTTGTGTTTGGCGGATACTCAAAGGCAGACAGAGGAGTAGGAAAGCTTTAGAATGGGAAAAAGGGAAGGCTTCAGGTCTGCCTGATTGGAAGCTATTGGTCTGGGGAAGTCGGAAGCCTGATAACTGAAAGAAAAGCATCCTACGCGGGTGGTTAGGCAGCATATTTGTCTTTCTCCAGTTGGTCCAAAGCTGGAAGTGGGGGAAGGGGGCTAATAATTATGAAAGTTGTCCATTATTGATCAGGTCCTGACCGTTTTGGGCTAATTGCCATCGAGGCTGTGGTCTTGCTCTGGTTATTGCAATTTGTGGCTTAGAATTCTGTTTCAATGTATGGTGTGACTGTATATTCAGTCTCTCAGAACTAAAGGCTAGTGATGTCATCAATTAACTGAAAAAGCTGAGCTCTGAGGCAGACATTAAAGCAAAGTAAAGAAAGTGGACTGGGTATTTAAAAAATGAGTAATAAGAGAATGGTAACAGCAAGAGAAAATTTTTAAAAATGGAAATAAATGTGTGAACCACAGTTTTGGAATAAGGGTGGAGATGGGGCAGAAAAAACAGAAGCAAGCAGGCTGTCAGTCTTTTTGTATCTCTTCTGAAAGGTGAGGTATCAAGAAATAAAATTCAATCAAAGATACTTGAAATTCCCATATGCGACACTGAATTTATCACAGCAGGCTCATACGTTTTTCACTGAGTTAAGAAATATTCAATTAAATGGAAATATCAAACACATAGGATAGTTAATTTAATGAAATATGAAAGCCCTTTGATATTTCAGTTGACATCTCTTAACATTGTCAGCCAGTATTTGTGTAGCAGGGCTCTTCTTTCAAAACTAGATTAAATTATATGTTTCTCAGGTTGGTCCTGGAGATCAAAATGTCTTTATTCAAGGGCATGCAGGCAAAAGAACAAGCATATTTATCATGGAACATTCAATAGTCCTTTACTGTCTTATGCATCAGATCTTCTGTCCAAACTTCCCACGGATTGCTCCAGTCCTGCAGATCTGGATCATTCTCTGTTCCCAAGCCCATCTGTGTTCTGTTGGCAGCTGAGAGATTGCATACTGTAATCTCTCTCTCTCTGATATATGTCTTCTAAGAAATCCAAATATAAAGAGCAACACAAGTTTATTGATTTTACTTTTACATATGAAAAGTTGCAATGTTACAAGCGATTCCGGAGTTGTGGGAAATTAAACATGCGCAAGAGGGGCCTCGAATCAAAGGCCAGGATGTGGTCCCTAGTTCTTAGCTCCAGTGTGACTCCAACAACCTACAGTAGAGATAAAGGCAGCATCTCGCCATAATTATTCAGTTCTACTGTCCACCAAGAGGAGAATAAAATAATTCTTTTCATTGTTTTTTTCATTTTAAAAGCATTCTTTCACTTTTTAAAGCACTTTTGAGGTAATCCTGGATCTGCTTTATAAATGTTATGAATCATATAGGCAGTAAAACAACGGAGAGGGGGAATTAGCAATAAGATTATGCTATTTGGTTAATTTCATAATGTAATATTTTTCCCCTTAATTTACTCAATATTGGTAATTAGTAATGTTGTTTTTAACTTACCTCATCAAATATGGTCTTGGATTTTAGGACAATCCTTGGTATGAGGGAACATTTTTCGTTTGTGTCCTCTTCCTTTGTAGGGGTACTGAGGACTTTGAATGCGTAGGCTCAGTTCTGCTGTGCACTTTCTACACAAATCTTGACCAAGCCTGCGGGTATGGGCAAATATTTATTCAGACTAATAGGTAGATTTTGGCATTGACCTGGCACCCAGAGCGCCCAAAGTAGTTGCTGTTCTATATATTCACCAACCACCTGTCTTCACCCCAAACTTTACCTTATGAACAGATTTCTATTAATTTCTTTTTTTTGTCATATATACTGAACCCCAACAATTTTAACTCAGCTTCTCTTTGTCATGTACTTTACTGCAGGAAATAGGGGAAGACTCTATTGTTCAAACCTGTAGCCACTGGAGCACATCATGTTCAGACAGAGCTCACTGAAATCGTAATGCAGGCCCTTCCTTGAGAAAGGGCTACTGATCTACCTCTCCAAGAAACTGCTTGTAAAGCCAAACTGAATTGAACGGGCAAGTGATTTTCAAACCAGTTATGGATATTACATAACAGCTTCTCATGCACATGGGACACGGAGTCTCACTCTGTCGCCAGGCTGGAGTACAGTGGCGTGATATCGGCTCGTAAAAACCTCCAACTACCCGGTCCAAGAAATTCTCCTGCCTCAGCCTCCTGAGTAGCTGGGATTACAGGCACCCACCACCATGCCCAGCTAATTTTTGTATTTTTAGTAGAGACGGGGTTTCACCATGTTGGCCAGGATGGTCTGGATCTCCTGACCTCGTGATCCACCAACCTCAGCCTCCCAAGGTGCTGGAATTACAGGCGTGAGCCACCATGCCCGGCCAACATTTTTGCTTTTTGAAAGACACTGATGGGTATGAAAAAAATCTACAGATTAAGAGAAAATAATTGCAAATTATACATTTGATAAAAGATTCATATCCAGATTACTTAAAACACTGTCAAAATTCACTGCTAAGAAAACAGGCAATCCCATAACAATTCTGGCAAACAATTTGAACATATATTTCCAAAAATAAAAGATATGCATAATATATTAAAACATAAAAATGTGTTCAAATTTTTTTCATCAAAGAAATGTCAAATTGAAACCACAGTGATATACCACTGGACATCACAGTAGTGCTTAAAGTGAAAAAGGCTTATCATAATAAGCGTTAACAAGGATGTGGAGAGACTGAAACTTTTACAATTCTGACAGGTAATGTAAAATGGTAGAACCACTTTCAGCCACAGTTTGTTGGTATCTTAAAAAGTTAAACACGTAGCTATTATATGTTCTAGCCACTCCACCCCTATACATTTACCTAAGATAAATGAAAATATATCTCTATTCAAACACTTGTACATACATATTCATATCAACTTTATTTGGAAACAACTCCAATTTTTATCAACCAGTAAATGGATAGAAAATTCTGGGATATCCATGCAATATTTTTTATTCAACAATAATAACTAATGAGTTGGCCGGCACGGTGTCTCATGTCTGTAATCCCAGCATTTTGGGAGGCTGAGGCAGGCAGATCACTTGAGGTCAGGAGTTCGAGACTAGCCTGGCCAAAATGGTGAAACCCCATCTCTACCAAAAATAAAAAAAATTAGCCAGGTGTGGTGGTGCATGCCTGTAATCCTGGCTACTTGGGAGGCTGATGCAGGAGAATCACTTGAACCTGGGAGGTGGTGGTTGTAGTGAGCTGAGATCATGCCACTGCACTCCAGCCTAGGTGACAGAGTGAGACTCTGTCTCAAAACAAACAACCAAAAAAACCTTATTAGTTATTGATACCCGTACAACATAGATGAATTTAAAAAATAACTAAGCAGTGTAAAATAAGTCAGACAATAAAAAGAGAACATATAGTTTGATTTCATTCATATAAAATTCTAGAAAATACAAACTAACCTATAGTGACAAAAAGCACACCAGTGGTGAGAGTTGATGAAGGGAGAGATTAGAAAGAGAGATTATAAAGGGACATGAGGTAAGTTTGGATGTGATGGATATGCTTATTTCCTGCTCATAGTTTTCTGGGTGTATATATCTGTCCAAATTTATTAAATTGTACATTTTTAAGATATGCAGTTTATTTTATGTCAATTGTACCTCAATATAGTTGTAAGGAAAACAGCAACATGGTGGTCTTTGAATTCCTCACCTTTAAAATAAGAAAGTCCAACTATAATTATCTCTGAGGACTAAAATTCTGTGATTCTGTAAGCAAGAAGGCTAAAGATGAGGCCCAAAAGGTAGGAGATTGTACATACAGTGTTGTTAATGTCTTGCTGAAACTGCAGAATAAGAACATGTATTACTAGGTAATGAGAGTATTTCCCCTAAAATAAAATGGATTCTAGTTTGTGGCTCTTTGGCCCAGGGGTGGGGAAAATCTTCCTCCTTCTAGTCCTAATGGTGATGGCCAGCCATTCTTAGCTATGTGGAGATAGGCTGGAAGGGAACAGCAAAACAGACCTGCAAGTTCTCAGTGACAATGACATTGACCATAGCTGCTACAGTCAATGTCATTGTCACTGAGAACTTGTGTGGAGATATGTCAAGATCCTGGGATATGTGACAATCAGGGTAGTGGTAAGGAATATCCTAAGTTCCAGGAGTCATGTATGAGTTTTGGGTTTTATACCAAGGTAGCAGAATTTCCAGAGAAATCCTTTTGAATAGAGAGGAGGAAAATGGATCTCTTGAGTCTCAATCACCAAAGGAAGTGGCATGGCAGCAATTCAAGAAGGCCAGCTTGGACCTGGCAGACTACATCCTGAGCACATGTGAGAAAGTACTTCTTGAATCACTGTATCAGCAGAAAAGAAGAATTTGGAAATATACCTATATTGACAGCATTTCTTTATGTATCTCAGATAAAGCATATAGTTTAATAGGTTAGGGCCAATAATGCAATGGTTAGAAGAGTAGACATGAATTCCCAGTGCCTTTCTTAACCTTCTTCAGCATACATGCATTATAAAATAATGCAGGGATTTAAAAATCATGTTATACTCCTGACCCACATACCACTATAACCCATAATTATACTGTTTCTGCTCACTTAGCAACTAGCCTATATCTTATATATAGCTCACAGTGCAAGACAGCTTTCAGTGGAAGATCTTCAGAAATATGATTAAATACCATCCTGATATTTGGGAAATTAACATCAGATTATTGTCTTGAAATATCACCTAAGAATTATTTCATGTCGTGTGTACTTTGAACCATACGAAACTGCTCTTTTAATAGATCAAATATGGTTTAAAATTAGAAATTTCATGATTCAAAATCAAAAGGGAAAGAAGGAAGGAGGAAAGGAAAAAGAAAAGTCAGAATGACAAAGAGAAGAGCCATAGATGTTATTTCAAGCCATCAATGTGCATTAAAGAGATAGTTCTCAAATGTAGACTATTAATATGAACTGCAAATACAATAACTTCAGATACATGATTTACAACTGATTAAACTTGTTTCAAGTTATTTTATATTAGTTACCACTATTGTTGGACTTGCTTCCACAGATCACATATTTTGGCAGAGATATCAGTTGCTTTTATTTTATTCCTTTTTTCTTCTCCTAGAGCCTTCAGATGAGATATATTATTACTTATGGAGAAGAGGAATAAAATAGACATTTTTCTTTGACATTTGCTACGAAATTGTAAATTGGACTATACTACAGCTATTTCAAGAGGTCATTTTTCATGGTTTTTGAAGACAGGAAAAGTGATTAATGTTAAGAAGGCCTTGACATAGGAATTTAGTGTCCTTGAGCTCTGTATAACTACCTTTTCTAAAGCTGCTAACACACTGCAAGCGATCAATGACTCAATAATGTAAATTTATAAAACACATGGTACACACATACACACACGTACACATGTATGTGACCTTCCAGAAATTGTTCATGTGTTAGAAATGAACATTTTTTGAAGGCTGTAGGTTACCTTGGAAATCTGCTGTTGATGCTCACTCCATTAACACATTCGTTCCTAGAAAAAAACTAAGCTCTGATTCCTTTACCAGTGTCGTTAATAATACTGTTGTGCTCAAATACTACATCTTATTTATTCTGTCTAACTATATTTTTGTACTCATTAACCATCCCCTTTTCCCCCTACACCCACTACACTTCCTAGCCTCTGGTAACCATCATTCTACTCTGTACCTTCATGAGTTTAATTACTTTGATTTTTAGTTTCCACAAATAAATGAGAACATGCAACGTTTGTCTTTCTGTGCCTAGCATATTACACTTAATATAATATCCTCCAGCTCCATCCATGTTGTTGCAAATGACAAGATCTCATTCTTTTATGGCTGAATGGTATGCCATTGTAGATGCATACTGCATTTCCTTTATGTGTTAATCTGTTGATGGATACTTAGGCTGATTCCAAATCTTGGCTACTGCAAATGGTGCTGCAATAAAAATGGCAGTACACATATCTCTTTGATACACTGATTTACTTCTTTTGGGTATATACCCTAGTAGTAGGGTTGCTGGATCATATGGTAGCTCTATTTTTAGTTTTTTGAGGAATCTCCATAGTGACTGTACTAATTTACATTCCCACCAACAGTGTGTAAGGGTAACATTTTCTCCACATCCTCACCAAAATTCATAATTGCCAGTCCTTTGTATAATATAAAAGCCATTTTAACTGGTATGAAATGATATCTAATTGTAGTTTTGATTTGCATTTTCCTGATGTTCAATGCCATTGAGCACCATTTCATATACCTGTTTGCCATTTGTATGTCTTCTTTTGAGAAATGTCTACTTAGATGTTTTGCCCATTTTAAAAATTGGATTAGTAGATTTTTTCCTATTGAGCTGTTTGAGCTGCCTATATATTCTGGTTATTAATCCCTTGTCAGATGTTTAGTTGGAAAATATTTTCTTTCAATTTGTGAGTTGTCTCTTCACTTTGTTGATTGTTTTGTTTGCTGTGCAGAAGCTTTTAAACTTGATGTGATCACGTTTATCCATTTTTGCTTTGGTTACCTGTGCCTGTGGGGTTTACTCAAGAAATCTTTGCCCAGATCAATGTCCTGGAAAGTTTCCCCAATATTTTTAGTAGTTTTATAGTTTGAGGTCTTAGATTTAAGTTTTTGATTCATTTTGATTTGATTTTTGTATATGGTGAGAGATAGGGGTCTAATTTCATTCTTCTGCATATGGATATCCACTTTTCCCAGCACCATTTATTGAAGAGACTATCCTTTCTTCAATGTATTTTCTGGGTACTTTTGTTGAAAATGATTTCACTGTGGATGTATGGATTTATTTCTGGGGCTTCTATTCTGTTCCATTAATCTATGTGTCTATTTTTATGCCAGTACCATACTGTTCTGGTTAGTATAGATCTGTAATATAATTTGAAGTAAGGGGAAGTGATTCCTCCAGTTTTGTTCTTTTTATATCAGGATGGCTTTCTGGGTCTTTTGTTGTTCCACATAAATTTTAGTTTTCTTTTTCTATTTCTGTGAAGAATGTCATTGGTTATTTTTATAGAGATTGCATTGAATCTGTAGTTTGTTTTGGTGTGTGGACATTTTAACAATATTGATTCTTCCAATTCATGAACATAGAGTATCTTTCCATTTTTGTGTCCTCCCCAATTTCTTGCATTAGTGTTTTATAGCTTTCATTACAAAGGTCTTTCACTTCTTTGGTTAAGTTAATTCCTAGGTATTTGATTTGTAGCTATTGTAGATGAGATTACTTTTTCAAGTTGTTTGCCATTGGCATATAGAAATGCTACTGATTTTTGTACATTGATTTTTGTATCCTGCAACTTTACTGAATTTGTTTATCAGTTCCAATAGTTTTTGGTGGAGTCTTTAGGTTTTTCCAAATATAAGACCATATCATCTGCAAGGGCAATTTGACTTTTTCCTTTCCAATTTGGATGCCCTTTATTTCTTTCTCATGTCTGATTGCTTTAGTTGGGAACTGCAGTACTATGTTGAATAACAGTGGTGAAAGTAGTGTCCTTTGCGGGCGTGGTGGCTCATGCCAGTAATCCCAGCACTTTGGGAGGCCGAGGCAGGTGGATCATGAGGTCAGGAGATTGAGACCATCCAGGCTAACATGGTGAAACCGTATTACTAAAAATACTGTACTAAAAATACAAAAAATTAGCCGGGCGAGGTGGGGGGCACCTGTAGTCCCAGCTACTCGGGAGGCTGAGGCAGGAGAATGAAGTGAACCTGGGAAGTGGAGCTTGCAGTGAGCCGAGATCATGCCACTGCACTCCAGCCTGGGTGACAGAGCAAGACTCCATCTCAAAAAAAAAAAAAAAAAAATAAAGTGGGCATCCTTGTCTTGTTTCAGATCTGAGAAGAAAGGCTTTCAGTTTTTCCCTTTTCAGTATGATACCACCTGTGGGTCTGTCACACATGGCTTTCATTATATGTGTCAGTCGTTTTTATGTGTCTAGAAATTTATCCATTTATTAAATCATTGTATTCAGGTATGTTCCTCATATACCCAGTTTTTTAAGTATTTTTATCATGAAGGGATGTTAAATGTTATCACATGCTTTTTTCAGCATAAATTGAAAAGATCATATGGTTTTTGCCCTTCATTTTGTTGATGTGATGTGTCACATTGATTGATTTGCATATGTTGAACCATCCTTGCATCCCTGGAATAGATCCCACTTGGTCATGAATAATCAATCATCTTTTTAATGTGTTGTTGAATTCAGTTTGCTAGTATTTTGTTGAGTATTTTTGTATCAATGTTCTTCAGGGATATTGACCTGTATTTACTCTCTCTTGTCTCTTTTTAAAAATGTATCTGTGTCTACTCTCTCTGTCTCTTTTTTAAAATGTATCTGCGTCTAGGGTAATACCAGCCTTGTGAAATGAGTTTGGAATTGTTCTCTCTTTATTTGTTGAAATAATTTGAACAGAATTGGCATTATTTCTTCTTTAAATGTTTGGTAAAATTCAGCAGTGAAACAACTGCATCCCAGGATTTTCTTTGCTGGGAGGCATTTTATAACAGCTTTAATGTAATTACTTGTTATTTTTCTATTCAGATTTTGGATTTCTTCATGGTTCAATCTCAGTAGATTGTATGTATCTGGAAATTTCTCTGTTTATTCTAGGTTTTCCATTTTATTGGCATATAATTGCTCATAGTAGCCTCTAATGACCCTCTGAATTTTGCCATATCAGTTGTAATATCTCTTTTTTCATCTCTATATTTATTTAGGTCTTCTTTCTTTCTTAATCTGGCTAATGGTTTGTTGATTTGTTTTTATCTTTTCAAAAACCCACTGTTCATTTTTAAAATCTTTTGTATTTTTTCTTTTCATTTTCATTTATTTCTGCTCTGATCTTTATTATTTCTTCTACTAATTTTGGGTTTTGCTCTTACTCTTTCACTTTCTAAAGATACATTATTAGGTTGTATATTTGAAGTTTCTTTCTTTCAGCCTTCCACTTAGTACTTCTTTTGCTGTATCCCATAAGTTTTAATATGGTGTGTTTCCATTCTCATTTGTTTTGAAAAATTTTAAATTTCCCTTTGAATTTCCTTATTGACCTGTTGGTCATTCAGGAACATATTGTTTAATTTCCATGTGTTTGTATAGTTTCCAAAATTCCTCTTGTTATTGATTTTTAGTTTTTTTCGTTGTGATTAGAGAAGATACTTGATATGATTTCAATTTTTAAAAAAATTTTTAAGACTTGTTTTTGGCTTAAGATATGGTCTGTCTTTGAGAATGCTGAGGAGAAGAGTGTGTTTTCTGCAGCTGTTGGATGAAATGTTCTGTAAATATCTATTAGGTCCATTTGGTTAAGAGTACAGATCAAGTCTAATGTTTCTTTATTGATTTTCTGTCTGGATGATTGGTCCAATGCTGAAAGTGGGGTGCTGCAGTCTCCAGCTATTATTATTTTTAGGTCTATCCCTCTCTTTGGCTATAATAGTATTTGTTTTATATATCTGGGTGCCTAGTGTTTGGTGCATATGTATTGTCAACTGTTACATCCCCTTGTTGAATTGGCCCCTTTATCATATAATGACCTTCTTTGTCTTTTTAAAATAGTTTTTGTCTTGAAACCTACCTTGTTGGATATAAGTATAGCTACTCCTGCTTTGCTTTTTTTAAATTTTATTTGCATGGAATATCTTTTTTCATCCTGTTATTTTCAGTGTTTATTTGAGTCTTATAGGTAAAGTGTGTTTTATTTGTGTCTTACAGGCTATGTGTGTTTCTTGTAGGCAACTGATCATTAGGTCTTGCTTTATAATCCAGTCAGCCAATCTATGCCTTTTGATTGAGAAGTTTAGTCTATTTACATTTAATGTTTTTATTCACAAGCAAAGACTTACCCCTGCCATTTTGTTACTTGTTTTCTGGTTGTTTTGTGGCCTTTTCTTCCTTTCTGTCCTCGTTTTAGTGAAGATGACTTTCTCTGGTGGTATGATTTAATTTCTTGCTTTCTATTTTTTGTGTATCTATTGTATGCTTTTTAATTTGAGGTTACCATGAGCTGTGCAAATACTATTTTATAACCCATTATTTTAAGCTGACAACAACTTGACATTATTTGCATAAACAAACAAAAAGAAAACTAATAAAGACTTTAGACTTAATCTTACCCCCACACACTTTTTATCTTTTTGTTGTTTTTATTTATATCTTATTACATTGTCTATGTCATGAAAAGTGGTTGTAGTTTTTATTTTTAATAGGTTTATCTTTTAATACTTAAGATATGAGTAGTTTATATACCATAATTACAGTGTTATAATATTTTGTTTTTGTCTGTGTACTTACTATTACCAGTGAGTTTTATACCTTCAGATGATTTCTTATTGCTCATTAACATCCTTTTCTTTCAGACTGAAGAGCTCCCTTTAGCATTTCTTATAGGACAGGTCTGGTGTTGATGAAATCCATTAGCTTTTGTTTGTCTAGGAAAGTATTTATTTCTCCTTTATGTTTGAAGGACATTTTTGCTGGATATACTATTCTAGGAGAAAAGTTTTTTGTTTCTTTTTGTCAGAAATTTAAATGCCATGCTACTCTCCCCTGGCCTGTAAGGTTTTCACTGAAAAGTCTGCTGCCAGACATATTTGAGGTCCATTGCAGGTTATTTCTTTATTTTCTCTTGGTGCTCTTAGGATCCTTTTATTATCCTTGACCTTTGGGAGTTTTGATTATTAAATGTCTTGAGGTGCTTTTCTTTAGGTTAAATCTGATTCATGTTCTGTTACCTTCTTGTACTTGAATATTGATACCTTTCTTTAGATTTGAGAAGATCTTGTTATTATCTCTTTCAATAAACTTTCTACCACTATATTTCTCTCTGACTTCTCTTTAAAGCCAATAGCTTTTAGATTTGCCCCTTTTTTTTTTTTCAGATGGAGTCTCACTCTGTCACCCAGGCTGGAGTGCAGTGGCACAATCTTGGCTCATGCAAGCTCCACCTCCCAGTTTCATGCCATTCTCCTGCCTCAGCCTCCCAGGTAGCTGGGACTACAGGTGCCCACCACCATGCCTGGCTAATTTTTTCTATTTTTAGTAGAGATGGGGTTTCACCATGTTAGCCAGGATGGTCTCGATCTCCTGACCCCATGATCCACCCACCTTGGCCTCCCAAAGCGCTGGGATTACAGGTGTGAGCCACTGCACCTGGCCCTTAGATTTGCCCTTTTGAGGTTATTTTCTAGATCTTGTAGGCATGCTTCATTTTTTTTATTATTTTTAAATTTTTCTCCTCTGACAATGTTTTCAAAAAGCCTGTCTTCAAGCTCACTAATTCTTCTGCTTGCTCAATTCTGCTGTTGAGAGATTCTGATGCATTCTTCAGTTTGTGAATTGAATTATTCAGGTGTAGAATTTCTGCTTGATTTTTTGTTAATTATTTCAATATCTGTTAATGTGTCTGCTAGGATTCTGAACTCCTTCTCTGTGTTATGTTGAGTTTCACTAATTTTCCTCAGTAAAACGAATTTAAATTCTCTAACTGAAAGGTTGCATATTTCTGTCACTCTGGAATCAGCCACTGGTATCTTTTTTAGTTCATTTCGTGAGGTCATGTTTTCCTGGATGGTCTTGATGCTTGTGGATGTTCATCAATATCAGGGCATTGAAGAGTTATATATTTATTCTAATTGTTGTAGTCTGGACTTGTTTGTACTCTTCCTTCTTGAGAAGGCTTTCCAATTATTCAAAAGTATTGTATGTTTTGATCTATGTCTTTGGTCACTGTTGGTGCATCTGCATTAGGGAGCACCCCAAGCCTAGTAACACTGTGGCTCTTGCAGATTCATAGAGATACTACCTTATTGGTCTTGGGTGAGATCTGAGAGAATTCCATGGAATTACAGTCAGAGTCTCTTGTTATCTTCCCTTACTTTCCCCCAAACTAGCAAAGCCTCTTTCTCTGTGTTGAGGTGCCTGGAGTTGTGGGAGGGGTATCCTGTGACCATTATTGCTGGCACTTTTCTAGGTTACACATGAAGGTCTTGGCCATGGCCTGTGGTGACTATTGCCTGTCTACCACTGAAGTTTATTCAAGGCCCAAGGACTCTTTAGTCAGGAGCTGGTGAATCCTGCCAGGTCTAGGTCTCTCCCTTGGGTGAATCCTGCCAGGTCTAGGTCTCTCCCTTCAAGGGAGCAGGTTCCCTTCTGGCCCAGGGTGTGTCTAGAAGTCTAGAAATGCTCTCCAGGAGCTAGGGGCTGGAATCAGGAGCTTTAGGTGTCTGCTTGATTATACTGTGGCTGAGCTGGTACCCAACTTGCAAGACAAAGTCCCTTTTACTCTTTCCTCTCCTTTTCTCAAGCAGAAGGGGCCTCACCGCAAGGTCACTACAGCTGGTTATGTGCTGGTCTTACCTGAAAGCAGCACAGTACTGGATCTTACCCCCTGCTTGTGGCGAGTACTTCCTGGCTACTGGCAATGTTTATTCAAGGCCCAAGGGCTCTTTAGTCAGCAAATGATGAATTCTGCCAGGATTTGGTCCTTCTTTTTGGGGTAGTGGGTTCCCTTCTTGCTTAAGAAAGGTTTAGAAATGTCATCCAGGACTTAAGGCCTGGAATAGGGGCTCCAGGACTCTTTTTCATGCTTTATTTTACTGTGGCTGAGCTAGTATCTAAGTTGCAAGACAAAGTCTTCTTTACCCTCCCACTTCTCTCCTCAACCAGAGGGAAGAGTCTCTCCCAGAGCTTCAAGCTATGAGCTGTGCTGCCTGGGGTTAGGGGAGAGGTGATGCAAGCACTCTGCTAGCAACCCCAGTAGGGCACTCAATGGGTCCTGTGAACCCCAAATTCACTGGCTCGGATCCCAGCATAGCACCAGGAGTTGCCCAGGAATTGCAGTCCTTGTGGCCTGCCTTTCAAATTTATTTAGGACTCCAGAACACTTTAGTCTGTGGTGGCAAGGTTTGCTGGAACTGATCACAGAGATGGATGATTTCTCTCTGTCTGGGTCGTTTCAAATGCTTTCTCTTTGGGTGCTCACTAAATTTGCCCTGTTTTGCTTTCCAGTGTGACTGGGCAGCACTGAGTTGCATTACAAAGTCCCACAATCACTTTGCCCTCCTTTTCCTAAGTGCACATATTTTCTTGCGGCACCACATGGTGCTGCCAGGGGATGGGGGAGGAGTGACTTTGGTAATACAAGACTGTCTTTCCCACCCTTTTCAGTGCCTCTTTCCTTGATAAAATGTAAAAACCAGGTACTATGATCACTCACCTGATTTTTAGTTCTTATGAAGGTGCTTTCTTATGTGGATAGTTGTTCAATTTGGTATTCCTGCAGAGGGAACAATTGCTGGAGGCTTTTATTCAGCCATCTTGCTCTGCTTCTACTTAGTTATGTCAGTGTAGTTTTAAGATAAATAAGCCCCTTTAAACTGGCTACAGCAGCCATGAAAGTCTTACTTGTTAGATATCATAGAATTGGATCTTCTTCTTGGGATTCGTATGCATCATAGATTCCTGAAACATCTGATATCTAATGGCCCAATCATTTCTTTATAGACTGAATGGAGTGTGAACTAATCTAGGGGTGTGAATTTATTATCCATATACATCATCTTCATACCTAAATGTCAAGGCATATTGGCCTGTCAGTGACAAGAGTCAGCCTGTGTGTATCATAATTTATTAGTCATGTTACTGTAGCAGCATGATTACCACAAGCATGGGGAAGAAATAATAATATTTTCAATGACATTTGAAGCATAATTACAAGTATTGCATAGATAGGAAAGGTTGAAAAACAAGACTGACCTGACTAAAATACAGTTTAAAATCTTGATTTTACCGGTTTATCTCTGTCCATCCATTATCTTCCATGTATGTACAATCTTGAGAATTTAACTTCTTTAAAATTTAATTTCCTCCTTTATAAAATGGGAGTAATATCTATTAAGAGTTGTCTAGCTAACCATGATAGAGATTAGCAAGAAGTCAAAATAGCTATATATATATAATATATTCAATATTATATATTGAATATATCATGTATTCAATATTATATATTGAATACATCATGTATTCAATATTATATATTGAATACATGATGTATTCAATATTATATATTGAATACATGATGTATTCAATATTATATATTGAATACATGATGTATTCAATATTATATATTGAATACATGATGTATTCAATATTATATATTGAATACATGATGTATTCAATATTATATATTGAATATATTATATATTATATATATTGAATATTATATATTATATATTGAATAATATTGTATATTATATATTATTATATAGTCAATATTATATATTCAATATTATATATTGAATATATCATGTGTTCAATATATAATATTGAATATATCATGTATTCAATATTATATATTGAACACATGATATATTCAATATATAATATTGAACACATGATATATTCAATATGTAATATTGAACACATGATATATTCAATATGTAATATTGAACACATGATATATTCAATATGTAATATTGAATACATGATATATTCAATATATAATATTGAACATATGATATATTCAATTATATATTCGATGTATAATATTGAATATATATTATATATTCAATTATATATTCGATATATAATATTGTATATTATATATTCAATTATATGTTCGATATATAATATCGAATATATATTATATATTCAATTATATGTTCGATATATAATATCGAATATATATTATATATTCAATTATATGTTCGATATATAATATCGAATATATATTATATATACAATTATATGTTCGATATATAATATCGAATATATATTATATATTCAATTATATGTTTGATATATAATATCGAATATATATATATTCAATTATATGTTCAATATGTAATTGAATATATATTATATATTCAATGATATGTTCAATATGTAATATTGAATATATATTACATATTCAATTATATGTTCAATATGTAATATTGAATATATAACATATATTCAATATTACATATATTCAACATATATTCTCTATATATTCAATATATAATATATATATTTGCAGATATATTCAATATCTATATTATATAATATATAATTATGTATTAGTATATATTATATTGCTGAATATATATATTCACCAGCAATCAAATAAGAAAAGGGGTACAGCCAGTGTTTTAGACTTCAAAGAATGGCATTCAATATTGATTAAACAAAGAAATCGTCAGAGAACAAAGAAGGATTCTTCATGGCTGCTTTATCCTACAAAATTTAATAAGAATATAAATTGAAAAAATAGCAGTATGAGAAAAAGATGAGATTCTGTCAGAATGAGAGGGAAATGGGGAGATTAAAGAGTGAAGAAAAAGTTGAGAATCAAATTATCATTAAGGAAATAAGAAATAAATTAGAAATAAGAACAAAATTAAGTGACTGAAATAAAATTACTGAACAAGAGTAGTTAGAGGTAATTAAAGGGAGAGAATAAGAAAAGACAAATGAATTAAAGAAATTAGGAAGAAGAATCTAAACTGGAGGCCAGATAATTAGAGAACTGGACACGTAGAATAGAAAAAGTATTCAAAGGCATAATACAAAAAATGTACTTAAAATTAAGAAATATTGCACAGGAATTTTTGTTAATCTCTTCTAGTATTAGAGGAAAAATTTACATACAACAACATTTACACCTACACTAGCGAAATTTTGTAAGTCAGGCCTAAAAGAGAGCACATTTCCCCTCAAATTTCTCCACAGCTAAATTCAGAGCCAGAAGAAAGGAGCCAAGTTTTGAGAAAAAAAGAATGTTTTCACCAACCCAAGACATTATCAAAATGTAAAGGCTCCTAACCACATTTGAAGACATTAAACAACTTAGGGAATAGAATGTCTGAAGCCTTCTTGAAAAAACAAAACACAAAACATTAAAACCAAGACTACCATTCAATGCCAAAATCCAGTTGATAAAGAAATAAAATAACTATTTCAGAAGAGGAAAAGGCATGGTTAAAAGCCTGGAGGTACACATTGCTTCTGTTTTATTGAGAATTATGGCTAAATATCTGTGGAAATGACTATGGAAATGTTATGTCTCACAATATCAAAACAATAGTATGATTGACAAGAATTAGAAGGAAAGGGTAGAAAACATTGAATGAAGGGTAAGAATGCTAACATTCTTTTAAGGCAAAAGTCAAACTGGCTAAAACTGAAAAAAAAAGTTTAAAAAATGACTTAACCTTAGTCAGACTTTTTAATATTTTTCATAATCTTTTTTCTTAATCTTAGTGAAATCTTTTAGAAATAAACATATCTCATGGTATAAAAAGTTTAATTGTTTACTTTTAAGTTTGTTTGGAATTAGAATTGATGCTTTTATTTAAAAATAAATGCAGAGCTTTCGGTTTCACTTTGACACATAAAGAGGTTAAAAATAGTCCTGTCCCTACTACAGAAAAGCTGAAGAAACTGAAGATCAATGACTTAGACCCACTAGATAACTGAAGTTTCAAAGGAAACAGCCACCCTGAAATCTGAAAAGACCCGTAGATACAGAAAATCACAGCCAAGATCTGCATACTTGAAGATCTGCATACTTTGAGCATAACTGCTGAAGTTAATACTGGTAGGAACACTGAAATATTAATTTTGATTAATTTTTGGAGACTGAGCATGGTCTAGCTTGATAATTTGAAACTTCTGGGGACCACAGTATGTGCATGGGGTTGGTCTCCACACTTTCTTGAGTTTTACCTAAAGAAATTCCACGAGGTTCTCACAGTAAAGATCTGAGAAAGATCTTCCTGGCTCTGGTAGGGATAAAGGAAGATCAATGATTGTGAAATATATCCAGAGCATTCTCCATAACAAAGGAAAACTTTATCAAAACCTTATTCCAGCTGTGGGAGTGTAATTTCTTCACATCCACCTCCCTCTAGCCTTCCTGTCTCAACCAAGGTCAGAGCTTTCTGTCTAACAGGGCCAGAGTTTCAAAGAAATAGACCAGGAACATGTAGTCAGGGAAAAGAGTAGACAAAGAGGGGAATAAAGAAACTATACCATTGAAGAAACAATTGTGAGGGTCAAAGCCGTGAGACTCAGGTTAAAACACTGACATTTAATTGAATGATTATAGGATACTTTCTTGCCCCAAACCTTACCATCACACCAACAGGACTCCAGGATAACAGTGAATTGCAGCTGAAAGAGCTGAAAAATATAGAGTCCTTCTGAAAAGGAGTAACTACAGAAGTCCGAAGCCAAGAGGGAATTACAAAACAACACTAGAGAAAGTGAAGCCTCTGGCAACTAGGGCTACAGCAAACATTAAACATAGCCCAATTTCTAGTTATATTAACATAAGTCTTTACACTAAAGGCCTGTTTACCTCAGTTCCTTTTACCTGATATGACATGTCCAGCTTTAAAAAAATTATTAAAAGGCAGACATACTAAAAGGCAAGCAAAAACACAGTCTGAAAACACAAAGCAATTATCTGACTCAGATATGACACAGATGTTGAAACTGTCAAATAGGAAATTTAAAATAACTATGGCTAATATATCAAGGAACCTCATGGAAAAAGTAGAATACATGCAACAATATATGGTTAATGTAAGCAGAGAGATGAAAACAGTAAGAATCCAAGGAAATAATAGAAATGTAAAACATAACAGAAACAAAGAATGCTTTTGATGGGTTCAATAGACTTGGCGTGGTCAAGGTAAGCTTAAGTGAGCTTGACAATAGGTTCACAGAAACTTACCTTCAAACTAAAATGCCAAGAGAAAAAAAATGAAACAACAACAACAACAACAAAAAAAACCACAAACACACACACACAACAAACCAACACCCCAAACCACAAAACAGAACATTCAAGAACCATGGGGGCAACATCACAAGGTATAATAAGCTACCAAACTATCTTCTAAAGTGCCTGTTCCAATTTGTGTTCCAACTAGTAATGAATGAGACTTTCTTGTTGCTTTGCATCCAAGCCAGAAATTGGTACTACTAGGTTTTTGGATTTTAGCTATTCTAACAGGCATGGAGTGGCATCTTATTGTTTTAATTTGCTTGTGGTTTCCTAATAGCATTTAATGTTGAGCATATTTTTAGAGGTGAGAGAGGATTTCCTTGCCTTGTTCTCAGTTTTTAGGTGACAATTTCCAGTTTCTCACCATTAAGCTATCTGTATGTTTATTTGTGGATGTTTCTTATCAAGTTGAAGAAGTTACCTCAACAGGAATATCCTGTATTCCTAGTTTGCTAGGAGTTTTAAAAATCATGAATGGATGTTGAATTTTTTCAAATTTTTTTTTCTCTGTTTCCTGTATTCCTAGTTTGCTGAGAGTTTTAAAGAGCATAAATGGGTGTTAAATTTTTTCAAAATTTTTTTTCTGTTTCAACTGATATTTTTTTCCTTTAGCCTGTTGATGTGGTGAATTGCACTTACCAATTTTCAAGTGTTTAACCAGAGTTGTATACCTGGAATAAATTTCATTTGGTCATGGTGTATGGTTCTTACTATATACATTGTTAAATTTACAGTATTGTTGACTTAATATGCTAGTATTTTTTGAGAATTTTTGCATCTATGCTCAGGATATGGTCTATAGTTTCCCTTTCTTGTCTCTGTTTAGTTTTATTATTAGTGTAATGCTGCTTCTGTTTTGTGGAAGAGTCTGTAGAGCATTGGTATCATTTCTCTCTTGTTTGGTAGAATTCACCAGTGACACCATCTGAGGTATGGTAACACTCTATACTACCTTTGTAACTTTTCTATAAATCTAAAATATTTAAAAAATACAAAGTTTATTAAGAATATAATTTCAGGCCGGATGCGGTGGCTCACACCTGTAATCCCAGCAATTTGGGAGGCAAGGTGAGCAGATCACAAGGTCAGAAGATTGAGACCACCCTGGCTAACGTGGTGAAACCTCGTCTCTACTAAAAATACAAAAAATTAGTCAGGCGAGGTGGTGGGCGCCTGTAGTCCCAGCTACTGGGGAGGCTGAGGCAGGAGAATGGCATGAACCCAGGAGGCGGAGCTTGCAGTGAGCCAAGATCGCGCCACTGCACTCCAGCCTGGGTGACAGAGCGAGACTCCTTCTCAAAAAAAAAAAAAAAAAAAGGAATATAATTTCAGAGTGTCACGCCATCAAATGCTATCTTTATGAGTCTATATGTCATCTGCTAGTTGTATGTATGTGTGTAGAGATACATAGAATGATGTTCACATATTAAATATAATTATTTCAGGGCTGAGTATTTGTGTAATTTCTCTTTTGATTATATTATAATAAGCATGTACCATTTTTATAGAAACAGTAACTTCATTGTGTTAAAATAATGAAGTGTAGCTGCTAAATTATCCTTATGAAGAATCGTGGTGAGATATAGTAAGTTCCTATACTACTCACCATCTAATGGACACTCAAAGTGATTATTATTATCATTTTGTTACAAGCACTTTACATTCTGACCCTTGCTAACCTCTCCAGTCTATTTTCTCATTATTTCCCACCCTACAATTGACTCATCAGTATCAAATAACAGATGAAGTATGCGTTGAAAGTTTCAGCTATGTGATCTAATATGCTCAGGTTTATAGCTCAGGTCTGCTTCTGTGAGGCCATAGGCAAGTTCTTTAACCTCTCTAGACCTCAGACCCCTGATTGGCAAAATGGAAATTATGAACATTATCTGCCTCATAGGATTATTACGAGGACTGGATGAGACTCTGCATCTAAGAATCCTGGCCCTTAAGAAAAGATAGATTTTTTGACTACTTCTACCACTACATCATTATACCACCACCATTACCTCTGCTACCACTCCTGCTAATACTACCACGACTATACCACCTTCCTTATCACTATTTATGTAGGCTTCTTTGCTCGGAATATTCATGTTTGCATCCTCACATTCCACTAGTCACTTTTCTGGTAGTATACTAGCAAACATTTAACAACTGATTCCAAGAAAAGAAACAACAACAAAAGCCCTCATTTGTAAAAGATGCAAATTCCCATGGAATAAATATCTTCATCATCACTGATTTCAAGTTATGAATATGATATCATTAAATGTGAAATTGAAAAGAGAAGCAGTAGCACCATGATGTCATATTTCTACCATACACATTCATTAGATGTAAACAACCTCAAGAACATTGAAAATAGAAAAACATCAGTATAATTAGGAAGTGATTAGTGTATTTTTAAACTTTGCTTATAATGTAATTTAATTATTAGCTTCTATAATTTAATTTTTAACAAAGGCTGTGTTTAACAACCAGCTTGCAAAGCTGCTAAAAATTTAACAGTGAACTCTCATGAACTTCAACATATTTTTACTTGTGACATATTGATTCTCACCTTTTACAATCTTAACTCAGACATTACCTTAAGTATCTTTTATTGACTGCCACAATGGGTCAGTGAGTAAAATAAATGTTATTACAAATAACAAAATGGCTTTTAATATTAGTTTTTCATCCAGAATATAAAATTAGAATCAGTATCATTCTCGGCCTTTGCCTAAACTTTTCTCTTCGAACTCTTATCCTCCTAAATTTTACATAAATTTTAAAATAAGAGATACATATATATATAATTTAAAAAATTAAAACTTACATATACAGATTTCAGAAAGGAACACTCCTTAGAAAAGGTGAACTAATTTTAGAATAGACTATACATTTAACAATACATTTTAGGTTTTCCAAACCACCCTTAGCTCATCTCATCTAAGGTTTGGCATCTTATCTTTGCTCTCCTATTCGAAAGTATCTTAGTGTTTGAGGGATGGTGACAGAAATTTTATTGAAGGCCACTTCTTTTAACACCTACTCTCTACATTTCTGTAACCCTCCCTCTATTGCCTGTTCAGACCCCAGGAAGGTAATGGCTTTCAGCTGTTGCTAGCCCCAGGGTATTGCACAATTCCCTATTGATTTTCCTAAACTCTGCCCACTTTGTTGTAAATCTCAAATTTCCCAAATTTGGTTTGTCATCTTTGTCTGCAAGCACCTGACTGATTTAGTCTGTCAGCTTAAAAAAAATACAGATGCTATGTTATCCTTGTCAAATTAATGGGGGACACATTAATGTTGGGCACAATTTAGAATGGTTTATGTGATTTTTCGTAATTTAAGATTATTAACAGCTTAGTATGTTTATTGCAAATATTTTTTCCTATAGTGTCAATTTCTTTTAACTTAGTTTTTAATTTTTTTTTTACAAAAAGAACGTTTAATCTTTATGTTGTTAAATATTACATTTTGTTTTTTAATTTTAAAATATCTGTTGTAACCAAAGTTAACTTTGGTTTTCAATATAAGATAGGGATTTACTTTAATTTTTCCTAAATGTTTTCTTTCTTATCATGAGTTTCTCATTATTAGATTATTGTAGCTTTATAATGTATTTTTAATATATGATAAGGCAACTCTCCTCTTTTAACTCACTTTCTTTTATAAAGATTTCCTATCTGTTACTCTTCTAAATGAAATTTAGTATCATTTGCTTTTTTTTGCTTCCAATTAATCAATTTTTTATCTTTATTTTGATTACCCTACTTTTTTTATGTTTAGCTTTCAATATATTTTTGAGTTTAAAACCTTTTAATTCACTCATTTTAATCCTTATTATTTTAATAAGATATTTAAAATTATGAATTTTCACCTGAGAGTTTCTCATGTGTTTTGTTATATGTTTTATGCTATATAATTTCTGGCCAGAAAGACATTTCTGTCTTAATATTTTACTCCATGTATTTTTGTGGTGGTGGTGATTTTCTTTATTATAGAATATAAATATCAAAGTTTTCTATGCATTGTTCTTCTTTTATCCACTCTGCCTTATATTAAGTGAATGGCTTAATTTCAGTTCTTATCCCAACTCAGTAGTTTTTTCTTTTTCTCATATTATTTTTTATTTTCTTAATGATAATGATAAGCTGTATTTTTATATTCCCAGAACTTTGCTATTAAACACAAATACAGAGGTAGAAGCCAAAATGTCACCCATAAATACAAATTTCAAACTTAAACAATTTTATAAGCCTTTTTAAATTTTATTTTATTTTATTTTATTTTATTTATTTATTTATTTATTTATTTATTTATTTATTTGTTTATTTATTTTTTTGAGACAGAGTCTCGCTCTGTTGCCCAGACTGGAGTGCAGAAGAGCGATCTTGGCTCACTGCAAGCTGTGCCTCTTGGGTTCACGCCATTCTCTTGCCTCAGCCTCCAGAAAACTTTATAAGCTTTTTAATGGTCGAAAGAAGATATGTTCTTTTCCCTTTTCACATTAAGATAGAAAGACAGGGTTTATATAACCTCAGGTATTTACTTTTCTCCTCACACAAAATGATATTCAGTACTGAATATTTAGCAAACTTATTGAGAATTTATAGTTAATACCTAAGTATACTCACATAAAAGTTTTTCTTAGGTAATTTTGAAAACGTCACACAAATTTTCATCTAACAGATATTTTAATTTTACCTAACTGAGAGAAAAGATGTCTGAGTCATTTGTGGGAAAATACTCTGGTTTGGCTGGGCGCGGTGGCTCACGCCTGTAATCGCAGCACTTTGGGAGGCCGAGATGGGCGGATCACGAGGTCAGGAAATCCAGGCCATCCTGGCTAACACGGTGAAACCCCGTCTCCACTAAAAATACAAAAAATTAGCCGGGCGTGGTGGCAGGTGCCTGTAGTCCCAGCTACTTGGGAGGCTGAGGCAGGAGAATGGCGTGAACCCAGGAGTTGGAGCTTGCAACGAGCCAAGATGGCGCCAGTGCACTCCAGCCTGGGCGAAGAGTGAGACTCTGTCAAAAAAAAAAAAAAAAAAAAAAAAAGAAAATACTCTGGTTTAATTTCTAAATTTATATGGGTAAATATTAAATGAAGATTTTATTTAAAAAGAATGCAATATCTACTTCCACATTAAAATCACAATAGTTTTTGAAATTTTACTAAATTTAATGAATTGGAAAAAGTAAATTTTATTTTAGTTCTTTGTCTTGTGGCATTGTCAAACTGGTTGAATTTCTAGTAGTGTTGTCTACTCCATGCTTTCGAACTAGCCTCTAAATGTCATTACAAACTTTCTATCTCACTAATTTAAACATATAAAAATTGCATATTCTCACTCTTTTGTTAATATTAAAGCAAATATATATATAAATGCAATAATTCACACACTTCTCATTGATCAGATTCATACCTTCTAAATGAGAAAAGATATGTAAATTTATTGCATATATACACATCAAAGTCCCAGTGATTCTTAGTACTGTAAAGTAACTAATGGAGATAAAGCCTTTAAATGGTTAAAAACATTTAGGCATTGGTGAGAAATGTAAGATTTTGCTCGAACTATATTTTATTAACCACAAGTGGTAACTGCTGCTGAAAATTTATGACATTGGTTTTTCTTTTTTTTGTAGCTTTGTAAGAGTTCCTGTTCTTGCCTTTTTAATAATTGATGGAGAGAAAGTCTTTTATTTCTGAGCAAGAATAATTTTTGTTCTGCCACTGCCTTGTGGGCTAACACTAGGTATTACAAAGATTTGGTTAAGAAAACTAAGTATATCTAGATGTATATTTTATGCATTGTTTTAGTTTATTAATTTATGTAATTAGAACATCACATGATCATGTGAGCTGTTCAGTGATTTTCTCTGAATTCTAGAAATAAATTGGGAAAATGGCTATAGTTCAAACAGCAGTTTTAACGTTGAATTTATGTATTTATCCTTTTGACATAACCAAAAAGCTTAATAATTGGTAGATTTTAAGATGTCTTTATGATATAGTACAATGTTATAACTTATGTCAACAAATTCCATTAATAATTTAACTTGCTAATTATTATCAAACGTAATGATGGATGTGAGTACCTTAGATTTTTTACTTCGTATCATATACTTGCTTCTACTCTGGAAAACAGATACACATAACTTAATGCAACCTTATCTTACTCTTTAAAAATGAATAAATCAGGAATGCATCAGTCTAGAAAACAATCACAGTTAGCCCAAAGTTTATGGTCATGTTTTTCCTCGTTTTAAGAGTTCCCATTCAAGATGAAGCTTATTCACTTTTCATTATCACTTTCTTATAAAGATCTTACTTTTTTTCTTTGAATTGACATATGTCTAAAAGGCTGAACTTCAGATGTAGAAATTCCCAAGGTGAGGCAACTCTAGGATAAACAGCAGATGTCTAAATGTGTACCATTTCCACACCAATATATGCTAACCCTAGTTTGTTATGATTACTTTCTAGAAATTTTTAAGGCATTTCTTCCATAATTCAACTATAATAGTGAGTCTTATTGGCAGAATGCATTCAGATGGATTTTGATGAATTTGAACTTTTTACTGAAATTTTTTTCTTTTTACTAAAAGTATTGTTATATTTTATAGAGAGTTCTTTATTCATGAACCAACTAGTTTCACACCTTTATAGCACCAGGTACCTTCATAGAATTTAGCACAGCTTGTAGTTATATAATTGTTTTATAATTGTTTAACTCATATGTGCATAGTCTAGTAGACCAAGAGATCCATGAAAGAAGAAACTTCAGTTTTTGATGCTTACTATTGCATCTGTAGCATCTAATGTAATACCTGGCATCTAGTAGTCATTTGATAAATACTGTATTTGTTGAATCAGTGAATAAATGCTTTGTGTTGAGACTTTCTTCCAAACCAGTATTTACATAGTTAACATATGTTATCCTTGGAAATTATGACTTGCTGTTCCTTATGTTTTGGCATGCAGTCTTTTAGCCACTATCACCTTTTTCTGAAATACTGTCTTCCTGTAGTTATTATGATGCAAATTAAATTCATCTGAATTTCTACCTTGCAATGTACCAGACAATGTTTTCCAGACAGGATTTTATGCATCTCACAGAAAGGATATAAACTTATGCCTTTGCCTTACATTTTATTTAGGTGAAATTTTACATACTGATTTCTTAATTATATACTTTCAAAACAGCCTGCATTTTATTTCTCTCTACGGGAAACTTTCCAGCAATAAACAGCAGATTTTTTGGCTGCTTCTGTAATATATAATTAAGAGTTAATAAATTAGATGTGCTGTTGTGTTAAATAGATTATAATTAAAAGGGACTTCTTTGTGAAATATAAAAGCATGTTTTATAATGGGATAAGAAAATCAGACATTCAATTTTTTCATAATAATGCTAATATAAATACTGCAGACTTATTTGTATTTAAAATTTTATTTTGGATCTTCTGATTTTAAGGTCATGTGATTAAAACTACCTTAGAAAAAATTTGGAATTTTAGTTTGTGGAACTAGTTTCTTATGTGATGGGCTTTAAATTTAATGTCTCTATAATTTTTAAAATAAAATTTGAAAATACAGCTTGGCAAGCTATTTGAAAGCACTTTACTTCTATGCCAGGTAGGAATCTTTACAGCAGTCTTCATCTCCAGAAGGAAAGAAGGTTTCCAACTACGTCCTATCATGTTTTATGAGACAGTCTTTGAGCCTTGCAAATATATTCTGGTTTTAGAGAAATGTTATAATCAGTTATGACACACAAGGACAAAGATAACTCATTCCCTCTGTCTGACTTTAAGGAATACATATTCTCTGTAAACAGCAACAAATTTGGTTCTGTCCTTACTTTTATCCTGAAAAATATATGGTAAAATGTTACCATAATGTTGCCTTTCAAGTATAAAAGAATGACTACCCTATTTTTCTGGATGAAAATTATATCTGTGAATATCACTATTCTTTTATATTCCGTTTATCCTGTGAAGGCCAATGAAAGATTACCATGTTTGTGAGAAAATCTTTGTAGACAATTAAAGTCTTAAATTGAGGGCTTTTTTGGAAGGGCTTTAGCTGGCTCACAGAATCAATGGAAGGTCTGGAGAACCAGGCTGTAAAAATGGGCAAGAACCTTTACATGCTGTGCATCATAAACAACCAGTGCAGGATGCTGCTACCAATTCCACCTCCAGTAAATATGTACCATCATGCCACTAGACTCAAGTCCATTGCCATTGGTGCAAATTATTACACACAAAAGGACAGATCAGGAAGGAGAATTTTCTACTCCCACCCATAATCCTCTCTTTATGGATTATGAGGAGGTGAGCCCATTTCTTCCTCCTGTTTTGAGAGCTCCTTAAGATTCAAAGAATGTTTTAAGGCAAGAAGCCTAAAAACTAAACAATGATCACAATTAAAACCAAGGCCCATAAAGGAGAAAAATAAAAATAGAGCATATAGAACAATTAAATTCAGAGGGGAAAAATTAATGAGTAAGGAAACAGCAGAGACCCTTTAAATTTCTCTAATTAATGCATTTATAGAGATGTGATAGAATTTTTCATCTAGAACGCAAGCAAGAAAATACTAGTATGAATAAGAAAAAATAAGGAAGATTTGAGAAGAAATAATACCTGATATTTAAAAAATGCTCTCTGAACTGATAAATATACCAACTAAATAGTAAACTGAACATTACATTATAGCCAAGTTTGTGATGAGAAAAACAAAAGAAATTTCTCAGAATTTATGGTACAAATAAAAAGTTATTGAAAATTAAAGAAAAGATACTTTGAGAACAGCCACAGGGTTAGAAAAGACATCCATGAGATATTCCAGAAGGAGACCTTTACAGAGACTATAGAGAAAAGAAAATGATAAATAAAATAAAAAATATTTTAAAAATAAAAGAGCAGTTCCAAATGTGTATGCAGCATGCAAGAAATATATAATCTTTGGATTGAAGAGCTCATCAAGGATGTTATAAGATTATTGACAAAACTGTATCTCATCAATTCCTGATAAAATCAGAAGGCTAGGAAAAAAGAGAAACTTATAGGAGTATCCTAAAAACATAAATAGCTAATCCATAAAAGAAGAGAATCAGAGTATTATTGTTTCCATAAGCGACATTAGAATATATAAAAAAAATGAAAAAAGTTCTTGAAAATTTTGAATCCAGACTTCTATCAGTTAAGTTTAAAGGTATTTTATCCATCTTGAGTTGATTCGTGTGTGTGTGTGTGTGTGTGTGTGTGTGTGTGTGTGTTTATATACATGTGATAAAGAAAATGTAGTATATTCTACATCATCTGTTGAGGGACAATTAGGTTGAGCCTGTATCTTTGCTATTGTACTTTAATTTATTTTTATACATTAAATTATCAATTTATAAAGAATGAAAATAATATTGATTCTTCCCGTGAAAAAACATTTTATGTTTTTCTATTTGTTTAAAACCTTTTTATGTTTCACAAAAAACTTTGGGTTTTTTCTAACTTTTATTTTAGGTTCAGGGGTACATGTGCAGGTTTGTTATATAAGTAAACTGCACACTCACAGGAGTTTGGTGTACAGATTATTTTATCACCTAGGTGATAAGCATAGTACCCGATAGGTAGTTTTTTGATCCTGTCCCTCCTCCCACTCTCCATCCTCAAGTAGGCCACAGTGGCTATTTTTTTCCCTCTTTGTGTCCATGTGTTCTTGTTGTTTAGCTCCCATTTATAAATAAGAATATACTGTATTTGATTTTTGTTTCTGTGTTAATTTGCTTAGTTTAATGGCCTCCAGCCCCATCCGTGTTGCTGCAAAGGATATGATCTCATTCTTTTTTACAGCTGCATTGTATTCCATGGTGATAGGTACCACATTTTCTTTATCAGTCTACTGTTCAGTCTACTGTTGATGGGCACTTAGGTTGATTCCATGTTTTCAGTATTGTGAATAGTGCTGTGATAAATATATGTGTGCACATGTCTTTATGGTACAATGATTCCTTTGGGTATATACTGAGTAATGGGGTTGCTGGGTTGAATGGTAGTTCCATTTTAAGTTCATTGAGGAATCACCAAACTGGCTTTCACAATGGCTGAACTAATTTACGTTTTAATTATTTTCACATTTTCTTTCTCTTGTCTGATTGCTCTAGCTGGGACAAGAAGTGGCCTTTGAGCTGGACCTTCAAGCATATTTTGGAAGTCTCTGGATGAATAAAAAGATTGTATTAGTTTTTTTATTCATTCTGAGATTGAGCAGAATACTTAACAGTCTCTATTAATCAAGTTATCCATTATAATTTAACTAATGACTTTCTGTACTATTTTTTAAAAAGATGTCTATTAGCTTTCGTTTTCATGTTTATCTAAAGCTTCAATTTTCATCTGTATTAACAAGTGAATTGTAGCTCATCAATGTGAGCAGACTGGATTAAATCTCACTCTGCCCCTCTCTAGCTTTGCACTTTGGGTAAACCATTTAATCTTTCTAAGACTGTTTCCTCAGGTATGAAATAGAGTTGATATCTTTACTTGATGGGGTTGTTGTGATTATTTGAGACATCATCTGTAAAGTTCTTTTTAGCACAGTCCTTGGAACATGATATGTACTTGATAAGTAATTATTACTATTAATATTAGACATATCGAGGTGCCTATGCTCCTAATGAATGATTATCTAGGTTCTTACTTTAAGAGAGGTATAGAAATTTTATAAACAGATTAGGAGATATGTAATCATGAAAATTTGGAAAATAGGAATTTTGAAGTATGGAGGCAATTTAAAAGCCCATTTATTTGGTAAGAAAAATTAGAATTATTATTGCAACAAAAAGCTCATTCCACAAAAAATAAATCCCTTCATTGAAATATTTATCATACACTAAGATGAGTGCTGATATCTTCTTTTTTAAGAATAAGACTTATTTATCTATTTTGATTACATGAGTCTTTCTAGAAATAAAGACAGGATAACTGACCTCTTATATATTTTTCTAATTCTGTGTTTCTATAACTATAAAGAAAGCACTGCTGACACTTAGTAGTAACTCTAAATTCATGAATCTTTTAAATATGGGTAAGTTTTTAGGCATGATATAGAAATGGTAGAAAGCCTTAGGCTCTATGTACTCAAGAGAAAATTGTGTCCCATGAATTTTTAATAAACCAAACAGTGCTATTTCCATGAAAAAATAAGGTATGCTAAATAAGAGTGACAGGAATTCCAAGAGGAAGGGCTGAAAAAAGATAAAATTTGGCACTTTCATTTTTCAATGGACTGAAGGAAAAAATGTAGGAATTTATAGTAAGAGTAGCAGATTGTATTATATCAAAACTGGGGAAGCTTCTGATTTGGGTATTTTGCATAAATTTACATCATAATTTGAAAGTCCTATCTGCAGATATTTAAAAGGAGCTTAATTAATATAATTTTTTGCTGTTGTATTTAATTCTAATATTCAGGTATGATGCACAAAATAAAGATTATATTTTGTCACATATCAGACATATCAGATTGTCTGGGTCTCAGTTTCTCCAACTCCAAGATGAAATGGTTGACATAAAGAATCCTTAAGTCCTTTGGGAGGCTGAGGCAGGTGGATCACGAGGTCAGGAGATCGAGACCATCCTGGCTAACACGCTGAAACCCCATCTCTACTAAAAATATAAAAAATTAGCCAGGCGTGGTGGCCGGTGCCTGTAGTCCCAGCTACTCGGGAGGCTGAGGCAGGAGAATGGCGTGAACCCAGGAGGCGGAGCTTGCAGTGAACCGAGATCGTGCCACTGCACTCCAGCCTGGGCGACAGAGTGAGACTCCATCTCAAAAAAAAAAAAAAAAAAAAAAAAAAGAATCCTTAAGTCTTTTGAAGAGGAAAATTTTATGGGTCTTGGATCTAGGCACCTCTAATAGTGTTTTAAAGAAATAGAATTGCCAATGAGAATTTATTGTGAAGAATAACCAGTATATATTCTCACGTCATGCTAATGCAAAAGACATTCTTGAGACATTTTGAAATCCTAGTACTGTGAAGGAAAGTGAGAACTCATCCATGGAAATAGGAATTACTTGGATTTCAGTGGTGTGCTAGAGCCAGCCAGTTATGTGTATCTCTTCCCAACTCTATGTTTGATACTCCATGTTTAACAATATAAAATAATAGTGTTCTCTCTTCTTTCTTAAGTTCTTTAAAATATGTATGACTATTAATAGAAAAATTATACCATTATACTGTGGGATTTGCAACCTACATCATTAATATGTAGTGTAAAGTTATGTACTGAGCATAGCTTTACACTATGTAAAGCATGCTGAAGAGAGTCTAAGTCAAATTATATAGTATTCCTGGGTTGAATGGTAGTTCTAAGTTCTTTGGAAAATCTCCAAACTGCTTTCCACAGTGGTTGAACTAATTTACATTCCCACCAGCAGTGTATAAGCATTCCATTTTCTCTGTAGCCTCACCGACATCTGTTATTTTCTGAGTTTCAAATAATAGCTATTCTTAATGGTTTGAGATAGTATCTCATTGTAGTTTTCATTTGCATTTCTCCAATAATTGGTGATGTTAAGCATTTTTTCATATGATTGTTGACCATGTGTATGTCTTCTTTTGAGAAGTGTCTGTTCATGCCCTTTGTCAATTTTTAATGTTTTTTTCTTGTTAAATTGTTTAAATACCTTAAAAGATTCTGAATATTAGACTTTTGTCAAATGCATGGTTTGGAAATATTTTCTCCCATTCTGTAGGCTCTGTTCACTCTTTTTATAGTTTCTTTTTCTATGCAGAAGCTCTTTAGTTTAATTCGGTCCCACTCACATATTTTTGTTTTTGTTGCAATTGCTTTTGGAGATTTTATTATGAAATCTTTGCAAAAACCTATGTGCAGAATAGTATTTTTTTTAGGTTTTTGTCTAGGGTTTCTATAGTTTTAGGTCATACATTTAAGTCTTTAATTCATTTTGAGTTAATTTTTGTGTATAGTGAAATGAAGGTGTCCAGTTTCAATCTTCAGCTTATGGCTAGCCACTTATCCGAGCACCATTTATTGAATAAGGAGAACTTTTTCCATTGCTTGTTATTGTTGACTTAGTCAAAGATTATGTAGTTATAGGTGTGTGGCTTTATTTTTGGGTTGTCTAATCTGTTACATTGGTCTATGTGTCTGTTTTTGTACCATTACCATGACGTTTTGGTTACTGTAGCCTTATATTATAGTATAGTTTGGAGTCAGTTAATGTAATGCCTCCAGTTTTGTTCTTTTTGCTTACTTAGAATTGCTTTGGCTGTTTGGGATTTTCTTTTTGTCCCATATACACTCTTTTAAAATAGTTTTTTTCCTATTTCTGTGAAGAATTACATTGTTTGGAAGAAATAGCATTGAATCTGTAAATTGCTTTGGGCAGTATGGCCATTTTCACAATATTGATTATTTCTGTCCATGAGCACGGAATGTTTTTCCATTTGTTTGCATTGTCTCTGATTTCTTTCAGCAATGTTTTGTAATTTTAATGGTAGAGATCTTTCACCTCCCTGGTTAGCTTTATTCCTAGGTATTTTATTCTTACTGTGGCTATCGTAAATGGGATTACATTACTGATTTGCCTCTGAGCTTGGATGTTATTGGTGTATGAAAATATTACTGATTTTTGTACATTGATGTTGTATTCTAAAACTTTACTGAAGTTGTTTATCAGTTCTAGGAGCGTTTGGGCAGAAACTATGGAGTTATCTAGGTATAGAATTATATAATTGTGAACAGTGACAGTTTGACTTCCTCTTTGCCAATTTGGATGCCCTTTATTTTCTTCTCTTGCCTGATTGCTCTGGCTAGGATTTCCAAGTACTATGTTGAATAGGAATGGTGACAGCGAGCATCCTTGTCTTGTTTTAGTTCTCAAGGGAAATGTTTCCAGCTTTTGTCCATTCAGTATGGCATCAGCTGTGGGTTTGTCATAGATGGCTCTCTTTATTTTGAGGTATATTCCTTCGATGCCTAGACTGTTGAGGGTTCCTGATATGAAGGGATGTTGAATTTTATCAAAAGTGTTTTCTGCATTTATTGAAATTATCATGTAGTTTTAGCTATTATTTCTTTTTTATGTGCTGAATCACATTTGTTGATTTGCATATGTTGAACCAACCTTGGCATCCCAGGAATAAAGCCTGCTTGATTGTGATAGATTAGCCTTTTATGTGCTGCTCAATTCAATTTGCTAGTATTTTGTTGAGAATTTTTGCATCTGTGTTCATCAAGGAAGTTTTTTTTCCTATTGTGTCTCTGACAGGTTTTGGTGTAAGAATGATGCTGGCCTCATAGAATGAGTTAGGGAGCAGTTTCTCCTTCTCAATTTTTGGAATAATTTTAGTAGCATTGGTACCAACTCTCCCTTGTACATCTGGTAGAATTTGACTGTGAACCTGCATGGTCCAGGGCTTTTTCTGGTTCATAGGTTTTTTTTTAAATTACTCATTTAATTTCAGGACACATTATTGGTCTCTTCAGGATTTCAGTTTTTTATGGTTCAATCTTGGGAGGTTTTATGTTTCCAGGAATTTATCCCTTTCTTCTAGGTTTTGTAGTTTGTGTGCACATAGGTGATTGTAATAGTCTTAGGGTTTTTCTGTGTGGGTTTATGTAGGGTCATGGGAATGTTTTCTGCCTCAAGGATTTGTCTAACACTGTCAGTGGGGTGTTGAAGTCTCCCACTATTATTGTGTGGGTAACTAAGTCTCTTCATAGGTATCTAATACTTGTTTTATAAATCTTGATATATATATATATACACACATATGTATGTGTTTTGTACAAGACCAGGATGCTCGCTCTCACCACTCCTATTCAACATAGTACCTGGAAATCCTAGCCAGAGCAATAAGGCAAGAGAAGAAAATAAAGGGCATCCAAATTTGCAAAGAGGAAGTCAAACTGTCACTGTTCACAATTATATAATACTACACCTAGATAACTCCATAGTTTCTGCCCAAACGCTCCTAGAACTGATAACTTCAGTAAAGTTTTAGAACTGATAACTTCAGTAAAGTTTTAGAATACAACATCAATGTACAAAAATCAGTAATATTTTCATACACCAATAACATCCAAGCTCAGGGCAAATCAGTAATGTAATCCCATTTACAATAGCCACAGTAAGAATAAAATAACTAGGAATAAAGCTAACCAGGGAGGTGAAAGATCTCTACCATTAAAATTACAAAACACTACCATTAAAATTACAAAACACATATATACATGTGTGTGTGTGTGTGTGTGTATATACACACACACACACACACACACGTATATATTTAGGATAGTTAAGTCTTCTTGTTGAATTGAACTCTTTATCTTTATGTAATGCACTTCTTTTCCTTTTTGATTGTGTTTGTTTAAAGTTTATTTTGTCTGAAATAAGAAGAGCAACTCCTACTCTTCTTTGTTTTCCATCTTGATTGATCTTTCTCCATACTTTTACTTTGAGCCTGTGTGTGTCACTGCACATGAAATGGGTCTCTTGAATGTAGCATATAGTTGGGTCTCACTTCTTTATCCAACTTGCCACTCTGTGCTTTTTAAATGGGGCATTTGTATAATTTATGTTCAAGGCTAATATTGATATGTGAGGATTTGAGCCTGTCATCATGTTGTTATATGGTTGTTATATAGATTTGAGTGTATGGTTGCTTTATAGTGTCAGTAGGCTATGTACTTAAGTGTTTTTGTATTGGCAGATAACGGCCTTTTTGTTTCCACGTTTTTCACTCCCCTGAGGACCTCTTATAAGGCAGGTCTGGTGATAAATTCCCTTAGCATTTTCTTGTCTGAAAATTATTTTATTTCTTCTTCACTTATGAAGCTTAGTTTTGCTGGATATAAAATTCTTGGTTGAAATTTCCTTTAAGAATGCCAAAGATAGGCCTCCCATCTCTTCTGACTCATAAGATTTCTGCTGAAAGGTCTGGTGTTAGCCTGATGGGGTTCTCTTTGTATATGACCTGCCCCTTCTCTTTAGCTGCCTTTAGTATTTTTTCTTTCACACTGACCTTGGAGAACCTGAAGACTATATGTCTTGGGGACAGTCCTCTTGTAGTATAGTATCTCACTGGGGTTCTCTGAATTTCTTGAATCTGGATGTAGACCTTTCTAGCAAGGTTAGGGAAATTTTCATGGATAATATCCTCAAATACATTTTCCAAGTTGCTTGCTCTCTTTCCCTAATTTTCTGGAATGCCATTGAATTGTAGGTTTGGTATCTTTATATAATCCCAGATTTCTTGGAGGTTGTATCTATTTTTTAATCCTTTTTTCTTTTATTTTATCTGACTAAGTTTATTTGAAGAACTAGTTATTCAAGCTCTGATATTCTTTCCTCAGCTTTGTCTATTCTGCTGTTAAAACTTTTGATTGTGTACTATTATGAAATTTTTTTTTTTTTTTGAGACAGAGTCTCACTCTTGTCACCCAAGCTGGAGTGTAATGGCGTACGTGATCTTGGCTCACTGCAACCTCCACATCCCAGATTCAAGCAATTATCCTGCCTCAGCCTCCCAAGAAGCTGGGATTACAGGTGCCCACTACCATGTCCAGCTATTTTTGGTATTTTTAGTAGAGACGGGTTTCACCATGTTGGTCAGGCTGGTATTGAACTCCAGACCTCAGGTGATCTGCTCGCCTCAGCCTCCCAAACTACTGGGATTACAGGTGTGAGCCACCATGCCCAGCCAATATTGTGAAATTCTTGTAGTGAGTTTTTAAGCTCTAGATCTGTTAGATTCTTTCTAGAAATGGCTGTTTTGTCTTTCAGCTCTCATATAATTTTGCTGGATTCCTTAGATTCCTTGGATTGGATTTCTACTTTCTCTTGAGTCTTGATGATCTTTGTTGCTATAAAGATCCTGAATTCTATGTCTATTATTTCAGCCATTTTTGTCTGTTTAAGAACCATTGCTGGGGAGCTGATTAAGTCTGGTTAAGAACCATTGCTGGGAGCTAATGCAGTCGGTTGGAGGTAAGAAGACACCCTGACTTTTACAGTTGCCAAAGTTCTTGCACTGGTTCTTTTTCATTTGTGTTGGCTGATGTCCCTTTAATATTTGAAGTTGCTGTTCTTTTTGAATGGGCCTTTTTGTTTTTATATTCTCTGATGCCCTTGACGGTTTGACTATGGTTAAGTTGGGTTTAGTTGATTGGTTTCCTTTCTGGATGCTTTTGCGGGCCAAGGCTTAGCTCAACACTCCTGGGCTGCATGCTGTGTTTCTGGGGTCTGGGAATAGGTGTGCAGTTTTGTTCTCTGGCTCCTTGAGGTTAAATACCTGCTGTACTGGAGGGGCTGAGGTGTCCCAGTCCACTGGCAACAACATTCCAATGGGGGCTGCCAGCAAAAGTGCTCTGGTGGGGTGGCAGTGCACCCCTTTGTGTGTGTGTGCTGGCCATGTGGTGGTAGGTCAGTGCAAATGTTTGTACTGGCAGGTTGGCAGGGGTCATTGCATGTGTGGTGGGTCCATGTGCTGATGCATGCGCTGGTGGGGTGGTGCTAGGTCCCTGCACATGTACATGTTGGCAGGGCAGCCCGGGCTCCACATGTGCATGTATGCTGGCAAGGTGGTGGGGGAGGCTGCAAGCAAGTGCACACCAGTTGGGGAGGCTGCAGGCAGGTGCATGCCAATAGAGGTCTGTCTGCAAAAGTGCTCCAATGGTTAGGCAAGGTCTGCCGGCAAAAGATATGACAATGGCCACTAGCAAGCTGAGGCTGTACTACAAAAGAGTGTGGCCAGGCAGTGGCCCTGGAAGAGGCTAGCAGACAGGAGGCACTCAGATCTGACTGGCCCCATCCTACAGGCAAGACTGCCCTGCTCTGTCCAGGTCTGGCAGCAAACGAAGGCTAAAGCTGACTAGAGGTATATGGTGAGCTTTGTGGAATAGGCATCTGTGGATGTGCCCCATTGCAGCTGTTCCACGCCAAACCTTCTGGGCTCCACACAGACTGGAGATCTGTTTCTACTAACTCTCTGGGAAGTTCTCTCTGCCAGCTCAGATGTCCCTGGGGCTCGTGAAGTATCCCACAGTTAGGATCCCAGAGGTCTGTGGCAGAAGTAGGCTACTTCATGCCTATATTACTCACCAGTTTCCTATGAGCTGCTCAAGCCAGGAGCAGTTCTGGCACAGTATCCTCCTCTTTCAGCCTGGGGTCTGCATCCTCCTGTCCACTCTCAATGCCTTATTTCCAAAGATCTGTTCAGAGTGTCCTCCTTTCTTCATTGTGTATTTTTGGAACCTTTGTAAAAGATCAGTTGACTGCAGTAGACACTTGAAGAACGTGGGTTTGAACTGCCCAGGGTCCACTTACATGCAAATTTTCTTCCACCTCTGCTGTCCCTGAGACAGTAAGACCAATTCTCCTCTTTCTTCTCCTCCTCCCCAGCCTACTCAACATGAAGATGATGAAGATAAGGATGAAGATCTTTATGATGATCCACTTCTACTTACTAAATACTAAATATATATGCTGTTTCTTATGATTTTCTTAATAATATTTTCTTTTCTGTAGCTTTCTGTATGGAAAGAATGCAGCATATAATACATATAATAAATATGTAATAATTGACTGTTTATATTATTTGTAGGGCCAATAGTAGGTTATTAGTAGTTTTTGGGGAGTCAGAAGTTATACGTTTTCATTGTGTGGGAAGTTGTCACTGCTAACTACCATATTCTTGAAGAGTCAACTGTATATATGTGTGGATTTATTTCAGAGTTCTTTTCTGTTCCATTTGTCTAAATGTCTATCTTAATTACTGTAGCTTTTTAATATATATTAAAATCAGGAAGTGTGATGTCTTCAGCTTTTTTTTCAAGATTGTTTTGGCTATTCAGGAACTTTTGTGGTTCCATGTAACTTTTAGAATTTTTTTTCTGTATCTGGGAGAAATACCATTGGGATTTTGAGAAAAATTACATTATGTCTGTAGATTGCTTTGGGTTGTATGGAGATTTTAACAATATTAAGTTTTATAATTTATGAATACAGGATAGCTTTCCATTTGTTTGTGTTTTCTATCAGTTTTTTTTTTAATCAAAGCAAAAATAAACAAGTGAGACTTCGTTAAACTAAACAAACAGCTTCTACACAGCAACAGAACCAACCAGTAGAGTAAATATGGCAATCTACAGAATGGAAAAAAATACTTGCAAACCATATATCTGTTATTCAAGGCTGGGTGTGGTGGCTCATGCCTGCAACCCCAACACTTTGCGGGGCGGAGGCAGGAGAATCACTTGAACTCAGGAGTTTGAGGCTAGCCTGAGCAACATAGTGAGGCCTTGTCTCTACAAAAAATACAAAAATTAGCTGGGTGTAGTGGCATGTACCTGAGGTCTCAGCTTCTTGGAAGGCTGAGGTGGGAAGATCACCTAGTCCAAGAGGGCAAGGTTGCTGTGAGCCACGATTACACCACTGCACTCCAGCCTGGGTGACAGAGTGAGACCTTGTCTTTAAAAAAAAAAAAACAAAAAGCAAAAAAGACAATCAAATGGCCAACAGGCAGCACCTGCTTGCAGGGCAGCCTCAGGTAGTGCCCTTGGGGACTGCATTATAGCTCCTGTGCTGGCAGACAATGCCTTACCAGTGGGAGCTCCAGTGGGGTGGCCTTTATGGCCACATACCAGCCCGCCTGCTGTTTCTCCACACTGTAGCTTCCCCTAGGCCCATGGCAACCTCCACATTGTGTTGCTGGTGTGTGTGTGCATGGGCAGCCCTTTCTCTTCCTTGCTTTGCTTGTGCATGTGTGTGTGTGTGTGCAACCTGCCCTGTTGCTGCTGTGGCAGGAGTACATTCCACACACCCCTACCACTGGACCTCCATTGTAATCAAAGCCTTGGCAGGCACAGAGCAGGTCAACCCTACCCCCTCCCACACCCTGCCTTTATACCAACACTGCAATGGGAGTAAAATTAGGCACAGAGAATAGTGGACTTTCCACCTCCCTAAGTGACCACCCCAGCTTTCAGTGCACAGAGAATGCACACAGACCTGTGCCCAAGTGCAGACTGCTCACGAGTTGTGCTGCCTCTGCCATCATGGTGAATGTCCACATAGAGGCAGGCACTCCAGCACCCACCAGCATCCTGTTGCAACCAAAGAGCGTTCAGCCTTCTGTGCTGCCACAGCCACTGCAGCTGACATGTACAAAAAGGACAGATGCCTTTGACACTGCACTGTGAAATGCATTGGCTGACACCACCCATCAGAGTGTAGTGACCAGTGGTCTGGGAGCACCTTTCCCACCTCCAGTGCAGTGGACTCCTGATCTCGAGGAGCCAGAGAACAAAGTCAGGGCCTGAAATAAGTCCCCCAGAGTTAAGAGTACACAGTCCAGGAGTTTGGAGCTGAGCATTGCTCCTCTACAATCTTCCAGAAATGAAGCCAGTTGGCTGATTCCACCTTATATCACAATCAAACCTTCAAGGTCATCAAATAGGATAAAAGGAAAAAACACCCAAAGGTCAGCAACTTCAAAGATTGAAGAAACCTCTGCCCACAAAGATGAGAAAGAACCAATTCAAACACTTTGACAATTTAAAAAACCAGAGTGCCTTCTTCCCTCCAAAGTTCCACACCACCTCTACAGCATGGGATCTAAACTGGGCTAAAATGGTTGAAACGACAGAAACAGAATTCAGAATATGGATAGGACCGAAGATCATTGAGATGCAGGAATATGTTGAAACCCAATACAAGGAAACTAAGAATCACAATAAAATGATACAGGAGCTTACAGGCAAACAACCAGTATAGAAAAGGATGTAACTGACCTGATAGAGCTGAAAAGCACACTACAAGAGTTTCATAATGGAATCAAAGAATTAATAGAATAGACAAAGTTGAGGAAATAATCTCAGAGCTTGAAGACTGGCTTTCTGAAATAAGACAGTCAGTCAAGAATAGAGAAAAAAGAATGAAAATGAATGAATGAACAAAACTTCCAAGAAATATGGGATGACGTAAAGAGACTGAATCTACAACTCATTGGTGGCCCCAAAAGAGATGGGGAGAGAGAAAGCACTTTGAAAAAGTATATTACTCATGAGAACTTTCCCAATCAAGCTATGGAGGCCAACATTCTAATTCAGGAAATTAGAATGGGCTTACAGAGAAGCCCAGTAAGATACAGCACAAGAAGGATATCCCCAACATGCATAATCATCAGACTCTCCAAGGTCAAAATGAAAGAAAAAATGTTAAAGGCAGCTAGAGAGAACAGTCAGTTAACCTACAAAGGGAAACCCATAAGACTAACAGTGGACCTTTCAGAAGAAACCCTATAAACCAGAAGAGATTGGGGGCCAATATTCAACATTCTTAAAGAAACGGAATTCCAACCCCAAATTTCATATCCAGCCAAACTAAGCTTCATAAGTGAAGGAGAGAGAAGATCATTTTCGGACAAGATAATGCTGAGGAAATTTGTTACCACTAGACCTGCCTTACAAGAGCTCCTGAAGGAAACACTAACTATGGAAAGGTAAGACCATTACCAGCCACTACAAAAACACACCTAAGTACATGGGCCAGTGACACTATAAAGCAATCACACAAACAAGTCTGCATAATAACCAGGTAACGTCATGATTACAGGATCAAATCCACACATGTCAATACTAACCTTGAATGTAAATGGGCTAAATGCCCCAATTAAAAGGCACAAAATGGTAAGATGAATAAAGAACCAAGACCAGTGGTATGCTGCCTTCAAGAGACCCATCTCATATGCAATGACATGCATTGGCTCAAAATAAAGAGATGGAGAAAAATTTACCAAGCAAATGGAAAACAGAAAAAAGGAGGGGTTGCAATCCTAATTTCAGACAAAAGAGACTTTAAACCAGCAAAGATTAAAAAAAGACAAAGAAGGGCATTACATAATAGTAAAAGAAGGTTCAATGCAGCAAGAAGGCTTAAATATTCTAAATATATATGCACTAAACCCAGGAGAAGCCAGATCCATAAAGCAAGTTCTTAAAGACCTTCAAAGAGATTTAGACTTCCACACATTAATAATGGGAGGCTGTAACACCCAACTGACAGTATTAGACAGATCATCAAGGCAGAAAATTAACAAAGATAGTCAGGACGTGAACTCACCACTGGATGGACCTAATCAACATCCACAAAATTCTCCACCCAAAAGTAACAGAATATACATTATTCTTACCACTACATGACCCATACTCTGAAATTAACCACATAATCAGACACAAAACACTCCTCAGCAAATGCAAAAGAACTAAAATCATAATAACAACTCTCTTAAATGGCAGTACAATCAAATTAGAAATTAAGACTAAGATATTTACTCAAAATCATACAATTACATGGAAATTGAATAATCTGCTCCTAAATGACTTTTGAATTAATAATGGAATTAAGGCAGAAATCAAGAAGTTCTTTGAAACTAATGGGAACAAAGATACAACATAACAGAATCTCTGGGACACAGCTAACGCAGTGTTAAGAGGGAAAGTTTTATAGTACATCAAAAAGTTAGATTTCAATTTAGCAACCTAACATCACAACCAACCCCAAAGGTAGCAGAAGTTAAGAAATAATCAAAATCAGAGCTGAACTGAAGGAGACTGAGACACACAATAAAACTATTCAAAAGATCAGTGAATATAAGAATTGGGTTTTCAAAAAATGTGTAAAATAGATAGATGTCTAGATAGATTAATAAAGATGAAAAGGTCCAATTTAACAAAACTAGAAATGATAAAGTAAAGTGGGTATTATCACTGACCCCACAGAGGTACAAACAACTAACAGAGAATATTATGAACACCCCTATGCCCAAATACTAGGAAGTCTAGAAGAAATGAATAAATTCTTGGACATATACACCTTCCCAAGACTGAACCAGAAAGAAATAGTATCCTTTCACAGACCAATAATGACCTCCAAAATTGAATCAGTAATAAATAGCCTACCAACTAAAAAAGCCCAGGACCAGAGAGATTCACAACCAAATTCTTCCATTTGTACAAGGAGGAGCTGGTACCATTTCTACTGAAACTATCCCCCCAAAAATGAGGAGCGATTCTTCTCTATCTCATTCTATGAGGCCAGCCTCATCCTGTACAAAAACCTGTCAGAGGCACAACAAATAAAATAAAATTTCAGGCCAATATCCTTGGTGAACATTGATGCAAAAATCTCCCACAAAGTATTGGCAAACTGAATCCAGCAGCACATTAGAAATCTTATTCATCACAATCAAGTAGGCTTTATCCCTGGGATGTAAGGTTGGTTCCACATATGCAAATCAATAAATGTGATTCATCACATAAACAGAACTAAAGACAAATACCACCTGATTATCTCAATACATTCAGAAAAGGCTTTTGATAAAATTCAGTACCCTTTCATGTTAAAAACTCTCAATAAACTAGGTATTGAAGGGACATACCTCAAAATAATAAGAGCCATCTATGACAAACCCATGGCCAACATCGTACTAAATGGGCAAAACCTGGAAACATTCCCCTTGAAAACCAGTACAAAACAAGGATGTCTTTTTTCACCACTTCTATTCAACATAGTATTGGAAGTCCTGGCTAGAGCAATGAGGCAAAAGAATGAAATAAAGGGCATCCAAGTAGGAAGAGAGAAAGTCAAATTATCCCTGTTTGCAGATGACATAATCCTTTATCCAGAAAACCCCATAGTCTTGGCCCAAAAGCTCCTTAAGCTGATAAACAGCTTCATCAGTCTCAGGAGAGAAAATTAATGTATGTACGAGATTTGAAATCCACCTAAGTATCTATCAACAAATGAAAGGATTAATAAAATGTGGTACATATACACAAAGAAATATTGTTTAGACCTAAAAAGAATGAAATTCTGTCACTTGCAACAACATGAATGGAACTGGAGGATGTTAAGTGAAATAAGCCAGGAACAGAAACAACATTTTCGCATGTTCTCACTCATATGTGGGAACTAAAATTTAATACAAATAACTCATGGAGATAGAGAGAATGATGATCACCAGAGGCTGGGAAAAATAGCAGGGAGTGGAGAGATGCCCACTGATGGACGAATGGATTTTTAACAAAGTAGTATACAATCACATGCCATATAATGACTTTTTGGTCAACTCCAAATTGCATGTATGACAGTGGAAGGCCATTCCATAATGGCAAAGGGATCAATTCAACAAGAAGAGCTAACTATCCTAAATATATATGCAGCCAATACAGGAGCACCCGGATTCATAAAGCAAGTCCTGAGTGACCTACAAAGAGACTTAGACTCCCACACAATAATAATGGGAGATTTTAACACCCCACTGTCAACATTAGACAGATCAACGAGACAGAAAGTTAACAAGGATACCCAGGAATTGAACTCAGCTCTGCACCAAGCAGACCTAATAGACATCTACAGAACTCTCCACCCCAAATCAACAGAATATGCATTTTTTTCAGCACCACACCACACCTATTCCAAAATTGACCACATAGTTGGAAGTAAAGCTCTCCTCAGCAAATGTAAAAGAACAGAAATTATAACTATTAGGTAACATAGGGTATCTTAAAATGGCACCATACCTTAAGATGGGGCCGGTTCCGGGTTCTTCTCCCCTCCTTGACCGGGCACTGTCTGAACCCACCAAAGGAGGGCCAATCAGAAAGAAGCATCTCCTGCCTTCCCTTGGGCCTGCCCCTAGCCCAATCCACATAGGCCCAAGGGATACAAAACCCAGCACACCAGCAGCCCTCTCTCTCTTCTCTTCCTTCTCCTTGCGTGGTGCCGCTCGATACCTCCAATAAAGATCTCTTGACCATGACCGGCGTAGTTTGGTCTCTGCCCGGCCCCTTTCAATAACAAACTGTCTCTCAGACCACAGTGCAATAAAACTAGAACTCAGGATTAAGAAACTCACTCCAAACCACTCAACTACATGGAAACTAAACAACCTACTCCTGAATGACTACTGGGTACATAATGAAATGAAGGCAGAAATAAAGATGTTCTTTGAAACCAACGAGAACAAAGACACAACATACCAGAATCTCTGGGACACATTCAAAGCAGTGTGTAGAGGGAAATTTATAGCACTAAATGCACACAAGAGAAAGCAGGAAAGATCCAAAATTGACACCCTAACATCACAATTAAAAGAACTAGAAAAGCAAGAGCAAACACATTCAAAAGCTAGCAGAAGGCAAGAAATAACTAAAATCAGAGCAAAACTGAAGGAAATAGAGACACAAAAAACCCTTCAAAAATTAACGAATCCAGGAGCTGGTTTTCTGAAAAGATCAACAAAATTGATAGACCGCTAGCAAGACTAATAAAGAAGAAAAGAGAGAAGAATCAAATAGACGCAATAAAAAATGATAAAGGTGATATCACCACCGATCCCACAGAAATACAATCTACCATCAGAGAATAATACAAACACCTCTACGCAAATAAACTAGAAAATCTAGAAGAAATGGATAAATTCCTTGACAAATACACCCTCCCAAGACTAAACCAGGAAGAAGTTGAATCTCTGAATAGACCAATAACAGGCTCTGAAATTGTGGCAATAATCAATAGCTTACCAACCAAAAAGAGTCCAGGACCTGATGGATTCACAGCCAAATTCTACCAGAGGTACAAGGAGGAACTGGTACCATTCCTTCAGAAACTATTCCAATCGACAGAAAAAGAGGGAATCCTCCCTAATGCATTTTATGAGGCCAGCATCATCCTGATACCAAAGCCTGGCAGAGACACAACCAAAAAAGAGAATTTCAGACCAATATTCTTGATGAACATTGATGCAAAAATCCTCAATAAAATACTGGCAAACCGAATCCAGCAGCACATCAAAAAGCTTATCCAACATGATCAAGTGGCCTTCATCCCTGGGATGCAAGGCTGGTTTAACATTCGCAAATCAATAAATGTAATCCAGCATATAAACAGAACCAAAGACAAAAACCACGTGATTATCTCAATAGATGCAGAAAAGGACTTTGACAATATTCAACAACCCTTCATGCTAAAAACTCTCAATCAATTAGGTATTGATGGGACGTATCTCAAAATAAAAAGAGCTATCTATGACAAACCCACAGCCAATATCATACTGAACGGGCAAAAACTGGAATCATTCCCTTTGAAAACTGGCACAAGACAGGGATGCCCTCTCTCACCACTCCTATTCAACATAGTGCTGGAAGTTCTGGCCAGGGCAATCAGGCAGGAGAAGGAAATAAAGGGTATTCAATTAGGAAAAGAGGAAGTCAAATTGTCCCTGTTTGCAGATGACATGATTGTATATCTAGAAAACCCCATTGTCTCAGCCTAAAATCTCCTTAAGCTGATAAGCAACTTCAGCAAAGTCTCAGGATACAAAATCAATGTACAAAAATCACAGGCATTCTTCTACACCAATCACAAACAGAGAGCCAAATCATGAGTGAACTCCCATTCACAATTGCTTCAAAGAGAATAAAATACCTAGGAATCCGAATTACAAGAGATGTGAAGGAGCTCTTCAAGGAGAACTACAAACCACTGCTCAATGAAATAAAAGAGGATACAAACAAATGGAAGAACATTCCATGCTCATGGGTTGGAAGAATCAATATCGTGAAAATGGCCATACTGCCCAAGGTAATTTATAGATTCAATGCCATCCCCAACAAGCTACCAATGACTTTCTTCACAGAATTAGAAAAAACTACTTTAAAGTTCATATGGAACCAAAAAAGAGCCCACATTGCCAAGTCAATCCTAAGCCAAAAGGACAAAGCCGGAGGCATCACGCTACTTGACTTCAAACTATACCACAAGGCTACAGTAACCAAAACAGCATAGTACTGGTACCAAAACAGAGGTATAAATCAATGGAACAGAACAGAACAGAGCCCTCAGAAATAATGCCGCATATCTACAACCATCTGATCTTTGACAAACCTGACAAAAACAAGCAATGGGGAAAGGATTCCCTATTTAATAAATGGTGCTGGGAAAACTGGCTAGCCATATGTAGAAAGCTGAAACTGGATCCCTTCCTTACACCTTATACAAAAATTAATTCAAGATGGATTAAAGACTTACGTGTTAGACCTAAAACCATAAAAACCCTAGAAGAAAACCTAGGCAATACCATTCAGGACATAGGCATGGGCAAGGACTTCATGTCTAAAACACGAAAAGCAATGGCAACAAAAGCCAAAATTGACAAATGGAGTCTAATTAAACTAAAGAGCTTCTGCACAGCAAAAGAAACCACCATCAGAGTGAACAGGCAACCTACAAAATGGGAGAAAATTTTTGCAACCTGCTCATCTGACAAAGGGCTAATATCCAGAATCTACAATGAACTCAAACAAATTTACAAGAAAAAAACAAACAACCCCATCAAAAACTGGGCAAAGACATGAATAGACACTTCTCAAAAGAAGACATTTATGCAGGCAAAACACACATGAAAAAGTGCTCATCATCACTGGCCATCAGAGAAATGCAAATCAAAACCACAATGAGATACCATCTCACACCAGTTAGAATGGCCATCATTAAAAAGTCAGGAAACAACAGGTGCTGTAGAGGATGTGGAGAAATAGGAACACTTTTACACGGTTGGTGGGACTGTAAACTAGTTCAACCATTGTGGAAGTCAGTGTGGCAATTCCTCAGTGATCTAGAACTAGAAATACCATTTGACCCAGCCATCCCATTACTGGGTATATACCCAAAGGACTATAAATCATGCTGCTATAAAGACACATGCACACGTATGTTTATTGCGGCACTATTCACAATAACAAAGACTTGGAACCAACCCAAATGTCCAACAACGATAGACTGGATTAAGAAAATGTGGCACCTATACACCATGGAATACTATGCAGCCATAAAAAATGATGAGTTCATGTCCTTTGTAGGGATGTGGATGAAACTGGAAACCATCATTTTCAGTAAACTATCGCAAGGACAGAAAACCAAACACAGCATGTTCTCACTCATAGGTGGGAACTGAACAATGAGAACACATGGACAGAGGAAAGGGAACATCACACTCTGGGGACAGTTGTGGATTGGGGGGAAGGGGGAGGGACAGCATTAGGAGATATACCTAATGCTAAATGACGAGTTAATGGGTGCAGCACACCAACATGGCACATGGATACATATGTAACAAACCTGCACATTGTGCACATGTACCCTAAAACTTAAAAAAAAAAAAAAGACTATAACGAAAAATTCCTAACACTTGATGACATCATAGGTCTTGTAGCCATTGTAACATCATAATGTCATAGTGCAATTACTTAATTTTTAGGTAAATTTGGTGTAGCTTAAGTATATGGTTTTATACAGTAGTGTATTGTAATGTCCTGGGCCTTCACATTCACTCACCAGTCAGTCACTGACAGCTAGAGCAACTTTCAGTCCTGCTTCCTCCATTCATAGTGAGTCCACTATACCAGTTACCATTTTTAATATTTTGTACTGTATTTTTACTGCACTTTTTTCTATGTTTAGATATGTTTAGGTGCTCAAATACTTACCACTGTGCCACAATTGCCAACAGTTACCTACTGTATCAGTACAGTAACATGCTGTACAGGGTTGTAGCCTAGGAGTCATAGGCTATACCACATTGCCTAGGTGTGTAGTAGACTGTATCACCTAGGTTTGTGTAAGTGTACTCTGTCATGCTTGCACAGTGACACAATTGCCTAAGGACATAGTTCTCAGGATGTATTCCTATTGTTATGTGATACATGGCTGTATATACACAATGGAATATGATTCAGCCTTTAAAAAGAAAGAAATCTTGCAGAATGCAATGACATAGATAAACCTTGAAAACATTATGCTAAGTGAAATAAGCTAGTCACAGAAGGACAAATACTGCATGTTCCACTTATAAAAGGTATCTAAAATAGCCAAACTCACGGAAGCAAATAATAAAATTGTGGTTTCCAGGGATTGGGGGTGGAGGAAACTGAGTTGCTAACCAACATGTATAAAATCTTAGTTATGGAAAATTAATAATTTCTGGAACTCTTCTGTACAATATTATTCCTATTGATAAAGTACTGTATTGTACACTTTAAAATCTGTTAAAAGAAAAAATCTCATGTTAAGTATTTTTACCACAATAATACTTTTTAAAAAGCTGACATATTTAAAGGGAGAAATACACAATTTCTCTAAAACTTGGAGATTTTAGTATATATCTCTCAGCAATTAAAAGACCAGCTAGACAAAAATAAACTAGTAAATAAATAGAGAACTTGAACAACATTATCAACTACCTTGGCTAATATTTATAAAAATAAAGGGGAAACATCTGTCTTCCGAATTTAGATAATAATATTATTTTAAAATTACAGGATTTTATTTATTTATTTATTTACTTTTACTTTTCTATTTGTTCATTTTTAAAAAAATTTTACTTTAAGTTCCAGGATACATGTGCAGAATGTGCAGATTTGTTACATAGGTATACATTTGCCATGGTGGTTTGCTGCACCTGTCAACCCGTCATCTAGGTTTTAAGCCCCACATCCATTAGGTATTTGTCCTAATGCTCTCCTTCCCCTTGCCCCCCACACCCCGACAGGCTCTTGTATGTGTTATGTGCCTCCCTGTGTCCCTCTGTTCTCATTGTTCAACTCCCACTTATAAGTGAGAATATGTGGCATTTGGTTTTCTGTTCCTGTGTTAGTTTGCTGAGGATGATTGGCTTTCAGCTTCAACCATGTCCGTAAAAAGACATGAATTCATTTTTTATGGCTGCATAGTATTCCATGTATATATGTACCACATTTTCCTTATCCAGTCTATCATTGATGGGCATTTGGGTTGGTTCCAAGTCTTTGCTATTGTAAATAGTGCTGCAATAAACATATATGTGCCTGTGTCTTTATAGTAGAATGATTTATATTTCTTTTGGTATATACCAAAGGGATATACTGTTAAGAGTCTTTCTTGACAGTAATGGGATTTCTGGGTCAAATGATATTTCCGGTTCTAGACCCTTGAGGAATCACCACACTGTCTTCCACAATGGTTGAACTAATTGACATTCCCATCAACAGTGTAAAAGCATCCCTATTTCTCCACAGCCTCGTCAGAATCTATTGTTTCTTGACTTTTTAAATAATCACCATTCTGGCTGGCATGAGATATTATCTCATTGTGGTTTTGATTTGCATTTCTCTTAGGATCAGTGATGATGAGCTTTTTTTCATGTTTGTTGGCCGCATAGATGTCTTCCTTTGCCCACTTTTTCATCGGGTTGTTCTTTTCTTGTAAATTTGTTTAAGTTCTTTGTAGATTCTGGATATTAGACCTTTGTCAGATGGGTAGATTGCAAAAATTTTCTCCCATTCTATAGGTTGTCTGTTCACTCTGATGCTAGTTTCTTTTGCTGTGCAAAAGTTTAATTAGATCTCATTTGTCAATTTTGGCTTTTGTTGCAATTGCTTTTGTTGTTTTCATCATTCATTCCTTTTTTGAGACATTACTCAGTAAATGTCTGACTTCTGCATATATAAAATATATTTTGGTTCCCTTTTTATTTGTTGTTTCATATTTAGAAGATTAAATTTCCAAATTTTTGGTTCCTTATGTTCAGTGCTTCCTCTTCCTGTCTCCTACTTATTCTAACAAAGTATTTTTAAATATTTTGCAGTGTACTAAATTTTTTCCATCCATACACACACACACACACTCACTTAATTGGTTAGAAGAAATATCAAAAAAACAAATTTATGTATCTTGATCATTTTCTGTTAATTTTCTATTGATCTATTGTCTATCTATCATATCTATTATCTATCTATCTGTCATCTATGTCATCTTAATGTGTTCATAATTTATATTGTGCTCTGGTGTTGCTCTCCTAACTGACAATGATTTGGCTCACCCCAGAATATAGCCACTGATGGTTCTAACAACAAAAGTTAATCTTATTTTTTGGCTAATCAGTAGTACACTTACCCATTAAGGAGGCCAGTAGGTTTTATCCTCTAATCACATTGCCACTATTGGGTAAGTGCTGGTGCTGGGATTACAGGCGTGAGCCATTGCCCTGGCCAGGGCTTTTAAATTATCTGAAAATTTGACATAATTCTTCATCAAACCAAAACAACACGTCATAAAATCAGTTGCTTCACAGTTCTAAAGGAACTATTCATAAAAGTTATGATAATACCTTACTTTTATTTTATACTTCCATAAGTGATTTACAGACACAATTTAACTCTTCTTTATTAAAATCTCAATGAGGTAGGCAGATATGTAATTGCATATCTTGAAACTCCTAGATGTTAAGGGACTTTCTTTAGGTTACACAGCAATCTCTTTGCAAGGTAGGATTGCGTACTAGATCTTGAGATCCAGTTTTCAGAAAATTATAAAAACATTCCAATGTAATATTTGTTTGAAAATGTTTTAAAGCTTATTTCAAAATTATGTTGCCCTAGAATAATATTCATTTTATGCAAGTTTCTAACTCTGAAGAAACTTGAGAACTATCTAGTTTTTGAGGATTCCTATAATACAATACATGTGACACTCCTATTAGGGGAGTAGCAAAGTCACAATCTTAAGCACGGCATTATGATGTGTTTGCCTCACGTGGAAACTATGTGTCACTGTAACAGGATTTCCCAAATTAGCACCGTTGACATTTTGGACCAGATAATGCTTTGTTATGAGGAATTACTGTGTGCATTGTAGGCTGTTTAGTACCATCCCTGGCCTCTACCAACCAGATGCCAGTAACAACTCCCCAGTTATGACAAATAATGCCTCCAAATGTTGTCAAATCCTCTGTGGGGCAAAATCATTTCCTGCGAAGAATCGCTATTATAATTTGACTGACTACCCAAGTAAGTGAAACTGTGGAAAACTGGAGGTTCCTTTCCATGTTCTCAATAACTTGAGTATTGATTCACAAATTTGGAAGGATAAAGTTAGAATGAGGTTTTTAGAACCTCATTTGAATACAGAGTTAGTGAAAGAAAGCCCCTTTCCCTGACTTTTAGGTCAGAAAGTAATTTTGACAAAAGATAAATTCTCTGTGTAAAGACATAAAAAGTCTTCTTTGTGCCATGGGAATGGCTAACATGTCTGGAGATAGTAGAGCTACAATCAAGTAAGAGACTTTTAGAAGAGAAATCTTATTTATTTATTTATTTATTTATTATTTTGAGACGGAGTCTCGCTCTGTTGCCCAGGCTGGAGGGCAGTGGCGTGATCTCAGCTCACTGCAAGCTCTGCCTCTCATGTTCATGCCATTCTCCTGCCTCAGCTTCCCGAGTAGCTGGGACTATAGGCACCTGCCACCACACCCGGCTAATTTTTTTGTATTTTTTTAGTAGAGACGGGGTTTCACCATGTTAGCCAGGATGGTCTCAATCTCCTGACCTTGTGATCCACCCACCTTGCATCCCAAAGTGCTGGGATTACAGGCGTGATTCACCACGCTGAGCCAGAGAAATCTTATTCTTACAGATTTGGGCCAAACCAAAACTTGTTTGAAATAACTAATCCAGAGGAATTTTCATGACTTCTTATGGAGTAGCAATTCAGGAAATAAAAGCATTAACTAGTACTTTAATATGTGTTATACAAATATGTTCATAATTAATATTGATAAAAAGATTAGAAATTGATAAAAATTATTAGAAATTGATAAAAGGAAAAAAACTTTACCAAACAGGATTAAGAAACTATCTTCTACTTCTGTCAGAATTTTACTGATTGTGTTGTTTAGGCTGTACTGAAATTTTGGTGCTACATTTTTGTTTTGCCCATGAATTTTTTCATTAGATCAAAACTTTCATTACTAACAGGACATGACTCCCAGCCTCTGCCATCAGTTGTTTAGCAACTGTAATAATGACATTAAGCTTCCTTCAATATTCTCTGCTAAATGTCTGTTTTCAGTAAGTCATCGTTCTAGAAACATCTATGTTCTGCATTTTAGTTCCTCCTTGATTTTGGGAGGAACTTATAAACCTGCTCCTTTGACAGGAGGATTAACTGCTAGATTTATGATTGATCTATAAATAAGGTCTTGATAATACTTTCTGGAAGTTCTATATTAATAGTCTCATTGTACGGATGAGCAAGTTGAGACACTGAGATGTTAAATAACTTGCCCACATTACAGATTAGGGATATAGCAGGGATTCAAACTCAGGGCTGTCTGATGACCAAGATTATGTTCCATCATAATGCAGTGCCTTCCTGTCTCCCATGAAAGGAGGTAGCAGCATTCTCACAGACTCTTAAGCAACTAATATATGGTATATGTGTATATATATGTAATACACACACATATTTTTAGCTATGGTATAATTGGGGGTGGATGGGGAGTAATGTTGAATATTGATGCAAGAGAGAAAAGTCAGAATAGAAAAGGATCCCAAGTATGAAACGATGTTTGGGAGGGTAGCCTATTTATTATTTTATTTATTATGCATCCATCTATTTGTTCAATCTTTTATTCATTCATTCAACAGGCACATATTAAGCCTAGAATGTGCTAGCCAATGTGGTGCTGGACTGACGTGGTTCATGGATCTCATGGTGGGAACTACATAGAGTGGACTTATGAGAAAAGCCAGCTGGGGCTCCAGGAGTGTCGCGGAGCAAAGAGAGGTATTACTAACTGTGGGGTAAAGGGAAAGATGCCAAAACCCTGATTGGGGTACCACTCAGGGAGAAAAAGGAGAGAAATCTGTACCTACTTTACAGATGTGTCTGGGGATATTGTCTACATGAAATTAATTACTGCTCCCAGCTCAGCCTTTACAGCTCCATGACCTTACCAGTAGTTACAAGGGTATTAATATACTTGTAGTTACTCACTTGCATACTTGCTTTCACATTCAATGTAGCTCTGATGTAGCAGGTATTCGTGGTGTCAAGAGAACAATAAGAACATGACTAAGATTCAGTCAGGGTCACCAGTTTACTTAATTGGCCCTCATTTGACATTATAGGTTCCCTTATTGAGGCCAGTCCATACATCTTTATACAAAAACTTGAGCTTAAAATTTAGCCTTTTAAGAACCATAAAATACCCCATTGTCTCAGCCCAAAATCTCCTTAAGCTGATAAGCAACTTCAGCAAAGTCTCAGGATACAAAATCAATGTACAAAAATCACAAGCATTCTTATACACCAATAACAGACAAACAGAGAGCCAAATCATGAGTGAACTCCCATTCACAATTGCTTCAAAGAGAACAAAATACCTAGGAATCCAACTTACAAGGGATGTGAAGGACCTCTTCAAGGAGAACTACAAACCACTGCTCAATGAAATAAAAGAGGATACAAACAAATGGAAGAACATTCCATGCTCATGGGTAGGAAGAATCAATATCGTGAAAATGGCCATACTGCCCAAGGTAATTTATAGATTCAGTGCCATCCCCATCAAGCTACCAATGACTTTCTTCACAGAATTAGAAAAAACTACTTTAAAGTTCATATGGAACCAAAAAAGAGCCCTCATCGCCAAGTCAATCCTAAGCCAAAAGAACAAAGCCGGAGGCATCACGCTACCTGACTTCAAACTATACTACAAGGCTACAGTAACCAAAACAGAGATAAAGATCAATGGAACAGAACAGAGCCCTCAGAAATAATGCCGCATATCTACTACTATCTGATCTTTGACAAACCTGACAAAAACAAGCAATGGGGAAAGGATTCCCTATTTAATAAATGGTGCTGGGAAAACTGGCTAGCCATATGTAGAAAGCTGAAACTGGATCCCTTCCTTACACCTTATACAAAAATTAATTCAAGATGGATTAAAGACTTACATGTTAGACCTAAAACCATAAAAACCCTAGAAGAAAACCTAGGCAATACCATTCAGGACATAGGCATGGGCAAGGACTTCATGTCTAAAACACCAAAAGCAATGGCAACAAAAGCCAAAATTAACAAATGGGATCTAATTAAACTAAAGAGCTTCTGCACAGCAAAAGAAACTACCATCAGAGTGAACAGGCAGCCTACAGAATGGGAGAAAATTTTCGCAGCCTACTCATCTGACAAAGGGCTAATATCCAGAATCTACAATGAACTCAAAGAAATTTACAAGAAAAAAACAAACAACCCCATCAACAAGTGGGTGAAGAATATGAACAGACACTTCTCAAAAGAAGACATTTATGCAGGCAAAACACACATGAAAAAATGCTCATCATCACTGGCCATCAGAGAAATGCAAATCAAAACCACAATGAGATACCATCTGACACCAGTCAGAATGGCCATCATTAAAAAGTCAGGAAACAACAGGTGCTGGAGAGGATGTGGAGGAATAGGAACACTTTTACACTGTTGGTGGGACTGTAAACGAGTTCAACCATTGTGGAAGTCAGTGTGGTGATTCCTCAGGGATCTAGAACTAGAAATACCATTTGACCCAGCCATCCCATTACTGGGTATATACCCAAAGGATTACAAATCATGCTGCTATAAAGACAGATGCACACGTATGTTTATTGTGGCACTATTCACAATAGCAAAGACTTGGAACCAATCCAAATGTCCAACAACGATAGACTGGATTAAGAAAATGTGGCACCTATACACCATGGAATACTATGCAGCCATAAAAATGATGAGTTCATGTCCTTTGTAGGGACATGGATGAAACTGGAAACCATCATTCTCAGCAAACTATCGCAAGGACAAAAAACCAAACACCACATGTTCTCACTCATAGGTGGGAATTGAACAATGAGAACACATGGACACAGGAAGGGGAACATCACACTCTGGGGACTGTTGTGGGGTGGGGGGAGGGGGGAGGGATAGCATTAGGAGATATACCTAATGGTAAATGACGAGTTAATGGGTGCAGCACACCAATATGGCACATGTATACATAGGTAACAAACCTGCACATTGTGCACATGTACCCTAAAACTTAAAGTATATATATATATAAAAAAAGAACCATAGAATTCATTTTAATCTGGAAATTTTTATTTTAGGAACTCCGAGACCAAATGGGAAACAATTATAGCACAGTAAAACAATCTTTGATTGTTTTGGTGTGTTATTAAAATGAGCTGCATAATAAACATAGGGCAAACATAACATAAGGCAATTTTATTGTAATTAAATATAAAATGGTTTGTGTGACTAACATGAAATTTTTTTCTAAATATTCTTAATATTTTTTTCTTTTTGGTTTATAAATGCCATTAGTATCAAGTGACTGCAACTATATAGGTTAATCTGGCCTGGGACTTCACAAGAAATAAAGTGCAACTAGTAATTCAAGTTATTTTCTCTACACAGTGGTAATATTCATTAAATTACAAATAACTGTTATGTAGTTGTGAGGGGGTTTGCAATGGAATTTAAAAGAGCTGTTGCATTCATGAGTATAATTTTATCCCTTGCAAATTATGGCATGTCTGTTTATAGTAATAAGGTATTATAGAGATCACTGAGTCATAGGTAGTTCACATGGGAAGATGCTATAGTTTTCTAACCTTTTCCCAGTTGATGTTACCATTGGAAGTCAGAGTTATAACGTATCAGTGACAACGCAGGGCCATGCTCCCCCTCTTACCCCCATGACTCCTTAAATCCATGTAACTGAGTCCGGTTGCCAGATACGCAATTCTCATGCAGAATGAGTGCCCCATGGTTTCAGACCCTCCACTGGCATCTCTTTGGTTATGCAACATCTCCTCAAACAAGCAATAGCCTCAGAAAACCCGCTTGCTTTCCTTCGAGTGAGGTATTGGTTTTGTCTGTGCTTGAGCTTTCCAGACCTCATTTTCCCTATAGGACCAGTGAATAACTCTGGATGGCAGATAAATCATAGGGTGGAGAGAAAGGAGTAGAAGGCTTCAATGATGATACCCTGTTTCCATCAATGACAGGTAAGCTTTTCAAACTGAAGCTGGTGAAAGACTTGAGTAAGTTTATTTGCAAGTCAAGCCTGTTTGAGGCATTCTGTTACTGGAATATCCCCAGGCTTCATTGGTCTGTGGTTACAAATAAAGCTGGAATATTAATAATATTCCAGTCTTGATGGCTTACTAACTCCAGCTGCAACAGAAGCTATCAGGCCCCTGCAAAATTCCCTCTCCCAAGACTTTTCAGTAGTCCCTGGAGTATGTCCCATATGAGCTCCCCTGCAGGGCACTGCCACTTTCCCACCAGGTCTCCACTGAGTACTTCTGTCTCTGCTGACCACCACTGATGTGTGTCTGTTGTCACAAGTAGTATCAGTTTCCTATTGCTACCATAACAAATTACCACAAAGTTTATGGTTTAAAATAATAGAAAATCATTATCTTACATTTCTGGAGGTCAGAAGTGTAAAATGGGTCTTATGGGGCTAAAATCAATATGTTGGCAGAGCTATGTTCCTTCTAGAGGATTAAGGGGAGATTCTACTTCCTTGCCTTTTACAGCTTCTAGAGGTTGCCTGCATTTCTCGGCTGCTGGACCCATCTTCCATTTTCAAAGTGCATCACTCCAAGCTCTGCTTCCATTTCCCCATGGCCACATCTTTTTCTGACTCTTAACACTTCATCCTCCTTCTTATAAGGATTCTTATAATTAAACTGGACCCCCTTGGAAAATCTTGGGTAATCTCCCCACCTCAAGATCCTGAGCTATTAGTAAATCATACCTGCCAGGTCCCTTTACCATGTAAGGCAATATATTCACAGGTTCTGGGAATTAGGATGTAGAAATCTTTGGGGGGCCATTATTCGGCCCACCACAGAAGCTACCTGCCCAGACATGGATGCTGCCATTTATCTCCACCAATGCCCTAGAATTCTTACAATACAGGAGTGGTGCTGGGTGCCAAACGAAAAAGGGGGCGGGGAGAAACAGGCATCACCCCACTCTATGTCATACCTCAGAAGCACATGCTTCAACGTCCCCGTGAGAAAAGTTGTTCAGCTTCTACTTATGTTCCTCTCAGTGAAGAGCTCTGATGAAGTTCATAGGCCTGGGCTGGGGCCATTCATCATGTGCTCATCTCCATCCACTATACTTTATTCCTACAAGTGAACAGTCCCACATACAACTTCCTCCTGGTAGACCTTCTAATGTGGAGAATCAACACATGTATGTAGAGCTTGGGCATAGTCAACTCCTCAGTACCAACGTGCCTAAATCTTAGCTCAGGCCTGTGTTCTCTTGATATAATTCATTAATTTGAGAATTCACTAATCCACCTTAATTCATTCCTGAAAAACTCACCACTAAATGAAAAGCCATTATATTAAAAATGTTCTCATTAAACTTAATGAGAAAAATTACGATACATCCCTTCTCAACCAGCCTCCTCCTAAGATATTGAAAGCGTGCAGTACTTGCACCTTCCTCTATGACACTCATATTAATAAATTCACATACTGTTTATTCACAATATGTGTTAAGATGGACCTGTAGTGGGGCTAGAAGTTGGATGGATGAAGAAAGTTACTGCAAAGGGTGGATAACATTATCAAGGTAATGTTTAAAACTATTGAAAACAAGCACAGTTAACTCCAGCTTAAAAACATCTTTTGTTCATATAAGTAATTGATATAATAATTATGCACATTAGTGGTATAATCACTTTGGTAGATTCTCTGCTACCTCTGATAGAAGCATTAATTAGCATAATTCTAAACAGAATGTAGTATATAATGAAATCTGAACCATAAGGTAAAATATCACTTTTTATATTTATTTATTGGGGTTTGGGGTGAAAACCAGCTATATCAAGATAAAAAAGAATTGTTGGAAAAATGATAAAACTTTTAAAAGGACGATATTTACTTTTGCTACATGAAGAAAGCCTATATTTATTAGACACTTATTTATGCCAAGCTCAGGGATTTTAAGATAAAGGAAATAATCCCCATAGTGAGGAGGTTTGCTGCTTAGTGGGAGAGGAAGTATTAAAACTGCACAGAAACAAACCAAACCATTAATATGGTTATCAGGGAATGAATTGCTGAGCAATTTATATTTTTCATTCAATATATTGATTTTAAAATATCATACAGTGAACCTGCATAACTTCTATAAGTAGAAACACTTGTAATTTATCTTTACATTTCCTTCTTAGTGTAAGTTAATAAGCTACAATGAAGCCACTGAGCGCATCCAACACACATCTCAAATTAAAACTATCTCTTATACCTCAGAATTGGCATTGTATAATTATAAGCCACATATCTAACTTAAAGCTGCTCTGTCATATCTCCTCCAGCAAAGGCCTGACTCTCCAAATCTTTAGGCTTTCCTGAAGGGGATATGATTCTAGTTGGCTCATGTGTTCTGATAAACTCCTTTAGTAATCCTAAGGGAGTTACAGAATGCTTGAATTGGAAAGGGCCTTGGAGCTTAAAAGTAACTTATAATTACAACTGGGAAAATAGAGGCCTGGATCAGTGATATGAGCTTGGCAGTAATGTGAATTATTGGCACCATGACTCTGGGCAGAAATTACTCATGTGCTTCTCTTAAATAAGGTGCCAGCTTGGGCTTCATAGGACCTACTACAAGAGATCCTAAGATGCCTAGCACCAGTCAATCTGGATCAGAATTAATGAACAGCCAAAATCCAGTGACTTCTTCCTGTACTTTCCATCTCTCAAACTCTGCTGCCAAGACCAGTTCCAGCAGATTGGAGAATATAATGTAATCCGTGGCACTACCCTCAAATTTGGCTCCTCTTCTGGCATTCTGGGCAGGCCAGCCACCTTTAGAAGTGACCACATCTTTCTGATGTCTCATCAGTCGGCAGTCTGATACTTGGTTGCTCAGTTCATATTTTCTCAGCACAGATCACTTTGGTCTGTGACTTAAAAGGTGGGCTCTGGCATATTATTCTGCATCTCTCTACAGCCTGGACTTGCTTCTGGGCCTAGTCTCTCCTGGCTAGACAAAGATATTAGTGAAACAAACAAAAGCATTGCCTTGAGCTGCCTTTTTCTCCTCAGCTTTGCTTCTACACTTCACAAAGTAGCTGAATCCCTCCCTGTCCCCTGTAACATTTAGGTTGGGGTTGGAGTACTCTTTTCCATTGTGTGCAAAACTTCCAACTTTCTCCTTCGAAGTTAAGGGTGATAAGTAGGGCACTCCAAAACATAATCTTAGAAGATATGTGGCTTATAGTTATACAATGCCAATTCTGAGGTATAAGAGATAGTTTTGAGATGTGTGTTGGATGCACTCAGTGGCTTAATTGTAGCTTGTTGTTAATTTCCACTAAGTAGAAAATGTAAAGATAAATTATAAGTGTTTCTACTTATAGAAGTTATGCAGGTTCACTGTATGATATTTTAAAATCAATATATTGAATGAAAAAATATAAATTGCTCAGCAATTCATCCCTTGATAACCATATTAATGGTTTGGTTTGTTTCTGTGCAGTTTAAATACTTCCTCTCCCACTAAGCAGCAAACCCCCTCATACATCCCATAGCTTAATCACTCAGGGATAAGTTTAAAGCTGAAAGAAACCTGTGTTAAAATTCCAGATCCCCCAGTTGCTTGCTATGTAGCTTTGTGACTTTGGCCAAAATTTAATTTCTCCATCTGCAAAACAAAGATTATAATAGCACCAACTTATGAAGCACAGTCATTGAAATGATGCAGGTAAAACCCTTAGATGAGGTCCTGACATGTAGTAAGAACTTAACAGGCAGTAGCCCTGAGTATTCTTTTCTTCACTAGCTCCCCAAACGCCACACTGGGACTCTCATTTATGGGATCTGTGTGCTGATATTCAATGTGCATATTCAGTTTGTACCAAATTATATTGTAAGTGATAATTAGATGTTGACATTTATGGTATCATATCAGCACCATTTTCTGGTTTTAAGATCTGTTTTAATATTTTTGCTATTTGGGGTTATTTTTCTTAATTTTGTTGAGCTTCAAAGAGGGCAGTGATTTTTAAATAGGCATTCTCTCCATCATCTTTCCCAGAAGTACTACCAAATTATTTTTCTATTTCTAATACACTATTCTGAACCTTTTCTCTGAATATGAGTGCCAAATTTGCTTTTAATAAAACATGATACTAAAAACTACATGATACTAAAAAACTAGGTGTAAAGAAAAAAATGTAGAGTTTGTCACCTTATTTTATTTAAGATAGATGACCAAAATGAGTTTTTAATTTTCTTTTTCCTTTTTAAATCTTGGAAATCCCACATAGGTCAAATCCCATGATTCAAACACTTTTTTTTCTTGGCTTCCTGGCTGTAATGCAATGATTTGATTTCTGTTTAGCTGATATTTCTTTTATCAATTCTCGCATTTCTTCTCATGTGACAAAATAAAACTCTGATTTTTTTTCCCTTTTTTGCACAACAGGAAATAACCACTTGGCCCTGTTTCTCATGGTTTCGCATGTACCAGAATGTCCTAGAGAAATACAACCCATTACAAACCTCAGAATGTCAAGGGAAGATGGATGGCCTTGAATAATTTGAACAATGTAAATTGAGCAGCGTATAGAATATCTTACATTGTAAGCTAAGCTCTATTTTCTGGAAAAAAAGAAAATATGGCTAAAATATTTCATGGTGCAAATCAGCCTTGATTCCTTCAAAATCATTCAAAGAATTGTATGTGCTGATAAGAACAAGTTCTTTGCTTTTTAATGATGGTGTAGATGAGTAATTCAGCGCCTTATTTCAAGATTACTGGTCAATCTATGCCTTTTACTGACATTAACCTTCCTGTAAAATGAGACCATTTAAGTTCACCTTTCAATTGACTCGCTGACATTATAAGTCACCTATTCTGAGATTTAATCAAGTATAAACTGAAAGTCGTCTCTAGGTCGCGTTACCTAGTCTAGTAAAATTTGTTTGAAACAAGGCCCTTAATGCTGATCATTGAGCTCACACTGCCCTGGGTTCATGATTTCCTTAACTCCTTGCTTTCTGAAATCTTTATTTGCTTCACTTTTCTTTGTTTCCGTTTTTCCCCAACACCCTGTGCAGGAAAGGTGAGAGCTAACTCTATTATTGAGTGTGTTTGTTGCCATGGTGAAGAAAATAGTACAATTCCACAGTTAATAAAGAGTATCAGGGTGAGGAAGATATTTCCTCCAAGCTCCCATGATTTTCATTTCATTACAGTGGAACTAAAGAGCACTGACAGGCCTGTTGAAGCAAAATCTTATGTTAGATGTAGTTCATAATGTCATGCTATTCACTCAGAATATAGTACTTTCCTTGGAGAAATTATTTAAAATGCTTGCAATGGAGAAATGTTTTAAAAGGGACTTCATGTGGTCATTTACTTCCTAACTAAAAAGGAATTGGTATTCTACAGATTTCCATTTTGAGAACTGGCCAGTAACAGAGTAATATTGTTGCAAAATCCCTTATTAATTCATGCTTCAAAAAATGATTTGTGGCTTTTCTAAAGGAAAATGTCTTCATTTAGCTGTCCCTTCTAAACTTGGGTGTGGAAAGCATGAAGAACCTATTTTCACAAGTACAAAGGGTAATGCATTTTTAGTAATGTATGTGGTTCAGAACAAAAAATCTTTTCTCTTATCCCTTGTCTCTCATCTCTTTCCATCTCTTCCACTTGCTCCTCCTACCCACCCCAACCTCTCTTCACATGCACTCATAGATTCACAAGAGCCAAATGTGTGAGGAATTCTTACTTGAAGAGAGAGAAGAAAGTAGCTAAGGTCTAACAGTGTAGCTGAAAGTCTTTCCCCCATGAATTTTTTATTTGTTAGGTAATTCAAAACACCACAGCTGAACCTTGTGTAAGAGGTGACATCAACTTCACAATCTTTCATTAAAATGGAAGCAAATAGAAAGCTTTCTTAATTGCATTTTTTTCTACTTATCTAAGTCTAATTTACTATGATGAAATACACTTTGATGAGCATTCCATTGTTTCAATGAAGAAAGAAAATAAAGAAAAATAATTTTTAAAAAAGTAGATTGAAGAAAAGGAAGAATATTTGAAAATAGCAAATTTATAACTTTTAACTCCATTGTTAGGTTGCCAGATCCTTTATGAACACTGAGATTGTTAGAACTGCAAATAAAGTAGAATAAAATGTTGAAGTGGCTTATGTTGAAGTCTGCTGATAGACAACACAAAGGTATGTTATGTAAGAAATTTTCTGTCTAAATATAGTTCAAATAATAGAAAAAAAGTGAAAAAAGAAAGATGAATGCATTCAAGGCTTTCTTTAGAGGAAAGAAAGTTAGCTTTAAAAATAGTAGACATTTTGTCAAGAAGTTATGTTAGAATAGGTGCTATTGAGATGGATATGTGGGAAGGTGGAAGAAGTGATAACTGTGGAGTACCCATGCTGTGCTATGCACCTTATACAATTTATCTTGTATAATCTTTGTTTATTGTCATCCTGAGAAGGTGGGTAGCAATGTGCATTTTTTCACAAATAAAGGGAGAAAAGAAATCTTTTTCTCAAGCTCCTAGAATGAAACACTTGAAGTCAGGTCCATAGAATGTCATACCTTGTTATCTGCCCCCTGCTGATAAAGGAAGCAAAGGTTTCCAGTATTTTGGAAAAAGGGGCATTCGAAGAGAAATTATAGAGAGGGCAAATTCATAAATATTGCCTGGTTAATTCCATTTTATGATCATTTCTTATGAAACAAAATAGATGTTTCGATGGTCACATTACCAGGGAATTTTATTTTTTCAGCTGGACATTGCAAGTCTTTGTGTAATCATCCTCCAAATCTCACAACATCCCTTCCATTTAATTATAATCTATTGACTGTATTGTTCTGTTTTACAGACAATGACAATATTTATTTGCATCCATTAAAAAATATAAATCTGAGCATTTTTAAAGATCACATCAAACTTGAGAGAAAGACTACCTCAAGAGAGAGAAGAAATAGAAGACATGGACACTGCCTCTTAAGAACATAAAATCTAAACGTTGAGGCAGGTCAAACTAAGAAATATAAATGCATTTGAGACTCATATAATGCATTTGAGACTCACAACACAAATGTAGACTGACAGGAATTTCTTTGCAGATAAGGCCCGAAGATCCAGACTGATGATAAGCCTAAAGCTAGTGGAGGACAATCACTACTGGATTCTACCACAGAAGGCTGCAAACACCACTGAGGATTTTTACTAAAGTTACAAAAGTAGGGGCTTTTAGTAAATTTTGTTTCATAGACAGTGTATTATCCAATTAGAAGTAAGCTAATATTGGCCGCGCTGTAATCCCAGCACTTTGGGAGGCTGAGGCAGGCGGATCACGAGGTCAGGAGATCGAGACCATCCTGGCTAACATAGTGAAACCCCGTCTCTACTAAAAATACAAAAAAATTAGCCGGGCTTGGTGGCGGGCACCCGTAGTCCCAGCTACTCGGGAGGCTGAGGCAGGAGAATGGCATGAACCTGGGAGGCAGAGCTTGGAGTGAGCAGAGATCGTGCCACTGCACTCCAGCCTGGGCGACAGAGTGAGACTCCGTCTCAACAAAAAAAAAAAAAAAAAAAGAAGTAAGCTAATATATATATATATATTTTTGAAGCTATTAGATTCTGGGTAGAAATCTCACTCTACAATAAATAGAGGCAATAGTTTATCACAGATTTAATATCCACCTTCTATAATAGAACATTTTTACAATAATTGATACTCTCATTCATTCTCTTATTAAAATATATTTATTGCATGTCTCCTGTTTACTAGGCATTGAGTAGGGAACAAAGCATGCTGTTTTTATATTTTAATATTGAACATTATAGATCGTAAGAGTCTAAAACAAGGCAACAGAGTTTTCGAAAGTGATTTTCAAAGCACTAATTCTGCAAGATGCTCCCCATCCCTGAAGGGCGCCACGGGCAAATCCATTTGGTAAACATTGCAATGACTGAGAAAGCCTATGGGAAAGAAGTCTCTCCGGCTTTGTCAAACCCAAAACACTTTTTTTTTTTAAACCAAGGAACATTGATTAATATCCTGTTGCGTGAAACATCCTAGGTGAGATGTCAGCTCAGAGCAGGCCTATTTTGGAGTGCTAATTCAGCAGGTCAAAGATGTGAGAACAAGTAGGCAGATGCCATATTCTGGAAGAACTAGCAGAAGAGCAGAAAAATCTTTTTTGTTTTTTCATTTTTTGAGACAGGGTTTTGCTCTGCTGCCCAGGCTGGAGTGCAGTGATGTGATCTTGGCTCACTGCAGCCTCTGCCTCCTGGGATCAAGTAATTCTCCTGCCTCAGCCTCCCAAGTAGCTGGGACTACAAGAATGCACCACCATGCATTCTTTTAAGTATGTTGCCACTCTGCCACTAAGAGATCAAGCATATAGTTATCTGGAGTAAAATCAACTATGGTGGAGGACATTACTATATAGGCTCTAAAGTCATAGAAACTCCTTCCTTCCTACCCTCCCTCCCTCCCTCCCTTCCTTCCTTCCTTCCCTCCTTTTTTTTCTTCCTTCCCTTCCTCCCTCCCCCAGGAAAGATACATACCTATAGGGAGCTATAATCTAGTTACTCATAATTCTTTCCAAGAAGGTATATGAATAGTAAACTTTTTCAGGTTTCCCATATCTAAAAATGTCTTATTTTACTTTCACAATTTTAGGATAATTAGGCCGAGGATAGAATTCTAGATTCAAAGTAATGTTCCATCAAAGCATTGAATATACTGTTACATTCCCTTCTAGCATCTGGTGTTGGTAATGAGAAATCTGAAATTCTGATTTGTTTTTTTTTTTCTTTTGTTTGTTAATAATTTCTCTCTCTGAAAACTTTTAGAATTTTTCTGGGCAACTTTATCTCCCTGTAGTTTTATCTATTTTACAGCTGGATTTTGTTTATTTTAGTGTACTCTCTTTCACCTTGATCAATCTTGCCAGAGTTTTGTCTTATTTAGTATCCAAAAAAAAAAAAAAAAAAAGCTTAGACAATCCTAAAAGCTAATAAACATGTAAAAAGATACTCAACATCATTCAGAGTCATAGAATGCAAATTCATTTAAAATGAGGCATTATTATGCAGCTGTTAGACTGACAAAAATCTGGGTAATGCCAAGTGTTGACAAGAATGAGGAAAAACTGGTAACCCCAAGCACTGCTGATGGTAGCGTAGGCTGGGGTGGCCCTACGGGAGAGCAATTTCGCATTTGGCACTAAGTGTACAGACTACCCATCATCTAGCAATTCTACCTCTAGGTGTATCCCCCTCCCCACCAGCACAACACTTTTATGGACAGATGGACAGATGAAAGAGAGAGAGAAAGAGAGAGGAAGAGAGAGAGGGGAGGAAGAGAGGAGGGAGAGAGAGAGAGAGAGAGAGAGAGAGACCACAGGGATTATATGAGGATTTTCATTGCATTGATATTTGTGGAGGAGGAGAGTAACTTGAGGACATAGATTGACAAGATGTGGTCAACCCACATCCCACATTCACAGGGATATATATATATATATATAATATTATATATATTATATATATATTATATATATATTATATATACATACAAACAAAAAATACATTAAACAGAACAGAATTGTTGCCATGGTTGTTAGGGTAAAGAGATCTGGGAGTGAACAAAGGAGAAAGCATGAAATCAAACAAACAACGAAAGGTTTCATTTTTGTTAATCCTTTCCTCTGTTCATTTCCCCACCTGTCTCTCATCTATCTATCTGTCTATCTACCTACCTACCTATCTAAGACAAAAAGATCTCCCTCTCCTCTCCTTTGTCTTCTAACCCTACCCCTCTCTCTCTGCTTTCGTTTTTCTCTCTCAGATCACTATCGTTCTGGGGAATCCAGCTGCCATGGTGAGTAGCACTACGGAGAGGCCCACGCAGCAAAGAATTGAAACCTCTAAACAATAGCCATGTAAGTAAGTTTGGAAATGGATTCTTAGCCTAACCTTAGGATAACTGTGGCCCCAGGCAAAATCTTATAGAGATTTTGCACCAAAACCACTTAGCTCATCTGCTACCAGATTCCAGGCCCACAGAAACCCTGAGATTATAAAAATGTTTGAAGATTTAGGCTATGAAGTTTTGGATAATTTTTTTTACAAAACAGTATATAAGTAATACACCTAGGAAACCAACTCTTAGGTACATATCCCAGGAACACTTGAACAGGTGCCTAAGCGTGTTCCCTGAAGCACTATTTATGGCACAAATAGATAGATAGAGGCAAATAGATTTTCATCACTATCAGAATAAAATAAGTAAAATATGAAAAATTCAAATAACATAATAAAACCATGCCCCAAAGAGTTAAAGAAAATAGTAACTAATAGAAATCCTTGAGTTTGCAGGATAGTAGATCAGAAAGCAAACAACTTGTTGAAACGTTGAGACATTATCTGCTTGTAAGATAACAAAACTGGCTACTCTCAGAACCGATATGGCCAACTGGAGTTTATGCAGAATCAGCTTGCAGACATCACATGTTTTATATGAACTCACCCCGAATTTACACGAGACCCATGAAGAAGCAGGAAAAAGTAACTGCACCCAGAAGGAACCTCCAGGCCTCCCCTTTCCTTCCACAAATTACCTACTAATTCTCGGACTCCACTCTCTAAATCTTTTCTAATAACAATTATTGCCTTAAGGTCAGCAGGGGGAGACAAATTCGAGCTACACTCCTGTCTTCTTGGTTGACTTGCAATAAAAAGCTTCTCTTTTCTCAAGAACCTGGTGTGATAATATTGGCTTTTAGTGCGTTTGAGCAGCAAGCATCATTTGCTTGGTAACAGTAATACTGTAATCAAACACTAGATGAACTAGATTGGACAGATAGATCTTCAAAACACAATACATTGTGCAAAAAAGTTCCATAAATAATCATTTATAACAAAATACTTAAGAGATAAAACAGACTTAGAGAAAACTGACATTTATTGAAGTTTAAAAACAATGAGTTTATTATTTATAAGTAATCACAGATATACAAATACAAATGTATTTCCTGATTATGAAAGAGAAGAACAGAAAAAAATATATAAGACTAAAATTGAGAAATGAATATGGGATACACAAAGACCTTTGATAATGCTTTCCCATGAACTGAGGAGTATCTAAACTCTCTTCTGTGTAACTGAGGTCCAATAATACTTTAACATAGCACATGAAGATGTGAACCAATGTTACAATCTCACTTATAAACATAAATTCAAAAAATTCTGAACAAAAAATTAGCTGGGTATTAGAATAATAATTGCATCACAGTAAAGAATTGTTTATTCTAGGAATGCAAATCAATATTAGAAAATATGCTATTTTAATGTATTAACAGATTAAAGAAAAATATAATGTAACTAAATTTGATGCATTTGATAAAAGTAAATACTTTAATATTTATCTATCTATCTTTCAATCAGTCTATCTAATAAAGTTTCATATATGGGGCCAGGCGCGGTGGCTGACGCCTGTAATCCCAGCACTTTGGGAGGCCGAGGTGGGTGGATCACCTGAGTTCAGGAGTGCAAGACCATCCCGGGCAACATGGTGAAACCCCACCTCTACTAAAACACAAAAAATTAGCTGGGTGTGGTGGTACATGCCTGTAGTCCCAGCTACTAGGGAGGCTGAGGCACGAGAATTGCTTGAGTGGAGGTTGTAGTGAGCCGAGATCATGCCACTGCACTCCAGCTTGGGCTGCAGAGCGAGATTCCATCTCAAAAACAAAAACAAAAAAGAATGGGATGATGTTTCATAATGGAATTTCATAGATTACATTGAAAGAAAAAAAGAAAATGTGTGAGGAAGAAAATAGGCATAAGGATAGCCCAAGAAGTTTTAAAGAAACAATTATAGTAAAGGGGTTTTCCCTTAGGAGATATCTAGCATGCTATCAACTATAGTAGTAAAAATAGTACAGTTGTAGTGTAGAAATAGGCAAATAAAACAAAGATATAGAATAGAGAGTATACTGTGATGGGTGCACCCAAATCTCAGAAATCACCACTAAAAAACTTATTCGTGTAACCAAACACCATGTATTCCCTAAAAACGTATTGAAATAAAAAAATAAAACGTATAATCTATTCTTTTAAAAAAGAAGTAGACCCATATGTAGATAAACTTTCAATTTATAAAGGCAATTTTAAATTGGTAGAAAAAAAGCCTACAAATTGTTCAAGTTATTTTGAACAATCAGCTATCCACTTGGAAAAAATAATGTAATCTTCAGAACTTACATCATGCACTACAATGAATTCTAGATTATTTTAATAGTTAATTATAACCAAAATTATGAAAAGCATTTGTGAAAAAAATGTTTATAACTCTTATGTGGTAAAAGCCTTCTTGTAAGAGATATGAAGCCCAGAAGCTATAAAGGAAAAAGAATTGATTTATTTTTATGTTCAGTTTTAAACCTAGTGTTCAAAAGTATAGACTTTGCAGCCAGAGTGCCTATTGTTTAGATTCTGGTCCCTCAACTTGGTTATATGGCTTTGGGTAAGTTTGTGATTGCTTCACGTCTTGGACTTTTACCTGTACACGCCTCAGATTTTTACCTATAAACTAGAGACGGTAATAGTACCTTCCTCACAGGACCAGTGTAAGCCATACATGAGTTAATACGTAAAGTACCTTGGAAAGTACCTGACTAACAGCAAATATTATATATATGTTTGCTACTATTAAAAAGATAAGTTGAGAAAAGGTTATTTACAATATATAGAATGCACATCCAGAATATATGCCAAACTCTAACAAGTTATTAAAAAGATTCCAATAGAAAAATAGGTAAAAGATATGAACACACAATTTACAGAAGATTATATGACCATACATACTTACACTAAAATAAGAGAAATGCAATTTAAAAGCTTTCAAAATGACAGTAAAAAAGATTTATGTTATCGAGTGTTGCCAAAGATATGAAGAAATGTTAGCAGGACTATAACTTGCTGAAACATTTTGAAAGGCAACCTGGAAGTATCTGTAAAATATAAATGGCCTTTCATTATTTACAACAATTCTACTTTTAGGAATGTATTTAATATAAACATGCTCACGTGTACAAATATGTGTATATAAAGGTTTTTTTCCAATATTATTTACAACAGAAAAAGAATTATAAATGACCTAAGTGTCCATCCCCATGGAGGGGATTCAATAAAGTATTTTTCATTCATTCAATAAAGACAATGCAACTCTTAGAATAAGATAGCCCTATACACATACTTCAAATTCTATTTAAAAAGTAAAAATCACATTATGAATTATTACACTGTCATTTAAAAATAAATTTAATGTTAATGTTTACATATATCATGTAAATGCATAGAAAGTTAACTGGGTGTCTATCTTCCCAAATGTAATACTACTAATAGCTAGAAATCGGAAGGAGTGTGGAGAGGGCTGTTAAATGTAGATAAGGACATGGGAATTAAAGATTTTTTTAGAAGGGAAGCAGGATAAGTCTTGGAGGCTTTGTTTCTTTTTTTTTTTTTTTTTTTTTTTTTTTTTTTTTTTTTTTTTTTTTTTTTGAGACAGAGTCTTGCTGTCGCCCAGGTTGGAGTGCAGTGGCGCGATCTCGGCTCACTGCAGCCTCCGCCCCCCAGGGTTCACGCCATTCTCCTGCCTCAGCCTCCCAAGTAGCTGGGACTACAGGCGCCTGCCACCTCGCCCAGCTAATTTTTTGTATTTTTAGTAGAGATGGGGTTTCACCATGTTAGCCAGGATGGTCTCGATCTCCTGACCTCGTGATCCACCCGCCTCGACCTCCCAAAGTGTGTTTCTTTTTACTATTCACAATAGCAAAGACTTGGAACCAACCCAAATGTCCATCAATGATAGACTGGATTCAGAAAATGTGGCACATATACACCATGGAATACTATGCAGCCATAGAAAAGGATGAGTTCATGTCCTTTGTAGGGACATGGATGAAACTGGAAACCATCATTCTCAGCAAACTATCGCAAGAACAAAAAACCAAACACCACATGTTCTCACTGATAGGTGGGAATTGAACAATGAGAACACTTGGACACAGGAAGGGGAACATCACACACTGGGGCCTGCTGTGGGGTAGGAGGAGGAGGGAGGGAAAGCATTAGGAGATATACCTAATGTAAATGACGAGTTAATGGGTGCAGCACACCAACACGGCACATGTATACATATGTAACAAACCTGCACATTCTGCACATGTACCATAGAACTTAAAGTATAATTAAAAAAAAAAAGCATATGATGGAGGGAAAAAAAAGAAGTGAAGCAGGATAGAGAAAGCACAAATAACAAAACATAGCTTCTTTTCTCAATAAGAATATAATATAGAATGGGTGATAAAACAAATTATTAAAATGTATTTATTCAAAAAAATCTATCTACCTCCAGAGCTATACCTATCAAGATAGAATTACCATGAAGATCAAACGAGAGAATACATATAAAGGGCTTACCTAGCACCCTCTATAAATATTTACAAAAAATATATATATACACACACGTACATATACGTATATAAATTTTATTGTAAAGGCCGGGTGTGGTGGCTCACGCCTGTAATCCCAGCACTTTGGGAGGCCGAGGCGGGTGGATCACGAGGTCAGGAGATCGAGACTATCCTGACTAACATGGTGAAACCCCATCTCTACTAAAAATAGAAAAAATTAGCCAGGTGTGGTAGCGGGCGCCTGTAGTCCCAGCTACTTGGGAGGCTGAGGCACGAGAATGATGTGAACCTGGGAGGCGGAGCTTGCAGTGAGCCAAGATCGCCCCACTGCACTCCAGCCTGGGTGACAGAGCGAGACTCCATCTCAAAAAAAAAAAAAAAAAAATTTTTATTGTAAAGAATGAAAGAAATGATGCTACTGGCAAAGAGCTGACTTTTTTCTCCTGTGCATCAGTACACTTCCATAGAACTCACCATCTGATATCCTCCTTGCTCATATGCTTATTTCTATACAATCTGTTTCTGTCCACTACAGTGAAGCTCAACAACTGCTGGGAGTTATTTTGTTACATACTGTTTCCTCACTGCTTGGAATAAGGCTTGGCACACAGTAAGAACTCAAAAAAGGTTTCCTTGAATCGTAATTCCTTTCTGCCAGTGCTTATCTTGTACTGATTAATGTATTTTTTTTGCTATGGTGAATGCTTGAGTGATAATACTTCCCCAGAAAACATTTCAAAACAGGAATTTTTGTTCTATGCTTTCACTAATATCTTAACTTGCTAAAAACATTTGACCAAATTCAACAGTTACCAAAAGCAAGCTTCATAAGCTGTTTTGCCAAAACAACAAAGAAATGAATATTTTGAATAGATGTAGACTTGCACTTTCTGTGAAACATCTATCCAAATGGGAATGGGTAAAATGAAATGGTGTTGATTCTCAGAATCCCAGAGCAGCATCTGGGCTTGCCAAGTGCAGGCAGGCATCACTGAAGAAAAGATGCTTGCCCTCAACTTTCTAATATAAACTATCTAGAGTGACCAGAGGAAATATGAAAATACCAACTGGCAATGTTTGTTTAAATTGATGCCAGAGGGTTTTTCATTTATCTTCTCTTGGAAAGAATTCTGTTGTCAAAGTAGGCTTTGTGCAGGGAAAAACAAATGTGTGTTAGGCAAAAGGCTTCTACAGTTTAATTTCCTCTTGCAAAAAGCATGAAAATCTACTGTAGGTTGAATTCTGGACAACATTGTTGGTGGCCTGTGTGTCATCAGATCTTTGGGATCAATGGCTGCAGATTGCAAAATCTTGGAATTTGTAATTACAAAGACAAGACTGTTGAAGATAGCTTGATGTGAATACCTGCCATTTACCCCCTTATTCTTTGGTCACGTTTATCTTTTACTTATTCATTGGTAAGAACTCTTTATATACTTGAATATTAATTCTTTACTATTCATCTTCTAAATACTTTTTAGCAAACTTATTTTCTGCTTTAAAATTTATGTATGGTATGTTTATTTTCTATATAGAATGTTTCCATTTTTATGTAGTAATTTTTTATGTTGTTCTAGTTTCTGGCTTAATTTTCATGTTGAGAAAGAGCATTCCAAACCCAAAATAATTAAAGTGATTCTCTGTATTCTCTTCTATTGATTTTATGGCTTTGTTACTAAAATTAAATATTTAATAAATCTATAATTTGGTGTACAGTGAGAAGTATTGATCTTTTTTTAAAATGGCTTTACATTTTTCAATATTTCTATTATTAAAGAACAAAATCTATATTACACCTTTTTCATTTACTAAATTGACATGTATACTTGAGTCTTTTTATTTTTATTAATTTTTTTTGAGATGGAGTTTCACTCTTGTCACCCAGGCTGGAATACAGTGGCGTGGATCTTGGCTCACTGCAACCTCCAACTTCCAGGTTCAAGCGATTCTCCTGCCTCAGCCTCCCAAGTAGCTAGAATTACAGGTGCGGGCCACCACACCCAGCTAATTTTTTTGTATTTTTCGGAAGGATGGGGTTTTGCCATGTTGGCCAGGCTGATCTCGATCTCCTGACCTCAGGTGACCTGCCCGCCTTGTCCTCCCAAAGTGCTGGAATTACAGGCCTGAGCCACCATGCCTGGCTCTTGAGTGTTTTTATGAACTGTTAGTCCATTTCTCGATCTTTTTGTCAAGCATATTATTTTAACATCTACTAGGGAAAATCTTTTATTTCCAGGATTTTTCTAGCTGGTTTTACATGTTTATTCTTCTAAATGGGTTTTTTTTTAAAATCACTTTTTAAAAATAATTATATGACTACATTCTTATCGTAAACAATTAAAACGAAATATAGAATGACATATGATAATCTCCTCTTCTTACTTCCCTATTCTACTTTTCTTCCCAGAAGTAATAATGGCTAATACTTTTCAGTGTATGTTTCTAGAACATTTTCTATTCATTTACTTAAATATATATGCATATGTACATTTTAACATAAATGGAGCCATACAATAATTATTGCTTTGGGCTTTTTAAATTTTGTATTTCTAATAGATCTATGTCAGTATATTGCATTTTTCCTCATTGCTTTATCAAGATACACATACATATACATTTATGAAGATACACATGCACATATATTTGTTGACCCCAAGTGATATGCATACACACACACACACACACACATTTTGCCATAACACACAAGGCTCTTCATAATGGAATTACCATTGGAATCATAATGAAATCACGTTGTGTGAGCATCTTTTTTTTCTGCATTTCTTTTAGATTCTTAGAAGTGGAATTGTTAAGAATGGGATACGAGCATTTGATAAACTATTAAATTGCCTTCCAAAAAGCCTTTGAACATTTACTCTTCTGTAAAAAATACACAGGAATCCCTATTTTTCCACTTGTGTACCAGGTTTAAAAAATCATTTACTAATGTATGACTTCCATTTTGAATTTTTATAGAGGAGAATCAATAGATTAGTTGCTTCAGAAGCTATTATGACATACAAAAGCAACTAATGTAAAACATAAAATAGAATTCCTGTACTCCAAATTACTAAGGGTGAGGTATACCTTAGCAAACACAGATAATGTAACAAAAATAGAGTATAAAGAAACATAAGAAGTATAAAGCATAAAGAGTATAAAGAAATAGTGCCATAAGAAGAAAAAGCAAAAAACAGTAACATAGAAATAAGACCAAATATTTTCCTCATCTTAGTAAGTGTGAATGGGACACCTACCTAATAAAAAAGGAAAATAAAGCACATCAAAACAAACAAATAAAAACCAATACACACATTTAGTGATGCAGAAAGGCTAAAGAAATCACAAAGTTATATCTGACAAAAATAAAATTGAATTCAAGGTGAAAAGTATTAAGTAACATTCAAAGATCTTTTTCTTGCAATAAGCACTACATGTTACACAATGTGTCAAACTCTATCATCAACCTTTTGCAAAAAACAAATTTAGAAATGAAATGTATAAAGTAAAACACATTGGCAATCCAAATGTATAATAGTAATGGGAGACTTTAACACCTTTTTCTGAGTTCTTCACAGATTAAAGTATATAAAAACACCAAAATTAATTTAGAGGCGATCCAAAAATATCAGTGAGATTATATATAATATGCATATAAATTATATACATATAAAACATAATATGTAATATATTAGTGTATATTATATGTAATCATATATAATGAGATTATATGTACCTATGTAGATAAATATTTATTATTTGTAAAGCAGATATTGTTGGTTGTACATCCACCCAGTAATAATTCACTCTTCTTTCTGGTTAACATAATGCCAGTGGGGCATCTTTGCTAACAGCAGTGTATGAACTATGATGGGTCTAAGTTAATGATAACAATCTGATTTTTACTTGTTAGTAACTGTTGGGTGTGTGAGATCAAAGGGAAAACACTTTTGGGCCTTCTAGAACATATTTTTATCCCTGACGTGAGACTTGTGAGAACACTTCTTTTTCCCTTCTTGCTTTTGGATGTTTTTGTGACATAAAATGACACTGGGAATTGCTGCAATCCAATTGTCTTGGGTCCATGAGGGCAGACACTACCAATACAGGAGGTGGATAGAGCATAAGGAAAGACGGTGTCCTGGATGGTGTCATCAACTTTCATAATAAACTCTGATAATCTCTACTCCTGAACTTCTTAAGTGAGGTAATAATTTATTATTGTTTAAGCTACATTCAGTACACAAACAGAGGTCAAATTTTCAGACCACAAACCAGTATATGTGGAAATAAAGAGGGGAGAAAACAACCACTTGAAATTTTAAAAACTTTCTCATAGTGAATTACCGATTCAGAGATATTTAATCTGCTGTTGGAATGTGTCTAGTAAATAACAGTGGTACAAATATTCCATATCAAAACCTGTGAGATGAGGTTAAAGTTTACATAGAAGAAACAAGAAATGATAAAAATAACATGAAATGTTCAAGAAGTTTGAAAAGAAACACAAGGTAAGCCTAAAGGCAGCAGAATAGAATCAATGACTGTAAATTGGATAAAAGAAAATAAATTGATAAAATAGCTAATTGTTTTAAAATGTTAAATACTTGCTACCATAATAAAACATTGTGCAAAATCATCTTATAATTATCTTTTTCTTCTGTCTCTGATTGTAGAACTCATTTAAATCATAATTTTATATTTTTCTGTGTTCTCTCCTTAGATTACATCTTCAATCTTTATAAACATGTGCACAGGTGATCACTATATGTGAGGCTGTGATAGCTAATTTTATGTGTCAGTTTGACTGGGTTAAGAGATGTCTGGATAGCTGGTAAAATATTGTTTCTGGGTGTGTCTGTGACGGTGTTTCCAGAAGAGATGAGAATTTGAATCAGTAAACTGAGTGAAGATCCACCCTCACCAACGTGAGTGGGCATTGTCCAAACTGCAGAGGCCCTGAATAGAAACTAAAAGTGGAGCGAGAGTGAATTCTCTTTCTACTTTAGCTGGAACATTCATCCTCTCCTGCTCTTGGACATCAAAGCTCCTGGTTCTCAGGCCTTTGGATTTGGGACTTATACCAGTGGCCCCAACCCCAGTTCGCAGGTCTTTGGCCTCTGAATGGAAGTTAGACCAACAGCTGCCCTTGAACTCAGACTGAACAGCATCACAGTCTTTCCTGGGCCTCCAGAATACAGAAGGCAGATCATGGGTCTTCTTGCCCTCCAGAATTGCATGAGTCAATTTTTTATATTAAATCTCTATCTCGATGTCTATCTCTACCTATCTCTATCTGGACAAAAATATCCTATTGGTTCTATTTCTCTGGAGATCCATGACTAATACGGAGTCCTTGCCAATTTGAAAATGTGTTTCTTAATAAAAATGTGAGAATAAAATTTCTAGATTACTTATCCCCTTTTACACAAAAAATAAAAATATATCCTTAGTGATTTAATTATTTCAGCCTAAGTTTTTTCTTTAATAAAAATATCTATTGTTTTGTTTACAAAATTACTTTTATCAGATATCTATCTGTTAGAAGATATCAGTCTAAGCGAATGAAAATATAATAGAAATTAGGCGCTTATGGACCTTAAGAGTTTTTTGGTTATTCTTGAAATACAATAAATGTGCAAGGATATGACTCATTATTCATAGTTTTTAAGATAATTTTTTTCCTGGTACGTGGTGGGCCTATTTAACCGGAAGATTTATGCTTTCTTTCACTTCATGAAAATCATCTTTTATTATAGCTAATATAATTGATTTCTTCTGTATGTTCTGTTCCCTCTATAGATTTTTATTGTTTGTTTTCCCAATCTCTTTTTGTTTCTAATGATTTTCATTGCAGTGCTTTTCCTCTATCTTCTTTGCGATTTTTAAACACTTAGGGTATCTTACTGACTTGATTTTGTAATTGTCAGATATGCTGGCTTTTACTTCTAATTTGGTTTTAATGTCTGTTGTGGCTTTATTCTCTTTCGTAATTTCTTACTTTAGTTCTGCTGAAGAAACGTCATATAATCTTTATCTCTCATAGAATTAATGGTATTTTAAAATCTTCTTGGGGGTAAGAAGTAGTTATCTAAATGTGTTGTCCTCAGATGAAGTATGTTTTTCTGTGTTCTTCATCTATCTTTTGTCAAATAATTTCTGTATTGTTGTAACATTGCTTATTTTTCTCTTATCTTTGCATCATTTTATTATGGCCTTGTATTTGACACTAAATAATATGGTATATTTTTCTGATTCCACTTACTGTTTACCTGAAAATTATTAGAGTAGTGTTTTTTCAACCATAGCTACACATTAAAATCACTTTAAAAATAGAGATGCTTGAATTCCAATCTAGCACAATTAAATTTAAATTACTAATGATGGGCCTCAGATGACTATCCTGCCATTGAGCTACAAGGGTAGATGTGGTTGGTTTTTTACCATCTGTTCTTCTGTTTAAGGACGGAAGAGATCTGCCTGAGGACAGGTGGGTCCAGAAATCTGGAGCTGAGAAATTGCAACAGTGTATCTTCTCCTCTCTATTCATTGAAACACTTGTGTTTCAATGCCTCTTCCACAGAGCAGTTACAGAGAAATTATGGCATTTGGTTATGTGTAGCCATCCAGGCTTTCAAACATAGTTGACTCTCCTTTGACATATTTATTTCTGTGCCTTCAGTTTACATAATGTCAATAATAGTTATCATTGACAGATTTTTACTGCTGGAAGGAATCTTAACAGTAAAGTATTTCCATGTGAGAAGACTGGGGGATCAAAGAGTTAAGTTAGTTTCCTTAAGTTAGTTTCCCAGATTCTTCCTACCCATGAGCATGGAACGTTCTTCCATTTGTTTGTATCCTCTTTTATTTCATTGAGCAGTGGTTTGTAGTTCTCCTTGAAGAAGTCCTTCACATCCCTTGTAAGTTGGATTCCTAGGTATTTTATTCTCTTTGAAGCAATTGTGAATGGGAGTTCACTCATGATTTGGCTCTCTGTTTGTCTGTTATTGGTGTATAAGAATGCTTGTGATTTTTGTACATTGATTTTGTATCCTGAGACTTTGCTGAAGTTGCTTATCAGCTTAAGGAGATTTTGGGCTGAGACGATGGGGTTTTCTAGATATAAAATCATGTCATCTGCAAACAGGGACAATTTGACTTCCTCTTTTCCTGATTGAATACCCTTTATTTCCTTCTCCTGCCTGATTGCCCTGGCCAGAACTTCCAACACTATGTTGAATAGGAGTGGTGAGAGAGGGCATCCCTGTCTTGTGCCATTTTTCAAAGGCAATGCTTCCACTTTTTGCCCATTCAGTATGATATTGGCTGTGGGTTTGTCATAGATAGCTCTTATTATTTTGAGATACGTGCCATCAATACCTAATTTTTGAGAGTTTTTAGCATGAAGCGTTGTTGAATTTGGTCAAAGGACTTTTCTGCATCTATTGAGATAATCATGTGGTTTTTGTCTTTGCTTTGTTTACATGCTGGATTACGTTTATTGATTTGCGTATGTTGAACCAGCCTTGCATCCCAGGGATGAAGGCCACTTGATCATGGTGGATAAGCTTTTTGATGTGCTGCTGGATTCGGTTTGCCAGTATTTTATTGAGGATTTTTGCATCAATGTTCATCAAGGATATTGGTGTAAAATTCTCTTTTTTGGTTGTGTCTCTGCCAGGCTTTGGTATCAGGATGACGCTGGCCTCATAAAATGAGTTAGGGAGGATTCCCTCTTTTTCTATTGATTGGAATAGTTTCAGAAGGAATGGTACCAGCTCCTCCTTGTACCTCTGGTAGAATTTGGCTGTGAATCCATCTGGTCCTGGCCTTTATTTGTTGGTAAGCTATTGATTATTGCCACAATTTCAGAGCCTGTTATTGGTCTATTCAGAGATCACGGGTAGGAAGAATCAATATCGTGTAAATGGCCATACTGCCCAAGGTAATTTACAGATTCAATGCCATCCCCATCAAGCTACCAATGACTTTCTTCACAGAATTGGAAAAAACTACTCTAAAGTTCATATGGAACCAAAAAAGAGCCCGCATCGCCAAGTCAATCCTAAGCCAAAAGAACAAAGCTGGAGGCATCATGCTACCTGACTTCAAACTATACTACAAGGCTACAGTAACCAAAGCAGCATGGTACTGGTACCAAAACAGAGATATAGATCAATGGAACAGAACAGAACAGAGCCCTCAGAAATAATGCCACATATCTACAACCATCTGATCTTTGACAAACCTGACAAAAACAAGCAATGGGGAAAGGATTCCGTATTTAATAAATGGTGCTGGGAAAACTGGCTAGCCATATGGAGAAAGCTAAAACTGGATCCCCTCCTTACACCTTACACAAAAATTAATTCAAGATGGATTAAAGACTTACATGTTAGACCTAAAACCATAAAAACACTAGAAGAAAACCTAGGCAATACCATTCAGGACATAGGCATGGGCAAGGACTTCATGTCTAAAACACCAAAAGCAATGGCAACAAAAGCCAAAATTGACAAATGGGATCTAATTAAACTCAAGAGCTTCTGCACAGCAAAAGAAACTACAGTCAGAGTGAACTGGCAACCTACAAAATGGTAGAAAATTTTCGCAACCTACTCATCTGACAAAGGGCTAATATCCAGAATCTACAATGAACTCAAACAAATTTACAAGAAAAAAACAAACAACCCCATCAAAAAGTGGGCGAAGGATATGACCAGACACTTCTCAAAAGAAGACATTTATGCAGCCAAAAGACACGTGAAAAAATGCTCATCATTGGCCATCAGAGAAATGCAAATCAAAACCACAATGAGGTACCATCTCACACCAGTTAGAGCGGCAATCATTAAAAAGTCAGGAAACAACAGGTCCTGGAGAGGATGTGGAGAAATAGGAATGCTTTTACACTGTTGGTGGGAGTGTAAACTAGTTCAACCATTGTGGAAGTCAGTGTGGTGATTCCTCAGGGATCTAGAACTAGAAATACCATTTGACCCAGCCATCCCATTACTGGGTATATACCCAAAGGACTATAAATCATGCTGCTATAAAGACACATGCACACGTATGTTTATTGCGGCACTATTCACAATAGCAAAGTCTTGGAACCAACCCAAATGTCCAACAACGATAGACTGGATTAAGAAAATGTGGCACATATACACCATGGAATACTATGCAGCCATAAAAAATGATGAGTTCATGTCCTTTGTAGGGACATGGATGAAACTGGAAACCATCATTCTCAGCAAACTGTCGCAAGGACAAAAAACCAAACACTGCATGTTCTCACTCATAGGTGGGAATTGAACAATGAGAACACATGGACACAGGAAGGGGAACATCACACTCCAGGGACTGTTGTGGGGTGGGGGGAGGGGGGAGGGATAGCATTAGGAGATATACCTAATGCTAAATGAGGAGTTAATGGGTGCAGCACACCAACATGGCACATGTATACATATGTAACAAACCTGCACATTGTGCACATGTACCCTAAAACTTAAAAGTATAATAATAAAAAAATTTACAAAAAAAGTTAGTTTCCCAGAGTACATAGAAATGGTGGGGCATGTACATGAGAAGGGATTAAACATTTCATGCACTTTTAGATGCTTTATGCACACCACATCGATTATATTCTAATCCTTCAAGATGATGTGAATGAAAATTATCAAATGCTTATTCAGCATTCACTCCCTATTATTCTACTTCCTAACAGCTTCTAGATTTTTTCTTTAAGTGAACATCCCTTCCCTAATCCAACCCTCAGTTCCAACATTCATCAAAATTCTCCATCCATTTTCCAAATAATTAGTTTGGGGAAAGGCAGGAAACCTGGTACAAGTCAAGCAGTACACAGCTTTCTTTGGGTGTTTCAGATCTTGTCAGAGCAAAGCTCTGGGCTTGTTTTAAGGATTTGTGAAAAGCAATGCTCCCTCTCTCTTAGCCTCCTACTAGATCAGAATGAGGAGCAAATGACCCCTGTTACTACTTCCAGTAGTCAGATTGTGACCATCAGGGAAACCGGCATGAGGAAAAAAAGCACACACAAAAATAAAGGAGAGGCAAGGGTACTGGAAAAAGAGAGAGAGAGAGAATGCACTTGATTGAACTATGCCTGGAACTTTCTACTTCTGGACTTTTTAGTTAAAATGAGCCAATACATTCCCTTTGTTGTTTAAGCTTTAAGTTAGATTTTTTTTCTGCCTTGCAACTAAAAGCATCATAATTCATATAAGTGGAAATCACTTGAGGTGGCACAGCATTGTCCAATACTATAGCCATTAGCCAACTTATTGCCATTTAGATTAAAATTAATTAGAATAACCAAAGTTAAAAATTCAGTTTCTCAGTTGCACTAGCCAGATGCTGGGTGCTCAATGGCCACATAAAGCTGGGGCTCTCTTATTGGACAGCGCAGATGTAGAGCATATCTATCATCTCAGAAATGTCTATTGGTGAGAGCTCTTCAGTAATTTGTCCATAGTTATGCAGCTGTTAAATTTCAGAACTATCATTTGAGACCAGGTTTTAGATGCCTAGAGAAGTGTTCTTTCTATCGTGCTCCATTAAGCCCCATATGATCAAATGCATTGACAGTAGGTATTATCTACCAAAATGGTGCCACTTGTCTTGTGTTTGCATTTTAGCTCTGTCAATATAACACAAATGAATGGTCTATAAGACACATCTAGGCATGGCCCAGCTTGCCTCACTTAAACTATGTAAATCCTTATCCATGTTGGTTTTGAGTTTCTGTGACTTTTACTATCAATATTTGTATTCCTGTTTTTTCCCCAAATTTATATCAATGGTTAAATCTTTTCAACACTTTCATTGTTACCACTTTAATTTTTCTGAAGATTCTTCAGGAGTTTGTTTTCCCTTGTGAATCTGCTAAATGTCTGTTTTTGCCTTTTTATTTTCAAATTCTTGCACATCAGAAAGCTTTCCCTAAGGTATATGGGCTCTCCTCTTGACAGAAACTATGACATGAACAGAAAAATAGTACAAACTCCTCCATCCGTGTCTGAAAATGAATTTGACAAAGCTTATTAATACCAGTAGCCTTCTGGCCATTTTAAAATCTAAGCATTCTGTTCATCAGCAGTAAAGCTTATTTCTTCTTGATTTGCTTTTTAATAAATAACCTATTGAACATTTGAAGTGCTTGCTGGTTATCAAAGTTGGAATTAATTGCACTGAATTACTCCAGGCAGATGAATAAAGCTGCCTATTTCAGCAGAATTCTATCCTAATGGACATTTTGTGATACTATTGGAAATAATACTGAACATAAATGAAATAAAGATTTAGTTTCAAGCATGACTAAGTTCAGAGTCATGTTAACTAATAGATAATATATGATTTTAATTTTTGAATCTTTAAAAGTTTATATTTTTAATATTTATGGTATATTCTAGTTGCTTTTAAATAAATATAAAATGAAGACACATGTCAAAAATGCTTTCCTAAATCACTTTATTGTGCAAATTACATAAATATTCTACCAATTTTTGCTCCATGTAATATTTAAATTTTGGTAGAAGTTATAAGATTTTGTATTACAGCAAACTGCATTAGGCATTGGTATTCAAGAACAGGAAGTAACATTAATCTTGGGTTCTACTATGCTCAGTTATTTTGATATCATTGCTAAGTTGCTTCATTGGAAATGGTGCTTCTATAACAGCTCAGTTAAGTTTAATTAGAAGAAAGGACTTGACATCCATGATTAATAACCCAACTACTACACAAATGCACTGATATTTTTGAACCATGTATGTAGCACCAGGTGTGATCTTGATGGAGTAATTGAAGTAATAAAGTGTTTTTTTTTCTATATGCTTATTCAGCAGAATGAACCCCTAAGTGAGCCTTAGTTATATTCAAGCTGATTTTGTCATTTATTTTTAAATGATGATGTTTACCTCCCATAAGATTATCACAGTGAAATGGTTACAAGGATGTACTCAGAGTCATTATAAGATATGTAGTCCCTCCATTTCTCACATTTTTATTTTGCTTCATTCATACACAGACATATAGGAAAGGTTCCTTTATTTCTGCCATTTTTATGTTGCTTCATTCACAGAACGCTTTATTATTGAAGCAAACCTTACTGTCTTTCCAAATTAAAAAGAAGTGTAAGACAATGGGAGCTACACATAGAGCAGAACACATCTGAATATGTAGTTCCTTGGTCACACAAGCATGGAAGTGAAATATGACATATTCTCAGCAGTTGAAATTACCCTGAGGATTTATTCCTGTCTTAAACATTTTGGCTTGTTTTCCTCCAGAGGAATTAAGCAGAGAAAGAAATATAAGGCATCCAAATTGGAAAGAAGAAAGTTGTCCCTGTTTGCAGATGACATAATCTCATGTATGTAAAACCCTAAAGATGCCACCAAAAAGCCATTACAACTAAGAAATAAATGTAGTAAAGTTGCAGGATACAAAACCAAATACAAAAATCAGTAATATTTCTATATGTGAATAGAGAACTACTTGAAAAAAGAAAACAATGCCATTTACAATAGCTACAAAAAGATTCCTAAAAATTAAACAAGAAAGAGAAAGATCTTTACATTGAAAACCATAAAACATTGATAAAAAATTGAAAAGAACACAAAAATGGAAAGATATCTCATACTCATAGAATAATTCATATTGTTAAAATATTTATACCACCCAAAGCAATCTACAAATTTAATGCAATCCCTATCAAAATACCAATGATATTATTCACACAAATAGAAAATACAGTACCAAAATTCACATGGAACCACAAAACAATCTCAAGAAAAGAGCCCTAATAGCCAAAACAATCTCAAGAAAACACCAACACAAAAACAAAGTTGGAGACATCACACTACATGACCTCGAAATTTACCAAAAAGCTATAGTAATATAAACAGCATAATATTAGCATAAAAACATACATAGACTAATGGAAGAGACTAGAGAACCCAGAAATAAACCCACCTATGCACAGCCAATTGATTTTTGACAAAAGTGCCAAGACACAATTGGGGAAAAGACAATCTCTTCAATAAATGGTGCCAAAAAAATTGAATATTCACAATCAGAGGACTAAAACTGGACACCCAATCTTTCATTAAGTCAAAACGAATTAAAGATTTAAATGTAAGACCCAAAACTATGAAAATACTAGAAGAAAACATAATAAAAATGCTTCATGACATTGAAGTGGGCAAATATATTTTTGATAAGAACTCAATAGTACAGGCAAGAAAAACAAAAATAGAAAAATGGAATTACATCAAACTATAATGTTTCTGCACAGCAAATGAAACAATCAACAGAGTGAAGAGAAAATCTACAGAATGGGAAAAAATATTTGCAAACTCTATATATGACAAGAGGTTAATATTTAAAATTTATAAGGAACTCAAGTCAATAGCAAAAAAAATAAAAAACCCAAAACCAAAAAACAAGTAATCTAACAGAAAAATGGGCAAAAGACCTTAATAGACATTTCTCAAAAGAAGATACCCAAATGACAAATAGGTATATGAAAAAAATGTGCAACATCACTAATAATTGGGGAAATGCAAATCAAAACTATATTGAGATATCACCTCACTCCAGTTAGAATGGCTATCATCAAAAAGGCAAAAGATCATAAGTGTTGGTCAGAATGTGGAATAAAGAGAATGCTTGCACACTGTGGAAATGTAAATTAGTACAGCCACCATGAAGAACAGCATGGAGTTTCCTCAAAAAAATTAAAAATAGAATTACCACATGATCCAGCAATCACACTACTGGGTATATATCCAAAGGAAATGAAATCAGTATGTGAATGAGATTTCTGTACTCCTTTGTTTATTGCAGCACTATTCACAATAGCCAAGATATGGAATAAACCTAAATGTCCATCAACTGATGAATGAATAAAGAAAATGGGGTATATATACCCACAATGGACTACCATTCAGACATAAAAAAGAATGAAATCCCATCACTCACAGCAACATGATGAGCCTGGAGGACATTACGTTAAGTGAAATAAGCCAGAGACTGAAAGAAAAATAGCACATTTTCACTCATGTGTAGAACCTAAACCGCTGATCTCATAGAAGTAGTGAATAGAACAGTAGTTACCAGAGACTGGGGATGGTGGGGGAAGAAGGAGAGAGGATGTTCAACAGGTATAAAGTTACAAATAGAAAGGAAAGATAGGTTCTGGTGTCCTATTGCACAGTAGAGTGACTATAGGCAACAATAAGATATTATATATCTTGAAATAGCTAGGAGAGAGCATTTTGTATGTTCCCACTACAAAGAAATGATAAATGTTTGAGGTGATGGGTATGCTAATTACCTTGATTACATAATGTGCACATGCATCCAGACATCACATTGTACTCCATAAATATGTACAATTAGTATGTTTTGAAAAAAATTAAAAGTACATATTATTTAAAAAATATAAAAGAAAGATATGGATCCTACATCTATAAACTGTGGACAAATCTTTGTAAAATCTAGTAGGCAATCACTTTTTCTTGTTTACTACTGTGTGCTTGTAACTTAGAACTGTGCTTGGCACATTGTAGGTGCTCAATAATAGCTATTGAATGAATGAATGACACAAGAGGTAGGACTATGCCATCTTCTAGGTCTAATTGTAATGGTTTCCTTAGCAGTTCTACTGTGTGCTATGATTGTATTAATCATACTTAATAGACAGGGAAATAGCTTCTCTTTTTAAACATTTTATTCTTTATTGTAAAATGAATAATAAAGCCTATACTATGGAATTTTTAAAGGAATAAATGCTTAACACGCATGTGAAAGAGCTATAAATTTAAAATCATAACACCACTATGAGTTATTATTAGGCTCCATTTTGCTTCATCATTCTACATTCCTAGCATTTGAGAACATTTGTGAAAGATGTTTCACTGAAAAAAGATTATAACTAGAGATGCCAGTGTAGAGAAAGCAGATGCTCAGTGGAATAAAAATGCAAATACTGTGGTGATAAATGCATTCTGTTGTGATCAAATAAACGCATTTATTCACTAAGTAAATCTGTGGAAAAGTTTCCAATGCCAACACTGGAATGTATATACCTCAGCCAAACTGATATCAGAATAATCTAAAGACTGTTTTTTACTAGAATTTTACCACTAATTTTCTCAATAAGCATTCTCCATTAACAAAAACTAAGAAACAAACAAACTAAAGCCAGACTTCTTAATAGTGTTTATAAAGGGTCTCCCAGAAGTTAAACATTTTGCTTGTAACCCCATACTATTCCAATCTAGACTCTACACCTGAAGTGTGGGCTTAAGCTCTACTGTTTCAGTGAGGCCTTTCCTCATTCCCTCATGCTAGAGGCTATTGCCATTCCGAAAATGACTATAGCACTTGCTGACACAGCCCACTGCTTTTTAGAGGGACAAATCTATTTTTCTTAAATAATTAGTGTGCTTTCCCTGTGTTGCTTGAAGAACTGGCCTCTTTATCTTGTTGTCCAGTTTCATTTCTTTAGCTGGACCGTATGCTTCAAAGGCAGAAGATATTGCTCATACGTTTCTGTTGTCCCTCTGAAGTCATAACGGGGTTTTACATTGCAGCTGCCTAATAAGTACACGTTCATTTGAAAACTCAAAAGCACAGAATGTTAGAGCTGAAAGGGATACTACAGCTGTTACCGTGTTTCGGCGTTTCGAATTTAATGCTTTTGGGAAGGATATGTAGTCTTCAGCTCACCAGAATCCCCACCACTTTTATCTGACCCTGGCCACTGCCACATTTAGTTGGTCTCTGAGGCATTTGTAGCTGTCATTCTGGATAGACACCCATAAGAGACTGTGATCTAGAGGCCTTTAGTGAGTTGCCTGAAATGACACTGAGCTACCTTAATGACACTGCCAAGCCTAACCTGAAGGCCTTATTTTTATTTTATTTATTTTTCAGAGCTCTTTTCATCTCAATGTATTGCCTTCTCAAGTGACTTAACCTAATTATTGTTTTTGTATGCCAGCCTCCTTCCTGCACCCAAATTCAGTTGTAATAAAAGTCAAAATCTACTTGTTCAAGACTAGAGATACTACAGGGATACTTAAGAATGCATAGTTAACACTGTAAATCAGAACATATTTACAGTTTATAATAGATATAATAGATATAGTTTGGTATGTTAACTTTGCAAAAACATGTTTGTGGTGATGCAGAACAATGAATCTGAACTTGTAAAATGTTTAGGTAAGCTAACAACAACAAAAACATTTTATCAGACTCTTAAAAATCATAACAAAATGAAGATCTTTAACTCACTCTGTGTAAAACATTTCTAGATCGTGCTTTAAAATAGTATCAAAGGCCCTATAACTGACAAGAAAAGACTCCCATTTCTTTACTTTGTCCTTTTATCTTTTCCAGATGCTTAAAAATAAAAACTTACGTTTGCAGGATAGAGACACTATAATCAAAAGCATTTAACAAGCGAGTGAGAGAATGAGAGAGAAGGACACGCATACAAACACACACACACACACACACAGAGATAGAGATTATAGGCTCATTTATGAAAAAATTAGAAAAGTTTTATATGAACTTTGGTATCTATCCCACATCTAATACAAATCTTGCTAAGAATCTATTTTATAGTTTAAGCAATGCTATTGTTTGTACAGTATGTTTTTATACTCATACAATTATTTCCCAATAACATCATCATTCTTTCTTTATATAATTTCTTAATCAGTACAAGGTAATATTAGTTTGAAGAGATTAACTGAAAATTCAGAACGTGTTTCTTTGTCCACAGCAAATAGAGCATTTCTTAGATTTATTATTTAAAAATAATTTAGTTGGCCGGATGCAGTGGCTCACGCCTGTAATCCCAACATTTTATGAGGCCAAGGCGGGCAGATCACGAGGTCAGGAGATCCAGACCATCAGGAGATCCAGACCATCCTGGCTAAGACGGTGAAACCCTGTCTCTACTAAAAATACAAAAAAATTAGCCGGGCGTGGTGGCAGGCGCCTATAGTCCTCGCTACTCGGGAGGCTGAGACAGGAGAACGGCGTGAACCCAGGAGGCAGAGCTTGCAGTGAGCCGAGATTGCGCCACTGCACTCCAGCCTGGGGAACAGAGCGACACTCCGTGTCAAAATAAATAAATAAATAAATAAATAAATAAATAAATAATAATAATAATTTAGTTGATACACATAAAAAGACCCAAAATCTGACTTCTAGCCCTTTATTTAGGTAACAGATGCAGTCTTTATCTGTTCACTACCATGCTATTGTGCAGACAAAAGATAAATAAGTTCTCATGTGAATGTCACAGTTAATGTGTTTCTAAAAAATAAAACTATGGGAGTAAATGTTCTTAAATGGAAAAAATGTATATAAACTGAAAAAAATTTTGAAGAAAAAACATGTTTGTGGGCTAAAAAGAATAGAAGTGAAACTGTTTTAGAGCTCTTTATTTTCAGCAGAAAATCAGCCAATGGGAGAAAAAGTTGCAAGTAACACAATCCTGAAGAACTCTTAACACCTTAAGGAAGTCAGAAGGAAACCAGACAAACCACAAAGTAAAAGATACATAGCAAAGGAAGAGAGGAGCTAAAGCAGGCAGGTGAAATTGCTCTGCACAAAACCTTAGAAACGGTGAGCATTATGAAAATGGGCTACTTAGTTTTTTACTATGCAAGCATCTTGATTGAGGCAGTCTTTGCTCTTGAACAGAGAGCTTGTATTTTCCCACATTTGTACAAAATAGCAGCCCACTTACTTTGTACCCATAATCCTGCTTTATCTCTTTGAATAGCAGTTATTACTACCTGATATGTATTTGTTTGTATATTGTCTAAATTTCTCCACTGGAGTATAATGTCTCTAAGGCCATGGTTTGTGTTGCAACCCTTGTGCCTAGAACAATATCTGACACATGGAGGTGCCAAAAAGTATTTGTTTTTTTTTTTTTTTTTGAGACAGAGTCTCGCTCTGTCGTCCAGGCTGGAGTGCAGTGGCGCAGTCTCGGCTCACTGCAAGCTCCGCCTCCCGGGTTCACGCCATTCTCCTGCCTCAGCCTCTCCGAGTAGCTGGGACTACAGGCGCCCGCCACCACGCCCGGCTAATTTTTTTGTATTTTTAGTAGAGACGGGGTTCCACCGTGGTCTCAATCTCCTGACCTCGTGATCCGCCCGCCTCGGCCTCCCAAAGTGCTGGGATTACAAGCGTGAGCCACCGTGCCTGGCCAAAAAGTATTTGTTGAATGTGCATTTAGGTACTGCATTTAGATACTCTTCATTTTTTTGGTTATACTTTTAATAATAATCTCACTGTATAATGATTGATTTGTTATTGAAAGATAGACACAATGTATATTCTGGTTTGAATGGGGCCTTTACTTATACACCATGGAATACTATACAGCCATAAAAAAGAATGAGTTCATGTCCTTTGCAGGGACATCGATGAAGCTGGAAACCATCATCCTCAGCAAACTAACACAGGAAGAGAAAACTAAACACCACATGTTCTCACTCATAAGTGAGAGTTGAACAATGAGAGCACATGGATACAGGGAGGGGAACAGCACACACTGGGGCCTGTTGGGGTGTGGGGGGTAAGGGGAGGGAGAGCATTAGGACAAACACCTAATGCATGTGGGGCTTAAAACCTAGATGACCGGTTGACAGGTGCAGCAAACCACTATGGCACATGTATACCTATGTAATAAACCTGCACATTCAGCACATGTATCCTAGAACTTAAAGTAAAATAAATTTATATATATATAAATTTATAAATATATAGTTGGATCTAATATATATATAAATATAAATATATATTTATATATTTATATTTATTTATTTTGTATATATTAGATCCAACTATATATTTTAGGTGCCTACAATATTTAAGGCACTGAAATAGACATAACATATTGTGATGATTAAATATACATGTCAAGAAAAGTGGAGGCGTTAAGAGAAGATTGAATCACGAGGGTTCTGCCTTCATGAATGAATTAATCCATTCATGAAGTAATGGATCAATGGGTTATCAAGGGAGTGGAACTGGTGGCTTTATAAGAGGAGGAGGAGAAACTTGAGCAAGCATGCAACACACTCAGTCCCCTTGTCATATGATGCCCTGTACTATCTTGGGACTTTGTAGAGTCCCCACCAGCAAGAAGGCCCTCATCAGATGCAGTCCCTCGACCTTACACGTTTCAGCTTCCATAGCTGTAAAAAAAAATTCCTTTTAAAGTAAATTACCCAGTTTCAGACATTCTGTGATAAGCAATAGAAAATGGACTAATATAATATATAATTATATATGGTATTTAGTTTTGAAAGGCAGAAATGCATACCCACACACTTGATCAAAAAAATCATTCTGAGCTTTGGGCTCACCTGAGTCCCTCCTGGAGACCTGAAACTAAACTGACGATTGTAACTGTGAAGCCCTCAACTGCTCTGAAAGCATAATTGGGCACTTGATCTATTTAGTTTAATTGTGTGTAAAGTGAATTTAAATCTTTGAACTACAAGAGAAAATATACAATTTTTTAAACTGGCAGGAGGATCAAAATTATGAGTGTTGGATATATGAGACAATTCAGCAAACAAAATCACTAGCTTAGCACTGAGTGATAAGGATTCTTAAAATGCATAGGCGTGTATGTATTTGTGAGCTGGGTGCACAGATACACACAGAAACTGAGGAATGTGATTTCCTGAAACTCTCTTAAGAGGAGGTATCTTTTGCAGATGTCTTTAACACATTTCAAACAAATCTCAGTTGTTGCAATGATGTAGAATCCTAAATCTGGAAGGGACTTAAATTATTATCTGATCCAGTACTTTTCTCTTTTTTTTTCCTTATTTTCCTGGACATTTTAGCTTAGGAAAAAAAAAATCTAACAGGAAACAAAATCCAAAGAAATAGAAGTGGACTGAGAGCCCCAGACATTCATCCAATCAGCATCTTCCATTCTCTACCACTTCCAGAGGTACCTATAACCTCATATACCTTCAGTGCCATCTTCTCTACCATTTTGAGTTTGATCTTTGCTTGACCACCTTAGGTTGCCCTATTCAGACACATCAAATCATTTAGAAATTCTACCTTAATTTGAATTGGATCTTCTGTGATTTTCCAATTAGATAATTACATCATTCTGGAAGAAGCCAAAGCCAGAGTCTGGCAGACCATATCTAAAGACTTTCTTCCAAACTGAGATTACTAATTAGTTAGTTAACATTTTAAAACTTTCATTGTTCAATCAGTTATGAATCCAACTAATTCTGCTATTACCAGCCACAATCCCCTGTCATGTTCAGATAAATGAGTGATACATGTTTTCAAGTTGAAACCAAGATATGCTACAATTATCTTTCTGTTATTACAACTTTTGTAATCTTAGAATCAAAACAAAAACAAAAGATGCCAGTCATGTCTGTGAGTTCATTGCTGCCTCCTACCAAGTACATTTTCTTTACAGAATGAGTAAAAAAGTGTTCAGAACATCTACTGTAGAATTTTGCTCAGGATTCATGTCAACTACGCTGCCCTATTTTTCGTGGAATTTTTGTGTATGCTATAAATGCTGCTTAATAACAGCAAAGCTTGAAATTAATTCCTGTGTCTTTCTTTCTCTGAAGAATTCAAAACTCTAATGTACTTTTTCACCTGTTAGCATTTTCTTTCAGGGTGATATTTTATATTCACAAAATACAAGCTATTAGTTATGGCAAATTTCATTATAATCTAGAGTTATAAAAGGTCTCTAAATTATCTTAAATGCTTAAGACAACTGTAAAGAGCAGTTTTCAGAACAAAATCAGAAACTATGAGCAGTATCTGCAATATCAGGACAGTATCAGCAACAGTCTCAGATAATGACTACAGGAATGCACCATCACGCCTGGCTAATTTTTGTAGTTTTAGTACAGGTGGGATTTCACCATGTTGGCCAGGCTGGTCTCTAACTCCTGACCTCAAATGATCCACCCACCTCAGCCTCCCAAAGTGCTGGGATTACAGGCATGAGCCACCGTGCCTGGCCGAGGTATTCTTATTCACACACCATCACATTGAACAAATTTATTTTTAATTGAGTCATCTGGAAAATATAGTTGGAAAATAGTTATTTTTCACACCCCCCCATAATTTATCTGTTATTTTAAAGTTCAGAATTTGATATATTGGAGTTTTTTTGTTTTTTTGTTTTTTTTGACAGAGTCTCACTCTGTCACCAGGCTGGAGTGCAGTGGTGCAATCTCAGCTCACCACAACCTCCACCTCCTGGGTTCAAGCGATTCTCCTGCCTCAGCCTTCCGAGTCGCTGGGACTACAGGCGCACTGCCACCATGCGCAGCTAATTTTTGTATTTTTAGTAAAGACGGGGTTTCACCATGTTGGCCAGGATGGTCTCGATCTCTTGACCTCATAATCCACCCACCTCAGCCTCTCAAGTGCTGGGATTACAGGTGTGAGCCACTGCACCCGGTTGGAGTTTCTTGAAATAGAATAATTACAGACTGATGAAATTGGCTATGGGTATAACTTTTTCTGTGGAAAAGGCCAAAAGGACAAATGACATGATGGCTGAAAGTATAAACCAGCCTCCTAGTAAGCAGCTGTGATATTGCCATTTATTGGGAACACTTCATCACAGTCTATCTATCTGTCAGAGGTAACTGATTGAACACTTCTTTACTCCATAATTAATTATTAGATGCTGTGGGAAGAAAAGATTATGTTAGGCTTTGAGTGTTAGAAAATAAGAAAGCCTATAGTCCCTTCTCTCAAAGAGTCACAGACTGAAAGGGTGAAATAAAGCATTTGATTTCATTTGGACACTCTTGAGATAGCAGAAAGCTAACCTTTTGTTCTGAGTTATCTCACTCTTTTTCATGGCCAGGATCTAGAGGCCTTTCATTTCCAGGGAATTCTGAAATACCAAGCCCTGAGTTTTGTGTGACATTCAAGCTTTGAATATCTTATGTGTGCTTATCAGAGTCAAGAGGTGCTTTTCATGGTATTTAGCCCAAATTTTTCTGCCTTTTTTCTTCTGCCTAAGATGAAGAATAGCCTTATTTGGTAGGTCAGAGGTTTGACATTGCTCATTACACTTTTTCTTCCATTGTGTGGCCAATTACAAGCTTGCCTCAAGCCCAAAAATTGTAGGTGTCAGTTGTATTGAGAGCAGTTGCAGGGAAAATCGCATAATGTAGGAAAGCAGACAAGAGGGGCTGAGTGGCCAGAGCCCCAGCTTTATCTCTGTTCTATCACTTGCTGATTGGGTGGTTTGGGGAATAACACTTCAATTCTCTGAGACCCAGTGTCCTCATTTGTAAAATGAGGTATTTGGACCAGATCATTTCAAAGGTACCTTTAGGCACAAACATGGAACATTATTCGAGAAGCTAAAAGTTAGAAAATTCGTTCTCACTTCACATCACACCTACTAGTATCACGAACAATAGGCAGAGAGAGAAGAATATTCCTTTTTAAATTAACAATAAGAATTGAATCTAAACAAATCTTTTGTTTCTTTCTTTACACAAAGAAATTTTCAATCATTCCATTATTTTCTTCATGCTGTGTTTTTCTTGACATCTGAAACTTTTCCAGGATTGACAAAACACTAACTATCACACCTATTTCTGAAATAATTTGGTGAGTTTTTCAATTGTTTCCATTCCATCAGATGCCATGAGTAGAGTAATTTTCAAATTTGCAAAGGTAGAGAGATAAGTACAATATACAAAGTAACCTACCAAGGTAAGTGAAAGGCGTAAATTGAAAAACCAAAGTAATAAACATTATAAACATAAAAGGTACACTGACCTAAATTAAAACAAGGTAGAACATTTTGTGGATTGGATTTCCATTAAACTCATTAACAACTTTCTTTAATTTTTGTTGGAGCAAAACATAGGTGTACTGCTAGGCTATTCTTATAGTACTACTCAAGTTATTAAAATCTAATGAACGTTACAACAATTTTGGAAAAGGAGAAGTGAACAAACGCTTGTTTTTCTTAACCTCTTTAAGCTTCACTTGACTTCTCTGCAAGATAAAAATACTGCTACCTACCTCATACCTTGTTAGAAGGACTGAATGTGATAATGCAAGTAAAGTCCTCTACTTGGTACGCATTAATGGCTTATAGGTTTTCTGAGCTGGTCTTGATACTTGTTGCTATATGTACTTTATTTCTTTTCATTCTACAAATGATATTTTGAGTAATATTTTGGAATTTTTTTTTTTGTACAGGAGAAAAAAATAGAATCAGAGAACTGAAGGTTTCTATTCAAGGTCACAAAATACAAGGTGGTTAAGGTTGGAATTATAATCGTCCTAAGGTCTACATGGCTTTTAGGCACTTGATTTTCTTGGGATCCAATCCAAATGTGTAAGCCTTAAAATGGTTGTTTTGGCCGGCCGCGGTGGCTCACGCCTGTAATCCCAGCACTTTGGGAGGCTGAGGCGTGCTGATCACCTAAGGTTGGGAGTTCAAGACCAGCCTGATCAACATGGAGAAACCCCATCTCTACAAAAATTTAAAATTCACCGGGCATGGCAGCGCATGCCTGTAATCCCAGCTACTTGGGAAGCTGAGGCAGGAGAATCGCTTGAACCTGGGAGGCAGAGGTTGCGGTGAGCCGAGATAGTGCCAATGCACTCCAGCCTGGGCAACAAAAGTTAAACTCTGTCTCAAAAAAAAAAAAAAAAGTCTTGTTTTAAGTTCGTAGCAGAATATTGACTTGGTAAGTCTGCATGAAGAAATAATATTATTAGTTTTCATGTATAGAAAAGTAACTACAATTTATTGTGATTTTAAAAATTAACTGAGCCTTAAGTATCAAAATGAATGTTAGTTTTTAAAGTGATCTTTTTGGGAGGCTGTCTTGAGTACTCTTTCCATTGTCCAGAGTATTTTGAGATTGCCAACTCAAATAGTGACACTAGTCAACTGGTTTGATTATTTGAGTCACATCTCTTATTTTATTTTTAAAGAAAATATTGTTATAACCAATTTGTTTATTTACTATATTAGCTTCTGGCTCTTTCCAAAGAATAAAATCATCCCCAAAAGGATCGATACTCCTTGATCTTAAATCTACTAAAAAGAATACAGGTAGGTTTGCAATATGTCTAGATCTATGGATCCTAATATTATTTTAAGTAATGACACACTTTGGAATACAGTCATGGTCACTTAATAAGAACTTGCTCTGAGAAATGTGTCATTAGGCAGTTTCATCACTGTGCAAACATCATACACTGTACTAACACAACCTATGTGGTATAGTGCACTACACACCAAAGCTATATGGTATAGCCTGTTGCTACTAGGTTACAGGCCTATATAGCATGTTACTGTACTGAATGCTGTAGGCAATTGTAACACGGTAATAAGTGAGGCATATCTTGGAGACATTGTTGGTTCAGTCCAGACCACCACAGTAAAGCGAATAAAGCAAGTCACACAAATTTTTTGGTTTCCCAATGCATATAAGTTATGTTTAACCTATACGATAGTTTATTAGGTATGCAACAGCACTATGTCTAAAACAATAATAAATATGCATTAATTTAAAAATACTTCTTTGCAAAAAAATGCTAAGGAACATCGGAGCCCTCAGTAAGTCATAATCTTTTGGCTCGTGGTCGGTCTTGCCTCGACTGAGATGGCTGTTGACTGATTAAGGTGGTGAAAGATTTCTCTGAGCATGAGATGTTGTTTGACAGCATTTTACCCACAGCAGAACTTCTTCAAAATTAGAGTCAATCCTCTCAAATCCTGCCACTACTTTGTCAACTAAATTTATATAGTAGTTTAAATTCTTGGGGGTCATTTCAACAACTTTTACAACATCTTCACCAGGACTAATTTCCATCTCGAGAAATAACTTTCTTGGCTCATCCGTAAGAAGCAACTCCTCATCCATTCAAGTTTTATCATGAGACTGCAGAGGTCTAATCACATCTTTAAGATCCACATTTAATTCTAGTTGTCTTGCTGTTTCCACCACATCTGCAGTTACTTTCTGCACTGAAGTCTTAAATCCCTGAAAGCTATCCATGAGAGTTGAAATCACATTTTTCTAAATTCCTGTTAATTTTAATATTTTTACCCCCTTCCATGAATCACAAGTATTCTTAATGGCATATAGAATGGTGAATCCTTTGCAGAAGGCTTTCAACTTACTTTTGCCAAGATCCATCAGAAGAACACAATCTATGTCAACTGTAGCCTTACTACATGTTTTTTCTTTTCTTTCCTTCCTTCTCTCCTTCCTTCCTTCCTTCCTTCCTTCCTTCCTTCCTTCCTTCCTTCCTTTCCTTCCTTCCTCTCCCCTTCCCCTTCCCCTTCCCCTCCCCTTCCCCTTCCCTTCTCCTTCCCTTCCCTTTGAGTCTTGCTCTGTTGCCCAGGTTGGAGTGCAGTGGCATGATCTTGGCTCACTGCAATCTCTGCTTCCCAGGTTCAGGCTATTCTCATGCCTCAGCCTCCCTCATAGCTGGGATTACAGGCATGTGCCATCATGCCCAACTAATTCTTGTATTTTTAGTAGAGACGGAGTTTCACCATGTTGCAATGCTATTCTCGAACTCCTGGCCTCAAGTGATTTTTCTGCCTTGGCCTCTGAAAGTGCTGGGATTACATGTGTGAGCCACCCCATCTGGCCACTAAATGTATTTCTTAAACCATAAGACTTAAAAGTCAAAATTACTCATTGATTCATAGGCTGCAGAATGGTTGCTATGCTATCAGACATCAAAACAGCACTTATATCCTTGTATATCTCCATAAGACCTCTTGGGAGACCAGGTGTATTGTTAATGAGCAGTAATATTTTTAAAGAAGTCTCAACAGTGGGCTTAAAATGTTCAGTAAACCATGCTATAAACAGATGTGCTGTCATCCAGGCTTTGATAATCAGTTTACAGAGCACAAGCAGGATAGATTTAACGTAATTCCTAAGGGCCCTAAAATTTTAAGAATGAAAACTGAGCATTGGCTTCCGCTTAAAGTCACCAGCTACATTAGCCACTGACAAGACAGTCTGTCATTTGAAGCTTTTAAACCAGGTGTTTAGTGTAGACGCTCTCATCACTCACCTTAGCTAGATCTTCTGGATAACATGCTGCAGCTTCTACATCAGCACTTGATGCTTCCCCTTGCACTTCTATTTATACAGATGACTTCTTTTCTTAACCCTTATGAACCAACCTCTGTTAGCTTCTAACTTTTTTTCTGAAGCTTCTTCACCTCTGTCATCCTTTATAGAACTGAAGAGAGTTAGAGCCTTGCTCTGGATTAGGGTTTGGCTTAATGAAATATTGTAGCTGGTTTGATCTTCTATCCATATCAACAATAGGGCTGTTTTACTTTCTTATTATTCTTTTTTTTAATTAATTTATTTTACAAAAGTATGGAATGCTTCACGAATTTGCGTGTCATTGTTACCCAGGGACCATGCTAATCATCTGTATCGTTCCACATTTTAGGATATGTGCTGTTGAAGCGAGCACACTTTCCTATTATTCTTTTGTTCACCGAAGTAGCACTTTTAATTTCTTTCAACAGCTTTTCCTTGCATTCACAACTTGGCTAACTGTATGGCAAAGAGGCTGAGCTTTCGGCCTGTCTTGGCCCTCGATATGCCTTCCTCACTAATCTTCATCATTTCTAGATTTTTATTTAGAGTGAGAGATGTGTGACTCTTCCTTTCCCTTGAACAATTAGAGGCAATTGTAGGGTTTTAATTGATCTAATTTCAAAATTATTGTGTCTTAGGGAATAGGGAGGCCCATGGAGAGGGAAAGAGATGTGGGAACAGCCAGTCAGTGGAGCAGCTGCAACACACACATTTATCAATTAAGTTTTTCATCTTATTTTATTTTTATCATGCATTATTATGGTTTTTTAAATTTATTTTTCTGTAAGTTATTATCATTTTATTTATTTATTTTTCCATAAGTTATTGAAATAGCAGTGGTATTTGGTTACATGAATAAATTCTTTAGTGATGATTTGTGAGATTTTGGTGCACCCATCACCCTAGCAGGTGTACATATACACTGCACCCTATTTGTAGCCTTTTATCCCTCGCCCTTCCCTCTTTTCCCTACAACTCCCCAAAGTCCATTGTATCATCCTTATGCCTTTGCATCCTCATAGCTTAGCTCCCACATATCAGTGAGAACATATGATGTTTGCTTTTCCATTCCTAAGTTACTTCACTTAGAAGAACAGTCTCCAATCTCATCCAGGTCACTGCAAATGCTGTTAATTCATTCTTTTTTATGGCTGAGTAGTATTCCATTATATATATGGAATACTCTGTCATGTTGCAAGGCTGGTCTCGAACTCCTGGCCTCAAGTGATCTACCTACCTTGGCCTCCCAAAGTGCTGGGACTACAGGTGTGAGCCTGGTATATATCTCCCTATCTATCTATCTATCTATCTATCTATCTATCTATCTATCATCTATCTATCTACCACCACAGTTTCTTTATCCACTTGTTGATTGATGGGCATTTGGGTTGGTTCCACGATTTTGCTATTGTGAATTGTGTGCAAGTATCTTTTTCAAATAATGACTTCTTTTCCTCTGGGTAGATAGATACCCAGTAGTGGGATTGCTGAGTCAAATGGTAGTTCTACTTTTAGTTCTTTAAGGAATCTCCACACAGTTTCCCCTAGTGGCTGTACTAGTTTACGTTCCCACCAGCAGTGTAGAAATGCTCCCTGTTTACCACATCCATGCCAGCATCTACTTTTTTAAATGTTTTGATTATGGCTATTCCCACAACATTACGTTCTGTTAGCCTAGAGGTCTTAGTTCCAGAGGGAAGTACACTGCCACCAGGAGACACAACAATGATTCCATTAAACTGGAAGTTAAGACTGCCACCTGGACACTTTGGGATCCTCCTACCTTAAAGTCAACAGGCTAAGAGGGGAGTTACAGTGTTGGCCGGAATGACTGACCCAGACTATCAAGATGAAATCAGTCTCCTACTACACAAGGGAGGTAAGGAAGAGTATGCATGGAATACAGGAGATCCCTTGGTGTCTCTTAGTATTACCATGCCCTGTGATTAAGGTCAATGGGAAACTACAACAACTCAATCCAAGCAGCACTACAAATGACCCAGACCCTTCAGGAATGAAGGTTTGGGTCACCCCACTAGGAAAAAAAACACGACCTGCTGAGGTGTTTGCTGAAGGCAAAGGGAATGCAGAATGGGTAGTAGAAGAAGGTAGTCATCAATACCATCTAAGTGACCAGCTAAGAGACCTAAATGAGGACTGTAATTGTCTTGAGTATTTCCTCCTTCTTTTGTTAAAAACATGTTTGTGCATATATACACTTGTACTAAGAAAATATCTTCATTTTATTTTTTCCTATATTATGTGGCATGAGATTTATTAACTTTATATCAGCATTTAAGTATTGTTAATTTTATGTAATAGCATTTGGATTGGGGATTTGTGCATTTCTGGTTGTACAAAGGATAGTTGTTATATGTTAGGCATAATCATGACCTTATTATTGTCTTTATTGGAAGATTATGATCTCAGGAGATGTGTATGGGTTCAAGTTAACAAGGTGTGGACTTGTGATGTTTGATACTGAGTGTCAACTTGACTAAAGGATGCAAAGTATTGATTTTGTGTGTGTCTGTGAGGGTGCTGCCAAAAGGGATTAACATTTGAGTTAGTGGGCTAGGAAAGGCATACCCACCCATAATCTGGGTGGGCACCATCTAATCAGCTGCCAGTGTGGCCAGAATAAAAAGCATGCAGAAGAACCTGAAGAGACTAGACTGGCTTAGCATCCCAGCCTACATCTTCCTCATGCTGGATGTTTCCTGCCCTCAAACATGGGACTCCAAGTTCTTTGGCTTTGGAACTTGGACTGGCTTCCTTGCTCATCAGCTTTCAGATGACCTATTGTGGGACCTTGGAATCATGTGAGTTAATACTCCTTATTAAGCTCCCCTTTATATATATATATAGGGGAGTTTATATATATATATATATATATATATATCCTATTAGTTCTGTCCCTCTAGACAATCCTGACTAACACAAGGATCCATTTCATTCTCCTACTTGTGGCTTGCCAATTATCCCAGCCCCATTTGTTGTATAGGGTATCCTTTCCCCACTGTTTGTTTCTGTTTGGTTTGTCAATGATCAATTGAGTGTAAGTAATTGGCTTTATTCTTGGTCCTCTATTCTGTTCCATTGGTCTATGTGCCTATTTTTATACCAGTAACATGCTGTGTTGGTGACTATAACCTTGTAGTATAGTCTGAAGTTGGGTAATGTGATGCCTCCAGATTTGTTCTTTTTGCTTAGTCTTGCTTTGGCTATGTGGGCTTTTTGGTTCCATGTAAATTTAAGGATTTGTTTTTTTAGTTCTGTGAAGAATGGTGATGGTATTTTGATAGGAATCACATTGAATTTGTAGATTGCTTTTAACAGTATGGTCGTTTTCAATATATTGTTTCCACCCATCGATGATCATGGGATGTGTTTCCATATGTTCATGTCATCTATAATTTATTTCAGCTGTGTAGTTTTCCTTGTAGAGATCTTTCACCTCCTTGGGTAGGTATATTCCTAATAATTTTCTTTTTTGGTGCAGCTGTGTAAAAGGGGTTGAGTTCCTGATTTGATTCTCAGGTTGTTCACTGTTGGTGGATAGCAGTGCTACTGATTTGTGTACATTAATTTTGTGCCCAGAAGCTTTACTGAACTCATTTATCAGTTCTAGGAGCTTTTTGGATGAGTCTTTAGGTTTTTTATGTTTTTCTTGCAATCCAGTTTGCATTTTTTTTTTTTTTTTTTTTTTTTTTTATGTCTGCTGATTCATGTTTTTGACGAATGTAAGCAGTTTTTTGTCTTATTTCAGTCTCACGGATGTTTTATTTTTTCGTATAATGTTGACTGTGGATTTGTCATGGATGGCTTTTATTACCTTAAGGTATGTCCCTTCTATGCCGATTTTGCTGAGGTTTTTAATCATAAAGGATACTGGATTATGTCAAATGCTTTTTCTGTGCCTATTGAGATGATCACGTGATTTTTGTTTTTAATTCTGTTCATGTGTTATATCACATTTATTGACTTGCATATGTTAAACCATCCCTGCATCCCTAGTATGAAACCCACTTGATCATGGTGGATTATCTTTTTGATATGCTGTGAGATTTGGTAAGCTAGTATTTTGTTGAGAATTTTTGCATCTATGTTCATCAGGATATTAGTCTGTGGTTTTCTTTTTTTTTTTTTCTATTTTGTTACCTCCTTTCCTGGTTTTGGTATTAGGGCGATACTGGCTTCATAGAATGATTTACAGAGGATTTACTTTTTCCATATCCTGTGGAATAATGTCAATAGGATTGTTACCAATTCTTCTTTGAATGTCTGATAGAATTCAGCTGTGAATCTGTCTGGTCTTGGAATTTTTTTGTTGGCATTTTTAAAAAGTTACCATTTCAATCTTGCTGCTTGTTATTGGTCTGCGCAGAGTTTCTATTTTTTCCTGGTTTAATCTAGGAGGGTTGTATATTTCTAGACAGTTATCCATCTCCTCTAGGTTTTCTACTTTGTCTTCGTAAAGGTATTCATAGTAGCCTTGAATGATCTTTTGTATTTCTGTGTTATTGGTTGTAATATTTCCCATCTTATTTCTAATTGAGCTTATTTGGATATTCTTTCTTCTTGGCTAATCTTGCTAATGGTCTATCAATTTTTTTTATCTTTTCAAAGAACCAGCCTTTTGTTTCATTTGTCTTTTGTGTTTTTTCGTTTCAATTTCATTTAGTTCTGCTGCACTGATCTTTGTTATTTCTTTTCTTCTGCTGGTTTTGGTTTGTTTTTGTTTCTGTAGTCCTTAAGGTGTGAACCTAGATCATCTAGTTGTGCTCTTTCAGACTTTTTGATGTGGGCCTTTAAGGCTATGAACTTTCCTCTTAGCACTGCTTTTGCTGTATCCCAAAGTTGTTTTTTTTTTTTTAGATGAAGTCTTGCTCTGTTGACAGGATGGAGTGCAGTGGTGTGATCTCGGCTCACTGCTACATCCACTTCCCAGGTTCAAGTGATTCTCCAGCCTCCGCTTTCTGAGTAGCTGGGACTACAGGTGCACACCACCACACCTGGCTAATTTTTTGTATTTTAGAAGAGATGGGGTTTCACCATGTTGGTCAGGATGGTCTTGATCTCCTGACCTCGTGATCTGCCCACCTTGGCCTCCCAAAGTGCTGGGATTACAGGTCTGAGCCACTGCACCTGGCCTCCCAGAGGTTTTGATAGGTTGAGCCACTATTATCATTCATTTCAAAAAAAAATTTTTTTTTTTTTTTTTGAGACAGAGTCTTGCTCTGTCATCCAGGCTGGAGTACAGTGGTGTGATCTCGGCTCACTGCAAACTCCACCTCCCAGGTTCACGCCATTCTCCTGCCTCAGCCTCCTGAGTAGCTGGGACTACAGGTGCCCGCCACCATGCCCAGCTAATTTTTTGTATTTTTGGTAGAGACAGGGTTTCACTGTGTTAGCCAGGATGGTCTCGATCTCCTGACCTTGTGATCTACCCCCCTCAGCCTCCCAAAGTGCTGGGATTACAGGTGTGAGCCACTGCGCCTGGCCAGTTCAAAGAGTTTTTAAATTTCCATCTGGATTTCACTGTTGACCCAATGATCACTCAGGAGCAGATTATTTAATTTCCATGTATTTGTATAGTCTTGAGGGTTCCTTTTGGAGTTAATTTCCAGTTTTATTCCACTGTGGTTTGATAGAGTACTTGATATAATTTAGATTTTCTTGAAACTTATTGAGACTTTTTAATGACCTATTACATAAGTCTATCTTGGAGAATGTTCCATGTACTGATGGATAGAATGTACATCAATGCAAAAATCCTCAATAAAATACTGGCAAACCGAATCCAGCAGCACATCAAAAAACTTATCCACCATGATCGAGTGGCCTTCATCCCTGGGGTGCAAGGCTGGTTCAACATATGCAAATCAATAAACGTAATCCAGCACATAAACAGAACCAACGACAAAAACCGTATGATTATCTCAATGGATACAGAAAAGGCCTTTGACAAAATTCAACAGCCCTTCATGCTAAAAACTCTCAATCAATTAGGTATTGATGGGACGTATCTCAAAATAATAAGAGCTATCTATGGCAATCCCACAGCCAATATCATACTGAATGGGCAAAAACTGGAAGCATTCCCTTTGAAAAATGGCACAAGACAGGGATGCCTTCTCTCACCACTCCTATTCAACATAGTGTTGGAAGTTCTGGCCAGGGCAATCAGGCAGGAGAAGGAAATAAAGGGTATTCAATTAGGAAAAGAGGAAGTCAAATTGTCCCTGTTTGCAGATGATATGATTGTATATCTAGAAAACCCCATAGTCTCAGCCCCAAAACTCCTTAAGCTGATAGGCAACTTCAGCAAAGTCTCAGGATACAAAATCAATGTGCAAAAATCACAAGCATTCATATACACCAATAACAGACAAAAAGAGAGCCAAATCATGAGTGAACTCCCCTTCAAAATTGCTTCAAAGAGAATAAAATACCTAGGAATCCAACTTACAAGGATGTGAAGGACCTCTTCAAGGAGAACTACAAACCACTGCTCAATGAAATAAAAGAGGATAAAAACAAATGGGAGAACATTCCATGCTCATGAGTAGGAAGAATCAATACTGTGAAAAGGGCCATACTGCCCAAGGTAATTTATAGATTCAGTGCCATCCCCATCAAGCTACCAATGACTTTCTTCACAGAATTGGAAAAAACTACTTTAAAGTTCATATGGAACCAAAAAAAGAGTCCACATTGCCAAGTCAATCCTAAGCCAAAAGAACAAAGCTGGAGGCATCATGCTACCTGACTTCAAACTATACTACAAGGCTACAGTAACCAAAACAGCATGGTACTGGTACCAAAACAGAGATATAGACCAATGGAACAGAACAGAGCCCTCAAAAATAATGCCACATATCTATAACTATCTGATCTTTGACAAATCTGACAAAAACAAGCAATGGGGAAAGGATTCCCTATTTAATAAATGGTGCTGGGAAAACTGGCTAGCCATATGTAGAAAGCTGAAACTGGATCCCTTCCTTTCACCTTCTACAAAAATTAATTCAAGATGAATTAAAGACTTAAATGTTAGACCTAAAACCATAAAAACCCTAGAAGAAAACCTAGGCAATACCATTCAGGACATAGGCATGGGCAAGGACTTCATGTCTAAAACACCAAAAGCAATGGCAACAAAAGCCAAAATTGACAAATGGGATCTAATTAAACTAAAGAGCTTCTGCATAGCAAAAGAAACTACTGTCAGAGTGAACAGGCAACCTACAGAATGGGAGAAAATTTTTGCAATCTACTCATCTGACAAAGGGCTAATATCCAGAATCTACAATGAACTCAAACAAATTTACAAGAAAAGAACAAACAACTCCATCAAAAACTGGGCGAAGGATATGAACAGACACTTCTCAAAAGAAGACATTTATGCAGCCAAAAGACACATGAAAAAATGCTCATCATCACTGGCCATCAGAGAAATGCAAATCAAAACCACAATGAGATACCATCTCACACCAGTTAGAATGGCCATCATTAAAAAGTCAGGAAACAACAGGTGCTGGAGAGGATGTGGAGAAATAGGAACATTTTTACACTGTTGGTGGGAGTGTAAACTAGTTCAACCATTGTGGAAGTCAGTGTGGCAATTCCTCAGGGATCTACAATTAGAAATACCATTTGACCCAGCAATCCCATCACTGGGTGTATACCCAAAGGATTATAAATCATGCTGCTATAAAGACACATGCACACGTATATTTATTGTGGCACTGTTCACAACAGCAAAGACTTGGAACCAAGCCAAATGTCCAATAATGATAGACTGGATTAAGAAAATGTGGCACATATACACCATGGAATACTATGCAGCCATAAAAAGGGATGAGTTCATGTCCTTTATAGTGACATGGAGGAAGCTGGAAACCATCATTCTCAGCAAACTATCGCAAGGACAAAAAAACCAAACACAACATGTTCCCACTCATAGGTGGGAATTGAACAATGAGAACACATGGACACAGGAAAGGGAACGTCACACACCAGGGCCTGTTGTGGGGTGGGGGAATGGGGGAGGGACAGAATTAGGAGATATACCTAATGCTAAATGACAAGTTAATGGGTACAGCACACCAACATGGCACATGTATACATATGTAACTAACTTGCATGTTGTGCACATGTACCCTAAAACTTAAAGTATTAAAAAAAAAAGAATGTATACTCTGCAGTTCTTCAGTAGAATGTTCTGTAAATATCTGTTAAGCCCATTTGTTCTAGAATATAGTTTAAGTTCATTATTTCTTTGTTGACTTTCTCTTTTCGCGACCTGTCTAATGCTCTGTGGAGCATTAAAGTCCTCCACTATCATTGTGTTGCCATGTGCCTCATTTGTTAGGTCTAGTAGAAATTGCTTTATAAATTTGGAAGCTCCAGTGTTAGGTGCATATATATTTGGGATTGTGATATTTTCCTGTGGACTATTTCTTTTATCATTATATAATGTCTCTCTTTGTCTTTTTTTTAACTGTTGTTGCTTTGAAGTCTGTTTTGTCTGATATAAGAATAGCTACTCCTGCTTGCTTTTGGTGTCCATTTGAATGGAATATCTTTTCCCACTCCTTTACCTTAAGTTTATGTGAGTCCTTATGTGCTAGGTGAGTGTCTTACAGACAGCAGATACTTGATTGGTGGATTTTTATCCATTCTGCCATCTGTATCTTTTAATTGGTGAATTTAGGTCATTCACATTCAATATTAGTATTGAGACATTAGGTATTGCTTTACTCATCCTGCTAGTTGTTGCTTGAATACCTTTTTCTTTTAAATTGTGTTATAGTTGTATAGGTCCTGTGAGATTTATGCTTACATGAGGTTATATTTTCGTGTATTTTAGGTCTTATTTCAAGATTTACAACTCCTTTTCGCATTTCTTGTAGTGCTGGCTTGGTAGTAGCATATTTGCTCAGCATTTGTTTGTCTGAAAACCATCCTTCATTTATGAAGCTTAGTTTCACTGGATACAAATTTCTTGGCTGATAATTATTTTGTTTAAGGAGGCTAAAGATAGGACCTCAATCCTTTCTGGCTTGTAGAGTTTCTGCTGAGCAATTTGCTGTTAATCTAATAGGTTTTTCTTTTTAGGTTATCTGATCCTTTTGCCTCGCAGCTCTTAAGATTCTTTCCTTTGTTTTGACTTTAGATAACCTGAAAACTATGTGCCCAGGTGATAATCTTTTTGTGATCAATTTCCTGGATGTTTTTTGAGCTTCTTGTATTTTAATGTCTAGATCTCTAGAAAGACCAGGAAAGTTTTCCTTGATTATTCCGTCTAATAAGTTTTCCAACCTTTTAGATTTCTCTTCTTCCCCAGGAACATCTATTATTCTTATGTTTGGTCATTTAACATAATCTTAAATTTCTTGGAGGCTTTGTTCATTTTTAAAATTTTTTTCTCTTCTTTGTCAGATTGGGTTAATTTGAAAGCCTTGTCTTCAAACTCTGGAGTTCTTTCTCATACTTGTTCTAGTCTATTGTTGAATCTTTCTAATGTATTTTGTATTTCTATAAGGGTGTCTTTCATTTCCTGAAGTTGTGGGGGGTTTTTTGGTTGTTGCTTGTTTTTACTTTATGATATCTATTTCTCTGGAGAGTTTTTTATTTATATTCTATATTGTTTTTTAAATTTCTTTTAAGTTGATTTTTACCTTTCTCTTGTACCTTCTTGAGTAGCTTTATAATTAACCATCTGAATTCTTTATCTGGCAACTCAGAGATTTATTCTTGGTTTAAATCCATTCCTGGAGAGCTAGTGTGATCTTTTGGAGAATGTTAAGGAATCTTGCTTTTTTATATTACCAGAATTACTTTTCTGGTTCCTTCTCATTTGGCTAGACTTTCATTGGAAAGATCTGGAACTCAAAGGCTTCTGTTCAGATTCTTTTGTCCCATGGGTTGATTCTTTGATGTGGCACTCTCCCCCTTCCCCTATGAATTGGGCTTCCTGAGAGTGAGACTGCAGTGATTGCTCTTGACCCATTGGAGCCATTGGTCCTGGGCTGATGCTGGGGAATGTCTGCAAAGAGTCCTGTGATGTGATCTGTCTTCAGGTCTCCCAGACATGGATACAAGCACCTGCTCTGCTAGAGGTGGCAGGGAAGTGAAATGCAAACTGTCGGAGTCCTTGGTTGTAGTTTTGTTTAGTGTGCTAGTTTTTTCAAATGCTGATTATGCTAGCAGTAAAACTGTCACATGGACAGACTCAGGAACTCTAGATAGTCAGGATGTTGTAGGTACTGAAATTAGCTGTTGTTTTCTCCTTATTTGAAAGAGCGTTTTTCTGTTATATACAATGATTCAGGCAAATAGTTTTCTTATATGTGTGTACATATAGTAATAAATTTATAATTATATAATTAATATATATAATATGTGTTATATATAATATATAAAATATAATACATATATAAAATATATACTATATAATATATACTATATAATATATATACTATATTATATATAATATATAAAATATATACTATATTATATATAATATATAAAATATATACTATATTATATATGTAATATATAATGTATATATAATATATATGTAATATATGTAATATATTACATATAATATATTATATATTACATATATATTAATATATACATTTGTATATATTTATATATAATATATATTTATATACATTTATATATACACATATAAGAAAACTATTTGTGTATGTATATATATTTATATATATACATATATATATATATATATATATAGCTTGATGTGTCTCTGTCTTGCTTCAGTATCAGGCTAGTTAGTGCTGACTTCATAGAATATATATATATTTATACATATACACACACATATAAGAAAACTATTTGTATATACATATATAGTTTGATGTGTCTTTGTCTGGCTTCAGTATCAGGCTAGTTAGTGCTGACTTCATAGAATAAGCTTGGAAGTAGTCCCTTGTGTTGTATTTTTTAGAATAATTTCATTAGGACTGTTATTTGTTTTTCTTTAATCATTTGGTAAAATTCAGCAGTGAAGCCATTAGTTTCTAGGCTTTTCTTTGATGGGAGACTTTTTATTAGGCTTCAATCACGTTACATGCTGTTGGTTTGTTCAGGCTTTTTATTTCTTCATGATTCAATATTGGTAAGTCGTATAAGTTTAGAAATTTATCCATTTCTTGTGGGTTTTCCATTTATTGTCATATAATTGCTTATAGTAGCCCCTAACCATCCTTTGAATTTCTGTGATATCAGTTGTAATGTCTCCTTTTTTATCTCTGATTTTATTTGGATCTTCTATCTTTTCTTCTTATTCTGGCTAAAGAGTTGTCAATTCTGTTGATCTTTTCAAAAAGCAGTTGTTTGTTTCATTGAACCTTTGTGTTTCTTTATTTCAATTATATTCATTTCTGCTCTGATCTTCTTATTTCCTTTCTTCTGCTAATTTTGGTTTTGCTTGCTCTTGCTTTTCTAGTTCTTGAAGACGCATTGTTAGGTTGTTAATTTGACATTTTTCTATTTTTGATGTAGGCACTTATAGCTATAAACTTACCTCTGAGTATTCATTTCACTATATCTGATAGATTTTGGCATATTTTGTCTTCATTATCATTTATTTAGATAAATTTTTCAATTTTCATCTTGATTTCTTCATTGACACACTGGTCATTCAGGAACATATTGTTTAGTTTCCATATGTTCATATAATTCTAAAATTGTTTTTATTATTGATTTCTTCATTTATTCCACTGTGGCTAGAGGAGATAACTGGTATTATTTCTTTGAATGTTTTAAAATTTATTTTTTACCTAACATATGGTCTGTCCTTGAGAATAATTCATGCATTGAGAAGAGTGTGTATTCTTCAGCCATTGGATGAAACGATTTGTAAATATTTGTTGAGTCAGTTTTTTCTGTAGTACACATTAAGGCTGATGTTTCTTTGTTGACTGGGGTCAATCTCTCTATTTATTTCTAATAATATTTGCTTTATATATCTGAGTGCTCCAGTGTTGGTGCATATATATTTACAACTGTTACATCCTCTTGCTGAATTTACCCTCTTATTATTATATAATAATCTTCTTTGTCTCTTCTTATAGTTTCTGTCTTGAAATCTATCTTGTCTGATATACGTATAGCTACTCCTATTCTTTTTTTGGTTGCCATTTGCACGTAATATCCTTTTCCATTGCTTTATTTTTAGTCTATGTGCATCTTTATAGGTAGAGCATGTTTCTTGTAGGCAACAGATCATTGAGTCTTGGTGTTTCATCCATTCAGCCACTTTGACTTGATTTCAGAGGTTAGTCTGTTTACATTCAATGTTACTACTGATCGATAAGGAGTTCTGCCATTGTCTTATTTGTTTTCTAGTTGTTTTGTGGTCTTCTCTTTCTTCCTTTTTAAACTTTTTTGTTTACATATACATTATCCCAGGCCTACACAGGGTCAGGATCATTGATATCACTGTCTTCCACCTCCACATCTTGTTCCACTGGAAGGTTTTCAGGGGCAATAACATGCATGGAGCTGTCATCTCCTATGATAACAATGCCTTCTTCTGGAATATGCCCTGAAAAACCTATCTGAGGCTGTTTTACACTTAACATACATATATATGTATGTAACATACATATATATGAATTAGTATACTCTTAAATGAATAAAATGTACAGTAAATACATAAACAATTTACATAGTCATTATACTGTCATCAAGTATTATGTAATAATTACATGTGATAGGCTTTTATATGACTGACATGCAGGTTTCTTTATGCCAGCTTCACTGCAAACACATGAGTAATGCATCATACTATGATGTTAAGGTGGCTACAATGTCACTAGGTGGTAGGAATTTTTCAGCTCTATTATAATCTTATGGGGTCAACATCATATATGCAGTTTGTCACTGACTGATACATGGTTGTGATTTATGACTATATATGTATTAGGTTGATGCAAAAGTAATTGCAGTTTCTGCCATTACTTTTAAGTCCCTTTTCACCTCTTTCTTCTCTCCTGCTGTTTAGTTTGAAAATAACATATCATTGAGTTTAAACACTCTGAACTAGCATATTTGTTGAAAATTTTGATTTATCTAAAAAAAAATTTATTGAATGCCTACTAATTGTCAGGCATTTCTCTGAGTTCTTGGGAAACAACATTAAACAAAACAGATCTCTAACCTGTGATGCTTACATATACATGCTTACAAATATTATATATATTCACAAATAAATATAACAAATATCTAAATTATATATAATGTTGGAAAATGATAAGTGCTGTAGGTAAAACAGAAAAGATAGAGCCATTTCGTATGGAAAGTGGAGGCAGATTACAATTTTATATAAAGTGATTAGGACAGACTTCATTAAGAAGGTATTATTTTTGCAAAATTCAAAGGAGGAAGAAAATTAGTCAAGAGGATACCTAGAGGAAGATGGTCTCAGGAAGACAAAATAACTTGTACAAAGACCCTGAGTTCTAAGTACACTGGTGCTGTTGAGACAGAGCAAGCAGACCAGTGTAGTTAGAAAAGTGTAAGTGAGCTACAGAGAAGCAGGAAAAAAAAGTCAGAGAAGAAAGGGCTGATCATCCTGGCCTTGGAAGCCAGTATAAGGAGTCAAGCTTTCCTTCTTAGTGAAATGGAAGCCATTGCTGTGCTTTGAGCAGTGATGTGACATTATCAGTCTAGTCTTTTAGAAGGATTTCTCTGGCTGCTTCATTGAGAATAGAAAATAGGGGCAAAGAGAGAAACAGGGAGACCAGTGTGGAGGCAAGAGATGATGAAACAGGGTGGTAGCAGTGATGGTGGTAAGAAGTGGTCAGGTATATAACTTTATGCCTTTTATATGGTTTTTTCGCTGCAATCAGACTTTCTAGAAAGTATGCAGACCATGTCTCTTTTGACCACAGTTGTTTCCCTGAGTTCCTGGTACAAGAGCAGATAGATAGTAAGCACTTAATAATATTATATTTTGGATATAAGTTTTTAGGAAAAAACTAGCTATTGGCCTGGCGCGGTGGCTCACGCCTGTAATCCCAGCATTTTGGGAGGCCGAGGTGGGAGGATCACGAGGTCAGGAGATAGAGACCATCCTAGCTAACATGGTGAAACCCTGTCTCTACAAAAAAATACAAAAAAAAATTAGCCGGGTGCGGTGGCGGGTGCCTGTAGTACCAGCTACTTGGGAGGCTGAGGCAGGAGAATGGCGGGAACCCAGGAGGCGGAGCTTGCAGTGAGCTGAGATTGTGCCACTGCACTCTAATCTGGTAGACAGAGCGAGACTCCAAAAAAAAAAAAAAAAATAGAAAAACAAACTAGCTATTACTTGTCAAGTATATTATCTTACTATTTTATACAAATTTCTCATGTAAACCTCAGCACAACCCTGTGCAGTTAGTACTATTATTATCTCCACTTTACAGATGAGGTAGCTGAAGCACAGAATGGTTACAAACTTACCTAACCTAGTCAGTGGCAGAGCCGAGACTTTAGGTCATCTGATTTCAGGATATCTGTTCTTAACATGATGCAGCACTGCTTTAAAGAACTGTAAGTCATAATTCACTATAATTCATGGATTCAAAAATATGAGTTTTTATGCTTGGTATCTGTTCATTTTCATAACTGCAGAAACATGATAGGTAAGGTACACCCAGACACTAAGATAAAATGTACTTTCTTTGTGAAATTAAGTCACCCACACTAAGAAAATCTAAAATGTGCCATAAAAAGAAGCAAATTGTTGGTGATTGCATTTGAAATTGTACCTTTTATTTTTATTCAGTCTGGAATATGTTGGAGTAGAAAATGTACCATGAGCAATTTGTTGTCTGAAACACTAAAATGGCTTTCTGGCAAACTAAGATAATACATCTTCTCGTGTAAATTTTATTTGAATGCATAGAATTCTTACATTTAAACTTAGTAATGCTACATTTTTCCAACTCTGTTAGTGGTGCATTTTTAAGATATATGACTAAAGAATCCAATTATACACCTCAGGGCACAATGAACAGCCAGAAAAGGGCTTTATTTAGAAATGCAGCAGACCTTACTTTTACCTCCAAAAGGAAAAAAATAAAGCCACACAATTGAGGATTAATGAATCATATGCAAAACTTAGTGAATAATTTATTTAGCAAAATAGAGTACATGAAAGAGGTATGTGAAAAATTAGCACTGTCATTTCTGGAGTGTTTAATATTGTAGTAAAATTGAAATACAAAAAAGGATGTACAGTTGGTTATTAAGAGAGATAATTTTATCACTGGAGAGTAATGATCCAAACATGCTGATGTGTTTTTGATGGCACAGAGCTGTCATGAACTTCCCCAGGTCTATAGAATATTAAGAAATTCCTAGTAAAAAAGCTCGTTTGTCTAGAAATCAAGTTAAAAATATACACATGCCTCAAAAGACACATGTAGAGAACCTGTTAAAGTTTGAGAATTTCAATTTTCTGATTTTTAAAATATACATCTTTTCACAAGCATCCTGTATAGTCAGAAATATAAATGTGCCTTGCATTACCAATTAGATGACATCCTGGGAATGTGTCTCAAGAGAACATATTTTTCCCCATTGTTCTATTATAACAGATTTATGTTTAAAATGTAAGAAACAATTCCCTCAAAATACTTCCATGCACGGTTTATCTATTTTCCCAAATAATTCAGCAAAAAAAGAAATCATGGTAGTCAAATATCACCTTTTTTGGGTATACTTATTAAAACAAAATGAACTTTACTCAAAAAGCACATCAGCCACAGGAACATCAAATATTAAGATTTGCTTGACACTTAAGATGAAAATCAGAAATCTGCTACCCAGAAATCATGAAAATTTGCTTCCATATACTGCCTGATTAAATACTTTATTCGAAAGAAGACAGCTACATAAGTTGTTAGGAATGACTTCCAGACTTAATTTGAACACATTCACAAATATTCCTGAACTATATTATTTGTACCAAGAAATATTCAAGGCTGTGAGTCGAGGAATTTAAGGATTCCTTCCTTCTTTGAGTTTATTCAGTTAAGCAACATGTATTTTACCCAGGCACTTTTCCAGGACTGAGGATATAGTAGTACATAAGATAAAGCACCCGGCCTCAAATAGTTGGAGTTGGCGAGAAATAAGCAATCAAATAAATAAATCTGTATTGGTAACATGAATTTCAGGTGGTGAAAAGTACAACGATGAAAAATACAGCAACTCTATGGGAGAGTGCCAGCGACAGAGGGGTCTCTACCGTAGATGTGACTTGCAGAAAGGACCTCACTGAGGATGTCATTTTCACTAAGACCCCAGTGAATTTCCTGTGTAAGACAAGGGAAAATACAAGACAAAAAAGAGTTGCAACCTTGAGGCAGGAATCTGTTTGGCATGCCTAGGCCCAGCAAGAAGGCCAATGTGACTGGAACAGAATGAGGCAGAAAATGAATAGAAAGTCTGTGAGGTTGGAGAAGTCACTGGGAGCCAGATTATATAAGCATAATGGTAAAAATTTTAGATTTTGCTTTAAACGTGATGAAAAGCTGTTGGCAGTTTGACTGTAGGGACTGACTCTGTCTTATGTTTTATGAGATCACTCAGGTTGGAATATATTTTTACTAGAGTCAACAGTGCTTGTTGATAAATTGAAGTGAGGTCTGCAAGAAAAAGAGGAATCAGGGCCAGGCGCGGTGGCTCATGCCTGTAATCCCAGCACTTTGGGAGGCCAAGGCAGGGGGATCATGAGGTCAGGAGATCGAGACCATCCTGGCTAACACGGTGAAACCCCATCTCTACTAAAAATACAAAAAGAAAAAAAAAAAAATTTGCCGGTTTTGGGGCGGGCGCCTGTAGTCCCAGCTACTCGGGAGGGTGAGGCAGGAGAATGGCGTGAACCCGGGAGGCGGAGCTTGCAGTAAGCCGAGATTGCACCACTGCACTCCAGCCTGGGTGACAGAGTGAGATTCCGTCTCAAAAAATAAATAAATAAATAAAGAGGAATCAACGGTAATGCCTATGATGTTTTTTCTGAGCAACCTGTTGATTCTGAATACATATACTGAGATGGGGAGCACTTCAAGAGTTGCGGCTTTGGTTAAGAAGATCAGGAATTCATTTGCAATATACTTAATTTGAGTTGCCTATTAGACATTAAAATAGAGATGTATGTCAAGGAAGTAACTGGATAGAGTCTGGATTTTCTGAGCTACAGATATACATTAGGAAATCATAAGCATAAGCATGGTATTTAAAGCCTTAATACAGAAGGAAATTTCCCCAGGAAATCAGTGCAGATAAACAAGGTTTAGAAGTTTGAGATCTCAATGTTCAATGAGAAAGGAATGTGAAGTCATAACAGCTAATGTCGTAGGAAGAGAACTAGGAAAATACTCGTGGATGTTGAAGGTTGTTCTAATTATCTATTGATGCATAACAAACGATCCAAAAATTTAGTAGCATAAAACAATGCCTATTTTATGTGTTTATGATTCTGTGGCTCAGCAATTCAGGCAGGAAGATGTAGGCATGGTTTGTTATGTGTGGAACCTCAGCTGAGGTGGCCCAAATAAGTAAGATGGCTGGGTCACAAATCTAGGGCCTTAGTTCTTCTATACCCAGTCTCTCAGCATATTCGCTTGGACTCCATTACAGCATGGAGCTCTCAGGGTAGTCAAATGCCTTATGGGGGTGGTTTAGGATTCTGAGAGGCCAAAGCAGAAGTTGCCGTTCTCTTAAATGTTGGCCCAAACTGGCACAGAGTCCCTTCTGCCATAACTTATTGGTCAAATCATAATTAACATTCAGCCCATATTTGATTAAAGGAGAAACAGACCACACCTGATCATCTTTAATTTTCCCTGTCCATCTCTCCCACAGTGGTTAACTATTAAAAATTAGTCAGTTTACAGTGCAATCACCAGTAAGATAGCAGTATATACAAAGTAGTTGGGACAGAGAGGGCTGTGTCTGGAGGATTAGGAGAAAGCTTGACAAAAGAGCTTCATTTGAGTTTTAAAGATTAGATGGAGTTTGCTGGATGGAACAGCAGTAGCAGCGTGTACAAATGCAAAGCTTCATGGAAGAGTACACTGTGCTAAGGGAAGGCAAATGTGCCTGCAGTGTGACCAAGCTAGAAAGAAGAAACTTATCCAGCAGCCCCTAGATGTCATTGGAAAGTTTTATTACAAAATTCCTCCTGTCAGTGTGTGGGATCAATGAGTATGGAATAGAATAGACATTAAAAAATCATATAGAATCATATTGCAATTACAGTTTGGGAAAAAAATTGTCTGATTAAGTTATGGTTAGTGGGAATCAATAGGAGGGAAAAGACTTCAGAGGACTCAGCAAATATAGGATGGAATAATGAATTGCACTTATTTACTTATCCAATCTTCGTTAGCACTTATTAGAAGGCTGGCACTGAATTAGGATTTAGAGAAACAAAAATGAATGGTGCGGTTCCTACCCCAGAGGGGCTCACAGTCTTGTGAGTCTGATTTTGCCTCGGGTTTAGAAAGGCCTGTGGAACATCTCAGAGCCTCTCAGTAGGAGCAGGAAAGTTACTGGGGAGTACATGTATGTGATCTGCAGAAGCTAGTCAGGATCCAACTTGCATTTTCTACATTTCCATGGATGTTCAGTTGCCTTCTTCTGCCTACTCCTGAGCTTTCATCCAAGAGAAATCAGTGTTTGCCTTACAAGGTAAAACATTGATTTAGCCTTCAGCCTAGACATTCTCTGCTTATTGAGCCCCATACGCAACTTCATATCTACACTTTCATCCTGTCTCTTTCAACTCTACTCTTTAAAAAAAGAACTTTCCTATTAAACACTGTTATTCTGAGCAACCTCTAGCTTTTTGCATTTCTAGCCAAACTGTTTTCAAAATACCTGCTATTTCTTATAGACTTATAAAGTTCTTAACCCTTTTGAAATTATGTTGAACTAGTCCTACCTTTTGATGTATTTACTTTAGCAAGTATCAGGGACAGTTTTAAACTGATGCTTCAGTTTGTGGCTTTGTTATAGACGGAAGACTTGTGGCTGAAAATAGGGCTAAATCCTACTTCCTGAAGTTGCTTATTTTAGAGTCTCTAGAATCAGGTAGGCATGGATTTGATTCTCAGTTCTTAGCAACTACATGACCTTGAACAAATTAATTCATCTCTCAAAGTCCAAGTCTCCTCAATCTTAAAATGGGTCTAATACATGAGATGGTGTTTGGCTGTAATGTGCAAGATATCAAAGATATGATAAGGTACAGTCCTGGGAATACCCAACACCTAGATTTAATATGTTAATATTTTACTAATTGTTTTTCAGATTTTTTTTTTTTTTTTTTTTTTTGAGACGGAGTCTCTCTCTGTCACCCAGGCTGGAGTGCGGTGGGTGGCATGATCTCAGCTCACTGCTAGCTCCGCCACCCGGGTTCATGCCATTCTCCTGCCTCAGCCTCCCGAGTAGCTGGGACTACAGGCGTTTGCCACCACGCTCTGCTAATTTTTTGTATTTTTAGTAGAGACGGGGTTTCACCACGTTAGCCAGGATGGTCTGGATCTCCTGACCTTGTGATCTGCCAGCCTCAGCCTCCCAAAGTGCTGGGATTACAGGAGTGACAGATTTTTTTTAAATAAACAAATGATATATATCAAGTGAAAAATGTTTTTGAAACTTAATCGTCATTACTTGTAAGTTGATTTCACTAATTTTAACTATTGCCAATTATTTGATTTTATAAATGAAATAAATATGCAATCATTTATTTATCCATTCTTCCTATAATAGACATTAATGTGTTTCCATTTTTATATTGCCAAAAATTCTGCAATAAATATTTCACACATGTCTATGTGCTCACACATATTTATCTTGTTCTTTCTCCCTGTATATATATCTAAATCTTGATGAAGATTCTTTTTAGTTTTAAAAATATATATCAGAGTGTCTTTGCACTTCCTTCTGTGGACAATCATAATACCTAGAAGTAACAACTTTTTTTTTTTCATTTCTTTGACAGACTTCTGGTTGTCTAACCCAAATGTCAATTTTATATGGGCACCCTGCCAGTCTTCTAAAAGACTACATTTCCCAGGCAATTTTGCAACCAGGTGTGACCCTGTGACTTCATTCTGGTCAATGAGATTTAAGCAAAGTGTTTTGTGGGACTTTAGGAAAGCCTCCTTAAATGGGAAAAGGCGAGCTTTTCTTCCTCACTACTTCCTTCCTAAAATTGCCTAGAATGAAAATGCAATGGCTGGGAGTTTACCTTGAACATAAGGCCATATGCAAAACTCATAGAGCAACAAGATAGAAGTATGGGTCCCTGATCACTGTGAAGCTGCCACATCAATCCTGCCTCTAGATTCTCATTCTTTTTTTTTCTTTTTTCTTTTCATTCTTTCTCTCTCTCTCTCTTTCTTTCTTTTCTTTTTTTTGTGAGAGAGAAAGTTCTATCTTATTTAAGGTATTATTATTTAAGATTTTTCTGTATATACAGCTGAAATACTAATGGATACACTTTCCATTTCTTGTATCTCTTATGTGTTTTCCTTGAGCTATTGTATTATCTTTGACCTCCAGGAAAATACTGAATAATAGTGTTCATTGCAGCCCTCCTTCTATTATTCTTACCTAGAATAGAAATGAATCAAAATCTTCTTCATTAAGTGTGGTATTTGAATTTTTAATATTAGAGTTTTTGTAGATATCTTTTATTATTAAGGGAGAAGAAAATAAAAAGTACATCTTATCTGTCATCATTATACTTTTATCTTAGTTAAAATCAGAGAAGTAGCCATTAACTACTAGTAGATAGTTGCATACAATAGATCTAAACATATATAAGCTTTTAAAGGCTGTTGCTCTTTTAAAATATTTCTATTTTTAATGTACAACAGGGACATTTATAATCCAAATATAGTCCATATGTACATGTAGCAAAATAAATCTTATAATAATAAGATTATAACAAAATAATATGGCATACTAGTGAAACGGCCACAATTAAAATTCCCATGTCAGGTCAGGCACGGTGGCTCACGCCTGTAATCCCAGCACTTTGGGAGGCTGAGGCGGGCAGATCACGAGGTCAGGAGATCCAGACCATCCTGGCTGACATGGTGAAACCCCGTCTCTACTAAAAATACAAAAAAAATTATGGTGGTGGGTGCCTGTAGTCCCAGCTACTCAGGAGGCTGAGGCAGGGGAATGGCGTGAACCTGGGAGGCAGAGCTTGCAGTGATCCGAGATGATGCCACTGCACTCCAGCCTGGGCGACAGAGCGAGACTCCGTCTCAAAAAAAAAAAAAAAAAAAAAAATTCCCATGTCAGAGAATTCCTAGTATTACTTTGCAATTGACTTTGTTTGTTTGTTTGTTTGTTTGCCTGGCATTACTACAGACAGAAGAAACAAACTTTATCTTATGAACAAAAGATTCTTTTTGGTTCACCATTCAATTTTTAATGATAGATTTCTGAACTTTGCTTTTAAAAAAGTAGGCTGGATAACTGAACACAAATAAACAACAAAAATTTCCAATCACATGGTACCTATAAAGAAGGTGCTGCCTTTATTTTAAAGAAAGGGAAACATTTATTAAAGACTTTTCAGAAGAAATAAAGAATAAGGAGGATCAGAATATCAAAACTTCAAAAGATGGATCAATAGGAAAGATTAATATTTTGATCTTTCCAAAATATTTGCTTGTTATATATACTGCAAAGTAACATCTATCTTTTATTTCTTTTTAGAAGCCAAATACCTGTTAAATGTTATATACATACTCTAACATTTACTTTTAATGCATGTGCAAATACTTCACAATCTCCTTCTCTTAAAATCCAACAAAGCCCCTGCCCACCCAGGTCTTTTCTATAGTATTTTAAACACACATCTGAAGTTGTTGGCCATATGTGCTGGAACTCTAACTGCTGCATTCATTTGAAGCCACAGACAAGATTTGGATTAGCTATTCAGTTTAGATTTTGAAAATTGTATGATCTATGTGCTGAATAGATCCTCAAACCACAAGGGATTTGTAGTAATAACCCCATCAAAATATTCAGGTTTATAGAAATAGTACCAGTATACAAGTTTATTTTTGCTCTTAAATATAGTAATATTGGAATACACACTGTTTCAAGTCAGCTGGATCTTTTATGTTGTGTTCATGTTTCTCATCTCTTGATTCAACTACTTAGAATATAGCCTAAAGGAAGCAGATGGTAAGTGAGTGAATAAAGACCTGAATTCTAGTTCCATAATTATTTAGCTAAGTCCCAGAGATTAGTTGGTAGAGTAGGCTTTTTTGTTTTTCTCCCAGAGATAGTACATATGAATCCTCTCCAAGGTTGCTGATACTAATGATAATCTTCGCTATACAACTCTGTTGAAACAAAGTGCATATTTCAGGAAAATTACCAGGGTATTTTTGTCATTTTGCAATGAAAATAAATAAGATCATTCCATTTCCACAATTGAAAGGATTTCAGAGGTTATGAGGAAAGTCAAACAGAAGTTTGAAGCTCTTTAAGTCAATCCATATTCTGTTTGACTCTTTAAGTCAATGCATATTCTCAGATGACTTGTGGCACCTGTTTATATCATCCAAGGTAGAGCAGATGGAGTTACCTCAGGTGAGACTGAATTTGGGAAACAGGAAAATGCCACAAGATTTATGCACTGACGGAACTGAAATTGATTCATATGAACTTTCAATATTTGAGTTTCTGACTTTCAAAATGACAATTTCATTTTGTTCAACCCAACATTATGGCTAATATTTATTAAGCACTAAGGGTTTTATATGTATTCAATCACTTATTCTTCACAGCTATGCAGTGTGGCGGTAATTATAGTAACCCTTCCCATTTGAGAGATGATAAAATGAGCCACAAAGGGGTCAGAAATGTCCCTCAGGTCACACAGCTAGTAAGTCTTAGAGCTGGGTGTAGGATCCAGGTGCTCTGTCTTTGATGCCCAGGCTCTTTACCTGTACTACACTGGTTATGTATTTAGCCCACAGAATATAAATAAGGTCAAATTCATATTCCAGTTCTGGATTGCAAAATGCCCCAAATTTCTATCCATTGACCTAAAGGTAAAGCTAAATTCCAGACCCATGTATATGACTTTCTCTTGGACAGCTTCACCCGTATGTACTTCAGATTTTTTCTACTCAACATCTCCAAAAAAAACCTTATTCTCTTTCTCCACACTGCTCAGTAGCCCATGCCAGAATTTTACATTTTTCTTGGACTCCTCCTTAATTTCAAGTTCAATCAGTTACCAGGTTCAGTCATATCTATTTCCTTATCTCTTTCATATCTACGTTCTTCCCTCCACCTCTACAACCAGAATTTCTCACCTGGACAACTATAATAGGCTTCTGTTTTTCTACCTATGTCAACCATTGGTCTGCCTCAGTTCAATAATCCATCAATCACTGCGTGAATTTTTGAATATGTAAATCTGATCATGTTATACTCCCTCTTTCCTGCTGGATAATTTGTATATCACTTACATTATTTTGCAACTCTTCACTGGTTTTTCCCATTCCTACTAGTCTCGAGCTCCATGCGGGGAGTATTAGCTTATTACATTTTGTAGTCACATTAATATACGTATAATAGTGATTTGTTAATTGTGTGGAAATTGTGATTTCTAATCAATTTCCTTATGTAATTGAGGTGCTTGTCACTTACATTAAAGTGTTCATTTCAATTTCTCAAATTATTTGCTTTTGTATTTTTCTACTTTAAAATTACTTCAGGTCATCTGCAGGTACATTACAGAGCATGAAATGGTGCCACAGGACTTACAATTGGCCTAAGGCTTCACTTTGCAATTGGGCAGATCAACCTTCTATGACTTATTAATTCTTATTTCTATAAACTGATACTTTTAAGGCTATTGGCATAGCATGAGTATGAGTAAGCTGTCTATGCTTGGGGTTCTTGGGGTGTTCTATAATGTTTAGATCCTTTTGGTTAAATTTCATGAGACTTAGAGGTAATGTGGCATTGGAGGAGGATGGCATTGATGTGTCAGCAATTAATAAGAAACAGATTAGAGACTGGTCTGGATTCTTTCTTAAAAAATCCCAGGAAAATATACAGCACCAGAGCTTTTACTAATGGGTAGGCCTGGTTCTACTAGACAAAGAACAGAAGTATCACCCTTCTTCCACTATAATAATTTAGAACGGGTTCATCCAGGTCCCATTTGCATCTCCTTGTCCTTTCTCACTGCCAATATCATATCTGAGTTACTCATAGCCACATGAAAAAACATTTTGCTACCCTTCCCACCACATTGAGTTTCAAGTGACTTCTGAGACTATCTCAGGCTGACTGGACACTCCACAGCAATTTCTCCTGTTTGCCTGGGCTTAAGGGAATGCTGTGAGGCCAGCCCTCACTCTGGGGTGCACTTGGAAAGTGAGACAAAGTTATTCTGAGACTTCCATCACCTCTACATCACTAGTCCTGCAGTCTGCCTGTAGATGGGGGACAAGGAATAGATTCCTTTCTGACCAACATCTAACTCTTGTGTTTTTCCTCTCTTTTCTTTTAACCCTTTATTTAGCATGCTTTATTTAGTCCCAGGGACAGTAAAAACAGGCTTGAGCTAATCATATATTCTTCTAGATCATCTTCCCTTATGCCTGGTCCCTGGCTTTTTATTTTCAAAAGTCAGTAATTTAAGAAATAAAAGGTATCCAAATGGAAAAGGAGGAAGTCAAATTGTCTCTGTTTGCAGATTACATTATCTTGTATACATTAAAACCTAAAGACCCCACCTAAAACTGTTAGAACTAATAAATTCAATAAAGTTGCAGGATACAAAAGTAATATAAAAATCAGTAGCATTTTTATACATAATCAACAAACTAGCTGAAAAAGAAATCACGAAGTCAATCACATTAATAATAGCTACAAAAATACTTAGGAATAAATTTAATAAGGGATGTGAGGGACTTCTGTAAGAAAAACTGAAAAACACTGATGAAAGAAATTGAAGAGGATACAAACAAATGGGAAGACATCCCATGCTCATGGATGAGACAAATTAATATTGTAAAAATGATAATACCATCCAAAGCAATCTACAGATTCAATGCAACCCCTGTCAAAATACCAAGGGCCTTTTTCTAAAATTTGTATGGAGCTGCAAAAGACCAGGACTAGCCAAAGTAAACCTGAGCAAAAAGAACAAAGCTGGAAGTATCACTACCAGACCTCAGAATATACTACAAAGCTGTAGTAACCAAAATAGCATAATATTGGCATAAAAACAGACACATAGACCAATGGAACAGAATAGAGGACCCAGAAATTAATTCACACATCTATAGCTAAATGATTTTTGACAAAGGCAAGAACACTCATTGGAGAAAGACTAATCTCTTCGATAAATGGTGCTGGGAAAATTGAAATTCACATGCAGAAGAATGAAAGTAAACTCCCACCCCTCAATCTATACAAAAATCAACTCAAAATAGATAAAAGATCCAAGTGTAAAACTTGAAATTATAAAACTACTTGAGGAAAACAGAGAAACTTCTTCAGGACATTGGTCTGGGAAGATATTTTATGAATAAGGCCTCAAAAGCTAGGCTGGGCATGGTGGCTTACGTCTGTAATCCCAGCATTTTGGGAGGCTGAGGAGGGTAGATCACCTGAGGTCAGGAGTTCGAGACTAGCCTGGCCAACATGATGAAACCCCATCTCTACTAAAAACACAAAAATTAGCTGAGCATAGTGGCACACGCCTGTAGTGCCAGCTACTCAAGAGGCTGAGGCAGGAGAATCACTTGAACCTGGGAGGCGGAGCTTGCAGTAAGCGGAGATTGTGTCACGGCACTTCACTCCTGGGTGACAGAGCGAGACCCTGTCTCAAAAAAAAAGAAAAAAAGGAAAAAAAAAGTAAAAGCAAAAACCCACAGGTAACAACAAGAAAAATAAACACACGAGCTTATATCAAGCTAAAAAGCCTCTGCACAGCAGCAAAGGAAACAACAGAGTGAAAAGACAGTCTACAGAATGGGATAAAATATTTGCAAACTACTAATTCATGGGGTATTGATATCCAGAATATTCAAGGAATTCAAACATCTCAACAGCAAAAATAACAATCAGGTTAAAAAATCGGTAAATAATTTGAACAGACATTTCTCAAAAGACATACAAATGGCCAACAAATATACAAAACAATGCTCACCAGAGAAATGTAAATCAAAATCCCAATGAGGTATCATCTTACATCATTTAGGATGGCCTATTAGCAAAAAGACAAAAAATAACAAATGCTAACAAGAATGTGGAGAAAAAGGAACTCTTACATACTGTTGTTGGGAATGCAAACTAGTACAGCCACTATGAAGAATAGTTTGAAATTTCCTGAAAAAATTACAAGAGGACTGCCTATGACCCAGGAATCCCACTATTGGGAATCCATCCAGAGAAAAGGAAATCTTTGTTTGGAGAAACATCTGCACCCCCACATTTATTGCAGCACTATTCACAATAGCCAAGATGTGGAATCAACCTAGGCCTCCATCAACAGATAAATGAATAAAGAAAATATACCATACATATTTGATGAAGTACTATTCAGACATAAAACACAACGAAAACCTGTCATTTGTGGCAACATGGATGGGCTGGAGAACATTATGTTAAGTGAAATAAGCTAGAAACAGAAAGTTAAACATTGCATGTTCTTGTTCATATGTGGAAGCTAAAAAAAGTTGATCTCATAAAAGTAAAAAGTAGAACAGAGAATATCAGAGGCTGTGAAGGGTAGAAGGAAGGGAAGAATAGGGGGAAATTTGTTAAAGGATAGAAAATTATAGCTGGATAAAGGGAATAAATTCTACTGTTCTATACCACTGTAAGATATCTATAGTCAACTCTAATATATAGTTTCCAATAGCTATAGGGAGGATATCGAACATTCTAATCCAAAGAAATAATGAATACTTGAGATAATGAATATGCTAATTATCCTAATCATATTGTATTAGGGTTCTCTAGAGGGATAGAATAGGGTAGATATATAAAGGATATACCCTATCTCTAATATGTACCCTATCTCTCATAGAGTAGACATATAAAGGAGTTTATTAAGTATGAACTTATATGATCATAAAGTCCCACAATAGGCTGTCTGCAAGCTTGAGGGGCAGGAGTGCCAGTCCGAGTCTTAAAATTGAAGAATTTGGAGTCTGATGTTCGGGGGCAGAAAGCATCCAGCAAGGGAGAAAGATGCAGGCTGGGAGGCTAGGCCAGTCTTGCATTTTCATGTTTTTCTGCCTGCTTTATATTTGGTGGCAGCTGATTAGATTGTGCCCACCAGATTAAGGGTGGGCCTGCCTTCCCCAGCCCCCTGACTCAAATGTTAATCTCCTTTGGCAACATCCTCACAGACACACCCAGGAACAATACTTGCATCCTTCAATCCAATCAAGTTGACACTCAGTATTAACCATCACATCACTGTCCATTCTATGTATTGAAACATCACTACGAACTCCTTGAGTATGTGCAATTATTATTTGTCAATTAAAAATACAAATTTTAAAAAATGTCAAGAATTTGCCTTACCTGCCACTGTTTCTGTTGTGTCATCCCTTCCCAGAGGAGAATAAGTACTGAATATTCTTACTGTTTATTACTGCTTAAAGGAGGAAATGTAGTTAAAAATACATTAAAAAGTAGTTACTATATCAAAAGTTTTTTGCACTACATGCAATTTTATTTTGGTTGTTTTCTCATAGTTTTAATCTTACTTAGTCATTGCTATAGTAAAAACTCAATTCTGGTTAATTAAAGCTAATATTTTTCGTATTAGCAAAAAATTACAAGAACAAATTTTAAAATATTTAGCCTTTTTACAACCCCAGTGTCAGAATTACAGTGTACCTGGAATAGGCTTCCTATATGTGTTTCAATTGGTTTATGTTATATATGTATTTTTTTTACATAGTAAGTAAAAATCATTTGTAATTAGGATACCAATGAACCAGGCTATGTAGGCGCCTAACATTATGCATATATTTAAATTACACTTTATTACTCATTTGCTTTAACAAGTTAAATCTAGCAGTGTCATTCTTTTAATGTGTGCCTTTTAAACTAATGAGAATTTATTTCACTATGCTGTAGAATAAAATGTCAAATAAGGAGAAGCCACAGATATTTATTTTATTTATGGGTCATAGCATTCTCAAAAACTATATCTAGAAATTAAAAAGTTGAAATAGAAAAAACAACCCTAAGCAAAAAGAGTTTAAGAAGTGCTAGATCAGGAACAGAAAAGCGAACATCACGTGTTCTCCCTCCTAAGTGTGAATTCTCACTCATTGGGAGGGACACAGGGAGGGGAACATCACACACTGGGGCCAGTTGGGGGTGGGGGGCAAGCGGAGGGAGAGTATTAGGACAAATACCTAATGCATGTGGGGCTTAAAACCTAGATGACAGGTTGATGGGTGCAGCAAATCACCATGGCACATGTATACCTCTATAACAAACCTGCACGTTCTGCACAAGTATCCCAGAACTTAAAGTATAATTAAAAAAAAAAAAAAAAAGAAGTGCTAGATCCTTTCAGCTGGTTTCTGAAACCAGCTACCTATTTGGTGTACTTTTATTCCTGTCAGTTCTAGCAAAGATTATGGAAAAACAAATAATTTGTAAATGCTGAGAATTGTACTTACTTCAGAGGATTATTGTAAGAATTAGTTGAGAAACCCAGAACCTGGCACATGATAAATTCTCAATAAATGCACAATAAATATGTTCCTGATGGCATCTGGGAGGAAACTGTATCAGAAAAAGGACAAAACTTTTCCTGATCCTGTACAGAAAGTAAGACCTCCTGGACTGTGATGTCTGTAGAGGGTTAGGTGCCAGGGTTCCCAGAGTACATAGCTTTAATGGGAAGGGAAGCTCATTCAGGGAGAACAAGGAGAGTCAGGACAGGTGCCGAGAATTTAATAGGATGGGGAATGCAGAGGATTGTGAACACAGGCAGGAGAACTTTGGCCTGCCAGAGAACAACCAAGGTGTGCAAAACATGAAGCAATGTCCAAAAAGTGAAGATTCACAGGCAAGAGAAAGAGAAAGAATAAAGGGAAAGTACACTTAGAGGATAGTGTAGGGAGGGCAGCAAAGCTCTAGCAATAAGACAGTAAGACACTGAGTAAATGACAGGTTTCCAGCTGAGCTCTTCCTTCTATAGAAGCAGAAACAGATCAAGAGCAGGACCCAGACAGTGACAAGAAAATATCTAGCTGTTAAAATCCACTTAGGATTAGTTATCAAAATTAAAATCGTTATGGTACTTTTAAAAAAGGAATTAATGCATATTATATAATTATACTGTATGATTATTCTTAAGCACACATTTATCTTTCTTATTAAAGTTTCAGTTAAGAATCCTGAGAAATGATTATATTTTTATAAACCATCTGGTTTAGCTGCAGGCAAACTCGGAGAAAAATATATCCGATGAGGTTAATTTTTTCATTTCCCAACAAATCAGAACAAAGGCTGAGGAGAAGGAGGGATGTTCAGAATTGAAACAATGAATGTAAATGTACTTAAATATTTGTATATAAAATTTTTGACATTTAAACATTACTTGAGAACCATTTTTCTTCACCACAATTATGGTAAATCTTCCATCATTTTATATATGATCAAATGTGATATGATATTAAGTCACTATTTTGAGGTAATTAGTTAGTACATTTAAGACCACAGTCATGTGGGGAGCTAACAGTGGGGGACTTCATAAACTAAGGTCCTTGAACTGTATTTCCATGAAGCATGTGGAGAATGATTAATTGAAGACCACCATCCACATGCAATAATACAGTTTTCCCTCATTCTCTGCCTCCTTGTTTTTACTTCTTCTGTCTCATTTTCTCTTCACTCTGTATGATTCTAACCCCTTCCCTCCCTGATATCATCACTTAATATTTACTGCTTTTCTTTCCAAAAAAGTATACTAAAGAGAAAAAAAGTCAAATGTTGTAGAATCATCAATTCTTTGTTTAATGGTATCAATGCTTTGTTTAATGGTATTATTGAAATTTAAAGAAGTAACTTTAGGTTCAATTTAAATTGTTTACTTGTCTTGGATTCTTATTAGCACCTCTTTTTTTTTTTTTTTTTTTTTTTTTTTGAGATGGCGCCTGGCTTTGTCATCCAGGATGGAGTGTAGTCGCGCAATCTCGGCTCACTGCAACCTCCGCCTCCTGGGTTCAAGTGATTCTCCTACCTCAGCCTCCTGAGTAGCTGGGATTACAGGCATCAGTCACCATGCCTGGCTAATTTCTGTATTTTAGTAGAGATGGTGTTTCACCACGTTGGTCAGACTGGTCTTGAAATTCTGACCTCAAGCGATTCACCTGCCTTGGCCTCCCAAAGTGCTGGAATTACAGGCATGAACCACCGTGCCTGGACTTATTCTTACACATGTAATTGGTTATTTAATAACGTTTAATTTCTGGCTTTTCTAATTCAACCTTAGAATGAAAGGCATTAGTTTAGCAGTGGACCAGTAGCTCTGCACAGAGCAAAGTCCTTGTCCTTATAGAGTGTATATTATAGAAGGGGATATAGAAAAAAATTAGAGAAATATAAGATATAATTTTAGTTACTGATGGGTGTTATAAGAAGAAATATAGAGAGAGTATGAATTGAGAAAATGATGGGCAGGAACTTGTTTTAGACAGAGTTGGTGTGTGAAAGTGAACAAGAAAGGGAAGAATGTAGAGTTCAAAAGGACATAGCTCATGGAGAGCCTTAGAAGTATTGGTGAGGATTTTATCCTGCGTTTGATGAGAATCCATTGGAGGGATAATGTCAGAAGATTGATAATATGATTTACACTTAAAAAGAATTGCTTTGGCTTCTGTAGCAATATGAAGATGAACATCAAAGAAGAGACAAGTCAAGATTATGCAGCAGTTAGAAGAGGAAGGGATGGGAAATGGTCAGGTTTGAGCTATGTTTAGAAGTAGAGATGAAGGTATTTGATGATGACATTTGGACACTACATGATTAGTTTAGCACTTAACATTATAAAAATCTTAAATGAGTTTTTGTTTAATAAAGGGCATAGCTCTCATCCTCCCATATAAATGTGGTGTGCCTGGCCCATCTTCTACATGGTACCACATGCAAAGAAATTTAACATTCTAATAAATGCACTGTAAGAAATTCAAAGTTTTCTTGAGTTCTCTTGGAAAGTAACATGACCAGTTATCTTAACATCCCCTTTCACCACCTCCTTTTCCCTCTGATTCTTACGTGGCTCAGTAGCCACACCACATTCTCCCTCCCCCCTCTCCCCTCAGCTCTCGCTGAGTTCAATCAGCATCAGCTCATCTCTCTCTCTTCCTCTCCTCTTGTCCATTGGGGGTCTCTCCTACCTATTTTGACTTGAAACACTCTTGGCTTCCTCAAAGATGAAGTGAGGTGCTGCTTTGGATGTCTTAGATTACTCTTCTCTGCCCACCACCCACTCAGTACAGTGGAGGCCAGGCCAGCAGCCACCACATCAGCAAGGCCTCCTAAGCCTCAAAGGTCAGGGAATGAGGGGAAGGGTTTGAGACTCATACACTAATACCTGTTGTCTCTTCTACACTTATTATTAGCTAAGATCCAGAAAGCACAGGTCTAAAACACCTGGAAATCAGTTTAACTTAAATTTGAACTAGAAATGTCAATAGGACATTTTGAGAAACAATATCTAAAAGTAATCATCTTGCTTTAAATACTTACTTGTATTCATAAATAATTGTTTTACAAATCAAACAATTATTCTTATGGCATAAAATACATCATGTGTCATTTAGGTATGTGA